>NC_137633.1:23654927-24304927 GCF_963383615.2 Lipophrys pholis
GCAAGAAGATACGTTTCATAATAACGGCATATTGCCATTGATTCCAACTTTGAATGGGAGCATTGATTTGATTGTACAGTCATTATATTGTGGCCTGTAACGACCTTAATGTGATCAGACTAAAAGCATGTCTAATGCTATTTAGACAAGGATTTTCCTCAGTCTGCATGTCAGAGGTACTAAACAGTTCAGCGAGAAAGAGGAGTTACATTTCTTATGCTTTAGATAAGACCCCTGAATCAGATGCTTGGCTTAAAATATGATGTTTAGAGTAGAGATATAGAAGCAATTAATATGTAACAGTGCAAAACAGACAATTTTAATAAATCAGCAGTGTCTTTGGGACGACTACACAAAAACCTCCCAAAAACAGACACTAAAGTCCAGTGCTTTTCCTCCAGCAGGTCGAGATGGAGGACCGAACCACCAACTTCAGCTAGAAGATGACTTGCAGGACCATTGACTCCACTGATCCATAGACACCGTGTGTCACAGACCGCGATGAACCCAACAGCAGACTCCAAAACAGGATCTTGATAACGGAGTTGATAAAAGTTTATTTTCACAAACTGAAGCAAAGGTATCGAGAATGCAAATCCAGAGGCCGGTCAGGATCACCAGCAGCAGTCCAAAGCACAAAATCCTGAGGCACAATGGAAAGGACGGATGTCTCAACTCGGGGGAGACAAAGACGACTGGACACAGACACACAGGGGAGAAAGGAAACATGACTCAGAGGTTGAATATTTCAACTGAAAAAAAAAAGAATCTGTGGGGGGAAATGTAAGACTGACCAAAAATTCTACATATCTCATGAAGCTATAGCTCATACATTTTCAAGCATCACTACAGCTCGAAAATGTGTCCAAATTGGGTTTATTTCTCAGCTTTTATTCTGTAGGCGGTTGTAAAATCTTGTAGATGGCTCTTGTTCAGTTCTACTGCTCCACAGTCTTATTAGCATGTCGCGATTGTGTCTATTGTCACTTGAACTCCTTCGTGTTTGAACAATTTCTCAAAGCAAAAGCGTCAGTCAGGTCACTTTGTGCACTAATGACTTCTCAGCACAGATGTCATCTGAGTAGTGTTGAAGGTAGATTATTGAAGCCTGATAACTGCACACAGGAAGGGAAGGACACGAGTGTCGGCCTGAAGTTTTGCACAGGCTGTCTGTCTCTAACTCTCTAACGTTCAACTTTCCAAACAATTGCCACGTGCCCCGTTTTAATATTGAAATGATCAACACCACATATGGAGTGTCAGTGACAGAGCAATGGACGAGAAACTGGTTTGTAAACTACAATGAAAGCTGAAATGTCCTGTTTGATCCAGTATACGTCGGTGCTCTTGTATGCGACACGTGGATGTGCTGGCAGGTTGTGGGGAGGCTCTGTGTCGAACAGACTGGAGGATGTCACGGTAGCACCACCGGGTTTCTTCTGCTCTGTTCCTGTCAAAAAACCCCACAGGCCCACCCATCCAAGATGGCCTCTCTGCTTCCCACTTAGAGAAATAGATGGAGTGTTTAGGTGTTTTTGTCAAGTCAAATGGCACCAAGCAGATGACTGCATGCTATTACCATAATTTACCCTGATGCAGGCTGTCTGGGTTTTACGTCAGCAGGTCTGTTTCCTGCCCTGAGGAGCTCCAGGAGCTGACAGACAGGTGTAGCAGACCACCCCCCCCCCCCCCCACACCCCCCCGAGAAGCTCAGCGCAGGTTCATGTGGTTGTGTTAGGTTCAGTTAGTTTGCTGCCTCTGCAGCTCGCCACAGTGAAGTTCGCTCCACTTTGTGCTCTCTGGTGACAGCTGAGGGTGCTGAGTGGCACTCGTCCTTCAGTCTGTCTGTCTGTCCGTCCCCACCTGTCTCTCTCTGCCAAAGCTTTCAGGGGCTGCCTGCACAAATCTGTCAGGCAGATGGGGGGCCGGCTTTTTACATGTCACTTGAGGGACGCCCAGGCAACACAATCTGTGGCCCACAATGCAGTGTGTTTGAACCTTGTGAAGCCCAAATGGAGAATCGATGCAGTGCCATGCACAGCCCAGATTCTCTGAAGAGTCTCTCCATATCGGCCTGTCTGTGTCTACCTTCTGCTAGTCTCCTTTAGAAGAACTCTGCATCTTTTATTTATCCCTTGAAATAAGGCTGGACCCTGACGAGAGCACACACACACACACACACACACACACACACACACACACACACACACACACACACACACACACACACACACACACACAAATGGGCCTCCTTCTGTTACTGAAAAGTCGGCAATTATGGAGAGAGAGGGGAGGGACAGTTGGGATTTGCATATGTCGTTGAGAGAAGAAACTACATCTCCCACAAGGCCCGGCGGTGGAAATGAACCAGCTGTCCATGGTTTGTAGATCAGATCCCATCCTCTTGATTACGAAATCACAGAATAATAAGGACCAAAAAGTTGTGGGCCACGCTGTTTGTTCCTCCTTTGTTGTTCCCTAGAACAGAAGTTATTTTGCTTCCGCTGCCTCCGAGCTGTTTGCCATGTGCCAATGTTTGGTGCTCTGTGCTCCACTTGTTCTCCTTCTCACACAGAAAATCAGTAGGCTCCAGCCCAGCCCCTCCAAAGCTGTCATGTGAACTCCCGCCTTTTGTTTAATTTACATTTTGAGGCAGAGCCCATCAATTCCCCCTCTTCCTGCTGCCCCCTGCCAACACCACCACCCCACCACACCAACTGGCTTCATCAAAAATGCAGAGTTCAAACTAATTAGTGACATTTGGCCATTTGTGAAACTTTTTCCCTTTCCGAGCTCAGCTTCTCTCAAGCATACAAGAGCGGATTACTGTGCATCAGGAAGAAAAAATATAAATCCTATACAGCTGCTGACAGAAGGTTTTTCTTCTGCGGGAATCAGAGCTGATATCACAATGTGATGCTATCAATTTATCAACTATGAATGAAAACAGAACTAACCAGAACCCGTGTCAATGTTCTTTCTATTTTATCAGATTTCAGTTATACAATGGGTTAATCTTTATTCAAAAATACGGTGACTTAAAATCGATCAAACTATAAACAATGCTTAGGATGTCATTTCATACGCAGACTTGTGATGTTCTGTAGATGTAACCAAATTCAAGCTGCTCCACCTGCAGTACTATCCTTCACCACAAGGTGTGCTGAGTCATTCGGCGAAGGCCTGCGAGAAAAACGCAATAACACAACAATGGCTGAAGTCGACATAAGTAAGAAGTTATAGAGAAAAATGTTGGATTACAGTATAACTCACAATAATTTGGAAGGATTAATGGGGAGACATCTCTGTATTATCAGATGCATTCAAATAGAGCTAAGGCTATTTCTTCTAGAGATTACCTTCAAGGAGTTTTTTTCGGTCAACCCTTTCAGTCTTTGGAGAAAACACACACAATTAACATGGCATGCATCAAGTCTTCGCAATCTTCCACTGAGGAACATTTATTTGAAGTTCTTTTTTAATCTAACTTAATTATTACACACAAAGTGTAAATATAGTGATTATCTAGACCTTGGTTATCCCGTACCTGAGTTATTCAGTAGGTTGGTTAATCGGATCGGCACTGGTCATCACATGATAACTGTTTCTCGTCAGGTGCACACAGATGTGGTACCAGATTTTATCCTAGAGGTGGTCACTGTTCTCCAACTGTTTTTGTACCACGGACCGGTTTTAAGAAACATAATTTTTCCGCGTGTATGAGTTAAACACTGGAAAGAAGCACTGATGGAAGTGAATTTTTTTTAAAAAGAAAAACGAATGCAATTTTCAAAATGAATACATTTTTATTCTCTCTTTGCAGCCCCATAACAATCCCTGATATAAACTACACATATAAGAAACAGTATGTTGCGCACTGTATTGTTACATGCACAAACTTATGGTTGTTGGACATGCTATACATGTAGTATTGAATTTTTATTTTTTTTAAACTCATAAGTTTTGATCTACAATGCCATCATTTTCAGAATCCAGACAATTTGGGTTTTCCAGATACACGAGAAAATATGTCTGCCCAGCACTGTCTGCATAATCCAGGTAGGACTGTAGTTCTAATTTCACAATATTACAAAATTAGATTGGTTAATTTTTATTGATGAAAATTACCTCCTCAGCATTTTTGACAGTCCTTTTAGTCAGATCTTCTTCTGTGTCTGTGTAAAGTCAGCACAACTTATCATTTGTTTGTCCTATTTTATTTTGGTACTTACCAGTCTTGTCCATGTCACTGTGCACTTGTACTTCCTGTCAACTTTTCCCTCTGTGTGTCTCGTTGTGTTCATGCGTCTCACCTGTGTCTTCCCCTTCCCTGTGTCTTTAAGCCCCTCTCCTTCCTTTGTCATTTTGCCAGATCATCATTGTCCCTCCCTGGCTTTGCGATTCCACACCTGTCTGTGTTTTCCCTTGGGTTACCTGTGCAGTTGGACTTTTTCTGACTCTGTTCTCAACTCTGACTACTCTCTGGATTGTGTTTTGGATACCTCTGCCTTTGGACAGTTGGATAAAGTCTGTTACCTCAGAAACTATGAACCCAGCAGACTCGGATCAGGTTCGGTTCAGATAGCGCTGACTACCCTGGGCCGCCACCTCACTTGAGCAGGAGTCTCCAGGAGTTTCACGGCGTGTCATAACGGCATGAAACTCCCATCTCCGCCGTTAGGTAACTAAGCATATTAGCTTCAGGCTACTGGCCCCGTTGGATCTACAGCTGCCCCTGGTCCTACTAATTCCAGTGCCTATCCTGTTCCGCCATCGAAGCTCCCCATCTGTCCACCCCTACAAATTTGTCTTGGGTCTCTGAAGACTGGCAGGCATTCCTAATCCAGTGTGAATTGCATTCTGGGCTGCAGGTGGTGATGTACCCCACAAACATCATTTTACACCTGACAGAGCACACGGAAGCCTTCGCCATGGCCGACGGTAGCTGCCGCTCATTTGTGTGTGACCAACTGCAGGAATTCCCCCAAACCCTGATTCGGGTGTTCCAATGTGTCTCGCTTGGCCCTGCAGTCACCTCGGCCCTGGTCAACCTCCAGCAGGGTAACAGACCCATCACAGACTACGCCATCAAGTTCCGGACTCCTGTGGCAGAGAGTTGCTAGAACCAAGAGGCCCTCAGCAATGTGTTCCTTAATAGCTTGGCAGACTCTGTTAAAGACCACCTGGCCCCCCTGGACCTCTGAGAACATCTGGGGGACATCAGCTTGGTCGCTTCCAGGGTGGACAAGTGGCTGCATGAATGGAAGAAGGAGAAGGGGTGTGGCAGGACACCTGCAGAGGCTCTGGCCCACCACACCGGTGCAGCGGGGTCTTTTCATAATCCACCAGACCCAGAGACCGAAATGGAAACAGTGCTGCACTGACGTATTGATTTTATTGTACTGGTATCGTTGAATACTAATATTGATATCATCAATATTTGGATCAATCCCTCCACTACACACCAGCTTGCCCTGGCCCTCCTCACTCCATGCCCAAATTGGTTCTCTTCTCAGTGTCCTGATCTCTCGAGCAGGTCATGCTTATTGACTCTGAGGCTGATGCCGACCTGATAGACCAGTCCTTAGTCAACCAACTCAAGCTGGGTTTGACTTATTTGGACATTCTGCTCCAGGCTAGATTCCTCAACAGCCAGCTGTTGTGGAGAGTGACTCAGTGCACGCACCCAATTACGATAACCTTTGGGGATGGACACACAAAACAGTGTTTCTTCATGACCACATCCTCCACTGGATTACCCCTGGCTAAGGGTCCACAAACCCCACATTGACTGGTCTACTGGTGGCATCGAGTCCTGGTGTACCTCGTGCAAGGTAAACTCTTTTCATCTACCACCTGCCATCGTCAAGTCCACACACTCTGCCAAACCAGACTCCCCAGATCTGTTTGTAGAGCCCCATGCCCACCAGTAGTTGAAGAGTTTTTTACCTGGCTGACATGTTTCGACTGCGTCTGCAGTCTGAGTTAAAAAAAAGAGTCTCTATATATATGTATTTAGAATGGCAAAATGAACACAATTCAACAAATTTCCAATATCACTCATGAGGTATTTGAACTTCCATGGGGCAATTACATGATTAATTCGAAGGGGCACTCGTCAGAGGCCATATGACACATTTGTTTGCAGAACCGAGTCAGCATCACTAGCATGATAGCTGTTGGCTCATATCGATGCTAAGTAGGTCGGTCAGGTCGCAACATCACTGTGTGGAATACTGAGCAGGGATCGTCTCCATGGCAACAGACAATGGTCTACTTTTATCTCTTTTGAACTCCTCCATGAGGTACCTCTCCCATCCCCTTTGTACATGAATTTTTTTTGCTGTTTTTCTTTAATTTATTTGAAAGCGGTTAGCTGTTAATGTTCCAAAATCTAATGGATTGGTTCTTGTATGATGACAAATCATCCCTGAAAATTTCATGCAATTTGGGTGAGAAGTTTTTGCGAAAAGTTGATAGAATACATTCCCTTACACGTACTGTTTTAACATATATTTATGACATTCACCAACGAAAGTCATTGTTTTTGTGTGTGTGTGTGTATTTATTTATTGGTTTGTATGTATGTATGTATTTGACCAACTTTTCACAAAAGCTACTCACCCGAATTGCATGAAATTTTCAGGGATGATTTATCCCTTTCCAAGGAAGCGATTGGGTCAAAGGTCTAGGTCACAGAAACACGGTCAGTTTTAGCCCGATTGATGTCAAACCAAGGCCAGTTTTCAATTCCCATCCTGACCGCGTTATGACAAAAATACCCCCTGGCTTTTGATCCCCAAGTGCTAACCAGGGTAATGACGTCATCATGTGGCTTATTGTTGGAACCATCCTTGGATAGGGACAAATCATCCCTGAGAATTTCATGCAGTTCGGGTGAGTTGCTTTTGCGAAAAGTTGGCAACATACATACATACATACATACATACATACATACATACATACATACATACATACATACATACATACAAGCCAATAAAAAAATACACACGGTCAAAAACAGACATTTTCAGTTTTTCCAACAGGGTTTTGAAGGCTCTCCACTGTGATGATAGTAAAGTCTGCCATCACATCCTCCTGAGACAGAACATCTGCACCAACACATGACTTTA
This sequence comes from Lipophrys pholis, assembly GCF_963383615.2. Taxonomy (NCBI): domain Eukaryota; kingdom Metazoa; phylum Chordata; class Actinopteri; order Blenniiformes; family Blenniidae; genus Lipophrys; species Lipophrys pholis. Next base: position 23,662,061 of record NC_137633.1, read on the forward strand.
ACATGATGTCTTTATCCTAAACTTCAACAGCCGTGATATTCTCAATGTTTCTGTAGTCGTCTCATAGAAGTTGAAGATTTGTGAAATGAACAAAAAAGCATGGCTGAACTCTGAGGCTGAAAGTTTCTGCCAAACTGTGTGTGTGTGTGTGTGTGTGTGTGTGTGTGTGTGTGTGTGTGTGTGTGTGTGTGTGTGTGTGTGTGTGTGTGTGTGTGTGTGTGTGTGTGTGTGTGTGTGAGTGTGTGTGTGTGTGTGTGTGTGTGTGTGTGTGTGTGTGTGTGTGTGTGTGTGTGTGTGTGTGTGTGTGTGTGTGTGTAGTCGGGGCGTGAGGGGAGCGCTCGAAAATGAGCGAACAGCAGAAAGTGGTGAGGAATGGAGTGGTGCAGGTGAGGAGAGAGGAGCTAAAAAGCTGACAACGTTAATATGCAACCAAAAGGAGAGTGCAACCTGGCAGTCACTCAAATCCTGCACCTGCACCTTTAGAAAACAAGCTCTCCGATGAGCCTCTGCACCCCCTCTTTGTTCCCCTCCTTCCTCTCTCTCTCCCTCTCTCTCTCTTTCCCTTCATGCACTGTGGCTCCAGGCCTTGTCATTTTCAGCATGTCTTCTCTACACGGTGCACTCTCGGCGTGTGTTAATTGCGTCCATCCTTGGGGAGGAGAGAGGGATGAGGAGGAGGACCTGTTTGAGAGCGGGCGTGCCAGCTTCTGTGGTAGGACTCAGCGTGGAGCTGCAGACACCTGGTCCGCCTGAAGGGCACTGGGAAGGTAGACCTGCTTCTCCTCCTCTCCCTCCTCCTGCCCTCCCTCTGCTTTCTGTTCGACCTCTCTCTCTTCCTCTGCTCTCCTCCAGCTCTGAGCAAACAGCTGCTGTACAGCCTGCGCTCAGACGTCCCACCTTACAGCCCAGCCCTCCCCATCAATCAGCACAGCGCTCACCCTTCTTCCATGGACGCAAGCGAGTGAGAACAGAAGCAACTTTGTGGGTCAGTGACTCTCAGGTACTTTATCGAGAAGGCAAAGCAGCTGACAATGGTTCGGAAATGATAAAACAATCCACACTGGTTATCAGCTCTGGAGGAAAATCATTGAACACATCTGATCTGACTTTATTTACAGGAGCATGTTTTCTGTGCTTTTGGTGCCCGAGGCGAGCTGTACTGGTGGAGCCCCCGCCAAGAGAAGACATAACAACAATAGATCATCACAGCACATTTATTCAGCCAAAAAAGACACTCAGAGAGTGAGAATATGATCAGAATCTCACCAAAGTTAAATCACTACTTCTCTGTCCATCAACCTGCTGATTTCTATATGAATCTGTCCAAGTTTACAAGTTATCTTGTTAAAGAATTTCAACCTGGGATTAATGAAGCCTATTCTATTCTATTCTATTCTATTCTATTCTATTCTATTCTATTCTATTCTATCCTATTCTATTAACCAACCAACCAACCAACAGCTATCAAGACATAAACCTCTTCATTCAAGTAATAACACAAAAAAACAAAACAATTGTGCAATCTTAAATAAACCTGTTCAAGAATTAAAATAAGAGCAAAAAATAAAATGTTTTACTGTAAATTGGTCTAATATCTTTGTTGCGAACATGTCAAGCAAAATTGAAAAAGAAAACAAATCTAAACAATCATCCACAATAAATAAATTCAAAAGTAAGTATTTTGAATTCAGTTCTGTGGTGTGCACCTTGGTAGGTCGTGTCTCACTTCAGGATAGGGCACAGCGGCGGCGTTGTGGACGTGTGGGAGCGCAGTGAGGTGGCGTGCAGTGGTATGAATTAGTAAGTAGAAGCTGTTTTGGTGCCTGAACATGTTTGTCTGAACATGTTTAAAAAGTCCTCAAAGGTCTGGCTAAAATGTAGATATTTCATTGGTTTCAGACATAAAATACTCCACAGCGCCACCTACAATTTAAAAAAAAAATTATGAAAAAGATGAAAATTTGACACAAAGATGAGGCCTGGTAAAAATGTGAGTATTTCATTGGTATCAGACGTAGTTCGGACAAAATGTCTCCACAGCGCCACCTACAAACGTGGGAAAATCCATGAAAAATCAATAGCTTGAGACAGGAAGAGGAACTTTGGTAGGCATGTAGAACCTGCCCAGGTGTACAGATATGCATGCTTGGACATTTTCTTAGACTTACAGGAAGTCTGACAGGAAGAAACAGGAAGTAACTCTGCCACATTCTGCAATCTGCCTAAAACCTGAGATGTTTCATCACAGTCCAGACCTGATGAATTCCACAGATCAATACACAGTTACAGTGTGAGCGCCACCTGGTGAAGGGACTCACTAACTCGCCTGTACATGCTCCATTTAGCCTGAAACCTTACATGTATGATCACAGTCCTGATCACGTCCATGTGCTCTTGTCAATTCACAGTCATTGCGCCACCTTGTGGTATCAGGACGCTTGACACTTGGATGTACTATCAGTAGCCCGCATTTCCATCACACTCTGACGTACGACCAAACCTCAACATGCACAACATTCCAACGGGCGTGGGTGTGCGAGGGCCCTTCTTTTTGCCCTTCCTCTTAATTTAATTAGATTTATTCTTCATAATATTACCACACATGTAAGGGAAGGTGACAGTTTTGTCAATTGCCTAGCTGTAGTTCTGGAGTTAACCGCACTCGTCTATCAGGAGAACGCCACTGTTTTTACCACTTGAGACACTTCAGGGGGAACTTGGGCTATCATGTATTTGGCAAACAGTCTTTATCACATGTGTGAGGTAGGGAATCAAAATACCAGGGTTTTTTTTTTAGAATTAGAAGACCACAGCCGCCTGTTGTGTCATATTTTTTGAGTTTGTGGATTTCTTTCTTTCTTCAAGGTTAAAATGTGATCCTCACAAACAAAGATCTGTGAGCGTCTGATATTGATCTGAGAGCAAAATGTGCTGCTGCTGCTTCTCTGAGTCCAGAAGTTAAAGGGAAAACTCTTTGCTTTCCTGCCAACAGTCAGATGACAAGATCAATTCAACTTTTGTGTCTGTTGGTGAATATGAATGAGGTCCCCGTGGTGGGTGAGTTTGTGGGTTTACAGGGTTATTGGCCAAATCATTTTTTGTCTGACTGAAAGAGTTTGGCCGATACTGAGCGGCAGCAGCCAAGCTGCTTCAAACCCCCGAGGAGCAGAAAGTGTTTGGCTGATACACCTCTCATAAAACTATAATGTGAGATCATTTAAGCCGATTAAACGGATGACACTGGGGCTACGATTCTGGAGAAAAGGTGTTGAACTACACGACCGCTCAAGTTGATTTTGTGTTTACTCTTTTGCGGGTTATCAGCAAATAAACTAACATCTTAGCATGAGTGACGTCGTGTAGTCAAGGTTTTGTGTGCATGTTTACGTGAAACGGGTTGCTGGAAATGGTTCCGTCTCTGTGCTCGTTTGCTCGATTTCAGCCTGCAGCGACTGAATGGAGCTGAAAATAAAATGATCCACGGAGCCGGATGTGTTGGTGGAAGTTTTCAAACATCTCACAGTCACAGCGAATAACTCTTAACGTGACAAAAGGATAAAATGTCCTTTTGATAAAGTGCACAAATAGAAGTTGTGTGGAGCCAGCTGAGGAACACCTCAGCTTCTAGGTGACCTGGGAAAGCCAAATAAACCAACAAACAAACAAACAAACAAACAAACAAACTCAAAGAGATCAACAAGTGCTGGTTCTGGAGGTGACCCTGTGATTCCTTTTAGAAAGTGTGCATTTAGTGAAGCCACTTTTTCTGTTCGTGCTTCTCACACCTGGAACTCAAAACCAAACACAACACGTTCACTCCCGACTCCGACCTCTTTAACTTCTTAAAGCTTGGCCATTGGAAGAACAACACTGTCGTCACAACCGCGCCTAAACCTTTATATTTGTTTCATGTTAGCTAATTGTTGGGGTACCATCCACAAGTTCTACTGAGTACATACATAAACATCACTGTTTTATTGTCAGTACTACTACTCCCTCTTCCCCATTAATATTTTCACTATTTATTATGTCTTTATTCACCTTTCAGGTATTCGGGCTACGTGCAAGGCAAGACGCACTTTATATTTCTTAAAAATGGGTACTCCCAGTATCATATAATTGCCATTGCTGGTATTTGATTAATGTAATAAGTATTGAGTATTGTGCACTTGAAATAGCACTTTATATTTACTGTGCAATCGGGCAATCTGCAGTATAGTTACACATCACAACACTTCAACACTTCAGCTCTCTGCACTTTAATCAGCTCTTTGATATCTAATTTTAGCATTTAACACTAGTGGAACACGTTTGGTCCCCTGACCCTTGGCCTGTATGTTTCATGAGCCACTGTACGATTTCATTGTTTTGGCTTATTTTTTTTCCTTTTTTTCTGTCCCATTGTGTTTTCAAGGACACGGTTTCCTCTCCTCCTGCTCATACTGGCCATGAAGGCAAACTGTTCTATTGGTTGTTACTGTTGTTTTATTGATTTTATTATCCTATGTTGTTGACACCAACCTGCCGAAGGCTATAATCTTGCATATTTACATGTATATGTTCATTAAATATGTGTTGTCTCTGTTTTAAATAAATAAACTCAAACTCAAACTACATCAACTTTTTCATTCTAAGGAACTGTTTCTGATTTGCCTAGTTTTAAGGCTGCTTCCTTATTACAGCAATATTGTCAGAGTGTGGTAACAAAACAGTTTGTGGATGCTGCAAAATGAATCGAGGGCAAAGTTGCCAGACGTTTGGCTGTATTTTATATAAGAAGCAACAATATAGATGTTATAGTGAGAAATTTGCATTTATTTGTCTTTGAAAATGAAAACAACTTACTCTTAATCACGTTGCACTAAAACAAAGATTATTTAAAGGCTAATATACTCTCCACTGGTCTGAACCACTGCGCATGGAGTACCGGGGGGGGGGGGGGGGGGGGGGGGACGGGACGTTCTCCTTGCCACATGCGCAAAGAGAACGTGCAAACTCAACAGGCTAGAACCAAAGCGAGGGTATTGCTGCTGGGAGGTGGCGGAGTTAACCTATTATTATCATTATCATGAGTAGTAGTGGTAGTAGTAGTACTCACCAAATTACATTTCTATTTGTATCATTGATATTCTTCCACTTTGAGAAACGTTGCACGTGGAACAAGAAAGTCTGACTGAACTGAATTTGATGGATCTGGTGTTTGTGTGTGTGTGTGTGTGTGTGTGTGTGTGTGTGTGTGTGTGTGTGTGTGTGTGTGTGTGTGTGTGTGTGTGTGTGTGTGTGTGTGTGTGTGTGTGTGTGTGTGTGTGTGTGTGTGTGTCCTTGGCCTTTCCGCTCACCTCTGACATTCACCCTGAGCTCTGAGGCCATATGTGCACATGTTGGATTGAGGGGAAAAGTTGCCTGTTTTCATATTCCAGTCTGACATATTGAGGAATGGAGAGATGCTCGTGGAGCGCTTGTGGGCAAAGACAGTGACATACGGACGCAGTTCCTCTCTCTTTCGCTCGCTCTCTGATACACATGCGCACACAACTCTTGGTCAGCAGCACAGATGAGTTCTGGGAAAACAAGCAGCTGCAGGAGGAGGAAAGGACCATAAGGCTGGACGGCTTGCCAAATTTCATCATCTATTATGGATTGCCTGAGACGCACACTCTGCTGCAACCAGGGGCACGTCTCGGATTCACATGCAATCGTAAACTCGCCTGCGCACAGATGCACCTTTACATGCACACCTTTAGAATTACTGTGCTGCACTTCAAACCCTTACAAACAGAGCTGCAGAGCGTTAAAAACAGCTAATCGAAGAACAACACTGATATTAAAAGTGTGAGGACGATCGGAGAAAGTTTTCGGGTTTTCATTAGAGACATCCAGGTTTCTTTATTGTACCTGTGCTGAGTATAGAAACAGAAGGTTGTGAACACTAGTGTTGTAGGCTTTGGATTACCAGTTTTTCAACACTTTTTCAAAATGACCATATAATTTCCGACTGTTCCACTTTATAGTTGTTTCAGCCGTCTTGCAGTTCTGGCTGTTTTACCATTTTCACTCAAAAGCCATCACCTTTCCTTTTAGCTCTTTAGGCCATGTCTCAGGCATTGCAGCCTATACAGTAATCCATATAGCTGTTTTAGCCATTTTTGGGTCATTATGTGTTTTAAAAAAAATCTATTTCAATTATTTTAGCAGTTTTTGTATAATTGTTGACTTTTTTCAACAGTTTTATCCTCGTAAAGCCGTACACTTTCCCTTTCAGCTGATCAATGCTGAGTTTCAAAAGTCTCCTCTTGGTAAAATAAACAGGATTAAAGTATAAATAAAGTTTACGTTTACGTTTACGTTTACGTTTACGTTTACGTTTACGTTTACGTTTACGTTGTAAAGCTGACACCAACAAAGTAACTGCTAACAAGCTGAAAGTGCACAAAGTATAAGAGTAATGGTGGCTTATAAAAGCTCCTCACCCATAAGTCATTATGGTCCGAGCACCAAGCGGTGCAGGAACCCTAATGGAAGGAATTATCATTAATATACTTTCTGTCACCAGAACTGCTGCATTTTTAACGGCCTAAAGGCAGGCACGCGTTACAGGATTCTTCAAACCTTCACAGATTTAGATCCACACACTTGATGTTAACAAAGGACAGATCGCACAAGATCTGTCTCTTCTGATCTTATAGTGTGTGTTGTGACTACTGAGCTCACACACTGACCGACTATCAGGTTCTTCAGGCTCAGTATTCCAATCCTTTCTAGTGTACCTCCCTCGGTGTAACGATTGACAAGAGCACGATTGTTCTTTATGTTTACTGCTCAGGGTTAAACCCACTCCGTTAACCCCAAACGTCAGAACTCATTGGCTGCATCACACAAGCATAGGAGGTAACTTTTGTCATTTATTATTCTATAAATCACTTTCAAAACTTATAAACACTTGTAGAAAACACAGATATACTTTTGTCCGTCCACCTATTAAATATGTCCTCCTGGAAACAACTGACAACATGTGGTTCCGCCTGGCATAGAACTGTCAAACCAAAATTGAATGGAGTGAAAGATGAATCACGGACTGCTAACGTGATGCAGTTACACTACGGTGTCAGTGAATTACCCTCACTGTGACTTTAGCTTTCAATTAGCATCATGGAGCAAAAGAAATGTATTATGATAGCGTCAAAGGTAATACCTGCCACAAATGTATTAATTCCAGGCATTTTGAAAATATTCATGTTATTAGCATCACTTGCCGATAATGTAATGTGCTTATCAAAAACTACCATTTAAAAATGTTTGTTGTTTTCATACATGTTTAGCTGTTTTCAAGCATATTTGTTGTCATTTATTTATTTGTTTGTTTGTTTGTTTGTTTGTTAAGACATAATGCTATTTTCAAGTGATTTATTTGGTTTTGCCCTTTCCAGACATTTTATTCCATTATTGGCTTTAACGGCAAAAACAGCTTTTTCCATAATATGTCACATTTAAAAAGTCTTTATTGAAGTATAGTCACACAAATGTACATGAGTGTTTAAAACGTATTATATTTTGCTTGGTGAAGGTATTATTGGGAAGGAACTTTCCGGAGAGTAGGACGCTGGAGTCTTTGTGTGATCAAATCTTACACAGTGATTCTCAGCTTGTCTTCAGGACGGGAAAAGAAAAAAACTGTTGTGGCGCATGTTTGTGTATCTTTTCTGAGGGAACACTTTGGCAGGCACCATTACCGCCCAGCAGTAAATTGCCTTGTAAATTACAGTGCCGGGGTAATAAAGCCAGATTTGTATATCACCGGGAGTGGAGACTGTGTCTGTCTTGTAAATTTAATTAAACAGCAGGTGCAAAATCAGGTCATATGGCTTTGATGTGCCCCATGTGAGAATGACAAGCAGACAAAGATTCTAATACGAACAGCATTTCCATATTTTTGCATGTGACGGGCGGCTCGTGCAGAGGAAGGGAACCTCGCCTATCACCTTGCACTGGATTAAAATTCCCCAAATTAAAGAGGATTCAAATTAGCTGCCATCTACGATTTTAATAGATCTACAGTGATAATAAATGGTTAAACTCTCGAGAAAGAGTCTCTTGTTTGTTTGAAGTGCGCATAAACGCTGCCATTATCAGCACTAAGTGAAGACTGAAGCACATTCACACTAATTGGCTCTCATTGCATGTCTACTGTACAACGTTATACCTAATCTGTTAGAATGCAATTAAAGCAGTGCAGCTAGGAGAGTTTCCATTGAATTTACAAACATTTCCCGCCTCCTGGAGTGACGTTTTAATATAGATCTGAACGGATGTGCACTGAAGCCACAAATCAGACTCTTATGGCTGAGCGTGACCTTTGACCCCCGTCAGCGGGCCCCAGAAGGCCCCTCGTCCTGGACATGGGTTTGAGCCCACAGACGTGTCAGCGGCATCAGGTGACCTGTCTGCAACACCTTGGCTTGTTTCTCCTGGTTTTTTCCCGGTTGTTGGGAGGAAGTGGTTGATAATTACCACCTAGGACGTAGCCATCTGTGCCGGCCTTTCACGGCCTGTTAAGCTCGCTTTTCACAAAGTTTACTGTTGACAGAGGACACGCCAGAGGAGGGGCCGGAAAAGACTGCACACTCAGCCTGAAACACAAGCAGCGCTAAGGAGCTGCTTTACAGAGGAGTGAAGGAAACACAGAGAGACAGGTCATTTTGCTGCATTTTTACTCTTTCAAGCCACTTTTAGAGGATTTATCTCTTTCAGCTGTTTTCTCCTTTTAGTAATTTTTATTTGTATAAATTGTGGGGGATTTTGTTCCTCTCTACTATTCCTACCACAGTTAATGTGTTGCCTTTTTGACTATTTTGGACATTTCCATGATTTTAGCAGTTTTTGATGTTTCACTGTTTTCATTGTTGATTTATTTCTGGTCCTTTTGAAAAGTAATATGATGAAATAAGAATGAAAAAAGGAAGGAAGGCAAGTTAGTGAAATCGTCATGGGGCCACTACAGAAGAGGTGTAGAGATTAGTGTGGCTGCTGTGTTTCGGAGGAAACCTGCTCAGCACTGTCATTCTGCTCTCACCTCCTCGCTGACATCATGAAACCTTCAAACTGAACTTGTGGATGTAAGAAAGGTGAGTTTGTGACTGTTCACAGTGACCACTCAGTGGTTTTTCCCAGCATGCACGCTTGTTCTCGTGTTCCGGCTCCGTAACTTCTCCTCGGAGCCGTCCATCACTGGGAGCGTCGCCCTGAGGGACACCTGAGTCTCTCATCACAGCGTCAGATATCTGTCACCGAGGCAGATCGGCGAGGAAACCTCGCTCTGTGTGTGTGTGTGTGTGTGTGTGTGTGTGTGTGTGTGTGTGTGTGTGTGTGTGTGTGTGTGTGTGTGTGTGTGTGTGTGTGTGTGTGTGTGTGTGTGTGTGTGTATGTATGTGTAAGAGAGAGACTGAACAGGTGCATGGCTGGAAGCGGTTATGCTGGGAGGAGCAGTGGGGCTCGAACATGGCGTCCTCTCTGATGGCTCACGATTACAGTCCCACTAATCACAGTGAGTGACGGAGAGACACATGAGTGACGTTACATAAAGAGCAGCGAGCTGGAAATCCATCTCACTGGGTGACAAGCTCCACCATAAAACCACACGCTGAAATATATATTCCCCTTTCTTACTTCTGCCTCCGGGATTGAAAGAAAGGCATTTGTGAGCTGCTGAAAAGTCTCACATGTAACTTCAGATGTGCAGACCTCCTCCGGTCCTGAGGAGGCGAGCAGACCTCCTCCGGTCCTGAGGAGGCGAGCAGACCTCCTCCGGTCCTGAGGAGGCGAGCAGACCTCCTCCGGTCCTGAGGAGGCGAGCAGACCTCCTCCTGTCCTGAGGAGGCGAGCAGACCTCCTCCTGTCCTGAGGAGGCGAGCAGACCTCCTCCGGTCCTGAGGAGGCGAGCAGACCTCCTCCGGTCCTGAGGAGGCGAGCAGACCTCCTCCTGTCCTGAGGAGGCGAGCAGACCTCCTCCTGTCCTGAGGAGGCGAGCAGACCTCCTCCGGTCCTGAGGAGGCGAGCAGACCTCCTCCGGTCCTGAGGAGGCGAGCAGACCTCCTCCTGTCCTGAAGTGGCCTCTACCGTACCGAGGGGAAGTAGAATCATGCATATTACATTTTGTGACCTTGCATGTTTTCCTCGTGTCTGAGTTCGATCAGTACTTTAGTCCTGATTGAGTATGAAATATACCCAATAAAAGCTCCAATTCATGTTTTTGAGCGCTCAAAATAAGCAATATGATTCAACCAAGTGACACCTCGATATCAAAAGGCCTGACATGATGCAGGTCGTCAACATGAAACAAAACACAATCTCACTTTTTCCTTGTCACTTCAACTGCTCTTGGAAAGTTACAGTACATCGAGGGAGCAGCAAGACTTTCTTATCAAAACGGACACGATCGGGTGAAACAAACAAAAGAAAAAAGGCATTTCAGATTCAATTTTGTCGTAAATAACCAGATGTGGGCGGTAAACAAAACCTTTTTGGTAATCCTGATTCACTTTCATAACTTGAAATTTTCTGCGCTGTTCCATTGACATGGCCATTCCAGAACCTCCTTATAACATTTCCAAAGAAGCCATTTTTCCTGGACCAATATATAACCGACCAAAAGTTGTGACGATCGAAGGCATGCCCTGTGATTGTGATGTTTTATAGTCGGCGTTTTGGTAATATTTTTAAATGATTTGAGCTGGGGTTTTGTTTTGTTTTTTTAAGTTGTGCTCACCTTCGTAGCGCATTCACCAGCTCTGAAGTGCTGGTCCTGATTTCTGAATGCAGTGGAGATAGTGAGAAAGAAAAATGTGTTTTTTGAACACTTGAACCATTTCTGGTTTTCAACAATTGAGTGTTTTAAATATACACAGAGGCCTTGAGGTAACATGGGAGGAAACACAATGTTTATTATTTGTAATTAATAAGAGAAATTAGTAATTAAAGAAGTGGGCTTTAATGTTGTTACTAAACCTCCATTCCTCAGTAAACACCATGACTGAACTGCATTCAGTCCCTGATCATTGGACTCTCCACCTTCACAGCCACTGGCATGTTGTTTCTCTCCATTAATCTAAGGCCCCGTTTACACAACAACAAATTCGAGTGTATCCGCAAAACTTTCTTCACTTTTGGGGGGTCCGTTTACACGGCACCAGTTTGCGGATGCACTGTGTCTGCAAAGTTTTTAATCCGGCTCCCAAGGTGGAAAGATTCTTTCACGGACGCTATTCCCTCCTGCAGAGACTGATGGAGGAAACAGAGCCTGTTACTGCGCATGCACATCTCTCCCCCTCCCTGCTGCTCATTCAGTTGTAAACAAACATGGCGGCCACGTAGTGGTACGACCCGCGGTCCATATTCTTGTTTTATCGTCCAGATCAGTAGTTTAATAGTTGAGACTCTCCCTGATAGCATCCGATGTGTCATCAGTCCATGCGGATGTCGGGTTCTCTCCATTTTCTTCACGTTTATAGTGTTTTGCTCTCTGCACACACGTCTGTGTAGTGTCATTACAAAATCAAGCAACAGCGCCCTCCAGTGGCAGCAGTCTCTTTGTCTCTGTGTCCGCTGCTGCAGTGTAAACGCATTCCTTTTTTTTTTTGCGGATTAGGTGTTGTCACGTGAAACGTTGTCGTGTAAACAGGACCTAAAATCAAAACTTTGTATCCACGTATTCAGCTCCCCAAGTGTGAGGCATTGTTCTTTAAAATACAAAAACAATAGCTTCAAGTTGTACTGGGCCTCCCCTTCCAAAAGGTCCCGTATCACATCAACTGTGTGAAAAAATGTCAGTGAATTCAAGAAGCATGAACTCTTCAACGCAAGGAAGCGATGGATTACGAGCCAGTTGCGGGTGTCTTTGGTGCGAAATACTCTCTTTGAAGAATCTTTAGAGTACTCCGCTTGAAAGTCTTTTTCATCTAAATAAAACCTGCGACAGTCGCTGGCACTGAAAGACTCCACCAGACTAAAGAAGTGGGTTGGACCGCACCACCACGAACACGGCCATCGTACATTGGAACCTCAGGACCATCACTCTGTAACGAGATAGTTTTACACTAAAGCCTTACCGTTTAGGGATCTTGTGCATGAAATAATGCACACAGCTGTATGTTGGCCAAAACAGAATTCCGTTTCTTGAGTGCCTCACTTGGAACCGAGAGGATTTGCAGCCTCAGAGTCCTAGAATATTTGGATCTGCATGAAAACAGATTCTTCAATAAAGACCCATCACAAATATCTTGAGTCGTCAGTCGCAGAGTATTTCAACATGTCTGCAACATACTCACCTTTAAATATTGTCTCCAGTGTAGATACAATTGGAACATAAATGAATTTACCTTGAACTGTTTGATCATATGTTCCAGTCCCGTTAGTCTTTAGTCGATCACTCATTCACTCGGTTCTACACTTTCATACTTGATGAGAAAAAGTTTGATCGTCTCTCTGAATTAAGAATTGTGAAAAAAAATTGATCTAATTCCTGGAAACATACTCGACATTCTTGCACATTTCAGCTCCTCTTTCCCCACTAAATACGTGCTTAACCACAGTTTCTTTAGCATGCCGCTGGACATCTTCAACAACCTTTTCCGTGGAATCCACGGCAGACTTCACTCCACCTGCTGACTTTAAGTCCGAAATTACAGCTGCACGAGGCTTCTGTCGTTAAATCTGTCTTGGCCTCTAAATCTTCAGACAAACCATCATCATCATCAGTCGTATTACTTGTTCAACACTTTGATGAGAAGAAAAACAATCTTCTCCAGCCTCAGATGAACGGCTTACAAAACGTTCGATGCTTCCCAAAACCAGACGAACTGAAGGACGTGAGCGACTGTGAATCACTTCAAGATGCTTCGTAAGGCTGTTTGGTCTGAACAAGGTAGGTTCTTAAAAGAAAACACCTCATTGTGTGAGCTCACGCCACCATTCTTACTCCCAACTCTGGGTGTTTCCTTAGTTTCTCCAGCATCGATGTCAGAAATGGTTGTTTGCAGGAAAGTGAACAGGTTGGCCAGGGAAGAACTGTACGACGTACCGAAGACATAATGGGCCTTGGAGAGTTTGTCGAGGGCTCCCACTGAACCCGGTGTCTTCGATGGACGTCCATGCTTGTCGGTCACAATGAAGAAGGTGTGAACGCTGCTTCTCGTGGGGTTTCTGAGCAAGAAGGTCGGGCTGGCTGCTTTGGATGACGTCATGAATAGATCAGATCAACTCAAACTGTGCATTGGGGTGAATGAATCATATCAACAATTGTTCAGCACACTTTGACAAATCTATGGGATGATCTGCAGCTTGTGACGCGTCCTTGTGCAGATGGTGGCGGCAGATGTAGTAGCAGCAAGACAATGTCAGCGTCCCAGCCGACAGACAAACATCAGGTTAGCGGAATGCCGCGTGTACCTTAAATTGGCACAACTACCTACATAACCAACAACAGCAGTTAAAAACTGTTTCAGTTGTACCATTCTCAACTTCAGCAGCTGACTCAGCGTTGTGCATTAATTCCAGGAGCCCTGTGGTGAGCGCCGATCCACGGCTCTCCGGAACTCTGTTGTCAGTGACCTCACCAAACAGGAGCCTGACATTTGTTTCTATATCTCTGCATTCACAAATCTCAGGATATTCCATGTGGAAAATAAATAAAAAATAAATTTGTACTTCAGGGGCCACATACGGTCCAGTTTCATTTAGTGGGCTGGACAAGTAAAAATATTGCTATAATAACCTTTAAATTTACACTTGAAAGTTTTGCTTTGTTGTGGCGCACAGTGGAGGTGATGAAACTGTCTATAATTCTTCAAGATCAAACAGTAATAAATAAATGACCATGCAATCTCAACATAAAGTCAATTTTAATAAAACATTCAGGGTTAAAATACAGTGAAATAAAAATTTTAAAAACCCTCCTATAATTCCTATACAACCACCTTGCTTGGTGGTTTGTGGGACTGGATTGGAGCCTTTTGTGACCAGTTGTGGCCCACGGGCCTCATGTTGGACCCTCGTATTAAAGTCAAAGTGAAAATTGAGAGGAGTCCCAGCAGCACTGAGCTGTGGGGAGGCTGTCCACTGTCCACTCATCAAGGTGCGTTCACAGTTAATACCTCCCTGGAGGACCATTTGTCCACTCTTACCGGGTCCCTCGTCCGAGGTTCGACTCGACACATATTTTAGAGGCTTTGAGCAAAACGTTTTTTGGCGGCGTTTTTCAAAAAGTGACCGTCGAAATGACGGCTGGACGGCTTGCTGCTGTTTTGTTTGCTTTTTTTTGTTCCTACGTAGAAGAATTTACAAATAGAGTTTTATAATGAAAGAAGTTTTCTATCAAAGTACTAGTAGTATTACTTTGCTGCTGCCTTATGAAGACGATTGATTGATTGATTGATTGATTGATTGATTGATTGATTGATTGATTGATTGATTGATTGATTGATTGATTGATTGATTGATTGATTGATTGATTGATTGATCGACCTTCATTTCAAACAAGTAAAAAAATAAAACGAACTGAATAAAAAGAAAAGAAAAACATCAAATAAACTCAAATGTAGAAAATATAATTTATACTTGCTAATATGTGTGTACATGAGTAGGAAAAAGTAACTTTGTAATGAAATGTGAGTATTGTGAGTACGGTATTTCTTCTGAACAGTTACTGAAAACCAGCTCCGTTGTTTTAATCTTTGCAGTAGTTTAACTCTGATAGGATACCATCGACAGAGGGATACTTTCTTCAAAACATGTCCTGTTTTATGATGATATTTCTTCAGATCCCAGGTGTGAATCTTGTACAGTAACTGTGCTGGAAGAATGTCGGAGAATTCAGGAATACCAACGTGTTTGTGCCGATTTGTTGTTGATTGGACGGAGCGACGCTCGTCCGAACCACGGGAAGCTAATGAGAGCTAATTGGTGTCACGGGCTGAACACACAAAGAGCAGCAGAGCGGCATGCTGGGAAACGCTCTGCTGTCACTCACTGGCTGGCGTGCACAATGGTCAGAGTCCTGCGGGCTGATATCAGCCCCCGCGGCCCGCTGTGAGCTGCAGCACAGGCCTCGGCGTTCGCTCGCGTGGAAAACCTGCCCTGTTCATTCTGTTGTTCGCTGTGATCGCTCCTCTGTGAAGCGTTGATCTGTGGTTGATTCCACGACACTTCGCCTGCAAACACACCAGACAAACTCCACACATTGAAATGAGTTTGATTATTGATGAACGCTGTTTTCCTGCAGCACTCTGGTTCCCTCTTCTGGCGAACATCAAGCTGACATTCCTCCATCATTTAACTCTCTGCTGGTAAAAGTGATGGTTCACTGTCAGGATGCGTCCCGGCTTTGGGGGAGCTGGAGCCGATCCACGCGCTCTGTGAGCGAGGGACGGATACACCTGGACAGGTCGTCAGTCTAACGCAGGACAAACACACACACACACACACACACACACACACACACACACACACACACACACACACACACACACACACACACACACACACACACCTCAGGGGACTTCAGTGTCCTGCATGTTTGTTGGACAGTGAGAAGAAAGGGAGAACATGCAAACTCAACACAGAAAGGTCCAGTTAGGATTGGAACCACTGCGCCACCGTGTGGCCATTTTACCTTTTAAAATGAAGAAAACACAACAAATAAAGTTATATTTGTAGTTTTACTGTATCTCAGGTTTCCTTCACGAAGTTATAATTTAGAACTAAGGACATAAGATTACATTTGTAGATTGGGTTTTTCTTTTTAACAGTTTTTAGTGACTCCGGCAGTTTTGAGTCTTTTAGCTTCTATTTCTTTCTTTTTTTTTTTCTTCATTTTTAACCTTTAAAAGGTAGAAGCTCTTTTAATTGATTTGTTTGAAATATTTTAGCAAATTCATCATTTGTAGCTCTTTTAATCACGCGGGGCATTGTGCCTCTTTTGTTTTTGTTGGTGTTGTTTGTGTTTTCCATTTTTGTCAAACCTCCATATAAGTTATTGGAAGCTTCATGAAGCCACTGGATGGGCTGTAAAGCCTCTTCAGAGGGGCTTTAAAACCACTAGAGAGACTGTAGAGCCATTATACAGAGGCTGTAAAGCCTCTTCAGAGGGGCTTTAAAACCACCGGAGAGACTGTAGAGCCACTATACAGAGGCCGTAAAGTCTCAATAGAGGGACTGTAGAGCTACTATCGAGAGGCTGTAGAGCCACTATAGAGGGACCGTAGGGCCACTATGGAAAGGCTGTAGAGCCACAATAGAGAGGCTGTAGAGCCAATATACAGAGGGTGTAAAGCCACTATAGAGAGGCTTTAGGGCCACTATGGAAAGGCTGTAGAGCCACTATAGAGAGGCTGTAAAGCCACTACAGAGAGGTTGTAGGGCCACTATGGAAAGGCTGTAGAGCCACCATAGATAGGCTGTAGAGCCACTATACAGAGGCTGTAAAGCCACTATAGAGAGGCTGTAGGGCCACTATGGAAAGGCTGTAGAGCCACTATGGAAAGGCTGTAGAGCCACTATAGAGAGGCAGTAAAGCCACTATAGAGGGACTGTAGGGCCACTATGGAAAGGCTGTAGAGCCACTATAGAGAGGCTGTAAAGCCACTATAGAGGGACTGTGGGGCCACTATGGAAAGGCTGTAGGGCCACTATATAGAGACTGTAAAGCCACAATGGTGGGACTGTAGGGCCACTATAGAGAGGCTGTAGAACACTTACAGAGGGACTGTAGAGCCTCTACAGAGGGGCTGTAGAGTCCTACAAATTGCAACCCCCCATAACCCTAACCCTAGTGGTGCAGGGCTTGGCAGCGGGTGTTGGAAGGTGCAGGCAGGGTGGATCAGTCTAATGGGCCTGATGGGTCTGATGGGTCTGCTGGGTCTGATGGGCCTGATGGGTCTGCTGGGTCTGATGGGCCTGATGGGTCTGATGGGTCTGATGGGTCTGATGGGCCTGATGGGTCTGATGGGTCTGATGGGACTGATGGGCCTGATGGGTCTGATGGGTCTGATGGGCCTGATGGGCCTGATGGGTCTGATGGGTCTGATGGGCCTGCTGCCAGCACCTGTGTGAGAGCACAATCTACCCGGAGCAGGTGTGGAGCCCCGTCTCTTCTGTTGGAGATCTTGGCTGCTCTGAGCTTCGGCTCTTTGTCCTCCAGGTGAAACGTTCCTCCCTGTCTCTCCGTCCATCTCTCTGCCTCCTGCCTCACACCTCCTGGCACCTTCTCCCTCCATCATACTTCATCTGCTCCAGATAACACCACCGCTTCAGCAGCCGTCCACAAACCCTGTCGCCATGGCGCCCGCAGATGGCAACTTCCTGTGGTCCTGCGCGGTGATTGGTGGGGAGACCTCCAAACAGAGAACAGCTGGCGAGGGATGATGTATCACCGAGCGTTTGCACTTTCATTTTCAGGGTTGTCTTGTTAATGCTCCTGATCCAGCATCTGGCAGGAAATAGACACAAAGGCAGAGCGGAAGGGAACAACCAGTTCTCTCAACAAAAAGGCCGACGCACACATCTGACAGACACAGAGAGACGACGAGACACAGATTAAACAAAGGCCAGATGAGAGGATGAGCAGCTCCATAAAGGAGCGTTGAAGAAAAAAAGAGCTTGTAAGACGGAAGTCGTATGAAACAAAGGAGGGAATAAAAGACGAAGTCTGTCTGCTGATCATCTTCTATTGTCCAGCTTTTCTTTATTATTGAACTCAAGACTGAGAATCAGAGGTGGACTCGAGTTAAATCATGTTAAAATAATGTATTGTCTCTTTTTAAACTGATTATAATGAATAGGTCTTGTTTTTCAGACTTTGAACACCAGAGGGAGACATTTCAAACATCGGTTAAAAGAAGCCCCTGACTATTTGGATCAATATGCCTCAAACCTGTTTCATATTCAAAGACTGCCTCCTCTGCATGGACATGAAATCCAGTCATATAATATTTATTTATAACCACATATGCAGACTGTGTATCTCATTATGCTTTATTGGGCCTAAAATAATCTCTCTCCCTCAATCAATGGTACAAAAGTAACTTATTATAGTAATAACACTTCTTCTGAATAAACAAAATCCACATGCTAAAACAAAATATAAGCTCTTTTTTTTTTTTTAACTCTTAGAGGACAAAAATGTAAATATAAAATATTAACTCTTTATTGTTTTTCCAATGTAATAATGGAATCCATAGAAATGCCTCACAAAAGCCTTGTTTCCACTCTGCTGTATGTGCCGGTACAGTACGGCACAGGATGGTAAAACTTAGTGCACCCTTATCCAACTCTGTGGCGCGGTCCCAAAACAAAGAGTCTGGTTCAAATGTAGGCGGGGTAGTGAACGACGCAGGGGTGTATAACAGTAATCTCTGCCCTCTCAGGACAACCACAGGAGCGGCAGCCGCAAAAACAAAAGACTTAAAAAGCGGTGTGCGCAAAGTGGAGTATGTAAACAACAACAGAAGATTCATACAGCCGATGAGATATTTAAAGATGGCGGACTTGTGGAGAGTGACATAAACCACTGAGGAATCAGCAGACGGCTGCGTTTCGCTCCTCTTTATTGGAACCATTCTGTAGTGCTGGGCGCCATACTGGTGGATGGTACGGTTGGTAACGGTGCGGAGCAGGTCTCACCGTGTATTCACAGCAGTCTGAGTTCTCCCAGTGGAGCCGTGGTGCTCGGGTCTAGAATAGAATAGAATGAATAGAATGCCTTTTATTGTCACATGTACGGGTACAGTGAGATTAAAAACAACTCCAGTGACAGTGCAGCAGTTAAAAAGGGCAGAATATAGTGCAAGAAGGAGGGTGGGGGGTGTGGGGGGTAAGGTGCACGGTCCAGTCCTGTGAACGGTACAGAGTGTATTTACAGGAGTACAGAGTGTATTTACAGGATAATAAGAACTATAAAAATTATATTGCACATTATGAGGTAGTCTGTAAGTAAAGTAAAGTGAAGTCAGTGCATACAAGAGTTCACAGTGGTTTTGGCTTTGGGGAAAAAACAGTTTTTGAATCCCCTCTCCCGCTCCGTACACAGTGACAGAAAGCTTTGACAAGTTTATGTTTCAGTTTTACTGCCGGTCAATGTTGGCTCATGGTGATCTTTGTGTAAAAGTGCATCTATTCAGATATCCTTCTGATGCAATTCGTCAAGTTTGACACCAATCAAGCCATGTTAAAGCCTTTTACACTGCACTTCCTCTTTTGTGGTGAAATGTCAAGTTTTGTGGCATGGTAGCGGCTACGCCATCAGGTTTATGTGAAAGATATTTGAAGCTTATGCTCATCAATCCCTTTACTCTCCACAGAAATGATTTTGAGGTACATTGGAATTACCCCCTAGGATGAGTTCGCTCCAGAAAATTTGTAAGTTTGAACCAAAATTGGCCAAAATCTATTTTTCAAAATAGCCGACTGCCTGTTGGGTCTTTAGATCTGTTCCCCTGGACTTTTTTTGTGCGTCATGGGGTGTTAAGAATGAATTCTGTTGCTCTGGGTGATACCAGGGCTTTTATCCAGCAGGCCTTCTGTGAAATCACGTGGTCGTGTTGGGACTCATCACGCACACGCACACGCACACACGCACACACGCACGATGTGTTGTATCAAGCCCGCATGGTTGCCAGGTCCGCAATATTCAGTCACTCTTGGTTTTTCTGCTCACGCACTGAGCCCATACAAACATTCATAGAAAAAATGTTTTTCCTAGTGAATGAGTTTTGCCTTTCTGAATAAAATAATACATGTAGTCACATTTTTTGTTTTATTTTGTAACAACAAATTATTTACAATTGACATGAGGTTTAAAGTGTGTGTGTGTGTGTGTGTGTGTGTGTGTGTGTGTGTGTGTGTGTGTGTGTGTGTGTGTGTGTGCTACACAAGTAAACATCACACTTCCAACCTTTTCTTGTTTCATTTTTTTCAACATGAAAATAACCATGATAAGTTAATATAGTCATCACCTTTTTGATGGAAGCACATTTGTTTCAGGACATTTGTCCTGTGCAATGATTAGGAGGAGACAGGACTGCGGAGGCTTTTTAAAGACATGGACAATCTTAGTTTCAGATTGTTTCGGACTTATGAGTATTGGCTACATTTGAAATTTGATCATAATGCACTACAAAGAGTTAAATGATGGCTGAAAACATGTTTGTTTTGAACTGTGGGCTGATTCTGTGTCAGACCTGGCAACCCGTCCTGGAGCGTCCTCGCGGTGAGTTTGTGGTTTCAGGGCTCAGCCGCGGAGAAGACCTGCTTCCTCCTTTTAAGGTAACTGTTTTCTAGAACGTTCGAATAGGAAAGTCTTTGAACCTGCGAGCGACAGACGAAGATGCAGACAGAAGACTGAAGACACTCGGCATGTATTTGTGCATGTAATAATCCATTTCGAGAGCCCCATTTGCATGTTGCGCACGCACTTTTTTTACAAGTTTCTATGACATATAAACCACCGTTATTTCTACAAATACTTCCATTAAATTCTGCATGTGTTTCCTTCGGATTCCTGCACCAACGTGACTTGACGCGAGGACTAAAAAAAAAAAAAATGCGTTTTTTTGCTCCTCAATGTCTCACTGCGTCATATGCATTTAACACATTTAAGTGTCGCTTGAACCGTAAAAATCGACGGATGTGAATAATTTCATGAATTGTGTTGCACATTTGCTCTGAATTGCCAAGTTTGGTTTCCTTTTTCTATATTGTCTCACTGAGAGCTGATGATTAATGTTGAAAGTGAAAGCGAAACCACTGTGCTTACGCTAAAGTGACGGTTAAGTTTGTTACTGCCTGAATGAACCCCACGATGTTCTCAGCAGAAAAAGCAGTGGACTGGAGTTGGTTTGTTGTTTTCCAGCACCAGTCCTCCTGAGTGACGAGCCAGAAACGTGTCCGTGTTTTGGCCAGGATGGACTTGGGGTGGCATATAAATCTCTATTATTAAAACACAAAACTGTGTCTCACTGGAAAACAATCAGTAATATAAAAGAAACGGACAAACTAATGTCTGTTAATCTCATGGGCGAGATTTTGTTCACATTTATAGCGTATTCTCTGCACACATGCCTGCGTGGTTTCCTTACAGAAACAAGCGACAGCACCCTCCACTGGCCCAGCATAGTAACTACATCGTGGTCAGTGTGTCCACTGCTGCAGTGCAAACACTTTTTTTAACGGTCAAGTTGTTGTCATGGAAACATTGTTATCTAAACGTGGCCTGAGAGTACCGACCGTCTTGATTCTTGATTGTGGAGTTGGTTATTAACTAAACGTGTGTGTGTGTGTGTGTGTGTGTGTGTGTGTGTGTGTGTGTGTGTGTGTGTGTGTGTGTGTGTGTGTGTGTGTTGAACAGGTTTGTGACGATCCTTGCTGCTGCTTTCCTCTCAGTCTGACTGAAGATGTGTGACGTGGATGAAGAGAGGTAAGAGACGTCAGCTGCTCCTGCAGAGTCCACATGCAAAATCCTAACAAACAGAAGAAAAGATTCAACACTTGGTGTTTTTGTTTGCTCAAAATGAGCTTCATTCATTGTGAATGTCTCCTTTCTGTCAGGGTTTATCGATCTTGTCATATAAGAGATACTTATATCTGTCTCTTTAAGTGCCGTAAATAACAACTGTATGGTTACCGGGGTAACGCCCAAAAAGGACCCTGGGTACTTGCTGTTTTAAGCCTTGCTGTGTGTGTGCTAGTTCGGAGCTGAGTAAAAGTTATTCATTACCACGAAGCTTGGTGTGGACATTTCAATTACTTTACATGGTGTCAGAAGCTGGTGACGGACGTACGGCTTCTGGAGGATGGCAAACTTTAATCCACCGGAGAGTTTCCCGTTCGACCGCCCGACTGAATGGAGTGATTGGAAACAGCGTTTCCAGCGCTTTCGCGTGGCTACGAAACTGAACAAGGAAGACGGAGAGGTCCAGGTCAGTTCATTAATCTACGCCATGGGCCCGGAGGCTGAAAACATCTTTAAAGCTTTCACTTTTGCGGAGGAGGCTGATCAAAAGACATTTGACGTCGTGTTAGGAAAATACGATGAGTACTTCTACCCCAAAAGGAATGTTATCCACGAGCGCGCCTGTTTCCACCAGAGAATACAGCGGCCCGGTGAGAAAGCTGAAATGTTTATCAGAGCTCTCTATGAACTATCCGAACACTGTGACTTTGGGGCGCAGAGGGAGGAGCACATCAGAGACCGTATAGTAGTGGGAATTAATGATAAGGAGATGTCTCGTAAGCTGCAGTTGGAGGCACAGCTTACATTATCCCAAACTATTCAGGCCGTGCGCCAGTCCGAGGAGGTGACCAGGCAGGTACACCAGCAGGGAGAGGCGTGCGCAGCGGTGCAGGAGGTCTCACAGGCAAAATCTCCTCCATACAGAGGAAAACAGCAGTGGAAAAATAAAAAGAGAGATTTTGGCGAAAGAACAGAGCCAACATGTGGAAAATGTGGCAAACTAAAGCACAGAGACCAGGATAAATGTCCAGCTAACAAATCAGTGTGCAATAAATGTAAAAAAAAAGGCCACTGGGAAAGAATGTGCCACAGTAAATCAGTCAGAGAAGTGACAGAAACAGCTACGGTTTGCCAGACACCATATTTCCTAGGGGCCGTCACAGACACTAGCAGAGAGAGTGATCAGTGGACAGTAGAGATAGTGATTGGCTCAACACCAGTTAAATTTAAAATTGATACAGGGGCGGATATAAACGTTATGGAGAGAGAAACATTTAACATGTTAGTCCCTGAGCAAAAACTGGTGCAGTCAAACATTCCACCAATGCACAGCCCCGGTGGTCAGCTAAATTGCATGGGGAAGTTTCAGGCAAATGTAAAATACAAAGAAACGCACTGCTCATTCCCAGTTTATGTGATCCACAGCCAGACAGCTAATAACCTGCTAGGCAAAGAAACAGCATGCTCAATGGGGCTAGTTAGGCGCATTGAGGAGGTGCACAAAGCATTTGGTGAGCATGGGACACTTAAGACAGAGCCCGTGAAAAAATAAGACTAAAAGAGAACACAGAGCCATACGCAGTACACACAGCTCGAAGAGTTCCCCTGCCTCTCATAGAGAAAGTAAGAGAGGAAATACAGCGCATGGAAGAGAACGGAGTCATCGAAAAAGTGACTGAGCCGACAGACTGGTGCGCACCAATGGTACCAGTCCCAAGACGAACTGGCAAAGTGCGCATTTGTGTAGACCTGAAAAGGTTAAACGAGGCTGTGAGGAGGGAGAGATACGTTCTTCCAACTGGTGAGGAAATCACTGCAAGACTGAGCGGCGCCACCATGTTTACATCTCTGGATGCGGCATCAGGGTTTTGGAAGATTCCTCTTCACCCGGAAAGTAGTAAGTTGACAACGTTCATTACGCCTTTCGGGAGATACGCATTTAAACGTCTTCCCTTTGGCATCACGAGTGCTCCGGAAATCTTCCAGAGAAAGATGGCTGAAACCCTGATTGATCTGGAGGGAGTGGCCATCTACATGGATGACGTACTGGTGTACAGCGACACAGCAGAACAGCATGACCAGCGCCTAAAGAAAGTACTGGAAAGAGTCGAGTCAGCTGGCCTGAAGTTGAATAAAGACAAGTGTGTGTTCAGATGGAACCAACTTCACTTCCTGGGTCATGTGATCGACAAGTCAGGAGTAAAACCCGATCCTGAGAAAGTAAGAGCCATTAAAGAGCTACCAGAACCACAAACTGTCCAGGATTTAAAATGCGTCTTGGGCATGTTCACATACTTGGGAAAGTATATTCCACATTTGTCAACAGTGGGCCAGCCTTTATATGAACTACTGAGATCCAAGACTACATGGACGTGGGACCACCCACAGAAGGAGGCGTTCCAGCGTTCCATCCTGAAGTTTTATGATGTGAACCGACCTACAGCTGTATCAGCCGACGCTAGCAGCTATGGCATTGGAGGCGTGCTGCTACAACAACATGATGGGGGATTGGAAACCAGTTGCTTACTGTTCTCGCCGCTTGTCAGACGCCAAAACCAGATATGCCCAGATAGAAAAAGAATGTCTGGCTAGCGTTTGGGCATGCGAAAGATTCGAGAAATACCTGGTCGGGCTGGAGAACTTCAAGTTGGTCACAGACCACAAGCCTTTGGTGCCGCTGATGAATAAAAAAGATCTGGATAATGTCCCGATACGTTGCCAAAGACTCCTGATGAGGCTTATGCGGTTTAAGCCTACGGCTGAATATGCACCAGGCAAGACTCTCACTGTCGCCGACACACTATCTCGCAGCCCGGTACAGTACACAGCAGAGGCAAGCGACACACATTCAGATGTGGAGTGCTACGTTGCAGCTATTATCAGCAGCATGCCAGCCACACCACAAAGACTGGAGACCATAAGGCTAGCCACTGCAGCTGACAGTAGCTTACAGACAATACTGCAGTACATTAAAACGGGTTGGCCAGGATACGTAGGAAATGTCCCTACTACGATCAGAGACTTTTACCCAGTCAAAAGTGAACTGTCAGAGTACAATGGGATTGTCACAAGAGGCTGTCGCATGTTGATCCCGCCCACTTTGAGAGCTGACATACTGGAGCGGATCCATGATGGACATCAGGGCCTGACTAAATGTCGGGAGCGGGCTAATGCATCCGTGTGGTGGCCCGGCATCTCTACAGACATTAAACTAAAAGTTGAATCCTGTCAAACCTGCCGTGAGATGAAGCACACACAACGAAGGGAGCCCCTCATCTCAACCCTTTTGCCTGACAGGCCCTGGCAAAGACTCGCAATTGACCTTTGTGATTATAACAAGCACACTTACCTGGTAGTGTCAGATTATTCTCCAGGTTTATCGAGATACTCCACATGCCGTCAACTACTGCCTCACAGGTGGTGCTGAAGCTGAAAACGCTTTTTGCTCGCTATGGCTGCCCGGATCAGATCGTTTCGGACAACGGACCCCAGTTCGCATGTGAGGAGTTTCGGGAGTTCGCTCGTGACTTTGACTTCCGACACATCACCTCGAGTCCACATAACCCGAAGGCGAACGGACAGGCGGAAAGAGGAGTACAGATTGCAAAGAGGATTCTGATGCAGAAAGACCCTTTACTCGCTCTCATGTGTTACCGCTCTACCCCGTGTGCCACCACAGGGGTAAGCCCAGCTGAATTGCTCATGGGGAGAAGGATTAAAACTACACTTCCGACGCTTGAGTCTAACCTCCAACCCCAATGGCCGGATTTACAAGCAGTCAGGAGTAAAGATGCAATGGAGAAACAAAAACAAGCCTTCTACTTCAATCAGCGCCATGGTGCGAAACCGTTGCCATCTCTGAAACCGGGAGATTCTGTCCTCACCAAACTGGACCATCAGAACGTGTGGGGATCACCCGCAGTTGTTACTGGTGACAGCTCTACCCCAAGGTCTTATGTGATCGGGACGCACAAGGGGGCGATTTTGAGGCGCAATCGTCGTCACCTGCTGTGCGTGCCTGAGCCCTCTGATAACACTCCACCTTCATCTCTACAGCAGCTACAGCCTGAGGCTAACGTCAAACGGGCTGAACCAACGGTTTCTACAGACGCTGCTTTGCCTGCTGCCCATTCTTGGCCTCCTCAGACGCATGATGGTCAGCTATACACACGGTCAGGTAGACTGTGCAGACCTGTTGAAAGACTGAATCTGTAAGGGTGTACGAAGTACGCTGCCCAGAACAGATTTAAAAAAAAACAAACAGAGAAGGTGTTTGTAATTATTTTGCACTGTTTGTATTGCAGTTTACATTTTGAGAAGTGAATGTAGTTGATGTTGCAATGTTTATGTTGCTGTTTACATTTTGAAAATGTTGTGTTATTGAAAGAGTTTCATATCTTTTACAGGACACTTTTAATTTTGTTTCTGTTGCTGAAAGTTGACACGAAAAAAAACAAAAGTTGAAAAAGGGCGATGTCATATAAGAGATACTTATATCTGTCTCTTTAAGTGCCGTAAATAACAACTGTATGGTTACCGGGGTAACGCCCGAAAAGGACCCTGGGTACTTGCTGTTTTAAGCCTTGCTGTGTGTGTGCTAGTTCGGAGCTGAGTAGAAGTTATTCATTACCACGAAGCTTGGTGTGGACATTTCAATTACTTTACAGATCTTTAGGCTGACTTTGGCAGGTTCGTGGCTCCCACTGCAGTTTGCATGTTCTAATTGAACAGCTGCACTCACATTTATTTAACCCCCATTGAAAATCTCGTTTGCTAGAAATATATGTTTTGATTTGGGGTGGTGGGGCTGCGGGTGTAGAAAAAAGTAAGAACCTGTTAGTTTTCCTTTTATTTCAGCAATTCTAGTTTGTACTGGCTGTGTTTTCGCAAGAATCTGCTACTCAGTTCAAACCATTCAGTGTGTTATGATAGATTTTGAAATAGTAAGAACTTTGTGATTTTTAATGTAAATTTGAAAAAGCTAACAAACTGCATGGAACATGTCACCATATCCTTGTTAAAGTCCATCTTGTGATTCAATGCCGCTGTGAAGAAGTTTCTCACTGTGACTGACCTGATGTAGCTCTCAGCTGACAGTTTGGAGCAGACTGGTTGCTGGGAGAGGCTGCGGCCCAGAGAGTCTATAGAGGGAGAGGATCCAGGAGAGATGGCCGCTGCACACAAAGAGATGTAAACAAGCAAGAGAGATTTGATTTTGGCCTTGTCCACACAAGCCAAACCCCCCCCAATAATTAAAACAAATTCCGTCTACACGTCATAATGAACACGGCTCAACATGAGGCTTCAGGGCATGTAGTACATATGACTGGCCTTTAGGGGCGCTGTGATTCACCAAATACGCCAAAAATGCAGAAGAAGACAAGGAGTACGTAGAAATATAGAAGTAGACTCCTGCTCATGAACTTCTATATAACTCAGAGTTCTATAGGTCTTTGGCCCTGCTCCTCTGGCTAACTAGCGTCAGGAGCTTCTGCAGCTCGACCGGAGCTTGTAATCCGCCGTCGATGTGGTTATTTGATGACATTGCGGACCGCGGTGGGGGGTGGGGGGGGGGGGGGGGGGTGGCGATTACGTCGTGTTTTTTCCAGGGATGATCTTCTTTGCCATCCACATCTCACAGCCGAGCCGGGGTTTGACAATTTCCCCACACTGGGACCCGTGTTCAATAAAACCCGTTTTCGGGCTTCTAAAACGCCGCCTCAAGTGGAGGAACAGCCAAAAACGGTGTGTTGACATGAACTGGTGTTCTCGTGTGGACGGCCCCCTTTGACATGAACATCACCATTACACTGAACCCAAACCAAACCTGCAGCCACAGCATCAAACTCTACAGGGAACTACAGACACTACATTAGATCAGTCTGACGTTAGATTGTTACAGTAAAGGGCAGAGAGTCTGAACTGTCAACCAGAGACTCTGAGGTCAGGTCACCCTCTGAAGGTAGAATCTGCTGAAGTCAAGTCACTGTGTGTGTGTGTGTGTGTGTGTGTGTGTGTGTGTGTGTGTGTGTGTGTGTGTGTGTGTGTGTGTGTGTGTGTGTGTGTGTGTGTGTGTGTGTGTGTGTGTGTGTGTGTGTGTGTGTGTGTGTGTGTGTGTGTGTGTGTGTGTGTGTGTGTGTGTGTGTGTGTGTGTGTGTGTGTGTGTGTGTGTGTGTGTGTGTGTGTGTGTGTGTGTGTGTGTGTGTGTGTGTGTGTGTAGAAGTCAGCAGCTCACACACTCAGGATCCAGCAGGTTGTCTCTGAAGAGTGACTGCTCCAAAGAACTTCAACCAAACTTCAGTGGTGAACCTAAACTTCCAGCCACAAAGTAAGAAACTCTGTTTTCATTTTCTTTCTTCAAAACCCAAATCAGAGCTGTTTTGCTCACTCTGAGATTCCGTTCCAGTATTTTGAAGCAGTGTGAGGGTTGGAGCTGGATCTTTGCGTCTTTGCCGTGTGTTTTGTTGCTCAGTAAATGTTGCTCGGTGCCACAGAGAGAAGAAGAGGAGTGATGAGGAGGAGCAGCAGCCGTCCTGCTGTGCTTTGTGTGAGGACGTCCTGAAGGATCCAGTCTGGTGGAGCTGTGGACACCAGGTCTGCAGACAGTGCAGCAGCTCACACTGGGACCAGGGTTCTTCATCAGGAGCCTCCTGCTGTCCTCAGTGTGCAGAAAGCTCCAGAAGAGCTGCACCAAGTAAGGGTGGACATGTGTCTCCTGAGGGACTCGTCTGTCTTCACTGGACTTGTTGTGTTGTAGAGACGTGAAAGCTTGTTTGTGATTGTTGTTGTCTTTGAGCAGGTGCCGGTCTGCAGAAGGTTCTAGAGGAACATAAGAGGAGTGTGAGGAGCAGGTGTGAACGTGTGAGTGAAGGAAGTGATGAACCAGGAGGAGGAACCCTCCTTAACAGGATCTACACTGAGGTCCACATCACAGAGGGACACAGCGAGGAGCTCCGGAGGGAACCGGAGCTGATGCAGCTGGAGAGAGGTTCCTGGAAGGAGAGCCTCCATGACACTGCCATCAGGTGTCAGGACATCTTCAGAGCCTCGGCTGAGCAGCACAGACACATCCGAGTGGTTCTGACCAGCGGCGTGGCCGGCAGTGGAAAAACCTTCTCTGTGCACAAGTTCACTCTGGACTGGGCCGAGGGCCTGGAGAACCAGGACGTCAGTGTGCTGGTGGTGCTCTCCTTCAGGGAGCTGAACCTGATCAGAGAGCAGCCGTACAGTCTTCTCATGCTGCTCCATGTTTTCCATCCAGCCTTACAGAAGGTGACGGCAGAGGAGCTGGCTGTCTGCAGGCTGCTCTTCATCTTTGACGGCCTGGATGAAAGCAGACTGTCTCTGGACTTCAGCAGCTCCCAGCTGGTGGTCGACGTCTCACACAAGTCCTCAGTCAGCCTGCTGCTCACAAACCTCATCCGGGGGAATCTGCTGCCCTCGGCTCAGGTCTGGATCACTTCCCGACCCGCAGCAGCCAATCAGATCCCTCCATCATGTGTGGACAGACTGACAGAAATGCGAGGCTTCACCGACGCCCAGAAGGAGGAGTACTTCAGGAAGAGACTGAGTGATGAGGAGCTGAGCCACAGAATCATGTCCCACATCCAGACATCCAGGAGCCTCCACATCATGTGTGGAATCCCAGTCTTCTGCTGGATCACTGCTACAGTTCTGGAGCACATGTTGACCACAGGGCAGAGAGGAGAGCTGCCCCAGACCCTGACTGACATGTACTCCCACTTTGTGCTGTTTCAGACACACAGGAAGAAGCTCAAGTACCACGAAGGACATGAGACAGGTCCACAGGAGCTGACGAAGGCTGACAAGGAGGTTCTTCTGAAGCTGGGCAGGCTGGCCTTGGAACATCTGGAGAAAGGAATCATCATGTTCTACCAAGAAGACCTGGAGCAATGTGGTCTGGATGTGACTGAGGCCGCCCTGCACTCTGGGGTCTGTACTGAGATCTTCAAGATGGAGTCTGTGATCTTCCAGAAACCTGTCTACAGCTTCGTCCATCTGAGTGTTCAGGAGTTTATGGCTGCAGTCTACTTGTTCCACTGTTTCACCAACAAGAAGACAGACGTACTGCAGACCTTCTTTGAAGTAGATCATGCTTTCACATCTCTCGATGATTTCCTGAATAAAGTCCTGGAGAAATCCCTCAGAAGTCAGAACGGTCACCTTGACCTGTTTGTCCGCTTCCTTCATGGCCTCTCTCTGAAATCCAACCAGAGACTCTTAAAAGGTCTGCTGGGTCGGACAAAGAACAGTCCAGAAACCATCCAGAGAGTCATCAAGAACCTGAAGAAGATCAACAGTGATAAAATGTCCCCTGACAGAAGCATCAACATCTTCCATTGTCTGACAGAGATGAAGGACGTCTCAGTACATCAGGAGATCCAAGACGTCCTGAAGTCAGACATCAGATCAAGGAGACTCTCTGAGGTCCACTGCTCAGCTCTGGCCTACATGCTGCAGATGTCAGACCAGGTCCTGGACGAGCTGGACCTGTACAAGTACAACACATCAGCGGAGGGACGAAGGAGGCTGATCCCGGCTGTGAGGAAGTGCAGAAAGGCTGAGTGAGTCAATATGTTATCATGATCCAATATCTCAGTGATGTCTGTAGAATGTAGTTCCTGGAGTTCCTCTGTGGAGATGTTCCTCAATAATCTGTCATCAAGAAGCGACCAGTTGACGAGTCAGATTAGGTATCATAAATTATTATTCAGCTATTAATGGTACATTTAGCATTATGTAGTTTCAATCGTATTTCCATCATTAAAAATGAACATTTTAATATTTTATTCTGGAATGTTTTCACAAATTTTAATGCTGTGACAAAATTTAAACAATAACCTCATGAGATTGGCAGTTTTCAGTATTTGTATAAACGTGGGCTGCCAATCGTCCTTCATATTGTAGTTCATATTAAATCCGTTATTGTCTGTGATATTCAAATTCTATACTAGGGTTGTTCGATATACAGGTACTGTATTGGTATTGTGGTACCTTTAAAACGATACTATACAGGGCCCAGGATGTTTTGGACAATCGAAAGTGCGGAAAACAGCGCTCCGGTTTCTTTTTTTATTTCTTTTTTCATTATTCTTTTTTTAATGAGCTCCGGTTTCCGAGAGGTGTTAAAAAAAAAAAACCCGGCCCAGACGGGGTGCGCTCTCGCGCTCTGACCCGAGATCCGCAACTGCACTTCATACTCGACCTTATTTACCAACAACATTCCTGGACACAACTTCAAAATAAAAGTCAAAACAACGTATTTTCAAAACAATCTTCTCCCAACCAAGCTTGTACTTTTAAAAGAATACCGGATGCGCATGTGTAAATGACATGGAGTTTGTGTCCATGTGAGAGTGCGCATGCGTAACTGACTCAAACGACCGTAAAAAGAAATCGAGTGCATCTCACACACACAGAGAGAGAGAGAGAGAGAGAGAGAGAGAGAGAGAGAGAGAGAGAGAGAGAGAGAGAGAGAGAGAGAGAGAGAGAGAGAGAGAGAGAGAGAGAGAGAGAAATGGCTGCTGCTACATCCACAAGGATGTAGAACTGTGTTCTCTTTTTATTTGGAAAAGTATCGAAAGTATCGGAATACATGGTGGTATCGGTATTGATACCAAAATGTTGGTATCATGACAACAGTATTATATACAAATATGTTAAATTCCACTCCCGAAATTCATTTCAACAACCGTCACAGAAACTGACATTTAAATAAATTTTTCTTAAATAAGCAGATGTTCTCTTTGTCTTCTTTAGACTGTAAACAATCTGATAAAATGATTCATGTCAGGCACAGCAGGAACATTATTAACTAGAGAATTCCAGAGGAAATTTTGTTTGCATGCCTCTCGCTGTCAAGAGATGCCAGTGGGGAAAACCAAGATGGCGGTGTTGCGGGCGCCGCCATATTTATTTCTCGGTCGCCGCCATCTTGAAATGGTGCTCTGCGGAAGCATGGACGAAAATGACGCGCCGGAAGTGACGTATGTAGAAGCCGACCCACAGGAAGTGACGAAATGGACTGAACCTGAAGGAAGATACCTACACGAAAGCCGACCCACAGGAAGTGACGTGCGGACCAAACTTGCAGGAAGTTACGTAGACGACACGCAAATGCCGGAAGTGACGTGGTGGGACCCACTCGACGTAAATTAAATTGGCGCACATTTGTTTTTTCGTCTTTGGATTCTTCACACGTGTACTCGAAGCTCAACAGAGTAAAGGATTGTCTTCTGTTAAGGTAAACAATTGCTTTCTTGTTTATTTAGAAAATATCAGCCTGCACTAATAAGAATGAAATGGTAGCTGTAGTTATATCAGTATTAATAAGAGTAGGAATAGTTTTATAGTTTTGTTAGGAGCAATGCACGTAAGATCAGCTCGAATGTTTATGTTGCTCTTTCTATCTTTGTCCCATGTGTTGGTTTATTAAAAACGTGTAATTTATTACCACAAGGAAACTTGCTAAAGTAAATGTGGGTTGAAAAGCTGTTTGTTGAAATGAAAAGAAATGGCAAAAGGACCTTCTCACTCCTTCAACCGCATCACTCAGGCTGCCAGTATGGAGCCAGACTCTGCTCAGCCTTGTTGGCTTTTAGTTTGAACTAACAACATGTAACACACATGAACCATCACTCATCCACCTACATATCCACTGATAAAAAGATCACACCTAATCCATCTGATTCCTCAGCCTCTGCCTCGTGAAATGATGTGAGAGTATTGCTTTGTCTCCAGCCATTGGTTCATTGTGTGTGTGTGTGTGTGTGTGTGTGTGTGTGTGTGTGTGTGTGTGTGTGTGTGTGTGTGTGTGTGTGTGTGTGTGTGTGTGTGTGTGTGTGTGTGTGTGTGTGTGTGTGTGTGTGTGTGTGTGTGTGTGTGTGTGTGTGTGTGTGTGTGTGTGTGTGTGTAGGATTCAGATAATTCATATTAAGTTTTTTTTTGTCTGATTCTTTATTTATAAGACATAAAGGAAATAATTTTTTTTTTTTTTAATTATTGTTTTGCAGGATTTTATATCCACGTGTTTACATTCTGGAATGGGTGGAGAATGGGTGGAGGTCACAGTTTGCAGAGGCTGGCTTCATGTCCATTGTGCTGGAAAATCCACAAATTTTCCCAATGCATCATTCAGCTGTGGATGCAACACCCAAAAAGAGAGCACAGGTACTACGATAGTTGGTTCAGTAGTTCAATCGATGCAGGTGGTATGGCAAAAATGAGTGAAACACCTGGCTGACATATTGAGCTGCACTCCTTTGTGTTGAATAGAGCAGTTTGATGATCACCTTGTGAAAGCAAAATGTCAGCTGATTCAACAGTGTGCTGATTCCTTTTGTTAAATGACAGGAACAAATAAACTCCAGTAGTTTTGACTTTAATCAAAGTGTAAATGTCACAGTTGGTGCTGCTTTTTATCTCATTTTAACTCATTTTATTTTTCTGCAGGATGATTGAGGTGTTGAGGTGGGTGATCCTGACTGTATTCTCCAGAGAGCAGATCAAGGTGAGTGAAACAAACTGTGCTGTTAGTGGTTCTATTCCCTAGAGCTAATATATGTTCTCTCTTTGCTCTTTGTCTTCAGATCTTACATGATGATCTCATGGGGTCGAGGGTCTGTTCAGACAGAATAAACCTCTGGAAGATGCCGTCAGCATCACTTTCCCTGAAGCAGCAGCTCAAACTGAGGATGTTGCCTTTCAGTGAGCAGCAGGTAAGAAAACATCTCATCAATCAAGTTTGAGAGTTTTTACTTAACATAAGTTTGATTTGTTAACTTGTCTTCCTCTGTATTGCAGCAGATCTTGGAGATGCTGAAGGAGATGGAAGAAGTCACAGGAATCCAGAAGGAGGACCGGAGACTCATCCATTACGTTTTGATGTTTTGCTGCCCAGAAGTAAGATGATCAATGGAATGGAGGACATCATAGAAGTAGAGTGCTCAATATTTTGAGTTTTTGGAAAGCTATCTACATACACCTTGTCAATGTTTTTCAGATCCTCATCAACATCCTGATGGCCGAAGGTCCTACAAGGCTTGAGGCAGAGGTCATCATAGCCAGTGGGAGAAAGTTCTAACATCCTCTCACAGGGTAACCAACCGTACATGATGAACAAGAGTCTGAACACATCCGGTGATGTAGTAGTAATCGTATATCTTCCTGTGTTCACCTGATAGTAGTGTGAAGCTGCACTGCTGTTGCTCATCACCATCTTATCTATTGGAATCTGTACATTTACATTTGAATAATGTCTCTAAAATCAAGAATATATTGATAGAGTGACACTGAAAAGCTAATCCATGCATTTACTTCCAGAGTAACTATTGTAACTCCCTATTATCAGGGGGTCCAGGTCACTGCTTAAAAAGTCTTCAACTAATTCAAAAGATCTTAAAGAACTGCTGGTCCCATATCTCCCCAGAAGAACACTTGGTTCTCAGAGTGCTGGCTCACTGGAGGTTCCTAGGTTTTCTAAAAGTAGAATGGAGGCAGAGCTTTCAGCTTTCAGGTTCCTCTGATGTGGAACCAGATCCCAGTTTCAGTTAAAGAGTCTGACACAGCCTCTAATTTGAAGGTTAGGATGAAGACTTTTCTATTAAAGTTTACAGTGAGAGCTGCTTCAGGACACCTGAGACCATTTTCTAGTGAAGCTGCCAGAGGTTAAGACTGCTGGAGGACCTAAACTGAGCTTCTTTCCTTTTTTATTCACCACTATTACATGTCACTATTACATGTCACTATTACATGTCACTAACATTTGCCTTTCTCTCCTGTAGTCTGTCTCTCAACCTCCCTGCCGGATGTCTGACAGTGGAGCTGAAGGTGGATTGAAGCCTCCTGTCCTGATCAGTCTTCCGGGTGGATCTCTCTCTTATCTATCTGTCTGTCCTCTCCTCTATCCTCTGTCCTCTCACCCCACCCGGCCAGCAGGAAGCCTCCACCTCTGAGTCTGCTTTCTGCAGGTCTCTTCCTGTTAGAGGGAGTTCTTCCTTTCCACAGTCGCTCACGCTTGCTCATGTGGATTTGTTGGGTTTTCTCTGTTAAAGTGCCCAGTGATTGTATATATAATAAAGAACTATGACATGCTTTATGATGGTTTTATTCTTTTAAAGGTGTCATAGGTATTTGTTGAAGGTTTGTCATGGACATTTCCTCCTTTCCTGCTGAAGAAACTACAGTTATTCTCCATTCTGGTCCTTTGTTTTGCTTCATGCAGCCACATATTGTCACAGGATGAATGAAGGAGGCAGATCAGTTTGGTAGCTGACCTCTGACCTCTGACCCTGAGCTTCACTGTGGTTACAGCTGCAGTGTGTTGCTGAAATAGGCTCAGAGAGAGTTAGACAACTTAGTCAATCATGTACGCAGCAGGTGTATACAGAATAAACTTATGTTACATGGCTCGCCGACAATTTGGGCTATAAAATGACACAGGTGCAGTGAAGTGAAATGTAAATGTAAAGCAGAATTTAGAATAGAGCAGAGTGGAGTTAGATGTGACACTTTTCTTATTTTGTCCTGAAGGTAAGGAAATATGACAAATAGACATCCTGAAATAATTCTACCTTGTTTCATTGTCAATAATTTATTTCTAGTCATACATTATTGCCTCAAATAGCAATGTTTTCATTTCTTTTCAGAAGGTTTGTAGTGATTCCATCTGAGCCTGGAGATCAGTCAGAGGCTGTTTTCATGATGATACTTCATTTTAAATCCTCCTCACATAAAGGTTTCATCATTTACAGTAATAAATGATTTAAAGTAATTCAGCATTTTGTTTAGAATAAGAAGAATCATACAGGAATCTAAAGAAATTCAAGATCTCCTTCACTATACTTTTTGGTTCTAAGTATTCATGAGAGTGAATCTTTTCTTTCTAGGCTGAATGTGGAATATGATGGTCGCCCGGCTAGCTCAGTTGGTAGAGCATGAGACTAACGTTCTCTAGGTAGTGGGTTTGTGTCCCACGCCGGGCGCCACCTTCCTGTGGGCTCACCACCTGCAGGAAGGTTCTTAATTGGTGCGATGTGATCTGGGTGACTGTCACCCCCGTGAAGCAGAAGTTAATGAATATGATGGTGTTTTCTCCTTCCTCAATCCGCTTGGCTCTGGACCTTATAAATACTCTCTGAGCTTTATTCAGATACAATCTACCTGGATGTACCTTTCAGTGTACTCGTGCTTCCCAGAACTGGACATTTTATCCAACTTTAACTATAGCCAACTTTAGCCACTGACGTCATTCTGCCTTTTAAATATGGCGGCGACCACATACAAGTATGGCGGTGACCATAAACAAGCATGTCGGCAACCACAAACAAGTATGACGGCGCCCTTACGCCGCCATTATTTGATACCGCACTGGCGGGGTTTCAATTTTGAGAATAGTATGGCGCTGACCGTGCGCCATTATGGCGGCGACCGCTAACAACTATGTCAGCGCCCGCAAACAAGTATGTCAGCGCCCGTGAGCCACCATCTTGATACCGCACTGGCGGGGTTTCAATTCTGGAGAAGCAAGGTCGCACTGCGGATCATGTACTCTTGCCTCCCACCGACAGTGGCGCTGTGATTGTGCTTTGGAACAAAATGGCGGCGACCTGCAGGAAGCGGCCATATTTCATGTACTACCGCCTCCCACCGAGAGTGGCGCTGGGGTGGTGATTCAGAACAAAATGGCGGAACGATGTGGCGGCGATATTAAGGAAGCAGCCATATGGTCGGCCATTTTGGATTCCCAATGGCAGCCTCTCCTCGCTGTCGATTACTTGTAGCCAAAACTAAGTCTAATATTGAAGATTTGTTCTTCTCCAACCACTGGTTCAGTGCAAAAGTCTGGCCATCAAAAATAAATCAAAGTGATACCTCTCACATTTCTTCAGGGTCAAACATGCACCATGACACACAGAAGGTTGAAAAACACTGTCCTGAGCCAAAGGGACAAATGGTTTGACTCATATTGGACTTTATTGGAGCCAATAAAGCTCCAATAAGCTTGAACTTACTACAAGCAAGCAATTAAATTATTTTACTTTGTTGTTAACTTTTGTAAAATATGCTGTCATATGTCTCTCCTACCTGTTGCTCTGCTCCTGTCCCTCCCTCACTTTGATTCGCTGCCTCCAGCCCTTGATGTCCCTGCATGGCATTCATGTATTTACAATAGACATTACACATATTAATGTACAGTTTCAGCATTTGACTTACAAAAGCTAAAAAAAAAAAGTCAGTGTTAAGGTTTTTGTCATACAGAATAAAATATTAACAACTGATATGCAGATGTAAATAGGCTTACAAAAAGGACTCAGTGGAATATGGAGGCTTCGAACCTTTAAGGTTGTTCGAGAACCGTCAGACCTATTTGAAAAAAGTCTTGAACTGTGAGCATCAGAAGAACCTCACCGAATTATTGTGAGCCTGTGTAATAGGGCAGTGGCCATTACATAGGCTCTGAACATGTGTTTTCAAAGGAAGACACATACACATTTTAAGTTTATTAGTTATTTATTGTTTGTAGAAGGCGCAAACCTGCGTGAAGAAAATAGTAAGTAAGATTGTTCATCTAAAAACGTGAGTGATTGAAATGTTCTTACCTCTTTGTTTTGCCTTTTTAGGTGTTCCGGCCAAAAGTGTCCCCGGGGAGCCGGAACACCTAAATAAGGTTCCAGGTTCATTTGTAGTTCTATTTTGACATGACGAGTGTCACAGCATGTCTTGTTTGTAGAATGTTCCATTTCCCAGCTAACAGTTGAGATGCATGTCTGCACTTTGGTCTTTCGGTGATAAAATGTCTCCCTTAAAATACATGGGAGGTAATCTTGGACTCACTGCAAGCAAATGCATTTTTAGAGAGACCTGTTGTTGTTACAAACAAAAGTGGCTCCTTATTTGAAGCACAAGGGCTGTAGCTGTATTTTGATGTATAATATAATAGGATTGAGTGAGAAATGTGTCTTCAACAATGAGAGAGAAGAGATATTTTTTTTGTTTGTTTTACTCGACACCCACTGCCACTCTAAAGGCTGTTTCATGCGTGACGTGCGGAACTTCGATGTGCGGAATCAGCATGAGAGAACTAGTTAACCATTTATACTACACGCGGCTCCCGCTCCCAAACAGCAGGGGGCAGCGCATTGCAAACACACGTCCCCGGCAGTACTGAATTATGGTAGAAGAAGTAGACTCGTTCTCTTGGACACTCGCAGGATACAACAACTTGTTGGACATTGGCCCAGGTTGGGGTATTTGTACAGCAGGGCAGGTTGGGGTAATTGTACCACCATAGTACAGTTCTATGACACACCGAAGAAATCGTCCCATCAACTAGAATGAAAAAGGATTCTAATAAGAGAAATATCTTTAAGGTAGCGTGGATTAAATCACAAGTGTGTATTTTAATAAAAACTCTCAAGATCGATCACAGAAATTGACCATCAAAGACGCTCATTATGTCTCAGAAGTATCGATTCTTGGATGCATGTATTCAAGCACCAGACCAGGACATTCAGCTCCACTCTACAGCTTCACTTCAACATTTGAACTCAGGACATGAAAAAGACACGTGGAACTTCATGTTCTCTCCTTCATGTCCACATGAAGCCAAAGTCAAACCCAGAGAAGATGATCTGAAGCTCTGAGTCCAACAAAGAGTCCTCTCTCATAACTTCTTGTCCTCTCTGTGTGTCATTGCAGACTTTTTCACTGTTCCCTGTCTGATTCTCACTGTGAAGTGATCTCCTCGGCTCTGAAGTCTGACCCCTCCCATCTCAACAATCTGGACCTGAGTTACAACCACCTGGAGGATTCATCAGTGAAGCTTTTGTGTGATGGACTGAAGAGTCCAAACTGTAAACTGGAGACGCTGAGGTGTGTGTGTGTGTGTGTGTGTGTGTGTGTGTGTGTGTGTGTGTGTGTGTGTGTGTGTGTGTGTGTGTGTGTGTGTGTGTGTGTGTGTGTGTGTGTGTGTGTGTGTGTGTGTGTGTGTGTGTGTGTGTGTGTGTTCTAATTAGCTGTTGGGGGCACAGAGATGGAGTGAGCTCTGCAGCATGTTGATGAGACTCTTCTCCTCCTGGTGGCTTCAGCTGTTTGGACTTTACATTTCTAAACTCTTCCAGTCTGAACCTTCTTCAGTTTCAATGACTTCAACATCAAACTTTGTCCTCTAATCTCACTTCTTTCTCTCTTTATTCAGGTTGGAGTTCTGCTGGTTGTCAGAGATCAGCTGTTCTTCTGTGGCCTCAGCTCTGAAGTCCAACCCCTCCCTCCTGAAACATCTGAAACATCTGGACCTGAGTGTGAACCGGCTGCAGGATTCAGGAGTTGAGCAGCTGTGTGGTTTTCTGGAGAGTCCACTCTGTTGTCTGGAGACTCTGAGGTCAGTTGACTGTCTGTTACTGTTAGAAGGAGAAATGTTTGTGATGTGTGAGTTTGAGTTTGTGTGGAGTGAAAGTTGTGTTGACACTAAAGGTCAGACGTGAGGCTGATATGAGATGATCCACACTGAGGATCTCCATGAGAAACCACAAGACTGTGGCAGAGCCGTGTGGAGCTCCACATTTCAAAGCAGGGGTGAGAAAACGGGTTAGGGTCAGCACCAGATGCATACATGGTCTCCCAATTGGAAGGTTGCAGGTTCAATTCCCATCTCTCCCCTGAGCAAGACACTGAACCCCAAACTGCTCCCATTGGAGTGACAGCGCCTTGCATGGCTGCAGCCTCCAATGGTGTGTGAGTGGGTGAACGTGATGGGCTATGTAAAGTGCTTTGGGGCTGTTGTCAGCGAAAAGGCGCTATATAAGTGAGTCCATTTATAAAAAGTAATTTTGTTGTTTATACTTAAATTTACTTTTAGTGGGAACAGTGTGTTGATGACCCTGTTTTGACAGTGAAATCGAAGTCTGGTGTTAGTTTTGTCGTGGCAATTCTCAGAACAGATCTGTGTTCATTACTCATCTAGGGTCTGTGGGGTGCTTTGTTTCATTTTTTAATTCAAACATGCTCATATTCAAATGTTAAAATCAACAGTGCAGAACAATCAACTAATTATTTCACCTATTAAACTCAGTAAGAAACAGCAGAAATAAAATTAGG
This sequence comes from Lipophrys pholis, assembly GCF_963383615.2. Taxonomy (NCBI): domain Eukaryota; kingdom Metazoa; phylum Chordata; class Actinopteri; order Blenniiformes; family Blenniidae; genus Lipophrys; species Lipophrys pholis. The sequence goes on from NC_137633.1 coordinate 23,701,674, forward strand.
TTGCATGTCTGAAAAGAAGTTGGAGAAAGAATAACTTATTAATCCATTAATTTTCTCCTAAACTTTAACGGAATTAATGCAGTTTCTTTCACTTTTTTTTAAAACTACTTTACTGGAGCAGCAGCATGTGCGGCGTCTCTGGGTGCAGCACTGTGACTACAGAGCAGCACGATACCAACTGGAATAATATTAAAGCAGGAAGTTTCACTGCAAGAAGCTACCTTAAGGCTGATTGAGAAAGAGAAAGTCATTTGATTTACTTTGTAAAGCCGAATTTAACGACCACAGAAGTAATTCAGCAGCAAAACAGCAGGTTGTCATGTTGGCTGACCAGCAGCCACCAAACTAGTAAAGCAGCATGTTGATGAGACTCTTCTCCTCCTGGTGGCTTCAGCTGTTTGGACTTTACATTTCTAAACTCTTCCAGTCTGAACCTTCTTCAGTCTCAATGACTTCAACATCAAACTTTGTCCTCTAATCTCACTTCTTTCTCTCTTTATTCAGGTTGAGGGGCTGCAGTTTGTCAGAGATCAGCTGTTCTTCTGTGGGCCCAGCTCTGAAGTCCAACCCCTCCCTCCTGAAACATCTGAAACATCTGGACCTGAGTGGGAACCGGCTGCAGGATTCAGGAGTTGAGCAGCTGTGTGGTTTTCTGGAGAGTCCACTCTGTTGTCTGGAGACTCTGAGGTCAGTTGACTGTCTGTTACTGTTAGAAGGTGAAATGTTTGTGATGTGAGACTCTGATCCTGCAGTGAGAGATGGACTGAGCTCAGCATCTTGTTACTGATGTGTGTGGACATGAGGAGGAGTGGAAATGTTGTGCTGACATGTGGAGGATGAGTGTGATGAAGATCCACAACAACAGAAGAGCTCATTGATCAGGACACAGTAAAGTGGAGCTGCTCATTTCTCCATCAACACATCTGATTGGTTCTCCTCATTCATTCTGCTGCTTTCTCTCTTTATTCAGGTTGAGGGGCTGCAGGTTGTCAAACATCAGCTGTTCTTCTCTGGCCTCAGCTCTGAAGTCCAACCCCTCCCACCTGAAGGAACTTGACCTGCGTTACAACCGGCTGCAGCATTCACATGCGCAGCAGCTTGTTGGTCTTCAGCAGAGTCCAGACTGCAGCCTGCAGACTCTCAGGTCAGTAGATGGTTGGAGTGAGTCCATGCTGCTTCAAGCACGTTTATACTAAACACAGTTAGTGTGAGAACAAAGATCCAGAGTTTGACTGCTCAGTGAGGCTGTGAGAGGAGAACGCTGAGCAGCTTCAGGATTGGACAGCAGAGGACACAATCAGCCAATCAGAAGAGGAGAGCAGAGCTTCATTTCGATCATTCCTGCAGCACTAACGAGTGACACCATTTTTTGCTTCTCTTGCTGCTCTCAAGGAAGGCGGACACTTTTTCTCTCCCTCGCCCTCCCCTTATCTTCCTGCTTGCTGCGCCTTGTCTTGTATTGTCTCTTGTCAGAATCTAGTAGGAGCCTCTCTCTACATCTCTATCCAAACCAAAATTAGGGATTTGATCAGCTCGTCTCAATGCAATCGAGCACATTTTTTGCGACAAAAAGAATGGGCAAAGGAGAGGCCTCCTGTCCCGACGGAACGTTTACTGCCGGACACACGTTGGACTCCTGGAGGAGCGTGTGCCTGTCTAATCTTTCCATCGAGGACGTAGAAGACGTCTACATAGTTGGAATTACGATAACAGGTATGCTGCTGATTGGAGCTGGCAGTTTTCTGATCTATCACAAAGTTCGTATGACGCCGGCAGCTGTTCTGGGAAGGCTGCCAGGCATCACTGAGGGATTGTGCAGAGCTCTCAACACTCAGGCTCAGACGATAAACAAGCTCAAAAGCAAGCAGGATGCGACTTTTGAACGTCTATGCGGGATGGAATCCAACATGGAGAAGTTGACAGCTCGGCTCAGAAGTTAAAGGGCCACCATATTGGATATTGGACACTGCAGAGAGACTGAGGACTTTCAAGGCCGAGAGAAACTGTGCTCAGCCTGACCGAAAACAATTGTTATTGACATCGACTCCCCCAGACAGCCAGTCGTCCAAGGCTGGATTATCTCTCTATTTCTCCAGAATGTTTGTGCTGACTGACGCTCCGTCCATCCTCCTTATCTTCTCATCCCCGATCCGCCTGGAACTTTGTTTCTGAATCAGAACTATCCAAGGTTGTTTCATGTCATCAGACGATGAACTAAACTGGACAGAGACAGGGAGACCAGGATCAGACTCACTGCTTTCTGCCCTCCCCGCCCTTCCTCCAACATAGCGGCAGCAGGGAGACCGAGCGACGCGTCAATGCGGCTGCATGCACGCCCCCCAATACCTTGTATTGTATGAGCTGTATATTGGTGTTTTTGCTCATTTTGAATGTATTTGTACAGATTTGTGACCAAAACGTTGGGTCTCTGTTGATGTTGAGATCTTCTTCCCATTTGAAGGTGGGAAGGGATATTGAGATATTTGAACCTGACAGGATTGAGATAATTTTAGAAAGTGGTTTAGGTGCTGAGATCTTCAGGAGGTTTGTCACTGTCTGAGGTAAGTTCAGGTCAATCTGTTCTAGTTTGAACTTAGTTTGTATTATTGACTTAAGCATAACATATTTCAGATAGTTGTTTTGACTGATACCATATGTTTCAATTAGCTCATTAAATGGAATAAAAGAGTTACTGGAGAGAAGTTGTTCTTATTACTTTATTTTGCCATCTTGGGAAGTTTATTGGTTTTTTTCTTTGCAGGATGTCAGGATTGTTCCAGAGGGCGTGAGTTTGCAGGGGAAATCCATTAATTTTAAGAAATTCCCCCCAAGATGTCAGCGATGTGTTTATATTGATGCTTTTAAAGCAGCTGTGTTTTTTGATGACAGGACTGAAGAAGGGAAGATCTCTGGTTTGGAGATCTTCACAGAATGTTTTTTCAACGTCCAGCCAGCTTCATCTGAGGTTTTCTGATTAATCCATTTTACAACATAAAGTCATGTATTGGCCAGATAATAATTATAAAAGTTTGGAAGTTCTAAGCCACCTTGGATCTTGGTGTTCTGTGGTGTTTTTAAACTTATACGTGATGGTTTGTTTTTCCATCAGAATGTTGAGACATGAGAATCAAGAGTGTTAAACCAGGTTTTTGGTGGTTTTGTTGGGATCATTGAGAAGATGGAGTTAATTTTAGGCAGGACCATCATTTTGATTGTTGCTACTCTCCCCAGAAGTGAAATAGGAACTGTTCTCCATAGATTGAGGTCCTCCAATGTTTTAATAAAGGGGGGTGTAGTTTAAGTGCACCAAGTCTGAGAGCTTGGCTGAGATGTTAATGCCGAGGTATTTGATGATCCCTGGTTTGAGTGGGGTGTTAGGTGTGTGCTGAAATATAGAGTTAATAGGCAAGACAACTGATTTATTCCAATTTATAGAATATTCTGAGATTGAGGAGAATCTGTCTATTAACCTTATTGTTTCTGGAAGAGAAGTCTACCTTTTGCAGGAAAAGTTGCACATCATCTGCATAGAGACATATTTTATGTGTTACATTTACTGTTTGTATTTTTTTATGTTATGGTTCTGTCTCATGGCTGCTGCTAGTGGTTCGATAAAAGTTGTAAAGAGAGATGGTGAGAGTGGACACCTCATTGTCCTCATGTACTGCTGGACAATGTCTGTAGATTCCCAGTGTCGGGTGTTTGCTGCTTTACTAACTCTGTGTTTGGATTGAGGGCTGTGTTGCGGACTCCTCCCACTATCAGTGTTTTGTCAGAGTGTGTTGAGAGGGTGGTGAAGAAATTATGATAGAAGGAGGGCCATCAACATTTGGGCCATAGATGTTTGTGATACACATCTCTATGTTCTGAAGAGAGATGTGAATAATTATAAATCTTCCCTCTGGGTCTGTGATTGTGTCTTTACAAGAGAATTGTATTTTATTGTTGATTAATATAGCTACACCTCTCTGCTTGGAGTTAAAACAAGCTGAGTATGTGTGAGGGAATTGTGGTGAAATGAATTTGTGATGTCCTGTGGTAGGAGTGTGTCTCTTGTAACAAGACAATGTCTGCCTGGAGTTTGTTTGTGTTCAAAAACCTTTTGTGTTTTTAATTGCGTGCCCATTCCTCGTACATTCCAGGTGACAAACCTGAACGTGTTCCTCTCTACACTCATCTTCTAGGTGTCTCTTCTAGTGTGTGTGTGTGTGTGTGTGTGTGTGTGTGTGTGTGTGTGTGTGTGTGTGTGTGTGTGTGTGTGTGTGTGTGCGCGTGCGACTGTGTGTGTGTGTGTGTGTGTGTGCGTGCGTGCGTGCGACTGTGTGCATGTGTGTGCATGCGTGCGTGTTTGTATGTGTGTGTGTGTGCGTGCGCGAGTGTGTGCGTGCATGTCTGTGCGTGTGTTTTTAAGATCCTGAAGTCTGACTGGCTGTTCACACAGGAGTTTGTGTCTGCCAATATATGAGTGTGTGATATCGTGACAGTTGGAATGTGATGTGGAGGTTTTAATGTGGTGAAAACAGTGGACATGTATTGTTATCAAAACAAGGGAGGGGGTGTAGAAATAGAAAGAAAAGTGAGAAACCAAAAACAGAAAAAGAACCAATTCAAACCCAGAGGTGACATTTAACGGTGACGAGTTCTTTTTTTTCCCTTTCTCTCTTTTTTATATTCCAGCACTGACGGTGCAAGTCCAAGATAATTATTACTATAACAATATAGCAAATAATATATAAATAATATTGGTAGGTAACAGGTAAGGTTTTTCCTATTTCTTATTATTCTACTTCCGTTGAGACGTCAAGATGATTGTTTCCTTATTTTGTTTTTTATATATAAAGTAACATTTTTTTGCTTGAGGTAATTTTATCTCTATATTCCCTTATTAGTTTTCTTGAGGGGTTATTTCTGTATTTTTGATTTTTATTATTTTGGTAGGTTTCTTTAAAGCCCGCCTCTCCGCCTATAAATAGGTGGTGTCTGAAGCGCTGTGGGCTCCCTCTCTCGCTCACTCCAGTTCGGACACGCCGCCAGGCGGCTGCCTTCGTCTTGTTTGGGGTTAGGTTAGATCCTTTTTCCCTGGTGGGACCGGTGATCCTGTTTTCGCTTTTTATTTCTCCCTTCAGAATTAGATTTTGTTTTTTCTTTTCTTAGATTGGGTGTTGGTACCGGCTCTTAAGGCCCTGTACAGGGTTGGCCGGTACCGCATGTGTTTGTTTTGTTGTGCCAGCCCACCAGGTACCTGTTCTTTTGGTATTTTAGTAGTTTAGGACACGGGGTGGTTCTGGGTTTTTGTCGGGTTCTGGTCTTTACTTAACCCGCTTTCTTTTCAGGCTCAACAATTTTTTGGAATTAAAACCAACGAGCAAACTAAAAGAAAATTAAGTAAATAAAAATTGTAAAAATCCAAACCGTTTCCCTGTGTCCTTCATAATATGTTCCTTCCCTCCTCGGGGTGTAACACATGTCTCGGCTTCCTCCTCCGCCCGCTTGGGCAGTCCCGCGAAGACGAGGTTGTCCCACATCCTCCGACTCTGGTGATCGAGGACAGACTCCTTCATCTTCTTGTTCTCCTGCGTCAGCCCGGTCAGTCCTTTGTTAAGTGACTTCACCTCGACCCGAAGTCCCTGATTCTCAGCGGTCAATTCTACCACTTGCTGTTGACTGAACTCCAGCGAGTCCCGGAGAGCCTGAAACTCGCGGTAGAGCACCTCGACCAGAGCGAGCCGGGCATCGAAGCTGGACAGCTTGGTGTTAATGCTGTCCAGGATGTCCTCGAACTGTTTGGACGGCGAGGAAGCCACGGGTGGAGACGGCTCTTGGCGGCTTGTTTTGGAAGATGAGGTCTGCGGAGTCTTGGGCATCACGAGACGGTCGTAGCACTCGTCCAAGTAGGCTTGAAGATCTTCAATCGTTTCTTCTTCCAGCGTTGTGGGCGATCTTAATCTCCCTTTTGTTTCTTTGTTTTGTTTTTCTTTCCGTCGGACGGAAAGGTGTGTATTACAAGCTGGGTGCCACCATGTTGGATTGCACTCGATGACGTCACACTTGAATCACTCACTGCGCATGACTCTAACCCTACCCTCCCTACCCTAACCCAGGGACACTTTGGCATGTGGGCAGGCAGAGATGGGAATTGAACCTGCAACCTTTCGATTGGGAGACGACCACTCATGTTTATTGCGCAATGTTCTCCCAAGCTGCACTGAGTCACATGACCTAGAGCAGGGGTGGCCGACCAGTCAGAGACCAGGAATGACGGTGGTACTACAAAGAGTGTAGAGATAAAAACCATAGTAGCCTAGGACGTAGTGCCTAAAGTGCTTTAGTGCCCAGAGTGCTCTACAGGGGTAAGCTGCAAGATATAAACTAAATAATTAATCTGTCGAGCACCTGTGCCAGAGTGATGGTATAGCTACCTATGTTTGTAGTGTATCCATGGCAATGTTTTTTTTAAAAATGGGATGCTCTGCCAACGTTTCTAATCGTGTCATAAGCAGGTTAGGAAGGACGGCCGAAAAAGCTGAGTGACCCTCAGGGAATACGACACCATTATATCACCCCAAAAAGGGCAGAAACCCAAAGGACGGACTTTCCAAAGGGGACTTATGAAGACACGATTGGTTCCAAATGTGTGACGGGCATTCCCAAAAAATTAAAGGCAGGACCAGAGAAGTGAATATAAGGCAGAATCAAATGCTGTATAATCCATCTTGGACCGGTTGAATAATCTGAGTTTTGCTTGCTCTTGGGAATAAAACTCATTTACATCCAAGTCCAGCTTCTCACCTGATTTTTGCTTGGAGGATCAGTTTTTCACCACGTGTTTTTGGAGAATTAGAGACGAATGCTCGTGGGATCGCCGATCAACCCACCTGGCTCAGAACAACACACCTGATTGGTACCAAGACAACAGCCACATCATACAAATGAATTCCCTCTCTCTCTCACACACGGAATGACAAAGTGAAAATACAAACACAATGTATGATACATTTCCATATGGAATGACAAAAGTTTACAATTCCGCCCCCCCTCAGGCCAAAAAAATGCGCAAGGACTGTCTACAAATTGCAAACTGCAAAACCGCAACAACAGCGAAGACAAATACTACAAACCAAATATCACTATCAAATCAAGTGTTGTAGTTTGATCAAGTGAAGGCTGCAGTGAATACCAGTCACAGAAGTATTTCTGTGGTGTTTGTCTTCGCTTTTGCTGCGGTTTGTCATTTGTAGACGGTCCCTGCACACTGATCTCACAGCACACTGCTCATAGAGAATGAAGTTGTTTCTGTTGCTACAAAAGACGACTACTTTTGACAAAACCCTGGACTTTATTTCTACGTTTAGCGTAGATATACTGTAACTGATAGTTCTGTATTTCTGTTAATTTATCATTCTCTCTTATCGTTTCTTTATTGTTCTCCCATCGTTATTGTCTTGTTCGGGCAGGCTTTGTGTTAAGCTGTGGGACAACGTGAGTGAGATGGACGTTGCGGTTGATCACCCTGCTGATGCGTTCGAGTACAACTCAAGAAAATCTGAAGTCTTGAGGTTTCACATGAGAACCATGTATAGCTGGAAGAGCTGCGCTCCTATGATTTCAGTGAATCGATCAAACAGCCACACACTGACCGGCGAAGAGCCACGGTTGGCCATCTCTGACCTCCAGTGAGCGACAAGAGAAGTCAAACCTAACTGCTGGGGAAACAACTCCTCACTGACCCCACAACTCTGGACAATTTCCATAACCTTATTATTTATTGAGCGAAAATGTGTTATCCTTCAGTCCATATGGGTTTCAAAGCAGTCAGATTTATACTTTAGACACTAGAGGCCTCAGTTTGACGCCAATGCAGGATTTTCTCCCAATAGAGTTCATTATAACTGACGCTTAAAATCCCTGAGCGGATGCCACTATTTTCGTCTCTCTCCAAAAAGGCCATGTCTTGTAGAATTTTCCCCAACGTGTTCAATCGTCTTGGTCAGCAGGTCCTTGTTGCGCTTCTGACGTGCTCACTTTGTTGATGGGAGTCACGATTTAGCCTCAATGGCCACTTGTTGGATCAGGGCCTTTTTGCTGCCTCAGGGTTTTTTCCCTCATTCGTTTATGTGCGAGCAGGCGGACGACGGCGTTCTGGACTCGGTTTGAGATATTACCAAGTTGTTCAGAACTTTTCCTCAGAAGAGACTCCTCTGTCATGTACATTAATGTCCTCGGAGAAGATAGAGTCTGTTCAAGGCCATAATTAGGGTGGAAATCTTACATTGAAAGGCAAATTAAAGACTTCCTGTTGGATTTCGGTCAGGGGTGTCAGTGTGTGAGGTTTATGTGTTGATGAGACAAAGAAGTGACTTTTGGTTTGGCTATGGCATTCCTATGGGCCGGGGTGGCCCTTGTAGTGTTTGTAGATGTCGCTCGGGAGCACATTTTAGCACTCTCGGGGTTAAATTTGACATTTTATAAAGTTTTTCACCTCTTTTGATATGCGTGCCCAATCTTTGTGAGTTCTCGAGCATGTTTAGGAGGTCAAATCTGGGCTGATTTAAGTATAATAAAGAAGAAACCAACGCACAAAATACAATCCGACGCAATCCGGGCCAGCAAAGCCTGAGGAGGCCCGGTCCCTAACTAAAGGAGCAAACGGGCAAACACACAAACTGGGGTGTGATAGACTTAAACTTACAATTCATAAGGAAGTGACAGACACACAAAGCACATCGGCTGAATCCAGAAAGGCTGAGAAACTGTTTATATATGGCCGAACATTAAAATGCTATGTATATAAAAAAGACACAAAGAAGACAGTAGGATGCAGTCTGTCAGTGCTACCACTCCAAAGATCTTCAGCGGCTACAGCAATGGAATATTTAACATCTAGAAGTCAGAAAATAAAATTTAAAAAAACCCAAAACAACATGCAGCTTCATCTCTGGACACAAGTTAGAAAAAAAAAAGAAATGACTGCTTCGTATCAAACTTCCTCCTTTTTCAGATTCAGTGAGAGGAGACATCGTCCCCCCCCCCCCCCCCCCCCCCCGGTGTGAGTCTCAGACCCTGAACACCAGTGGGTGATTGGAGTGCGCGTCGGCCCTTGTGTTTGTTGCATATTACTGGATGTGTGTGTGTTCAGTGTCGCCAGCAAGCAAAACAAAGAACGTTTAACATGTTTGTTCCTGCTCGAGACTTTATTGTGTTTAAAGGTGCAGTATGTAACATCTCAGTACTTTTTGTGGTAACGAGTTGCTGTAACAACCAGTTTGTCTTCAGTCCAGCTTGAATTTGTGGTTTTTGGTTAGTAATGACCAAAAATGTCCAGTTTTTTTTTTTTTGTGGTTATTGTCATAATTCATTTTTTTGTTTTTATCATATTTACACTAGAGTTCTGTGACCTGAAGCTCTGCAGCCACATGTGGCTCAACGGCTCCTCTGCAGTGGCTCCATGAAGCTTTCGCTGAATTATGTAGAAACAATAAAGGTAAAAGCCTCGGAGGAAAGTAGACCGTTTCATTCAACGCAGACCTACTTATTTAATTGAACTGACATCCTGGAGCGTTGACGTGATCCACAGTGATTATTGGAGAGTTATGATGAAGATCTAAAACAGATGAAACTAGAAACATTCGTATAGCGTGTTGCTCAAACAGTTTATGCCCCTTAAAAAAGCTTAAACCACAAGAAAAGGTCAAACTAAGTGAAACAAGTGAGTTGGAAGAGTTTAAAAAGCTGAATTATGTAAAGAAAACGGATCTAGAAAAGAAAAAATGGCAAAAAAAAACAAAAAACGAGTAAACTAAACATAAAATAAGGTCTGTGTGTGTAGTGAATCCTTTTGTTGTTGTGTAACTTTCACCTGAAACGTTAAGCATGTTTTGTAGCTTCAGGTGAGTTTTATTACTGAGAACCATCTCTTTCAGTGGTGGGAGGTTGCAGACCACCGAGCCTGATGACTTCTACACAGGCCGGATCGCTTCAGGACTCGCAGCACAACACAAAAACTGAAAGAACGTCACGACTGCTTCCGTTTATTAGCCCAAATATTACATACTGTGCCTTTAAGCAATAATACTGTTCCGCTTCAAGTTGTTATTTAACCTGCCGATGCATGGCATTGTGAAAACCCTTAAGAAGCAGAAAAGGTCGAGAATACCTGTATGTAGTTTTTTGTTTTTTCCTTTAGTCGCTGCTGATCTGATGAAGACAGCAGGCATCATATCACACACATCACTGGTCATATCAAAAAAGTAAAACACAAAAACAACCCAAACACAGTGCAGCGCCAACAGACAGAAGCATGAAAATCCTTTTGTTTTCGTCCCACCCTGTAAAAACAGCTACTACATAGAAATACATGGTCCTAACGCACACAGACAGCTCAGGTTCATGATCCCTTCCTGGAAATCTTCTTGGCACGATTGTCAGAAAAAACAAACAAACAAACAAAAAAAAGCTTCTTCTATTTTTTTGTCTTGTTTAACTATCCGTCGGGAAGGAAGAGAAACCTGAACAATTGAACATGCGAGGGCAGCGGCTGCCGCCACAGGTAGCGTGGTGGAAACGTCCGGCTACAGAAACACTGACGGTCGGGGGCGGATCGGCGAGGACCGGACCGAGCTACTGTTCAGCTACCCCTCTCCTTCTGACCACAGTTTGTTTTGAATGTTTTTGGCAAGTGTAGCCCGGCTTCTCATGAGATGCTACATGAAGACTGGTGACGGGGCAAATGGTTTCCAGCAAACCGAGGAGTGGCTCTGCACCAGAGGTGTCAAACTCATTTCGTTTCGGAGCCGCAAACAGCCGAGTTCTTATCTCTTCCAGTGGAACATGAACAGGATCACCTACGGAGGCCGACCCCCTCCCACGTTTTCCCGTTTATCTTTGATGCGAAGAGGTTATTTCTGTTGAAAAATCTCAGGTTGTGTTTTTTATTTTTTTGCTTACTTTATAGAAAGTTGTGTGTTCTAATGTCCCATACTTTTCTCACATACCTTCATTTTTTATTTTTTTTTTAAATAAGGAAATAGTTTGGGGTAATTGTAGAATGTATTTGGGCCATTCTGGTGTTTTTATAGTCCTTTAAGTTTTCGTTCAGGGAACGGTGTCACAATATGAACAAATACAGACAGAATCAATACAACATCTACAATACAACTGTTTGAAACATAAGTCTTTGAGCCACCTGTGTGTTTATATAAACTGATTAAAAGTCAAGCGGTGGGATTCCACAAGGCTCAGTACTGGGAACCCAGTTATTTATACTTCATTTAAAAAGTATATCTTTACCTTTACTTTAAGTAAAAATTTACTACATTTGCAGATGACACTAACGTATCTAGTTCAGAACAGTTATGAATTAATTTGATAGAAATGTTGTATTGAGTTAAAAAATATACATTGAGTTATCCCTAAATTAATTAACATATATACTGGTTGAGCTTTAGAAAAATCCATTAAATGTAAAAAAGAATAAATTGAGGGTTATGAAAAGCAATGATTGAATGTAAGACATCCATTCAAATTCAGTGATGTTTTATCCCTTTTTTTTTTTTTTCCATTGAATTACTGATTTATCTAAGTCCTTTTTAGAGAAAATCCCAAAAGAAGTATTACGTTTTAGGTTAGAACCCTAACCACGTTCTACTGGAACGTGTTTCCAAATGTGTGTATTTACATACAGGTTGTTGTTCTGATGCGTTAGTGAAAATGTGAAAAGTCTGTTATATGGAGGTTTAATCACGTCTGCGTGTTCTGTGGCACTGTTTTTATTTGGGGGCTAAAACAAAAACAAATATTTGACATCAGAGTGAATCTTCTGGTTTTGGCCTGCGAGCTGAAGGTTTGACACCCCTGGTTTAGAGTACACTTCACACTGAAATACACAGATTTCTTTACATAACTTTAAAAAAAAAATGTTTTTGAAAGAAATTCCACAAAAAAATACACAAAAAGCAAATTTTAAAATGGCAATTTTTCTCCTGTATATTCTAAACAAAGCTAAAAAAAAAAAAAAAAAACCATAACAGCAATATAAATGAGACAGTAAAAAGTGGATTTAGTGAGTTTTTCCCTGACTAAATTAAAGCCACAATATGCACATGCACCAAAACCTTCCTCCTCATTAATGATCCGTCCTCTCAGTGATAATGTACAAACTTGCATAGATAAAGTGATAAAGTTCACAGCAGCTTGATTCTTCTGTGCCAAAGACATTCTAACATTGTTTAAAAAAAAAGCTGCTTGCTTTTGAACACGGACACTTGGACCACCAACATATGCAAGTTTGCAGATTTGAGTCTTTGTTAGATTGTGTAAAAGGATTTGTGTGGGGTGGGGGGGGGGGGGGGGGGGGGGGTGTGACTGCTTTTTACAGCATGGGCTAGAAACGGGGCACATGTTGATGACATCATTCTGGAGATAAAGGGCTTGTCTGACGGCAATGCCTTAAAAACACCTTTAACGGTTTCCCTGGGATCATTTTTTGGGTTTTATTTCTTTTTAATGCACACGGGGGGGGGGGGGGGGGGGGGGGGGGGTTGTGGAGTGCCTGATTTTGGGTCATCTCAACTTAAGGCGAGTAATTTCTATTTGGCTGCACCAGCTCGACAGAAGTGACATCGTTTTTGTTTTTTTTTAGAGAAAATCCACCACACGTGGACGCAGTCCCTCATTAGACTTTGACTTAATGCTGAACTTGAAGGGGAACACCACTCCGTCCGTGGAAAGAACGCCGTGGTCTCACGCCACAAATCACTAAAGTAAAAGACACAAACAACTTGTGTGTATAAAACCTTAGAGCCAACAAAAGTCCACGTCTTACCAAAACAAAAAGGAAAAAAAAAAATGCATATTTTGAGATTTGAGTGGCGAGCCCCTTCAACGGATGTGAGCAGGAGTAGGAACACGTGAAGGTACGACACAGACTGGATTCTGAGCACAGGTCTATTAAAAGCGCCGGATTATAAAACACTGACATCATTAAGGGGACGTGATGTAGATGGAGCCGAGTCTCTGCGCCATCATTCTGCTTCTGTGTGCAAACTGAGGGCCGCCGGACATGAGATGCTACCGACTCCATCTGCAGAGCGACACCTGGTGTGGAGACGAGGGAGGAAACCCAACCAGGAAGTAAAGCTCCTTCTTAAAGAAGTGTCGGCCCCCAGCGGAGGGCCCTCCTCCTCCTCCTCCTCCTCCTCCTCCTCCTCCTCCTCCTCCTCCTCCTCCTCAGCGCTGACGCTCGGTAAAGTCTGGACCTCCTCAGAACTCTTCCATGGCTGCCTCATGCAGAGCGACGGATCCCAGAGCGGCAGAGGCCAGAAAATGAAGCTCCAGAAGCTGGCGGGAGGGGTGATGTGGACCAGGGGGGGGGGGGAGGGGGGGGGTGAAAAGGACAAATGAGACGGCCGTCCTGAAGCAGCTCGCTGCTCCGCTGCCGGGTGGGGGTGGGGGTGGGGGTGGGGGTGGTGGGGGGGTTTAGGTGGGCAGCGGGTCGTCGTCACCTTTGCTGCACTTGCACTTGCAGCAGAGGACGATGGGCGTGGCCAGGAGGAGGAAGGGCGAGGCGACGAGCAGGAGCAGCCCGAAGCCGGCGAAGATTCCCACAACCTGCAGGGAGGAGAGAAAGGAGGTCATCATCGTCATCATCACTTTATGTTTCAGAACCAACTTTAAGTTCCAGTTTGGATTCACAATACAAATAATAAAAACAAACAAAAAGAAAACATTTAAATAAAATAAGTGAAAATGTTCAGCTGCTTTCTCACCTTCCCAGTGAATCTCGAATTGTTTCTGACACTCAGAAATGGTCTTTCTTCCACAGCATGTTTCTGAGCACTGTGTGTGGATATATCTTTACTTTCTACGTCCTCACTGCTGCTGCCTCCAGCGAACTGCTGGGATTAAGTCTCGCTGTTTCAAAAGGGTGGCAAAGTCAGCCTCCTCATAGAAATCTACTTTTACAACTCACTGTTATCCTATAGCTTCTATTTATTGATGGATTTTTTATTTATTTTTTTATATTTTGGGATTTCTGTTTCATGTTTATTGGTGAAACATTTTAAAACCATGTTTTTCAAAAGTGCTATAAAAATCAAGGTATTATCATGATGCTGGGAAATTGACCCAGCTTTGTTCACCAAATGTCACACTTAGAATAGAATAGATGTTGATTCCTTGCTGTGGTATTAAACCATTTGTGAGAAGCCGAGTTCAGTAGTGACCAGCGACTCTGATGATGTGGTGACCGAACAGGATGAAGACTGATGGAAGTGAACTCGTTTACATTTTGCTTTTTTTTTTTTTTTCACGAGATGTTCAGACTAAGTTTGTCAACAGTTTACCTCCAGGAGCCGTTTATTTTAAGAGGAAATGGAGGGGTTGCAAAAAATGATTGACAAATAGGATATATGAAGAAGAAATACGCAAAAGTCTGGATGAAGACAAACCGTTGTGATGCAGGTTATGAAACATTTGGAGAAGAATACATAGACAGTTGAGATATGAAACAAGAGAAGAGGTTTTACACAACAGCTGAGAAATAAACCTCGAATAAACATCACTTATTCGTTTAGTCCAATAAAGCTGTCACTGCATCCAGATCCAACTGAGCTATTGTGTTAAATGTAATCTAATCCACTTTTCTTTAATATCTGACACGTTGTTCATGCTTTTATGGGAATAAAGATATTTTCAAACAGCTACACGCCGTCTTTAAAGTCACAGTTTACACACTGTCCAAAAGCTTCTTGGATTTAAAAAAAGAGGAGAGTGCTGTAAGTAAAGTGTCACAGTGAGTTATGTAACGGACGACTTCTCAAATCAAGTCACACAAAGGATGTTTCTGTCCTCTTCATCCGAGGTTACATAACTGATACTGGACGTGTTCCTACGCCGGGACTGAACACTCTTCTAATTATAGATCTGCTTCACCATCTAACAGAACTCCTGCTTTACATCTTATTATAGGATTTATTTTCTTTGTTTTACCAAGACAACCTCAACGTGAAGACGAGCGTCTGTTCTTTTTAACAGAACTTCTCTGATTGAGCAGCAGGGGGCGCCACTCTCCGGCGGATTGAACATAAACAAGCAGTCACATGTGACAGTCCCCCAAGATAACATGAAGCTCCTCCTGCTTGTTATGTCCTGACAAGAGGAAGAGGAAGACCTCATCTTCATCACGTGACCTTCCATCCTCGCTAACGTTTCATCATGTGAGGGAAGGTGGATTAAAGGGGAGAAGGGGAGCAGATAAACCTCAGAGGTCTGCAGCGTTCAGGAGGAAAAGAGGTTTTCACCACTTTCTTCTCCGTCAAATTCGACTGGAACCCAGGAACACGTTTCGCCTTAAAATGAAGAGAACGCCGCTGATAAACACGTCCGTAGAGTTTTACTCTACATACAAAAACTGCATTTTAATTTTCATTACTTCAACTTAAAACAATTTGTTTTTTTTATTGGATTTAGTCATTTTACCTTTGTTGGACTTTGTCTTATATTTAGTTGTTTTGTTTTTTTGTCCCCCTCATGGTTTAAACTATTGTCGTAGTTTGGTCATTTAAGTTTTTTTCTTTATTCTAACAAACATGCAGCCGTTTCTTCTCGTTTCATTTGTTATGCCTTATGTTTTTCTTTTTACCTCACGGAGCAATTTTAGTTGCTTTACCTTGTTTGTTTTGCCTGTTTTTTAGTCATTTGTTTAGCTTCAGTCATTTTGACTCTATTGCACATATTTAAAAGCTTTTTGTTTTAATTTGACCTTTTTTTAAGTAATTTTAGAAAATGTGATTAGTTGAATAGTTTAAGCAAACGTGTCTGTTTTACCTTTTTAAACAGTTTTTGACACTTTTTTGTTTGTTTCAGCAATTCTAAGTTGTTTTAGCAGTTTTTTGTTATTTTCACTCTTTTAGACGGTTTGGATCTTTTCACTCTTTACATTTTCTAGTGGTTTTAGTCATTATAACAGTTTATTGGCCATTTTAACAATCTTAAGTGTTTTGGATGTTTGAGCTGCCAGGAGCTTCGATTTCCTCTGAAAGACCGAAGTGCAAACGAAATTAAACTAAGATGAAAATGTTTATTTTCATATGATTCCGCGCATGGAGCTGCGACAGAGGGGCTGCAGAGCTGCGGGTTACAGGCCGAGTCTGTAGTTTAAATCTACCCGCTGACCCGTGAATCACGTGAAGTCCCGACCAGTAGCAATGTGAAAACACAAGTGTGGCGAATGAAATCACTGACGTGAAGAGTACGAGAAAAATGTCCCATCTGACTACTGAGGACCTTCTGCCAGGTGAAGCAGGACCGAGTCTGTGTGAACAATGTTGTGTCCATAACAGAGTTCGATTGAGCTTCATGCCGCAGGCCGATTCTTTTTACAGCACCTGTGGAGAACATTTTGTTGGCTCTGTGTGTGTGTGTGTGTGTGTGTGTGTGTGTGTGTGTGTGTGTGTGTGTGTGTGTGTGTGTGTGTGTGTGTGTGTGTGTGTGTGTGTGTGTGTGTGTGTGTGTGTGTGTGTGTGTGTGTGTGTGCGTGCGCGTTCTCACCTGTGTCCGGTGCCAGATAACGGAGGCCCTGGAGTGGCCCAGCTTGTTCCGACAGGGCCCTTTGTCATAGTGGATCAAGAGGAAGTCGTCCTGCAGCCGCACACACAGAAAGAGACGGGCCGTCAGCAGGCTGAATGTTTGGAGGACATTTCTTTTAAAAGGACCCGTGGGCTCAGCGCCGAGCTCACTGAGATTACAAAAGTTGACTCAGGGGTCACCTTCATCCAGCTCCATTCTAATCCCTCTTCTGCTCAGTTTTGTTTTTTTTGTAAATAATACAAATATTCCAGCTTTAATCTCTCAAGGTTAAGCTACAGTCTCCTGACAATGAGGGATGTTACTGTCAGAGGTGACGGAGGACGTCCACGCTCAAGCTCATCTCAGGCACAACGATGCGACACGTTACATGCATGATATGGTGATCTTGTAGTGAAAGGGAAACTCACATCCAGGGACTCGAGGCAGTACCAGCAGAAGGCGTGTTTGCAGTTCTTACACATCATCTGCGCGCAGCCCTCGTCCCTTTCGATGTACACTTTACATTTGGGGCATCGCTTGATGGGAGCGTCGTCCTCCTCGTTCTTGTAGAAAGAGCTGGGGACGGAGATGAAACACAGTGGGAGTGTGTTGTTGACACTGTTCCTGATATCAATCCTCTCCTCAGTTCACGGCCTGGCATTTCTCTCCAGCAGCAGGTATCAGACGGCCTTGAATTTCCTCCCACGCTCTTATTTTGCAAACGTTTCTGATCCTCCTGTTTGTGTAAAGTGTTGAGTCAGAGACAGCAAACATTACCGTTGGTTTGTGGGTCAGTTTAGTTCGACCTGAAAAAGCCTGCGAGTGAATCGCAGAACCTCCCAGGACCTCCCAAAATGAGCAACTACAAACAACTAACTCCTGCTTTAACAGCCAAAAGGGAAAAGGAGGCCTGGTCTTTCCTCCACACTGAGAACACGATTCAGTGTTTGACTTTAAAACACTTCAGAGATTTAAAATGTCTTTATCAGAGCACGTCACCATTATGTCCTTAAAGTCAACACAGTCAAAGTTGACACAGGGGTGTCAAGTCTTTGCAGCTTTGGGGCCACAAACAGCCACATCTGATCTCAAATGAACCAAGGCCAGTGAAATAATGGCATCAGAACCTGAGTGAGCTGAGGTTCCTGAAACCAACCCTGGAAAGAACCAAACTTTATTTGACCTTCAGTCGAGAATTCCATGTCCTTAGCTGTGAAATCTTCTGAAGGACAGTCAACATCGTCACCTTGCTGCTTTGATTCTTTCAGTGTGGAGGCTTCGTGTTCTTCCTGAGCATGAATACAATTTACATTTTTAATTATTTTATATTCTTTTTTCTGTTTTTAGCGCTGTTAAGCACCGTGTGACTCATGTCTGGGAAAGGTGCTGTATAAATAAAATTATATTCTATTCTAATACCTTTTCTCCTGCAGCCCAAACAGCCTTGGCATGATTAATAAAAAGACTCGGACTGGCCGTCGGTGTGACTGTGAGAAACATATTATAATGCTTTGAGCTCAGTATCAATAGGACAACTGAAGCAAATATGAAATTACGGATGTTTTAAAAATGACTTTATATTTTAATTTACACTAAATGAAATAGTCACAATACTCACATGCCAAAGGAGATAAACTAAAACAATTATGTGATCAACTGATGGCCAGCATCATCATGAGCTGGCTCCGATAAATCAATTAATAAATGAATGAATAAAAAAAATAGTTTGGTTTAAGCTTTAACAGGTTTTTGTCATATTAGATCGTATTTAGTAGTTTCCTCATTTCTTTCAGAGTTTTAACTGTAAAACATTTCAAACCAAATTACACACGATTCTATTTTTACAGTGGGATTTTGCAGTGTTTTACCTTTTTACTTTGGGACTACTATTTAATTTACGGTAATTAACTCATTAGTTAACTTTTAATTTGAAAGTAAAACTTTTAAAAAGTTTGATATGTTGACTGAGCTGCACAGAAAACTCTTGAAAGTGGCTGAATGATCATTTTTCAATCTACGGATCAAATTCAATATAATACATAAACAATGCTGCTCAATATTATGATTAACATCTTTTATAATAGTCCAGTCTTATGTGTGAGAAATGGGAAAAGTCAGTTAGTTTAATTATTCCAAACACATTTTAAGACATTCAGTGTCTCTCTGGAGTCAAACACTTCAGGTCTGAAGTATTCTGCTGAGTACCCTGAGAGAGGTTAGGTAAAACGGGACGGACCCCAGAAGTATTGAACATCTTCACAGGCAACAAGTTGCAGTTCAAACGGCCGAGCTCTTTTTAATCCTGCAGAAATCTCTGAGCTCTGAACCTGTGCAGGTAAACGGAGCAAAGCTGAGGAAGTAAAGCCGATCCAGCAGTAAGAGGATCGGACGGAGAAGTGGGTCAGCTCGTACGTCTCCCGAAGCTCGCACACAGCCTGCGTCCTCCAGAGGAGTCATAAAACCACCCCGCTGCCGTTACTGCTGTTCACTCCCCGGCGCTGCTTTATGTCCTCGCATTAGGAAGTGTTGAGTGTCCAGAAGCTGAAGGGAAAATACCGCTGGCGACTGGAAGAGGTGAACATCCAGTGTGACGAGACACTGTTAAAAACCTGGAAATCAACCCGGTGGTCGTCCAACAATCCCAAAGTTCATCAAAGTGTCCTGATGACAACACGCCGAGTGTACAACACTCAAAACAGCTCGACTACAGAAAAGGAAATTTGAAAAATAAGTAAATGCAATGTTAAAAAGCTCCTAGAAACTAGACGAGACTAGAAAAGTCACAATGTGTGCTGAGACGATATTTTTAAAGATGCGCCGATCCCACTTTTTTTAAGTGGCGAGTAGCAGTATAGGTACTAACTCGTAGTCCCTAACACTTTAGTTTTTACTTTACGACGTCGCTACAAACCACCTCCGCACCGCCTCTGCATCGATGCTCGCACTGTGTGCCGCCATGTCCTCCAGTTCGTTGTTAATGAGCGTATCAGTCACGCTTCAATCATGTTGTGCATGGAGCATCGCCGGTACGGGAGCCCCCCCCGCAACTCTTTAGCACGTTGCACAACTTGGCGTTACGTGCTGAGCAGTTAAAGTAATGAGCAACATCCGGTGTTTCATCTCAACTGGTTTCCCTGTTTACTGGTGATAGACTTCCTTCAGTGTCCGCTAGTAACAGCAGATGTTAAATAAGACTTACGAACAGCACAACACTCCAAAACGTTGTTGCAGACGTGGCTGAACGTTGTTCATTAGAACAGCTACGGATTTCTAACATCTGCTTCCAGTTAACAGGGGGACCAGTTAATCCAAAACACTGTCAAACTGAATGGTCCAAACGTCTGGTGATTAAGTTGCTGGTGTTGTACGAACAATCTTTCTCCTCCTCTTGAGATTTTGACAGATCACAGTTTACAGTCTGCCGTACGTTAGTCATTCTCACTGAAACTAAAGAATCCTGTGCTCTGTTGCGTAGCTGCGGTCGATATTGCCGACATATGATGTCACGTAATACTCACTTGTGTTGTATCGGGGGATTTGTTTCCGAGTACGAGTACTCCGTGCAGTATCGGACCAGTAGCCCGAAGTATTTCCATTGCAAAGCAATGGAAGGATCACTGAGAGTTGCAGAAAACTCAGAGCTCAGACTTATTTGGCTCGTACTCGTTCAGCGCAGAGGAGTGTGATCGACCGCTACATCCCGCTCACTCACAGTGTCACACAGTTAACACCACAAGGAAGGATAACAGATGATGATAGAATGATAGAAATACAGATCTAGAAGGCATAACCACGCTAAACTTAGAGCTAAAGTCCCGGGAAGTAATGTCGCAATAATCCTTTTGTGCCCATCAACATTGTCAACGACATTCCACAGCCGCTGCTACAGCATCGTCTCGATCCTGGTTCACGACAGTTGTACAGTAGGAGACGAGGGAGCAGGTTTGTTGAGTACCTGTTCTCCCCGGGGAGGAAGGAGGTGATGGGCAGGTTGCTCTCCTGGCAGGCCTGCCCCGGGTGCCAGTTGGCCTTGCAGGAGGAGCAGAACTCGAGGGCACAGACGGCACACTGGACCAGCTGGGGCAGGGCGGGAGAATCGGCCTCCGTCAGCTGGCACACGGCCTGGCAGGTGGAGGAGGGGCACCACGTCCTGCACGGGTCCAGTAGCACCTCTGATCACACACAAACAAGAACTTTTAAAAGATCACATCGCTGTTTTAAAGCTTTCAGTTTTCCGAAGCTGCAGAGGGACAATCACATTATAACAAGAGAGGAACGGTGAAAAGTGCAGAGAGGCCTTCATACATATCCCAAAATATATTCAACAGCCTGCATTGTGTTCTCTGTCTCTTTATTTATGGACCAATTTTCGATTGAATTTCCACTTTTTGGCCAGATTCTGTGTTTGGTGCCAGTTCTGGGAACATAGTGTTATGCACTTGTCCTGGTTTCCTGTACTCTGTCTTTGCCAAGAACGACGAGCGCTCGTTCCTCGTGCACTTTTGGCTCAGCCTGAGAAATGTGGAGCCGTTACAGTGACCATGATTCAGGCACAATGAGCGACTCAGTCTTATTTACAGGAGCTCCTCTGTATGTTTTCCCAAGTGCAGGTGTGTGTAGGTGGAGGAGCTGCAGGGTTATTTCTGTCCGCGAGCTCTAATAAGACTCTTTCACATTTCTATAATGACAGCTTGGAGCAGAGCGACACGGCTGTCATTATCCCGCCTGCATTCAGCAGAAAGTCATCACGGCGTAAACTGCAGACAATGACTGTGAAGCAACACACACACAGCAGAGTGCAGACAGTCTGTCACATTACAGTAGAAGGCATTTTTTAATGAGGTGATTCACAATAATCTCTTTCACGGGGCAAGTTGTTGTCTGAATGTTTGCAGTTCTATTGAATTTCGACCATTTGGAGCCAAATATGCGCAGTGAGAACAGATTTCCTCCCTCCCCCCTGTGCGGTTCTCACCACTGCACTGTGGATTCTGGCTGGTTCCCACATTCAGAAGCAGCAGGAAGTTCTGCAGCAGTCTGAGCCGCAGAAGCTCAGATCTGCTGGACAGGACCACCAGGTCCAGCACTTTCCCACAGAAGCAGGATCCATCGCAGGAACTTTGTGCATTTCAACCTCTGAAACCAGTCTGACAGACGCAGTGTAATCTAGCACATATTATGCAGATCAGTTACATTTATATCTCAGAGTCATCCCTGGTTTGTCCATTTGTGCTTAATCTGTAATTATTGTAAATGTGACACTCTTGTTATGCTTTAAAGCTTATATTTGCTTTAACTCAGGATTCATTTTATGAACTGACCTCCTTTGGACCAAACTAAATAAACATAAGGTATAGTTGATCATTCCCAGCATAAAACATCATCACAATGATTGTTGTTAATGAGATCATGTTTTTCTAAAGCGATTTCTCCTCGACTTCCATTTCAGAGAAAGCTCGTCTTTCTGAGTGGATTTTGAAACGTGAACGCAACAAATGAAATGCTCCTCTTGTCTCGTGGTGTTAGAACTGCACCTCACTCTTTACAGAGGTGTGTTTCACTCTTCGCTTAAAGACCCACCCCTCTAACTTATTCCTGGGGTCGGCCAGTTAAATCAGACGATGTGATCCCAGAATGAGACCATCCTTCTGTGCGGCAGGAGAGCTAACCACTACACCTGGTTAAAATGGCTCCAATCCGCCCAATACCACCAAGCAAATTGCAAACATGTCAAAGAAAACATCGATGAACTAAATTTCTTAAACGTAGCGGACACAACACAACACTGAGACCCCAGCTGAGGTGTCGCTAATAAAAGCTAGTAAACTAGCATTAGCCACGAAGCCACGCTGTCGTGCAAAAACATGCAAAATGCAACAGCACCAGAAGGTTTCATTAATATTGGCCTTGTGTTGAGACTGGAGTCATTTTCAGTAATAATTGTTCTGATTTGCTGAAAGGAAAAAAAATTGAAAGCTTAAATTCACAGGTTCAAATTCACACTATTTTACCGGTCCGGTCCACTCAAGAGGAAACTGGACTGAATTTAGCCCCAGAATTGGATCACCCCGGTATACATGTTGGCTGCTCCAGTTCAGAATGAGCCCAGTAATTCTTCACTAAGAGCTTCTGCATCAGAATATTTCAGGTGAAAATGACAGAAACCCGAGATTGAACAGGGATTGTTTGAAATCGTTCCTTCCTGCGTTGTGACATCCAGCCGTGGGGAGCGAGCGCGAACAATGTGAGCAGCGGTGGAGCTACACGTGCCGGACACGTCATCCTTTTGTGTGTCGGTGTTATGTCCGGAGGACAGAGGAGCCCACGTGTGTCTGCAGCCGCTGCCTACCCACAGACCACCCACTGCACGACGCCGCGGACCGCCGCGGCCCCGGCGCCACTGACTCACCGCGCTCAAACTGGAGCTTCTTGTATCTCTGCATCATCTCCGTGGCCACCATGCACTCAATCTAAAGAGAGAGCAGAGAGGAGGGGGTGGATCAGTCATCCAACATTCAATATGTGAAATACGTCACCATGCAATTGTGCCTGATTGAATCTGTCCACAGCAGCAGGGTCTGATTGAGGAGAATGAAAAGTCTGACTCAAGGTCAGATAAGAAATAATACATTGTATTTATTGGCGCCTTTCAAAACACTTGTGAGTAAAACATATAAGAGGAGAGGGAGAGGGCTCGGTCTTATCTCTTCATAGACTAAAGTTATTTTATTTTGAGTGACGGATGCTTCATATAAAATAACAACGAACTATTTATTGTGCTATTCAGCGAAATGCTTCACCTTGTGACGTGATGGATTATATTGTTATAACAACTTATGTTTGAGGAAACTGTCTGGACCTAAAGTCATTTTCAATTAGTGACAGTTATACCCTATACCCAGGGAAATTGTGGGGAAAGTTTAACAGTAGCAGAACGTGGATACCGCCCAACTCTAGTGCGCACGATGTTTAAGAGACGGCGGTACTCAGAAGCTAGAGGGCGACGACAGCATGCAGCAACCATCAAGAGCTCGAGGCAGCGACGGGAACATACAAAGTCCAAAAAGCACCAAAAGACATAAAGTGCAAAGGAAATCATTCCTGGAAAATATAGGATGAAATCAACCGATGAGTAAAGTCACAAAAGAATCTAAACCACAGAGGGCAGCGGCAGCCAAACGCGCCAGCGTCCAGCCCTCTTTGCCAAGATCATTTAATGTTTTATTGGTTCATTAAGATTTCATACAATATTGATTGGGCTGCACAATCTTAGTTAAACATGTGACAACAAAGATCACAAGGACGGACCCAATCTTAACCTGATGTGATGTCAGGTTTTTCATTATTTATTTCTTTTTCCATCACGTCAGTCTGAAGTTTCCTCCAGCAGTGATTCAGTTTGTTCTTCTGACTTCTGTCCTCTTGTCTCCAGGTTTGATGTAAAGTTGAAATAACGAAGTTAAATAAGATGTTTTCATCACAACCTAGAGCAGTACAGTTATTGTGTTATATTGTGGTTTATCTTGATGTATTCTTGATCTTATGTTAATTATATATTGGTGAATAGCGGAACATTAAACACTTGTTTTGTCTTCTCTTGTTTCACTCGACCAATTATCTGCTTTGTCTGGTTCATTTGTGTGTTTTTGTTTTGACGTCCCACGTGCATCACAAAAATCTGTAAAACAAGTCTACCCAGGGGTACTACTAAAGTAACTTTAGGACTCATCTGATTAAATACGTCGACATGCAGAGTATGAATGAACCATGAAAACATAAAAGTCGCTGCAGTTTAGTCGTTGTTTTGCAAATGTATATGATGGATTTATGTTATATCGAGCAGCCCACAAACATTTATCTCATAGGTTATCTTCACTTTGAAGGTCAAATATGTTTAACCGCTCCAAAGGGATTTTATTTGACGGAAGTGGGACAGAAATAGGTGCACTGATAGTAAAAGTTGTTTCCATGCTTTGTCCTTAGATCAGGGGTCTGAACCATTTCCCCCCTCAGCAGAAGCAGAGGTCTAATAACAGATTAAATACTATATCGAGAACAGAGTTCAGAATGTTCATCCTGAACTTTATGAGAGACGCTCGTGAGCCTGTCGGGCTGCAGGGAAGATTTCCACACATACCCAGTCAGAACAAAGTGAACTTTTCCTTTGATCGATACCTCATTTTCCTGCAGGAGTCCTCTCTTGGGACAGGCAGAGTCCGGACAGCTAATTGCAGTTTCAAGGCCTTCTTTAATCAGGAGTTCCACATACTGCTTCAGGCACTGCAGAGAAACAGACAGATGCTTCAAACCTTGACCTGGTTTACAGTTCACTCAAATCAATGGGGGGGGGGGGGGGGGACCTGACCACACTGAAGAAGGTGGTAAACACTTCAGATCACTATCACTGGAGAGAAAAATGAGATTTATGTAACAATTTGGACAATTATCATCACATCAGTGGCTGGAGTGAGAAATATACATGGGATATTTCATAATTCCACACAGATCCATGGTAGCGCCTTCAGTTTACTGATTCTTTTTAATTTGGTCTATTAGGTGCAGTGTTATATTCGCAATCTGCAGTCTAAATCTGTCATGTCACCTTACAAAAAGAAATAACGCCACTCCACATAGCACAACCAGAAAAAAATTACATATACATATAAGACCACAACACAGGTGAAGAGACAGTATTAAAATAAGTTAAAACACTTACAATGTACATATTTTACTTAAATGTTAAGTGCCAGATTACATGTTTATGTTGTAACTGTAGACATATCAAGAAAACTTAAAGGAACTACCTTCTGATCAATGACCTATTTTCTTGCTTTCCACTCTATTCCTTAAATATCAGTGAATTCTGTAGAAACAAACGTGGACTCACATCTGGCCTGCCTGACTAAAAAAACTAGTTCAGCTGACATATCAGTCCTGCTGTTTACAATGTGGTTGGCTTCGGGAATAAACCGTGCTAAACTGAAGTGTGGTAATTACTGCCGCCACTCTGACTGTGTTCTAGGAAGTGGCAGCTATTTTTAGGACTCATTCTTGGGCATTGTTTCCTCTGTGAAGCACATTGGCGAGGATCTGTCGCCCTGTGGCTGTTCTGTTACTCTGGGTCAGCTGCTTCTCAGGAGAGACGTGAGAATTCTAACAGATCCATACGCTACCGCCAATTCATATGCAGAGAGAAGAGACCGCGTGGCTTCCTTCTTCATTTGAAAGTTTCACATTCACCTTGATGTGCAGGCAGGTCGTATCAAAAGGTGTGGAGTGTATAAATCAGGCCTGTTTTTCTTTGAAGTGTATTAGTATAGATCGTTTCACTTTTTTTTGCATGAGATTGAATTATTTCTGAATAAAAACGTCCTTTTTTTTTTTTTTTTTTCCATTGGTTTGCCTAAATTTGACTTATTCATTATTGTTGACGTTGTTCTGCAGGAGACTTGAAGTTTGTACAGTCGCAAAAAAAACTGACCAGTGTACAGAAGACACATTGGCACTGTGTGATGGTGGTCATCTGCTCCAGAGGGAACTCTCCAAGGCACAGCTTACAGGAGACCAGCGGGTCCACGGCCAGTTCCCAGGTGGGGCGGTACCGTGCGGCGGTCATTTTCACCGCCACAGAGCTGCAGGTGCGACAAAGACAAGGGAAGAACAGGGCGGAAGATTTATTACATGTATTAATTCCAGAAAGACAACATGTAAAAAGAAATGCTTTACTTTTACAACCGAACATTGAACATATCTCAGTGCACCTGAGAAAGTTCCTTTCGGTTCATTCGTCATCCTGTGATGTTTGCAGTGTGCCGCCAAAATCACATTCACCTGAAAAACTCTGCTCGTGGATCAAATGCTGAGATGCAATTATGCGATCAATTAATAACAAAGCCCAACTGTGTCCCACCACTGATATAAACCAATGTGTGTCACAAGGGTTCACTAGTGTTTATCTTGTGGATGCTCTTTTATCTTTACACATTTGGACAATATTTCTTTCCTCAACTGGACCTCTTTCTATAAATGAGGATTGCTGCGGTCGACGCAACAACTTCCACCACATGATAGAGGAGCGACGCCGCCTGTTTGTCTTCATGCATTCTGTGGTGCGGCACGAACACTCTGAATAAAGTTTGATCGACTTGAACTCTTTGCAGCCTGTGACACGGATTGTGCGTCATGGATTCCGTAAAGCGAGATACTTCAGTAAGCAACAATAACACTGTTCTCCTGTACGTCACTCACATAGATCTGCCCGCAAGAACTAAATAAACAAAACAAAGCAAAAGTCAAGCTGTTGCTCTTGCAGTAATTATATCAAGGGAAAAGTTTGACATGTAAGTAAACCTCCGTTTGGAATCCGCATATTGTTACCATTGTTCCATTTTCCACTGCATTAGTGCTGGTTGTTGGCTGCAGTAGCTCCTATCAGCCGTCACACTGTCCAGTGTAGTGAGACGCTGTCAGGAGGTGATCCCAGTCGAGTGTAAACTTTACAGCAAAGGCTTCAGTTTGAGAATTGCAGTGTAAAATACCTCAACATGTTCGGAAACATCAGGATCAGGATCATGGTGCCACGAGACACCAATTGACAGGATGTGAAACGAGAAAAAAAAACAAAAAAAAACAAGGAAAAAGTAAAGCTGCAAGCAGCGATGAAAGGGTTCTTACATCCTTGCTGGTGAGTGATTGGAAGCATGTCCCCCAGGTGGCACTGCGACTGACAGTGTATTGTAGCACTTCCTGTCCGTCCACAAGGCGGTGCTATCACTGTGATTATATATTACCTGTAGAATTCATCAGGGCTAAACTCTGATCACACATGTGTAGTTTTAGTCATATTGTACGTGCTGCATATGCCTACGAAATTTCATGGATGTAGGCGAAACGTGTTGCCCGTAGCAGACGTTAAAATTGGTCAAATAAAAATTGAAGGGGTACTATGAAGCCATTTATGCACACAATTGCATGATTCCCATGAAATGTCTAATCTTTCGACACTTCTTTCGTGTGTGCAAATTTTTATGCATGGTTGCGCGCTTTCAGGCAGTCAAAAATGCAGCAGTTCCCGCCTGATAATAAATATAATAATAATAATAAAAAAAGTATCTATTGAGAATGCATTAAAATTTGTACCGAAGCGCACGCGCGCGCGCACGCACACACGCACACACACACACACACACACACACACACACACACACACACACACACACACACACACACACACACACACACACACACACACTTCATCTTTATTTCAGGCCCTTAAAGAAAACATGGCTTTGAATCTCGACAGCTGAAAGTTTGAATGATCTTATCTCTCGGTGAAATTTGCAGTTAGAATGCGGTAACGCGGTTTCTTTCTTTGCTGCACGTCACTCTGTCTCTTTTGTGCTCGTCAGGCCGGGTTATTTTAGGCCGTCTGGTCTCACTCTCTCCTCTTGGTAGCTGAGAGCAAAGCGCTCCCACTCGGCTGTTTACAGGAAGTGGTCCCGCGCACACAACGTCAACACTGTGCAGCTCGGCCCGCCGCTGCCTAGCAACCGGCTCCAGAGGGTTATGGAGGTGGAGGAGGGAGGAGACGGGGAGACTTGGCAGTTAGCTTTCTGTGCTCACAGAGCCGCCTCACTGTGCAGCTGCCTGCTCGCTGAAGAGCGCGGCGAGAGGGAGGAGCCCGGACCAAGAAGTCGTCTTCTATGATGGACGTTTGTGCTGCCAACATGTGCTGCTCAGAGGGGGGGGGGGGGGGGGGGGGGCAGACAACAGACCTGAAATGTTGTCGGGTATTGCCATTTCAATATGACTTTGGCAAATGAACAGATATGGATGCACAGTTCATGGAAACAGCATTCATTGCAGTTCAGTCTTTTATAATACGCATATTACACATGTTCATATTGCAATAGTGATAAATGTGCAGTATATAACTACGGAGCCTACTTCAGGCTGCTAGAAGCAACCAAACTAAAGGTGACACAGATACAGAACTTGGCATTGGATGGCCTATGGGCTGCATTCAGTGCTTTGACTGTTGCTGACTCTCTCATGTCAGGTCAATGGGAAACAAGCACCCGTAACTTCAGTTTACAGGATGAAGATGTCCATATTGAGCAGATCTCATGCTGGCCGTGCTACTGGAGCTTACACTCCAATCAGATGGTCGTTTAGAAGAAACCTTTGAAAAGGAAGGTCTCCAAACGTTTGGGACTGATCCATGACGGGCGTCTCCCAGTGGAAGTTGGATCCAGGATTTTCTAGTTACATCTTCTGCACAAACACTTCAGCAAAATGAGCACTGAAGGAGAGAAGAGGACGGCCGTCATCAACAGAGTTGCTGTTGGACAAAAGCCTGGGCCTGATCAGCCTCCAGTGGCTCACCTGGAGGGAGACTTGTTTATCTGTTCAAACCTTTCCAACGCAAGTCTTATTTTACTCAGTATGTCCGTATCGAACATTGGAAATAACTCCTCCGAAGGTGAAGGTCTGAGTGACATTAAAAACAATTCAGCTTGTGCATATCGAGAGGACCAGTTGGACACTAATCGTCAACAAAATTATGTAAATGTAATCGTGACGCTTCAGGAAAATGGTCTGGTTTCATATAACCTGAGTCCCTCAGTGTTTCTGCTCATGGCCAAGGTGGAGACTGCGAAGTGAAAATAAATCTGAAAGACTAAATATGAACAAACTGAGGTGCAACTCTCATTTAAGTTGCCTGGCATCCATCCACCATCCACAATCCATCATGCTGACCAGAAAGCCCTGAGAGGAGAGGAAGCTCCATTATGCCGGTGATGAACTCGCGAATAAAAACTTAAATGGCAATTTGTTAGCAAGATGGAGCCAAGAATTACCAACATGACTCTCGGGACTGTGTGTGGGAAGACGGATGATTTGCTTATCAGAAAAACAAAAAGGACTCTTTCCCAATGGAGAAATTAAATCCTCTTTGCAAAGTTGATATACAGTCGAGCCATAGCGAGATCACTAATAGATAACTAATTAATAGATTTACATGTTTCATCGAATGGTCGCTAACTTGCAAAAATCTGGTACATCTATCAATTAAATGGTGAAAAAGCAAAACTACTTGACAACAGATGGCAAACAACATCTTCATAGTCTCCCTATTGAAACCAAAATATTAAGAGGTTTTGAGTTTTGCATTAGCATAAAACCTAAAACATTAAAACTGCGAGCAGCGTTGAACCTTCATCCTTGCTGGTTAGTGATTGGAAGCATGTCCCCAGGGGGCGCTGTGGCTGACAGTGAATTTTGGCCCACGTATGTGATGAGGGGCGACTATGGTCATGCATGTAGTGCGTCAGGCTGAGTGGAGCGCGTACGGGCCAGTTATGCAGCACTTCCTGTCCATCCACCAGGTGGCGCTCTCACTGTGACTGTATATTGGTGTGTGGATTTCGGCAAGGCAGGACTCTGCTCACACATGTAGAGTTTCAGGCAGGTTGCAGCATGTAGAGCAGAGTTACACGTCACTTCCTGTTTCATGGCAATATCTCTGATTTTCAGGGAGCCACCGTCGTCATGCTCTTTAATTTATGAGTATCATTTTGACAACTTTTCATCAGGGAGGCCTGTTGTATATACTGGCAAAATGTTAGGCCTTACCCCACAGGACTAGTTTGTTTAATTTCTTTTATACACATAAGACAAAATGGTGGACTTCCTTTTGGGTTTAAAGTATTGGTGTTAGTTGCTTATACAATTTTGTAAATGTAGGTGAAACATGATTGTAATGTAGACATTCTAAATGTCAGAAATAATTCTCGGGGGCACCGAAGAGCGCACACGCACGCACGCACGCACACTATATTTTTGGACAGCTCAATAGCTGAAAGTGAAAGGTGACATGCTTGTGTTGACGGACAGCGGTTAGGGAGAGTTTCCGTCCGTCCTTGACATGACGGGGAAAATCTAAAAGGGTAGAGGTTCACCTAGTTTCACCCCCTGAGGAGTTACGCAATCACAGAAATGTATTTTGGCATGGTGAGCAGTGTGTGTGTGTGTGTGTGTGTGTGTGTGTGTGTGTGTGTGTGTGTGTGTGTGTGTGTGTGTGTGTGTGTGTGTGTGTGTAACGGTGACTAGCTACTCAAAGTCTGTTCTGCAGACAGACACCAGTAGTGGTCGTGACCGGGGATGCAGAACAAAGAAGCGAATTAAAATGCAGCCTAAACTCAACCGTTTTTCCAGTTTCCTCCTTCAAGAGAAGTTTATCAATCCCACATAGAGAAATTTAGTACAAGGCAAGCAAATCATCCAAATTAGAAGTGGGACTCAAATTAAAAAATGCATCCGATTAATCAGGGACTTTGCAATTAATCAATCACAATTAATCATGCCAGATAATTTGATCCTCATATAGGTGAGCTGCTACTGTTAGCTTAGCTTCTCTCCACACCGACGCTCTGCTGCGTCGCTATTGTCGCTGAAAGAAGGAGCAGGAATTGTCTTCAAACTGCAAACCCTTTATCAGAGGACACAAATGGTTCCTCCGAGCCGTAACCCCGCTCCGACACACTTAAATCTAATGAATGCATCATGATGAAGCTCGGCAGAAAGCCCGCTAACAAGCCTGTCGCTACTATCAGCTGTGTTGAAGCGGGAAACATTAAAACCGTGCAGGAATGTGGCCTCCAGCAGCAGGATTGCCCACTTCTGCTCTAGACCTTCTGACACATCAATAGAAACAACATTCCACAGTTCATTTCACTTAATAACACAATACAACATTGAACACACTGAAAACATTACGGAGTCACGACGGGATGATCGTATGAACGAACCGAAAGGAACTTCCTCAGGTCTACCTGAGAAACAGATATAAAAAATGTGATCGTGAGCTTTGGTTGCTGTGTTCATTCAGTAGTTGCCAGTTTTGGCACTGACAGTGGTAAGAACAGACTGGAGAACAGCTGGGTAATCTCTTCTTCTCAGTATCACTAACTTTGTGTCCTCTGAAATGCCAAAAGCTTGTCTCATCTTTCACTTTACAATCACTGTAGCGACTCTCAATCAAACTGAAGGAGGCAGCGCTTTCAGCCATCAGGCTCCTACTTCCAGTTGGGTGGATTCGGTTTCTGGTTTTATAATCATGTTTGATCACGTTTGAAACATTGGAGGTTCAAGGCAGCCACAGGTATATGTGTAAAGCAATATCTCTTAGTGGGAGGTTTGCCTGTGGCTGTCGTTTCGGCTGTGAAATCAGAATGGCTTGAGAAAATCTTGTAGGAAATGTCATGCAAACAGACAAGGAAAGTGACAGAACCTGCTCTTTTGGTCATAAAGGTAGTAGACCTCCGGTCTGATCGCTTAAAAAACAGCAGTGCTTCTTTAGGAACACGGTGTCCATGGAAGGAGAATGGGGAAAAAAAACATTACAAGCAAGGAAGGAGTGAAATCAGCAACTATAACAGAACCAGTAAGACAAGTGAGCTTCAGCAACATCCATCCATTCATCCATCCATCCATCCATTTTCTCCCGCTTATCCGTTTCCAAGTCACGGCGGTGGCAGTCTGAGCACTGTCACCCAGATCACATTGCACCGATTAAGAACCTTTCTTGCGCAACATAACTGACTGTAAATATTCATGATATTTTGGAGGATTTAAACTTTTCTTTAAATGTACGCTAAAAAGTCTATACTGCAGAAATAATACATCAACCTCCACGTTTCACATCACTCGTCAACTTTTAACTCGTTTATTGCCGCCTAAATCAACAAAGTGACATTTCACAGAACAGCATTCACACTGGACTGAAGCAAAGTGCAAATTCTGCTTACAAGAGTCCTTTTGTCCAGTGTGACCAGCGTGTAGCCAACAGACCAGCAAGTACAGATGAAAACTATCAAACCAGCATGTGAACAAGGCTCAAGCACCGACTTTTAAATCAACGATGTTATTATGCGACTTTTAAGCTCCTTATCTCTTGTCATTCTTCGTGGTGCAGGTTCACTCAGCATCTGTATAGAAGAAGTGTGTCTCTACGTATGCATTGCGATGGTGGAGGAACTGGTAGGAAATGCTCACTTTGTCGGAGAAGAGCTGTTAAATTCCAACAAACACTCCTCCGTTGCTATTTTCCATCTACTCACACATTAGCAGAAAAACTGTAGTGCACATGTCCAGTACTGCACGTTACAATTTCGGGGCCTTTCACATTCGGATAGTCCGCAATTCGGTTCACCTTGGGGGGGGGGGGGGGGGGGGGGGGGGGGGGACCAGATCAAACCGTCTGGAAAATGTCACACAATTACAGCAGCTGCTGGTTTGGGGGTGTTGTCGCCCGAAACAAACACGGACCAGAGAGGAAGGAAAGAAGAAACGCGGCTTATTGATTGGTCTGGACAGAAACCGGAAGTCCCGCCGCTTTAGCCCGCAGTGGTTAGAATTATTAGCTCGTGGCTAATGGGTAGCCAGAAACCACCGCGATATATAGTCTTCAGACCAGATATCAATGAGAGTCTTCCTCATTACTCCACGTCTGCCTGTGAGATATTTTCCAACTTTTTCTTGCTGCGTCTGCTTCTTCTGATTCGCGTGGTTAGCTTTGTTTGAGTACTGCCCAGAATGCCTTGTGCACTTGGCACGTCCTCTAGAAAGATTGTTTGCAAGTGAAGCGAGACCGAGCTTTTCAACGGGACCAGAGATCGCTTGTTAAGATCCGGCTCAGAGTGTGCGGGAGATTTCACATCGCCAAAACAAGACAGTTTCTCTGAAGAGAACTCTGGTCTGGATCAAACAGTGGAGTGTGAACCCACCCTAAATGTTCTCCATTTACGCGGAAACAGAAAGATGGAAAGTGGAGTGTTTTGAAAACTTTGCACTCCGAAATCCATTTTGAAAAACTTGCTGTTTTCAGTGGCTCCGACATGTAAGCTAAGCCAAAATATCCAGTCACAGAGTTCAAGATGATCACAGAAGTAAGGACAGGGTAAATAAAACATTTCACTATATTCCATCACATAATGATCGAGTCACTGCAATGCTCCAAGTCTGACAGTGCTTAAAAATAATAACTAAATAACTAAAGTTTCCATTGGACGGGTCACACATATCAGCAAGCAAAATGTATTTTCTTAAAACAATGTAATTGTGTCCCTCTATTCAGTTCCTTTATAGGACAAAACATTGAGGGAATTACTGTAGTAGAGCTGAACAGATTTACAAAGGGGCTAGAATCTAACTTATGATGGCCACAAACACAAAGATCCCGACTGAAGACAGCGAACAAACGCTGCTCTCAGGCTGACTGAAAATGACTTCAGTAAACCCGTCAGCACACTTCTGGCAGTCTTTCAGAAGCCGAGAGAAGAAATCTTGACGACAGCTTCACACAAACAAGGTTTCTTTTGTTTCAGCCTGAATTTCTACAAACACTGCTGCAGTTATGGTTAAAAACTCAGAAATTCAAGGCATTTACAACAATTTGAGACATTCACAGTGAATGTGATCATTTAAATAAGCCATCATCATTGACACAATCATTCAAAAGTAGTGCAATGAGCATTATTAATTTGAAAATATCGAAAGATACCAAAAACCGTTAAAACAAAGAATGTGACTTTAAAAAGCAGTGTTTCCTTTACACAGTATTTCTCAAAACTCTGAACATCAGTACTGAAAAAAATCTAAAAATAAAACCAAAGCTAATTGCTACTGCCAGCGCATTAATGTTTCATCTACTTTGTTACAGCAGAACAAGTTACTTCATAATCCAGGAGGAACTAAAATATATATAAGAAAAATAGCAAGAATTCCTCTTCGGGTAGGTAATGATCATTCAAATGGCATCAATGTATTTTAAGTTA
The DNA here is from genome assembly GCF_963383615.2 of Lipophrys pholis. Classification (NCBI taxonomy): domain Eukaryota; kingdom Metazoa; phylum Chordata; class Actinopteri; order Blenniiformes; family Blenniidae; genus Lipophrys; species Lipophrys pholis. The sequence goes on from NC_137633.1 coordinate 23,736,074, forward strand.
TTTAGGAAGTTCTGAGATTATTTTCAATGTGATCAAATGAAACAATCATTTTGTACTGAAACGTTCAGTTAAGTGTTTGATTTGTACACAATAGTAGGTTAGAACTGGTAACTGAAACAAATTTATCTGTAATGTCATTTTGTCAAAGTCAAAGTCGCTTTATTTGTCAGTTCAGCTCCACATTTTCACACAAAAGCTCCGTTTCCACCACATAAAAGTGCAGGTATGGAACAGAGCGGTATGGAGCAATACAGCAAAGCGTACCCAGAGCTAAATCTGGTCCACCTTTCCTCTGCAGATAGTACGGTTAAAATGTAGGTGGGGTTTAGAGCTCTGCAGATATGTGACGTTGCAACAAGTCGTCTCAGCCGGGGGCGGCTGACCTGCACCTTATGAATCCTCTGTTGTTGTTGTTGTTTACATCCTTCACTTTGCACTAGTTGTTTAGTTGAGCCACAGAAATGCAGCTGCAACTTCCATGTTGGTTCAAAGAGAGTGAACGCCAGCCGGTGTAGGTACCAGATCTGTCCGGGGCGGGGCGGGGCGGGGCGGGGAGGGGCGGGGCTCACGCATGCGCCTACTGATGACGTTTCGCATTATTACTAGCTGGAAGTTTCTCCCGTCACAGAATGAATCTAACGTTAGCTTTCACAGTTAGCTCCGTAGCTCCGTGAAAAGCTAACAAGGCTGTGTGAGGTGAACAGGACGCTACGAGTGGTTTTATGTCTCTGAATGTCCCGAAGCAGCAGTGATCCGTCTGGTTTAACTTCAGGAGAGTGTAGAAGCTGAACGTGTCTGGTGGTGGAGCGTCGTCTGATTTTATGACGTGTCCTTTTTTTTGCCCACCTAATGCTGAAAAGACCTGTGATGACTGACATTTAGTCGGTTTCTCATGTCTCCAGCAGGTGAAACAATAAACTGAGTGTTTTTCCAAGACTCAAGATAAATATTGAGAATGACAAGGAATGTACAGATATAATGCAGAGATGTGTCACTGTTTTCACTATATTACCAAATACACACACAGTATTAGAATATTGAAGATAGTGACAAAGGTTGAATTCTTATGAAAAAGTCTATCTATCTATCTATCTATCTATCTATCTATCTATCTATCCATCCAGCCATCCCGTATTGTAGTTTGTCCATGTAAAGTTGCGTAGTTCATACAAGCCCCGCCCCAGACAGATCTGGTAGCCCGGACAGATCTGGTACCTACACCGGCCGGCCCCGGTGACGTCGCCCCTGCGAAGTGACACCAGAGCGCACTCCAACGACACAAAGCCAGGCAACGCGACAGCCTTCCGTCACCGGCGATGTGACAGCCGCAACTTCCACGAGCATGGACACCGGGGCTCGGAGCAGCTCCGGGGGCCTGGCACTCCGGCACACCGTGTGTGGCTCGGCCCGAGTCCGATCGTCACGTTGCGTCTCGAGCCGTTTCCCGGCGCACCGTGGCTCAGTGTCCGGACACGCCGGCAGGTTCCGGAACTCCGGCGTCAGGTAACCAGAGGTCTGGAGCCGGCCAGCGTGTGCGGACACGCCGAGGCCCACGCAATGGCGCACCGGCCAGAGACACGACGTGGCCGAACGAGAAGACTCAGTAGTGCACCGGAGCTGCTCTGAGCTGGGCGACGGACGTCCGCTGCGGCCTCCGAGCTCCGATCCCGGTTCGGTTACGGTCGTGGCGCCTGCTCCCGAATCCCGGTCTCCGTCCCTGCCTCATGTCTGCTCTTTCGGGACCAACGTTAAAGTTGCGTCGCAAAAAAGAAGACTAAAAAAAAAAAAAAAAACAGCCAGTGCAAAGCTGAATAAGTTACCAACAGAGGATTCATACAGCCGACATATTAAAATATTGAGGTCGTGCAGTAAATCGGTGACCAATCAGCAGACGGCCCCTCAAAGTCGGACCGGTTGAGTTGTCCCAAGTACCCCGACGGAAGGGCGACGGAAAGGCGTCAACTTTTGAAGCGGTTATTTCGGTACCATCCACAGTTCTTGCGGTGGAAACCCGAACCGTACCGGACCATACCACTCCATCCCTGCACTTTTTGTCAGGTGGAAACGGGGCTATAGAGAACGGAAATAGCTTTTCCCTCTCACACAACATTTTAACAAAAAAATAAATAAAAAAATACAAATTACACTCGCTAAAATACTAAAATATACCGGCTAAAATATAATAATTTAGGTGTAAAAAAGTAGAAAATTGTAGTAGACATAAGAGTGAATAAAAAACACAACAGAGAGGTCATAACAGTGCAGTTCTCAGTGCAGCAGAGTAGTTTATAAATGGTTTAAAGTGGCTTTGTGTTCACACAGTCCTGATGTCCTGGTGCGCAATATTACATTAATATATCAATATAAGTGGGGCTGCTTCTTGCAGTCCAGATCAGGGTCACACAATACATTTATCTTTATCGCAATAACAATGCTGTTCCCATGCAACGTGCATTTTATTTCAAAATGACAGAATTCTAAATATGACAGAATAATACAATTAAATCATAAACATTATTTGATTGTCTAATCAATCACCAAAATTAATGGTGGTCAAATAGGCAGAAGTCTATGTACGAAAGACCAAAAATCAATGAAAAATAAATGAAAAACCACAGAAATCCAGTAGAAAAATTTATGAAAAATCAATGGAAAAATGAAAAAAAGCAAAGTTAAAAACTGCAGAAGCAAATGTGATGGGGAAAAATAAATAAGAATAAAAAAAAATAAACCTCAGTCACAGCTGGTGTAAATAAGAGGCGGGAGAAAGAGCACTGTTTTTTGAACCACAGACATTAACATATGCGGACGTATTTTCTTTTTACATCAAATCATATCATTACTGCAATATTTGAAGAGATTATTAGCTATAATCCCACATCCTGCAGCCCTGGTAAATATGACAGAACATAGTTAGATCACAGCTGTACTCCACTAAAAGCACCAATTTAAACACTCAAGTCAGGTCATATTCACCACTTCATCCTTTCCTGAAATGACTAAACTGCCTGGTCAGTGTGCTGCTGCTCGGTGACGGAGCTGCCGTCACTGCACCGGACAATGGAGCGTTCATGGCCACTGAAGAAGAGCAGCACTCCAACAGAGAGGCTCTCAGGGTCTAATCTGAGGGGACGCGCAAAAATTCACAAGCAATCTCAGTAATCAGTGAGAGAACGCACTGCAGACATAACAAAAGTGTCATCCCAGGACCTCCTGACCCTTGTCCTTCACTCTGCTGCTTAGACTTGACTTTTTACTCACCACATCTACCACAAGGCTCTACTTAGTTTACCCCGCTGCCCCTCAGGCCCAACATTACTGCTGTGTGTCAAACAGCTCCAGTGCTTCAGTCCTTTCGGCACCAGAAAGCCTAAACTTTTCTACCTGAGGAAGTCAAGTAAAGTGTGTTTCCCCCTCTGCAGTGGAAGTTCATGCAAAGACCGTTCCTGGTGAATCGTGAATGTCATCATTTTCAAAATAAAACACCCTGGCTTGAAAACTGATTTTACTTCACTTCATCGTGTCAACGTTGCCTCCCACCTGGAGACATCGGGATAAATGCTCGACGCTCGAAAGCACTAAAATCAAGGAAAAATGACCACATCAAGTCAATAAACTCTGCAAGAGAAAAGGCACCGTTATCTGTTGCATCATCGTCACAATGCTGAACACCATTACATCATGTCCAGCCGACATCACCGCATCTTCAAGAACAACTAGATCTGAGCTTTAAACTGCTTTTACTCTTTAAAGTGGAAATGACAACAGGTTCGGTTCAAACTACCAGTTCAGCTCTCTTTCACACTAGTGGCACTTTTCTACTAGTACCTACTCCACCCGCCTCGCATTGCATTTAAAAGAGTGGAGGTACAACTCTGCGTTGTAAATGAGCTCAAATTATTTATATTACAGAATGTGGATTGTTACAATCATGCTTCACTGTCCTGTGTTTCGGTTTAACTGGTTCCCCTGTTAACTAATGACTTCTGCCACCAGCTGTTAGCAGCAACCGATGTTACAATAAGACCAAGAAACGGTACAATACTTCAAACTTGAATGGAAATACGGTTAAACCGCGTTGACCAGGACAGCTACAGATTTCAGTCGGGTTTTTAACATATGCTGTGACAAGGGACTCTTGATTAAGCTGGTCACCAGTTAACAGGGAAACCGGTTAATCCCAAACACCAGTGGTATCCGCGGCTCAGAGACCTCCAGATACTCGTAGTGGGTCGCTCCGTCCAGCTCCCGCTAAGTTCTCTGGTCGGTCACCTGACAAAGAAACGTCTGCACCTTGTCGTTGCTCCACAGGGTTTATTTCTGTGCGTCCATCTCTGTGAGGGTTCTTGTGATCGGGTTTAAAACATGGTGGGGTGAATGAGCTGCCCTACTGACTCATCTGTGTCCTCATGCACTGGCCAGTCAGTGACCAACGTCAACTCAATCTGCCAACGTCAAACTGTCTACTCGCCTCAGCTGGCTTGGAACCTCGGTACCATGAAAGTACTTGGTACTAACACGTCATGGACAAGCCTGAGATTTCTTCCACAGGTCTGTTTTAATGACTCCCAGAGGTTCAGCGACAAACCAACTGAACATCAGCTTCTCACTGAAGTACCAACTGTTCTTATTCATTCTAAGGTGTCTCCTCCAGGACTGCAGAGCTGCTGTTACCATGGTGACAACAAGTTTTCACAAGAGTTTGACTTATAGCGCACATTGAAAAGCAGATAAAAACAATAAAACCAATACATACAAACCTGATAATGATCTGTAAGAGAACAGAGGTCTGATTGTGTGACGAAAATATAGGATCCTATCAAAAGTAGATTATGATTTCACCTTATTTCTTAAAAACATGACAGCAGGTTGCATCCAAAACTGGAGAGGACACACGGGTGGAAACGTGACATGTGCACACCTTCACAGTGAAACGAAACGTACCACCTGTAGATCCATTGACAAGAAAATCTTATATTGTGAAAATACATTAAGTCCAACCTTTAAGACTTCCTGCACCATGCGTGTGCAGCCTGATGGTCAGTTTAAGATGATTGCTTGAATGCTACGAATACACAATACGCTGAAGTACTTTGGTGATGAAGTTTTGATCACTATGGATGGCAGAAACTATTGTATCCAACTCTGCTGGAATTATTCAGGAACAGAACAGCCTGCATGATTGAAAGCCCTGTGTGTACCGCAGCATAATTACTTCTATTGTCTATTCTTTAAAACTATAAAACTGCCAAACGGGTGGTTTTTATGAATTTTAGTAAATGTGACTCCAAATACGTCAATTTTTATTAACACAGTAAATCAGACAGGTTTAGTTCCAAATCTAAATCCAACCAAGTTGTTCAGACTTCCTGCGCACTGCACTCTAATGAAACCAAACCTCCGAAAACGTCTGTACAGTCAGTTTTCTTGCTTGTGGCATCATTTTACGGGTAAGGTGATGGCTGATGGCTCCGGCGTTATTGAATCCCCCAGATCTCAGCCCACCTTCTGACTCATCTCCTTCAGCGAGAGATTCCCACCATCACTGAGGATGACAGAGAGCAAGAGCTCAGACGAGCAGTGTTCACTGCTCCTGTGAGTAGGCGGAAGCAGCAGTGATAAAAACACACAATGTAGAAGCAGAGATTTGGCTGGAGTCGCAGGAGGAGAGGTCGGCCCGGCTGCTGGAGGGGCTGCTGTGCTGTGGGGGGGGGACACGCCAGGGCGCCATCCTGCCCCTGTGCTTGCTGATCCGGCAGCAGCCCGTCCCCCAGAGGAGGCTGAAATTCGAGCATCGAGTGCAGGGCGGCCAATCCCGGCCCCACAGAGAAGGACAGCGTTCCGGATATCCGAAGGGGGACCACGGCAGCGGTGGCAGCCACGGCAGCGGTGGCAGCCACGGCAGCGGTGGCAGCGGTGGCAGTGGTGGCAGTGGTGGCAGCGGTGGCCCGTCCCCACGGGAGGGGGAATGCTGAGCACAGCAGAGGCCGAGATGGCTTAAATCTACATTGGACTGATCACAGTCCTGCCCTGGTGACTTCCACAGACCAAGATACAGTCACAGTGATAGCGCCATCTGGATGGACAGGAAGCGCTGCCGAACTCGCCTGTACAAGTCGGCACTCATCACACCCTTAGGCCAAAATGCACATCACGTCAGTCACAGCGCCACCTGGAGGACATGCTCCCAAACTCTGACCAACAATGACACGAGGACCCGTTCAACGCTGCTTGCAGCTTTACAAACCTCAACATGCACCACATCCCAACGTGCTTGGGTGTTCAAGGATCCTTCAAACATCTTTGTTTTTAGTGGTTTCTCTTTGATTTTTGTGCTCCTGAATTTATCCCTGTGGTCACCGGCAAAGAAATAATGTTGTAGTCATGAAGTGAAATACAACACAAAACTGTTTTCATTTGAAAAGGAAGAGCTTCAAGGGATCTGTTGTGCAGAAACTTCCTGTCCGGCTCTATCTTCTCTGCAGCAGACACATTGTTCTTATAACTGAATGTCAAACGTCACCGGTTGGAAACATGAGTGTTGTGTAGAAGTTTAGTGCCGCAGAGTACCATGACCCTCTAACGCCGCCCGAAAAGACAGAAGTCCTGTTTAAAAGTTTAATGTTCATGCTGTTAATACAACCCAAGCGTGCATGTGCAGTGCTATGTTTTAAGCTTTCACTCATCCTGTTCGGATCAGATGTATAGAAGAACACGCCACATTGCCTCCTGCATTGCGTTCAGTGCGGCGGCCATCTTGGATCTCTTTGCGCTCGTCGACTAATCAGAACTCAGTGAATTTTCAACACATTTTCATGAGATTTGGTTTGTTTCAAACAGCAGGCAGGTAGATATGATCAAAGATGATCCTTGAAGTTAAATTTGGGGCCTTTTCGACTGAAATACGTTGTTCAGAAAGTAACTAGGATGATTATATGAGCTATTCAGGTGACGACACAGTGATATTCACACGCTGAACCAATAAGAAGTGGCAGTCATCGAAATACCTACTATAGTTTCGGCGGAGACATATGGAAAACTCTGAAAACTGTTTTCAAAAAGTGACATTTTAAGCAAGAAAACCTCATTCTTACATAAATGAACTGTAATGTCTGGTTTTATGTTTTAATAAGCTGTCAGGATGACCCAGCATCGGAGCAGCACACCAAAATATATTTCTATCAACTCCGGCGCACACCGTGTGACACAGGAAGTTATATGACCTAGCTGCGGTGGCCTTCACAATAAAATAACATCAACAAAAACAACAATTCACTACAATAACAAAGTGTTTACCGTTTTAACCCTAACTTGGTGTAAACAGGTCTGAGAGATGAACAATTGGTTCGTCTCTGTTCAGAGTTTCCTCGCTTGTCTCTTCACCCATCCCTTCGCTCGCTAAACTCTCAACACACACTTTCTGACTTCACACGCTCACACCTGCTGAGTGGGCGGGACTCTGTGCAGCAGGACTCATCTGAATGGTCAAACGTGTTGACATGCAGAGCGTGTTGACATGCAGAGCGTGTAACCACAGCGCATGGGAACTTGATGTACTGCAGTTCAGTGTACATCGTCATCACGATATCAACATGCACAAAGTTACCATATACTCTGCAGACCTTGTTTACGCCCATACTACCTCCAGTGTGATTGTTGGAAGAACAGCAACCTGTCGTCCCAATCCAAGACAAAGTGTTGTCCGATTCCTCACCAACACATTGAGCTTCACAGGAGGAGCAGACAGTCGCTGAGCTTTAATCACGGGTTTGTTGTGTTTAAACTGAATCGGTGTCTCATTTCTAGATCAAGACTATCTCAGACTAATCGCCTTAACACCGTGTGCTGCTTCATGACCTGCAGAGTCCCGACTCCAGCATGAACACACTGTGACTCTGTGAAGGGCTTTTCAAAGAATGAGAGTGTGTGTGTGTGTGTGTGGGGGGGGGGGGGGGGGGGGGGGGGGGGGGGTCCTCGAAGAGAGATCTGGAGTTCAGGGCGGTGCCTTTGCCCAGCGAGGTTTTGTCATTCTAAGTTTTGAGACAAAAATCATTATGGAAACAAATCAGACGAGGGTAAAACTATTATTTCATTCCAGAACATTTCTTGAGGAAGTGTAATGAATTACCATAGAATTGCTATATTTTCCCCTGTAAGTCCCTGTTCTTCAGTAGTTTGGCAGGTCATGTAACTTATACAATATGCAGTACCATCTGGGAGCACTACACGTGACAACGCTACCACAGTGACAGTCGATCTTATCAGAGAAACTTATCTTCTTCCTCTTCATGTTGCATTTTTGGACCGATGCGACTTCTGGTGTGATTTATATTCCACAAAGTATAAAAACCTTAAAATGAACCGTTACAACAGTTATGAGCTAAATATTAAGACTTCACAGATACTTCAAATCAACACAAAGAGAATCTACCTCAACTTAAACTTTGTCTGAGAAAGCAAGTACAGTTTGAGAGACGGGTGACGGTTCCTGTGGTTCGATCTCTGAATAAACGGTCCTCTTCCTACACTTTGTCTTGGACATCCAGCTCAAACTGACTCTTCCTGGTTTATTCCCACAGACACTGTCGTGTTGTCAAAAGGATGACTTCAATGATGACTTTCTCTCCATGCCTTCAAACCATCTGTATGGCATTAATAGCACATCATCAAATACCGACAAAGACCAAACCCAAAGCTCAGTCGATGTAAAATAATACCAATACTATTATTAAATTAATATTAATATTAATAATTTCCAAACACTGAAGCTCACCTCACTAAAGTTTAAAACAACATGAAAACCAATACAAGACAGAAAAAAACACAGGTAGTAGTATAATTAAAAAAGTCACAGCCGTACTGTGAGATACATACATATACACACACACACGTGTGTGTGTGTGTGTGTGTGTGTGTGTGTGTGTGTGTGTGTGTGTGTGTGTGTGTGTGTGTGTGTGTGACAGACAGACAGACAGACAGACAGACAGACAGACAGACAGACAGACAGACAGACAGACAGACAGACAGACAGACAGACAGACAGACAGACAGACAGACAGATAGATAGATAGATAGATAGATAGATAGATAGATAGATAGATAGATAGATAGATAGATAGATAGATAGATAGATAGATAGACAGATAGATAGATAGACAGATAGATAGATAGATAGATAGATAGATAGATAGACAGATAGATAGACAGATAGATAGATAGATCCATCCTCCACGTGGGGACGTTCCCAGTATGATGTGGAAGCAAATGATGGCTATCTGAATGTTATTGTTGCTCTTATCTTATACTTGGATAAAACTGTGTAAAAGCAGTTGTTTGGGCCATGGAAGTTTCACGTTAGTTAAAAGTTTTTACCAAATCCAGCATCTGATTCAGTGGAGGTGTTTTGGAAGGAAGCAGAAAATCAAAAAGTGCTGAGATAAACATGAAGTCTTTCCTGGGAGTGGACCACCAAAAACAATCCTTCCTCCCCCTCATCCTCAAACACTAACTCATCTCATGTGTGGACGCCCGCTCGCACATGTTTCACGGACTTTTCTTTTCATCATGTGCACATTTTCTTGGCATCCTGCGGTCCCTCCTCCCCACATTCCCTTTGGAGTGGGCTGACGGCCGCTGGTCGCCGCACTGAGCGGCTGCTTTGTACAAACCACCCAGATCTGCTTGCTGACCATCTGCAGCAGAAAGTCACAAAGAGATTGGACGCTTAGATTCCTGATGGCACACGCCTTCTCCCGAATGTGCAGGTCTGCGAAAATGAAAGTGTGTGGGGAGTGTGTGTTTCAACATGAAGCTCCTGTGATAGTGCTCGAAGCATGAAATTGGAGTGGGAATCAATAACACATGATGAGAGTGATCTTAAAAGCCGGTTTATAGCAGGACAGACCTCCTGCAGCTCCCACATGCAGACCCGACGTCTCAGAGAGATACCACTCTTCAAAACAGTCCTGCCAACAAACTGGTTTCTACGGGCGGAGTCTCATGATTCTGGTAATGTTTGTGGACTTCATGCCCCACTATCAGTCTCCCAATGTAGCCTGTGGGGACAACCGTGGTATGAGAGGAGGACGCCATGTACAGGTAGGGAAATGAATGTGAGGAGCCCGAGCGGACTGGGATTGACGTGTCAGTCTATTACCCTGGTTTTTATAGCTCCGTCTATAATCTAACTGCCCCCTGAGGGGGACCTGCTGCTTAAAATCAAAATAGCAGTGACCTTTCTGAGCTCCGCAGAGCCATCCACTCTAAGCACATAGAGCTCAGGGTTCAGATGCAACACCGTGCAGCTGTTCCCCTCCCGACAGGCCCAGTTAGCTCGCTGGCATTTGCTCTGCTGCAGATCTACGCTCTACGCGCTCGCTACGCCTTTCTGGCGCTCGCTCCACATCCACACTGTTCACATTCACCTGTGCCTTCGCGCTCACTCGACTTAGCACGTCGTAATAGATGTGCCACAAAACCAGCCAATCACAGACTTGCACAGAGTTGTTCTGATAGGTCGATTCTATCCAATTAGGTCACTAGTTCAGCCGCCTCTCGGAAGCGCTGGTAAAAACGTTAGTTAAATCGAAAGGAGTTTTGTGGTTTATACTGGATTACAACATATTTTAGGAGAGTTTTTTTTTTTTATTATTATTATTATTATGATTGAATGTCTTCAATTTTATAAAGTGAAGGACTGTTTTATTAAAGTGCAGTCGTATCGTTTTGGCACGGTTTTGCAGAATATCAGTCCTGGTTACACAAGAAGAAAGTGAGGGATTGTTGATTTACCAGACGCTGAACAACATGACACATGCAAATAAAGACAACCAAAACACTCTGCCACCATGTCAGGTTAGTTAAAGGTCTCATATCATGCAAAATTCCCTTTCTAAGAGTAAGACGTGGATGGACACAGAAACAGCCTGTTCTCAGTCGAGCTCACTGGAGGGACTTTTACACTGACCGACATTCAGAACCAAGCCAGGATTTGGGGAAATACACTTTGAATACAATCTTGTTGAACCCGTCGATGTGAAATTGTTGAAAAACTGCATAATATGGGCGCTTTAGGATTTTTGGGGTTTAATGTTTTTATTATTTATTAATAGTTTTTCATTAGGTTTGGTTTTAATTAAAATAAATTTTATCAAACTAAAGAAAATAGTCCCATATTTTATGTAATATCAGTGATTAAAAAAAAAAAATGAACAAAAATGTGTCATCAACCAGTATGAACTTCAAAACTCTATTTCATTTAGGTATCGTTTTTAACAGTGCTTCCAAGAGAAATATCGACCGAGTTGGATCGAATCAGCCAATCAGAACGACCCTGTTGCAAGTCTGTGATTGGCCGGTTTCGTGGCACATTTGTTACGCGGTGCCAAGTGGCGCAAGCGTGAAGGCAGAGGTGAACGTGTGCAGAGTGTTGACGTTGATGTTGAGCGAGAGCGAGCGAGAAAGACGTAGCGAGCGCCAAGAGCGGAGATCTGCGGGAGGGCGAACAACAGAGCGGAAAAACGCCATCACCGTGCTCGTACGTGCATAGTTGCAAACCTCTGAAATAAAACTCATCTGGAGCCACAAAACATGTTCAACCTTCAAAAGGAGCTCATAAAAAAGGTTCTGCTGTCGATCCAAACAATCTGCTGTAGGAATACTCTTTGTGAGGACACTTTGCTATGCGCTAGCCGCTCAGTGAACATTTTTTGTGGTGAAAGTTTCCCTTTGAAGTACTTTGATGGGTAAATAGTGTAAACTCACACTTACACAAAAGTTCCGGTCTTTCTTGTGTTTACCACTTTGTTACTTATTTGCTGCCTGTTTATATTGCCAAGTTTAAATACAACTCTGTGTGAAAATTACTCTGTCCACTTTGCTGCTGAGACACTGACATTTCTCAAATGCGGGACTATTAAATGTTTATCTAGTCTAATGAATGGATCTGTCCATTTCTTTAATTGACTCAACACACCATCTTGTGGTGCAAACATATATAGCAAGCTTACACCAACTGAAGCAAGTTGGGTAATTATTTCAACTAGCTGTTTTAGTCATTCTACTTTTTTACACCTTTGCAAGCCATTTCAGCCATTTTAACAGTTTTAGCTATTTTAGCCATTTAATCTGTTGGGCGTCTTTTTGAATCCTGGGGCAAATACCAATGTTACATGTCCTCCCCCTGCTACATTTGAGTGACTGAATACACCATCTTCTGGTGCAAACTTGTATTGCACAGCGCAAGGCAAGGTGCATAACTTACTGTTATGTATAACATGACAAAAACAATTTTGAAATTGGCAAAAGACGGAAGATGGTTGGAGGTAGTGTGTGTTTTTTCTGAAACGTTGCATCATCATCAACATCAACAACAACAACAACAAAGCAGGCAGTGTGGACACTGATGTCATTGTGAGGCAGCAACCTGCAGCCAGCTTCTCCCTCTAATCACCGTGTACAACAATGGAAACAGGTTGAAAACCCAATCGGACACAAACAGCTGTGATCAGCCGCGGAGGCGCATCTTGCAGTAAAAAGACTAATGGCGAGAATCTGCGACATGAGTGTGAAAGTGAGACAGGTCCATCAGATCACCATCAGGTTACCGGGAATAAAAGCTCCAAACCTCACCTGGCTTTCTGGGAGAGCGCCGTCTTGATGGTGTAACGTCGGCGGGGCTTTAAAAGATGATCTCCCAAATTGGATTACCCGAAAGAGACGGCCAGCGATCAGGCGGAGGATCCTGAGGAGGAGGAGGAGGAGGAGGAGGAGGAAGAGGAGGAGGCGGAGGGTGTCTCTGGTGAAGGACTGATGCCCCTGCTCATGATGAAGCCCTGAACCGGCGCGGTGGGATCATCTGACCCGCGGATGTCTCCTACAGCGGCGGAGTCTCGGCCCTGCTCCCGCTCATCGCACATAAACAAACGGCGCAGCGGCGAGCGCGGCGGACTGTGGCCGCCCTGCACACACTCTCAGCGGGCTTGTGACCACACGGAGCCGCGGTGTGCGTCCAGCGGTGGATCCGCACCGAGCAGAGACGGCGGTGTAAGGAGCCCGGGACGCTGCGTTCACCTCCCCGCTGCTGCTGCTGCTCTGCTCGGGAGGAAATCAGCTGCTCGACTCTGGAGGGACGCCATTAGTCTGAGAGACGGCGCCCCCAGCTGGACGAACTCTACACAACAGGATCGACGTGGCGCGCCCCCTGCTGTCCGGACTGCGGTACTCCCTCTTCCCTCACTCAACAGAGCTGGGGGCTCCTTGGGGGCCACGAGGTGTTGTACACAAAAAACACATACGTTTCTCAAAAAGTGCGATTTACACCTCAATAACAGATATTATTTTTTGATTATTATAGTTTGAGGCGACTGGCCCATTGGGCAAAATAGGCAAACGTTAAGGGCATCGTGGCCTGCAGGGGGCGCTATAACATCAAGGGGAAAAACTTCACCTTGATTATAATTGTCATTCTATTTATTCATGTACGTCCAGCTGCAAATTGAATGTGGTCTTCATTATCTTTCAAACATAGTGACACATAATGCTAACCTCTCTACCCAAGTGACTTCATTGATATGGAATGACAGATAATGGCAATAGAATTAAGGATATGTAAAAACTATGCCCTTAATTCTAGTTTCAGGTAGATAACGTTTAAAGGGGCCAGAGGCCGTGTTTGGGCCGACCCTGACGGGCCAGGGGGTGAGGTCCCGGCCAACACTGCTTGCAGCTTAAATTTAAGTTGTAATTTGTTTGTAGAACCTGCCTGGTATAGCTCCCTTTGCACCTTAAGGACTACTCTCCGTTTTTTTGTTTGTTTGTTTGAATAATTCCTCATTCAAAAAGTCCATTCAAGCAACAAGTTTTTCCTCATGTTTTTGAGAATACACTGCTGGGATGGGAAGCAGCAGCTGGCTACTAGTGTGGACTGAATGGGTGGCAACAATAGAGAAATGCCAGTATTCTGAGGGTCATAGCTCAAAGCTGCATAAAAAAGAACTATGAACTAGTTCATTTTTGGAACTGTGAATTTAGAACTATGAACTGAACTAGTTCATTTTAAATTTTGTGAACTGAACTTTGAACTAGTTCATGTAGAAACTGAACTTTCCCAACAGTGAATGCATACATACATAAATACCAATCAATAAATGAACAAATAAATAAAATAAACACAGACAAAAACATAATCTTCACCTCAACTTTTGTTGGTGAAGGTAATAGATATATGTTAAAACAGCTTGACTTGACTTACCAAAGAAAGAAGACTTGACATGAGTGACTTGTCTGGTACTTGGTATCCTGCTGCTTATCGTTTGAGATCAATAACCACTAAAGCTGTGGTGAAGTTACTGACTAAGTGGGGTTCGCCTTAACCCTTGGCTCAGCCACTGAAGAGGAGTGGACCAACATTCCACAGGCCACAATCAACAATCTGATCAACACGAGGAGATGTTTTGCACCGCGGGAGGCAAATGGTGCTCACACCAGATACTGACAGGCTTTCTGACCCCCCCCCCAGTACGGTAAAACTGCACATTATAGAGTGCCAGTCCAGTGTGAGGCTCACCTGGTCAATAATCCTACTGTCTACTCAGCATCTTGAACTGCGGGGTGGAGGGATCATCTCAGGAAAAGAGAAGTGCTCACTAACGCAGATTTAGACAAATTTGTGAACACTATTTGAGAGAAGTCGTCCTTTAGTGTAAATAGAAAAAGTCTTAGATCTTTGAGTTAAGCTCATGTAAAAAACTAAAGTGCTGTCTTTATATTTTGTTCAGTGTTTATTTGTACTTATTTAAATTCCTTTCATTTCAATTCAAGAAACAAATTATTTACACTGGCAGACTGTCATACTCTTTCCTACTCAGGCAGTTTACAGGAAGCAGGAGCCTATTGTTAGTGTAACCTGTACCGGGCGGGTTGAGTCAGCCTATGAGGAGAATTAATACTACTGCTGCTGCTGTAATGTCCTCTACCTCCATCGCCTTGCTGGAGTCCACTGTCAGGTTTAAACTCAGAAATGCTGACACAATGAACCTTCCACATTAATCAATGGCCCCGTTTCCACGGTGCCCCTTGGTGCCGGTACGGGTCAGGTCGGAACCGGTTGTTGTGCGTTTCCACTGACTCAGAACCGTTACCAACCGGTACCATTGGTAACCATTTCTCGCTACCCCTCCACTTGGGGTACCAGGCACAATGTGCCGGATATGAGGGGGAGGAGCTTCAACACTGCCGTCTGCTCATTGGTCCGTGACAACCGCTGTTCTCCCAGCAAGCAGCCATTTCCAATCAGTTCTGCAGCAATCAGGAAACTTTTTTGAAAATGTCCTCCCGTTATGGTGTCGTTATCCTGCATGATTACGCAACCGTTCATAACCCCGCCTACATTTCAAACCGTTCCCCGTGTAATGGAAACGCGGCACTGATACGGGACTGGTTACGAATAGTCAACCCCAACCCGACCGGCACCGGTACCAAGGGGCACTGTGGAAACGGGGCTAATGTGGTAGCCACAACATAAAGTTTGCAAAAAAAGCAAACTTTGAATCAAGTTCCATTTTACACAAACAATTCCCCGAATGCCTTTAAAGAAGCAAACTATGCAAGAGAACAGCAACGTCATCAATAGAGGACAACCGTCACTAGATGGCGCTAAAGGGTGAATTTATATTAAACACCCCCAACTCAATAAAATACATTGATGACAGAACACCTACCCTTGATTATACTACTACTACTACTACTACTATCATAAATAATCCTAATATCATAATCATCATAATAACGATACTATACAATAAAAACTTGTGAAATATTTGCCACTGAGCAGGTGAGTTTCAGGGTTTGAAGGTGTGTGCTGATGTTAACATCTGGTCGTCGTTCCAGAGTGGAAGGGCAGAGCAGCTCAAAGATCTCAATCCCATGATGGACAGATGTGGAAACAACCTGATGAGAAGTAAAACCTTTGACTCGTCGTAGAGCTGCTGAAGTGTCTTTATTCTTTTGCCGGAGAGTGAGAAGTGTGACAGAGTTCTGCTTTCTGTGATTCAAACGCCACATAGTCAAACACTGCTTTTTAACTTTGAACTGTGTAAATCATCTCCCTCGCAGCAACTGGGGTCACCTTATATAATCATGAAGTCACTCAGGATATTTCATTTCCTGGTATGGAGGCAGGATTATAAAGTCAAGAGTTCACTACGTTGTAATTCAGACATCTCAGTCATCTTCTGATACAACAGAGAGGCAGCGTCAGTGGAGAGGAGGACCTGAAGGGAACCATGAAGAGCTTTGATCAGCTGCCCGTCATCTTATTGCAACACTCATGCAGGATAGTGTTTCATTGTTCAAGGTGCCATGTGACAAGAGAAATGATCAGTATTGAAATACTGTTGAGAAAGTGATGGAAGGAGGCAGTGGGTATTCTGTGTGGAAGTATGTCAACTGGATGATGTTATTAATGTGTGTGTAAAATCAGAGGGTGAGGAGACATAGTGACCTTTGTAGAGCATGACCTGTAATCATGGAGTCATGAAAAGCTGTGAGGGTGGCTGCTTGATGCATTAAATAGGGTCCAAGCACGGAAAGTGCCAAAGGATCCTATTGAAATTGTAAAGATTATTATTATTATTATTATTATTATTATTATTATTATTATTATTATTATTATTATTATTATTAACTCTTATACTTTTTTCTAGGGATGTCTCGATCCGATCGGTAGATATCGGATTGGGGCCGATATTGGTGATTTGTGAGTGATCGGGATTCGGCTATTCCTGCC
Source organism: Lipophrys pholis (assembly GCF_963383615.2). NCBI lineage: Eukaryota > Metazoa > Chordata > Actinopteri > Blenniiformes > Blenniidae > Lipophrys > Lipophrys pholis. The sequence goes on from NC_137633.1 coordinate 23,752,860, forward strand.
GATCAACCCGCCGATCTAAAAAAAAAAAAAACCGCGGTCCGCAACGTCCCCTAATAACCACAACAATCAGGGACTACAAGCTCCGGTTGAGCTGCAGAAGCTAGAAGAAGGCAGAGCGGGGCCATAGACCTATAAACTAGAGTTAAACAGAGTGGTTTATGTGTTTATGTGAAGAAGTCTTGTCTTCTTCTGCTTTTTTATTGTGTTTGGTGAGTCACAGCGCCCCTAAAGGCCTGGCATGTGTACTACATGTCCTGAAGCCTCGTGTTGAGCCGTGTTCATAGTGAGGTGTGGACGGTTTTTTGGGAGAAGGCCAGGGAGGAAATAGATAGTTTTTTCGTCGTGTGGATGTACACTCAGTTTACAACAACTACAGAGAAAGAGAAGAATTTTGATTCAATAAGTGAGTTTTACAATAATTTCTAGCTAAACAAAGCCCAACAACACATATGTTGTTTACATATGCCGATTTGCACTCACTGCTTGTTTCATTAACTGGGTTTATTGAAACGCCGACGTGCTCCACAACGTCGCGCTTTTCAACGAGGTGCAGACGCTCCTCTCAGTAGCAGGAGAGGAGGAGATTCAGCAGGAGCTGGACGCTGCTGTTCACCATGACAAATTTAAGTTGCGTCACGGAGAACGAGGCTGAAGGATTTACTCGGACGGCCGTTCACTGCCAGCCGCTTCCTCGTTTTTCGCCTGACACATACCCTCTCGTCACTCACAACCCGCCTACATTTTAACCGTACTATCTGCGGTGGGACAGCGCGACATGATTGTGTCTGGGTGCGCTTTGCCGTACCGTACCGTCCCTCATCGCCCTGCTCAGGCACGTACTGCGGTGGGACCACAGCTGTACAGAGAGCAGTACACATATGTCGACTGACATTCTCGGTCGGAGTCCCGCAAGAAGCGAGGACCCGTTCAAGGCTGCTTGCAGCTTTAATTCAAATTTTACATAGATTTTTTTGTTTTAGAACAAAAATGACCCAAGGGGACCCAAGAAGTGTCTAAACTCCTCACATATACAATCCAGCATATAAAGCAGTGTAAATCAGAAACACAAGAAAAGGTTCTCTTGATTTTAATTAGGTCAACATTAGGTTAAGACACATTCAGAAGGTCTCTCACAAGGTTGCCACTGTTCTTAATGGTTACCTGGTTAAATAAAGATTATATAAAAGAAAAGACAAAAGACGATTTAAATGAAATAATAAATGAATCCTGGCCTGGTTCATCGAGACGGCTGAAGGTGTTTTATTTAGCAATCATTGCGTGAATAATTACTGTTGTTCGTTTCTGTTGTTTCACTGTTTATGATTCAGGTCCTGTTCCTCTCTGTTCCTCACATGATTATTCTTGTCACTTGATCAGACTAATGAAACTGTAATAAAGGCTCCATTCTGTATTTTCCCTCCAGGCTCTGGCTCAGACAGAAGCAGGCTGCGTTGCTCAGGTTTTACCGCAGTGTGAATGTCATGTGTTCTTCACAGAGGACTGTAACACAGCAGCAGCGTGAACCAGAGGAACATGAAGTTCACCTTTAAGAGAGAAAGCGTCTGCTAGCGGCACTGCAGATGGACTCCAGCACACTCAGCTCCTCGTCAGCATCCTCACTCCTTCTTCATCCCGCCACCCCCTCCATCCAGGCCCCCCCCTTCATCCCTCCTCCCCCCTCTCTCTATCCTCCCCCCTTTCTTCACTAGCTCCCCCTCCTCTCCATCCTTCTCTCTCTCCATCCTCCCCTGCACCCTGCGGTCGCTGCGTTGCACCGCCACAGACGCGTCCTTGACGACAGAAGCCTCCTGATTTATTTGTCCCGGAAAACCTCATCAGGTCGTTTTTTTTTCCCCGGCTGCGGAGAAGAGAATGAAGCGCGTTTTTGTCACAGCACTGCGGGACAAAGCCATCAAACCGTGGCTGCTGCTGGCGCTGCTCGGGCTCTGGTAAGTGTCTGTGGATGAGAATGAAAAGCTGCTGGTCATGATGATGCTGATGATGATGACAGAGGGTTGGTGTGAAAACATGCAGATGTTTTTTTTAACCTTCAGTCATAACGGCTGCGTCGTATTAATTTAGGCTGCACGTTTTCATCAAGGCCACAGGTCATTTAATAAGGATAATATATCCTCCGTCTGATCAATGCACGTGTGTGTGAGTTTGCTTTGTGATGGACTGGATACCTGTCTGGGGAAATCTAGTGTTTCAGGGGCTGATCTTTGCCATGAGACACATGAAGCCAGGCAGTGTATTCAGTGATGAACATTTTTGAATGGCAGCAACTATTTGACCACGAGATGACTCTCAACCAAAAGTATGAAAAAAAATATATAAATTTGGCATCATAACTTTTGGGTAATCAGCCTTTTATTTTTTTCAAATTTAATATTTTCATTGCGAATAACCAAACTATTAAAGAATAGAATATGATAGAAAATATTAAACGATAACACAAAATAGTACAATAAGATTGCCCGAGTTTATACAGTAACAAACAGCTGTTACCAGCTGTCATCTTGCATTAAGATTAATAATAATCAATCAGCATCATCGGTAAAATTTTGATGTTGACTGATTAAAAGTGCCCTTTCTTGCAAAATTTAAGACAGACAGACAGACTTCATTGTCTGCCCCAAATGATGACAGACATTCCTCTTTGACAAGGTTACGCAATCAAAACACAACACATATTTAAAACACATTTCTGACACAAGCTTACAAGTACAGACATTCAAACGAAATGTTAGACGGAGGCAGGAAACAGCAGTTGGAAAAAAAAAGTGGGGCTTGGATCAACATACATGTAATAAGCTTACATTTCACCCTGCCAGATTATTTCAACATGAATATTTTTGTAGATGAATACATTCCATTATAGTTAGTATAGCATCTGGTAAACGTGTGGATCACTGAGTGTGCTCTGTTTCCACAGTTCAGCTTTTGGGCCCAGTAAACAGGAAGACGAGGATTATGAAGATGTGCCCATAAACAAAACTTGGGTTCTATCGCCAAAGGTCATTGAGAGTGATGTGACACTGATCCTGAACAAGTTGCTGCAAGGCTACGACAACAAACTGCGACCTGACATCGGAGGTAACTCAAGCATGCAGGAGTGTGTGTGTGTGTGCGTGCGTGTGTGTGTGTGCGCGCGTGCGTGCGTGCGTGCGTGCGTGTGTGTGTGTGTGCGCGTGCGTGCGTGCGTGCGTGCGTGCGTGCGTGCGTGCGTGCGTGCGTGCGTGCGTGCGTGTGTGAGATGATGATGAAAGGACATACAGTAAACGAGACGTAAGTGAAAACTTTGGTTCAGTTGAAGCAGTGCGAGTTCTCCTCTCCAACTCAACACAGGAGGCTGCATGCTGCGCTGCCGTGCAACAAACAGTAAAAGCTGGGGAACCTTTAAAGATGGCTCTCTGCCATTAACAATTAACCAAAACAATTATACATCTGGTGCAAAGATAAAGCTGCAGAGCAAATAAACCTGGTGCCACTTTCAGATGACACAGGGTCACAAAGAACAGGGGCAGTAGCAATTGATTTTATTGAAGGCCTGATGGATTTATTATCTGCTGTATGATGAACTAGGCAGCCAACATATCAAGTTCCTCAACATACAGAAGTCAGATGGTTATTCAAAGATAAAGTGTTAAGAGTTACAGAGAGCTGCAGCTCTTCCCAAAGGACACACATTTTCATAGTTTTGATACTCTTTGGCTCTGTTATGTAACGATTTGTCATCTTCACACCTTTTTCTCAAGACGGCGGTGAGTTTTCTGAGATGTTTCTCATCAATACAAGAAAGTTATTTACGGTGAAAGATGACTATATCGTCTGCTCCTCAAGGAGGAAACAATGCACTGGCTGCAGCCAAGTGATTGTGAAGCCGGAGAGGCAGAGGAAGGCCCAGTATGTACGTATTCCCAAGGAGCCAAAGACTTCCAGAGGAATGAATTTCAAAACTAGAAAGTGACAATTTTTCATTATCTATCAATCAATCAATCAATCAATCAAGCAAGCAAGCAAGCAAGCAAGCAATCAATCAATACAACAATTAATCAATACATCAATCAATCAGTACATCAATCAACCAATCAATCAGGGAATCATCAATGCCTCCTGAATCAGCTCGGAGAGGTAGGGTGGGGCAAGGCGGTTGACTTTAAAATGGATCCTAAAACGTGCAGTCAGCTAAAACTGGGGAGATATGTTCATGTTTATACGCTCCAGTTAAAAGACGTGCAGCGGCGTTCTGACCCATCTGGAGGTGACCGATGGAAGCCACACTCACCCCCACATAGAGTGCAACGCAATGGTCCAGCCGACTAATAATAAAAGTGTGGACCCCCGTTTCAAGGTGTTGCTGTGCAACCAGAGGCTTTATTTTGGCCGCCGGAAGTGGAAAAAGATGGTCTTTACAATGGCACTGATCTGGGTGTCCAGTTTTAGGTCCGGATCCCGAACTTTCACACATATAAAACCATAAAACAGAACCAGACAAAGAAGCTCCAGGAGAATTTACATTGGAATATGTGTCTCTCTTAAAACTCCAGTAACTCATATTGATATAATCTCTTATAAATAAACTGCTACAACAAGAAAATGGTGTGACACTCGGTAGGGAATATGACCTTATTTATTTCTGACTTCAAATTCAAAATAAATCTTCCATTAAACATTCGTCATGGAATTATAATTTAATTATTATATTCAAATAATAAAGTTATTGTTGCCAGACATGTCATGCAGATCGAGAATAAAATATGGGTTAATTTAAATTATTTTATCCTTCAATTGCGTTTTACATTTTTGGTGAAATTATTTAAAATTATGTTTTGTATGAAAAGAAAACCTTTAGTGTGGTGTCCAAGAAAAAAAAATAGAAAGGTTATGCTATATTGTACCACAATGCTGTGGGACGAACTAAATACAACATATAACTATTGTGGTAAATTTACCTATGAAAAACTTTCTCATAAAGGACCATGGTAATTCAAACGCCAATAACTACGTGAGTTAATAATGTTCTTTTATACCTCGTGTCGCTTTCGGACTTTAGTCACACTTGAATCGACCAGAACCAGAGGACTTTCACAAACAAACAGCTGCTCTTCTAGGAAACTCTGTTTCATTGTTTGGTGACTGGGAAACAGTGTGAATTATGTTGTCAACAATTCACAGACAAAGTCTTAAAAACCTTTCTGTTGACTTATGTGGTTTATTCCATTATTAACCAAAATGTTCTGGATACCAACAAGTTTGATTCTGTTATAATTCAATGCAATAAGTCTCCCTTTATGTTTGCAGTGAGGCCGACAGTCATTGAAACAGCAGTGTATGTCAACAGCATTGGACCAGTCGACCCCATCAACATGGTGAGATTTACTTTGCCGATCCGTTTGATCTGATATACCAGAAAAACATTTTGTTGTCTGTTTGTCTGCTGTTTGTGATCGTGAGCTTCAGCTTTCGTAGTTTTAAGAAGTAAGTAGTATTCATTTACCAGGACTTTTCTGATGTCAAAGGTTGAATGTGTTTCTGAATTAGACTTTTTTAAAACGTTGTTTTCGTAACTTCTATATTTCCGTTCCAGGAATACACCATCGATATATTCTTTGCCCAGACGTGGTACGACAGCCGGCTGAAGTTCAACAGCTCAATGAAACAGCTCATGCTAAACAGTAACATGGTAGGCAAAATCTGGATCCCTGATACATTCTTCAGGAACTCCCGAAAGTCTGACGCTCACTGGATTACGACTCCCAACCGCCTCCTGAGGCTGTGGAGCAACGGCAGAGTCATGTACACACTGAGGTAGGACAGCCATGCCCATTGGCTGCTCACAAAGCTCTCGGCCCTGTAACAAAACCTCTGTGGTCCATGTATTTGCATGTTTGTGTTATGTAGTTACTTTTTAAGGTCCCACAGGTTGACGAAGCGTTGTCACATGATCAAAGTTTTATCAGAATGACCCGTAACTGTCTTCAGTCACATGTGGCAGGGTGTAAAAAAAACAATGCTGAGACTTGATTTTTGTCATGATTCTGTTTTTGTCAGGTTGACTATTAATGCGGAGTGTTACCTTAAGCTGCATAACTTTCCAATGGATGAGCACTCGTGTCCGCTGGAGTTTTCAAGCTGTAGGTGGTTAAATGTATTCCCCATTCATCTTTTGAACCCGTCATCTTGACTTCAACTTCCATAGCTTGCCAGAGAGAGGGGCTCCTATGCCTGCTAGCATAGTGGCTGAAACCTTTCCTTCCATCCTCGCCGTAAGGCTCATCTGCTTGAGGTCGCCCTCACTAAGCCACGATCACTGCTCCACCAGCAGTAAAGTCACATAGTCCCATTGTTTCTGAGAGAGTTAGTGAAGTGTGTATGCCTTACCCGTTTGGTTCATACACTGAGTGCTGTCGTCCATTTGCATTGTGCCTTTACCAACTCATTCTAATCATGGTCGGACAAATGTGGAACATAAAAATCCAATTCAATGGGACAGACTTCAGATACAGTGGAGTCACAACTGGGGATGGGAGTTGAAAACCAGTTGATAGTGACAACCGGTTCTCAGTGTTTCAATTCCTTGGAATCAAATTTTGCAAACGATTTCCTGATCGATTCCAATGGGGCGAATGAGGCCACCACGCACATTACATTGCTTACACAAGCTACGCAAAGTGTATTGCAACGTCACTCACCAGTGCAGCCAGCAGGAAAGATGGCATCCAAGCAGCACAAATGCTAGGAAGCTTGGTTACGTTTCAGGATAAAGGACGACAACAGGGAAACTTGCAATACTTTCAAAGTGGATATTTCATCAAAGGGAGAAAATACGACCAATATGCAGAAACATTTGCACACACAGCAGCAGTAACTCTGAATAAATGTGACATTTTTGATCCGCTCCGGAGTGAATCTCAGCCCAGCAGCAACGTTAGCACGTCCTCTGCTGTTCATACTGCAAGATAACTCCAGATCTTTCTCCAAATAAGAATCGATACAGACCGAATCGTTAAGCAGAATCGAAAATGGAATCTGAATCGTGAAAATCTGATCAATTCCCATCTCTGGTCACAATAAAATCAAATCAGCAAATTCAAAAACAATGTTTTCCTAGTGGGATCAATCCATTGTGCCTCATAAAATAATTCTGCCTTCTAACATAGTAAGTGATGAAAAATATGTAAATGACAACAACTTTGAATGTTTGGCAGTAAATCTTAAATCTTATCCATGTCTGCAAAGTTTTCATCAAAGTGGTTTCATATGCTGAAACGTCTCTCCAAACTTCAGCACACCTCAATCTAATGGTGATGTCATCATCAAGCTTGTAAAAAAGCCCAATAACGAGTCCCTTATTGCATTCAGGGGTGTTGTAACCTGGAGAGGCCTAAAACATGCAGGACACCGGCCCTCAAGGCCCAGAATTGAATACCCCTGAGGTAATATCTAAAAACACCACCTCGTCAAGATAAGGAACGTCTGTCTCCAAATGAGGTCATAAAGCTCATTTGAAAAGAAATCATGACACCAGGTGGTTCACCTACATTCTGATATGATTCTGTTTCGAGTGCCTTGCTTTGTGCGTTGAATGATGAATGTGAGGTTTAGGGTGGACTTCTTCTAATGTGCCTGTTATGTACCTGTGCTGTTGTCGCCGGATGGTTTTCAGATGGTTATCCCAAGAATGAGATCCTGTATCGGTGGCAGCGACGGGCAGTGGAGGTGGCGGACCAGCGCTATTGGAGACTCTACCAATTTGCCTTCATTGGCTTAAGAAACTCCACGGACGTGGCACACACTCAATCAGGTCAGATACTGTTGAAAGTCTGCTGACAGTTTTACACCAATAATCCATCAACTACTGGATTGTGTTCTGTGGAGATTTTAATTCCCGATTATATTGGTTGAACCCTTCAGGAGAATATGTCATCATGACCATCTTTTTTGACCTGAGTCGGAGGATGGGTTACTTCACGATACAGACCTACATTCCGTGTAGCATGATCGTGGTCCTGTCCTGGGTTTCCTTCTGGATCAACAAGGACGCCGTTCCAGCCCGCACATCTTTAGGTTTGATACGTTCCTTCTTTTTCTTGACATATTTCGTCTCAGCGTCCAATTGGTTGTTTTGTGAATCATTTCATTGTTGGTCATTTTTTAAAAACGTTCAATGTTGCTCTGCTTTGGGGGAAAAATCCATCTTTACCAAAGTGGAAGAGGAAATACCCAAAAGTGTTCAGTTATATTTTGGTCTCTTATCCATGTATATAAAGAATTACTGAGATAAGGTAGTAATTCTATTGAAAATACTCCCAAAAAGTACTTCAAAATGGACTGAAATAAAATGTAACGACGGAAACTGTGTGAGTTTGCAGACACGCAGTTAATTAGCTGTGATCAAGTCTGTCGTCAGACACTCAGCTCATTTACACATTCAGCACCGTTTGTTCATCAACACACTGCGAGGAATATTGCTCCACAAAGATTGATCAGAGTATCATTACTTGCTGAATCTATCCAAACTATGGATCGATGCCGTTTCCACAGCAGTCAGATTCAAATGGATGTAGTTGGTACTCTGTTGTGTGGGAACTCTCTCCACTTCCATTTCATCAGAGCTTTTCTCCTCCGAATGATGCTGTCAGTACTAGACAGTAAACAAGGAGACGGCTCACAAAGAGATAAAGGAAATGTCTTCGAAGTCGGTACAAATGTCTACGACTTCACATCAAGTAACAAAAACAACAGTTAGTCTGTGTCGGCCTCCCGCTCTCTTCTTTCCAAACAAATGTATTTATAACAGCTGAGCGGTTCCTAAAATAACACGTCAGCTAGAACAGACTTTAAGGGTCTTGAGTTTAAAACATTTTATCATCACATATAAGCCAGTATATTCCACAAACATTTCGCTCAGGAAGAAACCTCCTAAAGGAGCATCTATTGATTTAAATGAATTCTACTTGTGAACTATTAACTGAAACAAAAGTGAATTGCTTCAGAAAGCCTTTCTGTCACGTGTTCAGGACTTGGTGAAGAACAATCATCTCTATTGTTGCCATTGGAGTGTTGGACTGAAAGGGAATGACGATGACTTCTTGGTGTAGTGACCTTCAATTCATTGTGCTGGAGAGACTCAACGACTGAGCAGCTCAACAAACTTCTTCACTGTGGATTGACATCTTCCTCTCTGGGCCTCTTCTAAAGACAAACATCTCTCTGGCCTGCTGACCCTGACAGAACAACACACGGTGGCGCAGTGGTTAATTGCTCTTGCTCTGAGTAACACCCTCGGATCCCACCAGCTCCCCCCTGAGCGCTGCTTTGTGTCACTGCTACCGATAGGTCTATGAGCCTTGGTTCCCCGATATGACCCAGACTGGCCGGAGATGGGTTGGATCAGTGGGTAGAAAAAATTAGATGACAGGGCAGCTTGAGGGGTCCACAAAATAGTGCATTAGAGGATATAGGAGCGACGCTTCTCCAGCAGCAGAACAGAGAATGATGGTAACAGGCGGCTTAAATACATTCTACCCAGTTGGATCAAACCATTATAAAGTACAGAGCTGATATCAACAACATTAGCTTTGTTAAAACTAAGTTCAAATCCTCAATTACAAAACCACGACCATGTGTTAATGAAAAGAAAACCCATAATAACAAATACACCTGAAAACTAAACACCTAAATTATAAACTAAATTATAAACCCCGCTAAAATAAAATGCAACACCCCCTGCTCCCTCCTCCTCTTGGTTCAGCCCGGAACCATCATTAGCAGTGTCTGTTCCAGGGGAAATCTTTTGCTGAGACACAGGCCTGAACACAAGAGGAGAAGGTGAGTTTAAACCTTCCACTTGTACACTGCAAAACACTCTCACCCACACCTTAAAACATTCTGCACATGTGCATCAACACCAACAGGAAAAAGCTACTCTCATATCACATATATTGCAGCACGCTCAAATAAATTAGTCACGTTGACTTCACATATGGGCCGCCTGACTGGTGATGCCCCCTAACCAGACCTATGGCAACAACAAAAGTTTCCAATAAATACTTTAAAAATGACAACCATGTGCAATCTCTTCATATGTGCAAAATGTAGCATTATCCTTAAAATGCTGTGTGCTCCAGTGCTTTGTGAATAACTAAAGTGCTGGTTGTAAGGAGCTGTGATCCCATCGGTAACAAATTGGCTGTTTGTTAAACTACCCCCTCCCTCCCCAAGGCGAAGCCTCCATCTTCCGCGCTCCTGGAGAGACAGTCCACAACCAAATTGGACTTGCTGGGCCGGTATTGGGCTGTGAAGCCGTATGGCTGCAGGAATAAGTACCATCCAGCGACGTGATTGGTGGCATCCATCTTGTGCTGGAACTGAAGAGCACAGTGGTCCATCTCCATCTCCCATCTCGTCAGTTGCGGTCACCACATCTGCCCGGTCGGCCTCAGTCGCTATGTCCGCCTGGTCCTCCATCCTTGGTCGCTTTGTCCGCCCAGTGGGCCTTGGTCGCTTTGTCCACCCACCCAGTAGGCCTTGGTCGCTGTGTGCACCTGCCTGGTGGGCTTTGGTCTCTAGCCTTCTGGTTTTCAATCAGTGACTTAACCAGGGCTGTCAGATCCTCCACTTTGTCTGTTGGACCATGAGTACCTTTGTTCGAGCCAGGCGCTGCAGCAATCCCCTCATCTGGCTCCTCTGGTCTCTTGCTTGCTCTTGCAGTCATGTTGCTCTTCTACTCAGTGAGGCAGGGCTGGACTTCTGACACCAAATGTTAGCCTCGGGTTCCCCGATGTGGCCCAGACTGGCCGGAGAGCGGTTGGATCAGTGAGTAGTCAAAAAGAGATGACCTTGTTGTTGATGAGCTTGTTGGGTGGGCCACATCACCCACGTCTGGGCCACATCGGGGAACCCAAGGCGAACAGGTCATTCGGTCAATATTGCCCCAAGGGGATCAATACAGTTGTTAAAATAAATGAAATCAACACTTTACAGGTTACACCTCAAATTAAAAGTTTCAGAGAAAGTCTTGCACTGCGTGACTATCCAAGATCATCCCCTAAGATCATCCAATTCTAGTGTCTATAACAAGCAGCCATGTGTAACTTTGTAAAATACTCTTCTACTTCTGAGGAATTAATGCATTTCTTCCAATCCAATCAGGTATAACCACAGTGCTGACCATGACGACCCTCAGCACCATCTCCAGGAAGTCGTTGCCTAAAGTTTCCTATGTGACTGCGATGGACTTGTTCGTCTCCGTCTGCTTCATCTTCACCTTTGCTGCTCTCATGGAGTACGGCACGTTGCACTACTTCACCAGCAACAGACAGACCAAGAAATCTAAAGCTAACAATAACACGCAGGTACAGGACCCCTCTTCTCCCTTTCTTTTTTAAAATTGTCTTCATTTGCAGCCACGTATAGTGAATATTACCATTCTGAAGTAACTGTGTGTGATATTCCCTCCACAGCAGAAAGTGACCAGCCTGGTGAATATCCGGCCTGGCACGTCCCTCTTACAGATGAATAATATTGTGTCCTATCATGAGGAAGATGACTATGCGTATGAGTGTTTAGATGGAAAAGACTGCGCAAGCTTCTTCTGCTGCTTCGATGACTGTCGTTCTGGCGCCTGGCGTGAAAACAGGATGCATGTGCGAGTTTCCAAGATTGACTCTTATTCACGGATCTTCTTTCCCACTGCATTCGGACTTTTTAATCTGGTGTATTGGATAGGTTATCTGTATTTGTAACATCAACACCTCAAATAGAGATAATAGACGTTTGATAAGTGCAAGTGTTTTACAGAGAAATTGATACCTTCAGAAAAACTTATCATTCACTCCTTTTCAAACTGGCCATAAAGAAAATGCCTGATTACAAATTGTCATACTTCTCTGTACATAGTTGGAGGGTTTGAGGCAGCATGGCGGCTGCAGTGAGGAACAGCAGTTTATTGACGGCGGTCACTGAAGCCTGCAGATGTGAGGAAATAGGATCAAAAGTAAGAAATGCTGGTAACTTTACCTGCAAATGGATTTCATTTATTTTGCGCTTTCCCACCATTTGATAGGTGACTCTGTTAATCACATCCGCACTCAAGGACACTTCAACACGTGTACAGGGTGAGATGGGGAATCAAACCAACAACCTTCTCATTGAGAGCTGACCACTCTACCAACCGAGCCACATGTACCCACAGCTGTGCACACACCTGATCACTCACAATGTTTGCACAGCACTCCAGTCCACAGTAAAAGTCCAAAGCTTTTGACACTTGAACCGAGGAAAGTTTGTATCTGAGATTCTGGAATTCATTTTCTGTCTTAGAGAAACGTAGATTCCTTGGAGTTTATTGAAGGGCCAGTTGCCTTTATGACGTAAACCAAACTGAGTTGTAGTGATTTGAAAACAATCGTGAAGGATGGTAACCTCAGTACTAACATTTCTTTAAACAACTCAATGGTTTCTATTTTTCTAGGGAACACTTCACCGCCGTATGATTTGTCAGGTTGAACTGGTCCAGTCACTGCTCAGTGTCCGGCACGGCTCTGCTGTTTTTATAGCGGCGAGGTTTTTATACTCACATCTATCATAAGTGATCCAGTCGTTATTGATAAAATAACTGAAGTTGTGAAATGACTTTCACAACTCTGAAACATACCGTTCGGTTCTGACAAGGTGATGAGCTGTGATGAAGATGATTTATTTGTTAAAACGTCCACCTATCCACTGTCTTTTTCATTGAACAGCGTGGCTCAAATGTGCAAAAATACATAGAGGAAATGCAATTTAAATTGTCTCACTCCGCACAATATCTGTCGATACCATATGACAACAGTTCAATTCGTACAGTGTATGTACACTCACCAGCGACTTCATCATGTTTTTCAACAGCGACGCTCCCGCTCTGATCTGCTCGAGGTTTCGTCCTGGTGAAAGTGACTTTTTCTTTCCACTCACATGGATTTGATGGGTTTTTCTCTACACTTGAAAATGAAGTGCCATGAGATGGTTGATCTGTTTCCAGAGGCACTGAGTAAAAACTGAAAATTAAATTGAATTGAATTGCTTGGCTTGAAATTGTCGAGGGGTTTTAATTTTGCTGCAGAATTGCGTTCACTCCTGGAGTGAGTGTTGAACTCTCTGACTCCATCATGTCGTTTTAAATATGTTTGCCACCTTGTTAACAGACTTGAAGGTCAGTAGAAACACATCTGGTTTACTCTGAAAACCTCAACCTTTAAAAACGAAGACATGATTAAAGACTGTCCTTGTGATCTGAAGCAAAACTGAAGGAAATATTTTTGTCACTGATAAGACCACAGTACATCACAAGTTGGACTACTGAAGTGTATGGGTTCAGCATCAGTATCCCACAATGCACTGCGGCGGAATTCCGTCACGTCATCGTCATTATAGTCCATGGCTAAAGTCTATTTGCGGGAGACGAGCAATTTAAGCTCCTATTTAACATTCTACTAATTTGACCAGACATAGGCCCCGATTACATGACAACGTGTCATGTGACAAAAACCGAATCCGTTTTTAAAAGAGTGTTGCGTTTACGCTGCAGCAGCAGCGCAACTGACAACGATGTAGTTACGATGCCGGGCCAATGGAGGGCACTGATGCTTGTTTTTGTAATGAAACCACACAGACATGTGTGCAGAGAACTATACGCTATGAACGTGCACAAAATCGATCGCGGGATCGCGCCCGTAAAGAAAAGTTCCCACTTGGGAGCCGGTATAAAAAAAATGGATGCACTCGTTTTCGTTGCCATGGAAACGGTAGACACAACATACAGTGTTTCACTTTGATGAACCTGAACGACGTGACAACATGAAAACACATTAAATACAAGAACATTGAAGGATTCTATATGGTCATACCAGGAACACGGTTACAACAGTCCTCAGAAACATGACTGGAAACAAAGTGAATCCACTACATAAGGAAGATAGAAAACATGACATCATGGCCATAGTGAAAACATAGATGAGAAGAGAGATTTTACAAAAGATTAGAAGCTGAAATTAGTTTTTCAATGCAGTAAAACAAATTTAAAAAATCACAAAATTATCCAGACCAAGATTTGTTAAATCAACTCCAGTTTTTTGGGAATCTCGAAACATTGAAGCATGAAGGCTAAACTAACCACGTCCAAATAAACTTATTGTGCACTTTGAGTCATCTGAAGCATTTAATGTAAATAGTAAGGAAATATTAAGCTTAGAGAACTTTTAGAATATACTAGTCAAACAGCAAACTGTGCATCCATATAGATCATTCTACATGTGTATTTTGAAGTAAAAGACAGGTGAATACTGCTTCAGATTATTTTATTTAGGTACTAAAATGTCTGTGTCCCTTCAAAATCCATAGATAAAGATTTCTTTCAGAACACCAAAGAAGTTGTTTAGTGTATTTTATTGCATATTCAGCATCAGTCGATTCTCATGTAACACCAATAGATAAATAATAGTTGTCATTCTAGTAAAGAGACTTTCAAGTTCCCAGTAACATATATTCTCCTCACGTAGCTGTTTAAGTATAATAAATATTTCACATTTCGGTAAAATGCCGCCTGTTCATTCAGGAGCTGATGTAGGAAAAGAGAGACACAATCTATGCAAACATGAGCGCTGTCATTATTTCTCTTCAACGGGTAACGTCATTTCATCTTTAAAATCAAACAAACTATTCTAGAAGCAAATAGTATTTTCCAAGTATGCTTTGGAAAATGTGAGTTATGAAAGTTCAAATTAAAAGTTCAAATGAATTTTTTTTACTAAATAGGAGGATTCGTGTCATATTTAACAGAAATATTGACGCTGTACCTTGTAGCTATTGGCGAGGACTTTCTACTTCCTGAAACTAATTACTATTACTATAATTGAAAAACTTAAATTAGTCTTTGTTTCACTTTGCAAGGTGCTGAACATTTTCAGGGAATAATCAACATTTATTTGTGTCTTTATCTTCTCAAAATTCGAGCTGAGAATTGAATGATCAAATATTTAAATTCAAAACACACTCGTATTACGAAGTCAAAAGATTAAACGGGGTGTTTATAGTGCAGATTGCTCATGTATGAACATGTTAACCGGAGAATACACGTCCTCGAGGCGCTCCGAGGAGTCGCTCCCCTTCAATCAGAACAACCGAACAAATACTTTCGTCTTTAACCGACACAGAAACATCTGAGCTGGGACTTTCATGCATTTTTTTTAAAAGGTTGCATCAATTTTTTGAAAGTAATATTTTCATGATTTACTTCATTCATACGTGAGAGAAACCACCACATTTTTCACATTTTCTTTGTTTATGATCAGCTAAATGAATCCAAACCAAGTTCTCTATTTGCTCTGGACGATTACATCCAAGATCTGAAAACTGTTCACTGGTGGAACAAGACACTTGTTACTGAAGCTTATTACGATTTATCAAATACAACATTTCAAATTGAACACTACAGTGCTTTGATCAAGACCAGCATAGTAGTAGTTACGTCCTGTGCATTGATAGGAAACTTGCTTAAAAGAACAATGATCAACGATGATCTCCTTTGTGTTGTTGACGTCTATTCTAAGGTTGTTTCCGCCACAGCAGCTGATGAGCTGCTTCACCGTCTCCTATAGGCCAGGTCGTCGTCGTCAAGTACAACCTTGTCAGATCCTCGCCGCGGTGGATGACGTGGCGACGAGTCGTGGACCTGGGAGCTCCGTCATCCAGGTGAAGCTCAGGATGTAGCCCTGAGACATTTTCCTGCTCACACTAACAGATCCAGAGACAGACACGGGCGCCAAAGCTCAGAAGTGCAAGTTTGCTTTGCAGATGTTTCAAATGGTTGTATCAGTGCTAAGTTAGAGTCGACGGACAGCATTCCTCTTCTGCGGCTGGCGTAAGCTCGGGTGGAGAACACAGGAGATGGAGGCTTCTGTGGAGCAGCTGGGGTAGGAAGCAAACTGGCACGAGGAGGAGGGTAGTTTTGAGGTTGTGCTCTGCTGCTTTAAGAGCATCTTGAGGTGAAGAACTGGACAGAAAGCATCACAACAGGCTGGTTTTGTGGAGGATTGGGATGATTGTGGCTCTAACGTCATGAAGGAACCTGATGGAGAGACGAGTGGAGAATGTGTGGGGCCGGCTGGGGTGCACGTGCTCCATCCAGGCTGTGCTGCCATTCAGACTATGATTTACAGTGTCTTGCTGTGGGGATGAACTCCTGCTCTTGAGGGGAACTGCCTCCCTCACTCATGTTATTCAGTGCCTCGAACCCGCCAAAATGCCTGCTCACTTATTGTCGGATGTTGGTGTCATAGTTGCAGGGCGCCTCGGTGACCTTCTAGTTGGTCCTAATCCCAACGCCCCGTCACACGTTCTGGTTATGAGTTGGTTATATGTTTCCGTAGGCATGTTGTCCTTCCTCGTCATCACCTGCTCATTGGCTCCAGCAGCCATAACAAACCCAGACGGTCACACTTAAAGACAGTGTTTCATCCTTCAGTGTGGCCCGTGGTCATCCAGGGTGTGGACTGATGACCACTGGATGTCTCCTGGCACAGATGTGGCGTCACTGTCCATACTGTTGTATGTTAATGCTGCTGGACATGTCCCACCCTGTATATTGTGTCGCTCCGCACCCTCACGGCTCTAACAGATGCAAAGTCAGCAGTTTCTCAGTTGTCATTGCACCGGCAACCCATTGACTCGCAGCTTCTGTGAAGTTTCCCGTCCCTCCAGGACAGTGTCGCCGTGGTGAGTTTCTGTCAGCAGTCTGTGTTTCTGGCGAGCAGGATCAATGGAAGGAGTGTTGTGGGGTCAAGCGCTCCACTTTGCCTTCAGGCCTCCGTGTCAGCGATGCTTTCACGTCCTTCTCCACTGGATGGGCGATCCAGCGCAGTGGTCAGGTCGTGTATCTGCTCCACTGTAGTCTTATTGTTCAAAGATAATTCCAGTAAAGCCCAAAGGACCAAACGTTGACCTCCGGCAATGCTAGTAGAATATTCTAAACTACTTTATTGGACAGTAAATTCACACACACATCCTAATTAAAACAGAAACGCTTTTGTTTTTATTCACATTTATATCAAAGCTGTATTATTATTATTGTCTGGAGACACATCTTGTATTGTCTCCTGCAGTGTTAGTGTACTTTGTGTCGTGTACCAGAGGTAAAAAGATGAATGCTTCGTGATCCCTGTAACCAAGCAGAATATATCATAACTCCATTACTCTGTTGTCTTAATAAATGAGTCGTAATGTGCATGTCCCCCACGTCAGCTTTATGATTACCGACCAGTGGCGTTCCTGTTGTGGACACTAAAGGCTTTTTACTGGAGAATTAACTCACACTGCTTTTTCTATGCAGTTGTTTTTGGAGACCTCAAACAGTTTAATCTACAGTAATCATGCACACGTAGCTTTGAGCTTTATTGACAGTATTTTAATCAACACAGGCTCTCCAACTAACGTTTAACTGTAGTGCATTAAGCTGCATAAAGAAAAATAATAGTACATTTGATTTGTTTGGTTTGTTTGGATGCGCTCAGTTTTACCTAACAACCAAACTGAGTATTTCCAGGACTTTTAGACGTGTTCGCACACATAGCAAGGCCTTTTATATCAAAACTGTATATGGTTTTCACCTCGTTCCAAGTCTCTACAACCAAAGCGACATCTTACCGGTTTTTTTTCCTTCTGCAGCGATTCAACACATCCAGCCAGTTTTATCGTCACATCGGTCAACTGCTGACAAAACCATGAATCTAATGTAGCATTTATAGCGAAACATTTGACTGTGCCAAAAGGAAACCCTGTAGATACTCGGGTTGCACAATGCACGATTTGATCATAGTCGAAATCACATATCAATAAAGTCCTGATGAAAGAATAATCCTCAGACAAGGTTTCTGTCCACTGCTTGTGTCTGTTTAGACTTGGAATCAGTGTTACAGATATTTTCTGAACCTCTGGCTATTCACAGCACAACTGATACAAGACCAGGTGGTTTATCTGCTGAAGTATCTGAGGTATATTAGTGGCCAATATTAACTACAAGTGTAGAACTTCAACCACTTTGTGTTTTTTGAGCTCTGCTACTTCAGGTTCCATCGTTTGTCTCAGGTTTAATTTTACTGTTGTGTTTATGCTTGTTGAAGACAGTTGTTGATTTTTGTCAACTATTTGTTGAAATGGATATGACCATTTATTTAGAACCATTCTTTTTCCAGACAGGATGTACCATAACTTCTTTGTAAGTAGCTGAAGAAGTCGAGATGTAATGCAGTATTTGTTGAACAAACACAGGACACACTGTATATTTACTGTATTACTGATGGGCACGGAGCATTAAACTCAAGCCATATGAACACATCTACCATCAAAGTGTGCGGCGTCATTCTCTGTAAATGTACTTCATATTGTATTGTGACGACTAACTCAATACACTGTGACAAAATAAAGCAGTGCCTGAAAACCTGACTGGTGTTGGAAGTCTTCATGGAACACAAAGAAAGAACTTCAAATGTCTTCAGTCATCATAAGGAGCTGATGTGGCGCAGCAGGAGAGACCGTGGAGTCAAACAGACACGGTCTACAGAAAGCTTGAATTTTGATAAGCTTGGGTTGGCGACTGTTGAATGTCTCCGAGCTGAAGAGAAGAAAGCCGCTGCTCCTGAAACGCCTCCGGACAGACAGACATGCCAAATGTCCACAGCCGCTCATCTCACTAGTTTATATCCTCCATCAGTTAATACTGATGTTGACGCTCTGCACCTTTGGGTTTGGAGAACTTTCAAAGCATCGCTCCCTGCACCTGACTTTATTTATACCCACTTGCAACACAGCGGAGTCGCTGGGAACTTTCACCTGGATGCGACTCGGTAGTTTTAAGGTTGAACGCAAATAAGTTTGAATGTTTATCTTTGTCTCACTGAATCAGTTAAACCGGGCAGCAGTTTTCCCTTTCCTCCTCCAGTGAATCCTCTCGGACCATTCAGGTAACGTCCCTCTGCCATCAGCGCAGCCAAAACGCAGAACAAAGAACTGTTTTAATGCTACATGTGTGATTGGTTTATTTTTTCATGGAAACTGGGGGGGGGGGAAACTTCTCTCGTCTCATCTTCGCTGGTCTAAAATACCAACTGTTGGTGCTCGCATGCTCATTGGTTTGCTTGAGTGAATCCCACTTTATTACAATCATCACCCGTCATCAGCAGTTCCTGTGCCTGAGCTGCGTTCATCAAGACCACCGGAGGAAAATGTCTTCCCATGTTCATTAAAGATCATGATTACGGTAGAAATGAAGCTGACTTGACCTGAATTAATCAAACATTTATTGAACACAGAAACGGTGCAATGCAGAATAAAAAGACGAAGGTTTATTTAAAATTAATTACAGAAAACAAAGTCATCAGGATTACATCTGGAAAACTCAAAGTCTCTCCAACAAATTTGATCTTCATTTTGTGGGGGGGGGGGGGGGGGGGTCCACAATGTTTCCATCATTTCAACTGTAACACCACCTGAGACACCAAAATAAATACAGATTAAACACATCAGCATGTTGTGTCTGATATATAAAATTAACCATCATAACAAATATAACAACATGGGAACAGAATCGTCGATCCACTTGTGAGTGAACCCTCAAAACTCACAGTGGTTCAATCTTCACGTATATTACGTTAAAATGACTGTATAATGTGAAATGTGTCACTTATACTAATATTTTTCTTCAGTTTCCTCGGTTCTTTCAGTATGTGCAGATTCTACTTTAGATATCTGTAAACGAGCTTTCTCATGTTGAATTGAGTTCGGCCACAAAACGAACGCTTTCAACCTGTGTTTGACTGATTTTATGATTTTAACATTAAACTTTCAACCACATGTGAATGTTTAATGACTATTTGAAGAGAAATGAGTCTGGAGCGATCACAGTAATCACAGTAACACATGTAATCTCTCTTTAAAAAAGAAGGAATTTCCAAAATGTGAACTCTGCGGCTGTGCTTAGTTTGATTACCTTATTCGCAGCCTCTAAGGAACTGATGAGAACGGCCAACTCCTCTTTGTTCATCTCGACATCGACAGAGCGCAGGACTCCGTTCTCTTTAACATCCAGACTGAGGCTGAGCAGCGGAGAGTGCAAGGACGAAATCTTATCACTGGACAGAGCCAACTGGCGAAAGAGCGAGAGAGAACCACGATTACAACATGTAACATTCAATAAGGCCAATTTTTTTAGAAAGTGATGTTTTCTTTTTGTTTGGTTTCTTTATGTGTGGGTGTAGTAAACCAATTGATCCACAAGGGGGTGTAACTGCATTGTGGGTCATCGGTAGTGGCGAGAGGTAAGAACCTTTAGCCTCGGTCCCACTACACAGTATGTCCCGCAGCGGGGCGGGGCGGGCCGGACGGTACGGTAAGGCGAAGCGCACCCAGACCCAAATCTGTTGTGCGGTCCCACCATATGTGTTTGTAAACAACAATCGGAGGGCTTACAGCAGATGAGATAATTAAATATTGCGGGCTTGTCGAGAGTGAGGATCGTCACTACTAATCGGCAGACGGCTGCGTTGTTGCTTCTTCATATGGGAACCGTTCCTTAGTGCTCGGTACCTCAATGGAGGGGTGAAGAAAAATTGTAACCGTTAAGTTACGGTTCCATCCACAACTTTTGTCAATGGGGACGCATGACAACGTGTCCCGTCTCGCCCCGGCACATAGGGTGCGGTGGGGCCGTGGCTTTGGTCACATCAGGTGTTGATTGACGGAGCACAAATATTTTCTGAAGCAGCGAATCCACGACATCCGGCAATTTCCTGCATCGCATTCATTGTCTATGTGAAAGGCATCGCAGTGCATGCTGGGTGCAGCGCCTGTCGAGCGGCGTTGGGTTGCGTCCTCTCGGAGCTGCCCACAGACACTGGCCTCATCGTCTTGATGGACCAGGCAGCATTTAGCTGGACCAGCGACCGGTGGGCCTCAGTGCTGTTCTCTGATGAAAGTTCATTCACGTTGAACAGAAAAGATGTTGGAGACGCGAAGGAGACGATCTGCATCGGCCACCGTTGTCACCAGATAGACCTCTGGTGGTGGTGTTACGACGTGGGCAGGTGTGTCCAGTCCACGGTGGGAATTCCTGGTCCTGGAGGACCACAAGTCCTGCAGGTTTTCAATGTTGCCCTGCTCCAACACGCTTGAATTTAATAAATGTGTGTTGATGAAGCTCTGCAGAAAGCCTGAGAATGATCCACTCGTGACCATCAGGTGTGTTGAAGTGAGGACAGATTGAAACATGAATTTTTTTTAAGAGTGTTAAATATGTCAGCGAGTCACACAGCGAAGCTGTCCACGGCTGTGAGTCAAGAGATTAGTGGATAAACCGACACAGTGTCTATAATTAAAAAAAAGTTACCCCAAGCTGCCAGTCAAAGTCCTGCAGGGTGGCGGCGGAGATGAAGTGTGTTCTGTCCCGCAGAGCTCGGTGAATCTCCTCCTGTCGGCCTCTCAGCACTCCCAGCACGGCTTCGCCACGACCGCCGCCTGCGTCGCACAACCGGGCCAACACCTGGACACAACCGGCAGACGTCATCGACTGCTCCAGAGTCGCAGGTTACCACACTTATCAAATCTCTTTCCGCGCTGCCACAATGTGATGTCACAGCTTTAGTGTAACGCTTCGGACGTCAACATGCACTCTCTCACGGCCTCTGTTCTATGTTAAAAAGGTCACTCCATCCAGAGAGCACCGTCCTGGCCCACTTCACCGGCTCACCGTCTCATCTGAGAGTTTATTTCCCACTGCTTCGCGGAACAGGGTGGTCAGGGAGTCCAGCAGTTCCAGCCACTGGTGTAGAGTCCAGGCGCTGCCGTAGTCGTCCCTACGAGGAGGCTGCTGTCCACACACACCGTCGACCACCCTGTGGCACAACTGCACATCACACAACACTGTGAGGAAACATGACACGTCTCAGCACTTTAAAAAAAAAATAAAAAGAAGTGGGAATTCAAGCTTGTGGGTAAGTAACTAACTTTGGCTCGATACTCCAAATGATTGTTCATTAGATATTATTAATGACACAAATCTGCATCCTATGGTTTGCAGTTGGGCTGCGTAACATAAGGCAAAGGGAGGTTTAGAAATCCATGAAACTGATTTCAATTATTACAATTATTACTATTATTATTACGATTAATATTAACTATTTTTTTAACGACACGTAGATGCAGGAAAGATTTTACCTTTACCTAATATACGTGTCTAGAACAACAAAATGAACACAATTAAAATTATTTTCTTTTAAATGTATTTATTAAAGTATCATCTGCTTGAGGATCCTGTTATTTTTTATATTAGTAAAAAATAAAAAACAATAATGGATGTATTGTTAAAGTTGTATTTGTTCAGAAGGTTATTTAATATTATTTTGTTTATCAATTTATCGAGAAAAGATTGAGAAGGGCTGTAGTATTAATTTACAGCATCGATAGAAAGAACATCTGAGAAGACAGAATCTGAATCTTTGCTTCGATTTTTTTAATCCATAATGAGGGGATATGATATACATCTTCTACAGCATCTTTCAGTAAACGTTGCAATTCACAGTGCTTTACAACCAAATGTAAAAGAATCTTTTATACAAAGCATTTAAGAAATGCATGAAAAGGAGCACAAATAAGGTAAAAAATGTTATTAAGATAAAGATAATAAATTAAATAGAAGCTATTGTTTATCAGAAAGCCTCAGCAAAAGGCCTTATTAAAGAAGAGCGCGTGTCAGCAGTCCTCTGGTGTTCAGGAAGTTTGTTCCACAAGTGAAGAGGTCGGAACTAAAAGGTATTTCTGACCCTGAGAACATAAACTTCTTCCTGAGGACCTCGGGTCTGGATTTTTTCCCATTTTACAAGTCGATCTTAGATGTATTTAAAGCTTTCCTGAGCAGATTCTGAAGATGATTCTTCGGCACACAGGCAGCCAGTGCCGAGATTGAAGCTCAGGTAGAATGTGCAGCACCCTGAGTGTTGGAGAGACTGGAGCTCAGGTGTGACGGTCTCGAGTCCAGGTGAGGACTGGGGGAAACTGATCACACCGATACAATAATAATACAATAATCCAGCCCGCTCGAAGTAAACGTCCCCGTGGAGAGACACCCCCTCCCGCCCACTCATATGAAGTTAAAGTGTGAAGAGGAAACGTTACCTTCACACAGTCTGGGAGCGGCAGGGCGCCGAGCAGAGCCGCCGCCATGTTTTCTTTTTTTTTCCTGTCAGCTGGTCCAGTCAGCTGACCGCCGTCACGTGACGCGGTGTTTACTTCCTGTGTTGAGGAGAACCAAAGCGGCTCTCTCTCCGCTCTCTCTCTCTGTCTCTCTCTCAGCTTCAGATGAGAAGGAGAGTTCCTCCACCAGCATCGGACGGCTGGACCAGCATGTCCAGTAAGTGTCTGAGATTTTCTACTCAAGTGAGGCCTCACATCCAAGAGTTCAATAATTCACTCACCAGCTTTACTCACACCGACTGGTCTGTGGGCAGCAGTAGATTGTATATCTGCCTTGTAACTGGTGCTGATGTCCAACTGAAGCTCCATTAAGCTTTTGTTAGGCTCAATCGTTCATTCACAAGAGTTCACTGACACTTGCTAGAGGTAGACTGTCACGTCAATGTACTTCAATGTATCATTCATTCATCAGAATACCAATTAATTTGATAGTAAAAGCATATATTGATATAACTATTTAACTAATTTTGTTATGGTCCGGCATTGCAGTGTTAAATAAAAAAAAAATTCTGTAAAAACTCACCCCCCAAAGCCAGTGGGTGGATCCTTACACCTGATTGGTTCCCCTTCATGTCAAGTTAAGACGGATCGCATTGAAAGGGGTGTTTGGTTTTTGTGTTGGCTAAACTTCAAGCAAAGAAGTCACATTCTTTAAAACATTAGATGGGGAAGAGGAGGTGCGGGAACCGCTGGACAGATCACAGATCGACGGCCTGAAAGGTCCTGGGGGCCTCATTTATAAAGGTCGCTTACGCACAAAACGTGTCCTGAAAGATGCGTACGCCACTTCCCACGCAAAGCTCGTGATCTAAAAAAATAAACTTTGCGGGACAATGTGCGTACCGGTACGCAAACTTTGAACCTTGCACACGCACATTTTGGAGACTGGGGAGCCTGGCAGCGCTGATTGTGAGGTGGAGAATTGAAGCCAGATTCATCTCATACGTTTAATATCTTCATATATCAGACTTACAGATCCACGTAATCATAAACAGCCAAGCTGCAGTGGTATAGATGTTTCTTTACTGGGACATTACTACTGGATCAGCAGCTCCATGTTCATATGTCAAACTTTCATCTTCAAATGATCCAGAGCGGTGGATAGAACTGATTGATCCAGAGCGGTGGATAGAACTGATTGATCCAGAGCGGTGGATAGAACTGATTGATTATCAACTGTGACAAAGTGTGTAACAATCAGTCTAATTTCAGAGTAAACACATAAATAGTGTGGTGACAGCCGTGTGTAAAGCTGCACTGTGGATGAACCGGTGTTGTGCAAAAACTGATTCCCGTCCACGAGAGCTCAGACTGACTGGCTGTCGATGGGACGTCTGTTCTGTTCCAGCTACTTTTATTAGGATTTACAGCTATAAACACCCAGACCTACACCTATAACGTACAAATATACTAAACTGTATGTACACAGTAACAACTAAAGTGAGTCTCTGGGAAAGTCTCGTGCAAAAAAAAACTGCAATTGAGATGATTGACCAATGGGTTACATGTAAAATAAAGAAATTATAGATTTTATATTGCTTATTTTATTATCATACATTTGTGAAACATTATACGGTTTAGTATATTTTTACGTTATGACTGTAAATCCTGATAAAAGCTGCTTGGGGTACGGTCCTGCGCTCGGGACGCACTGCTGCTGCAGACAGACGACCTCCTCCACCCTCCGCCTCCACCTCTCTAGCGACTGAGGATAAAACACAAAGTCCACTGAGCCTTTTTACAGTCCCTGTTCAAATATTTAATTCATACATTAAATAAACAGATATAACAGAACTTTATGGGTCATTTTCTGCTTTTGGGCGCACGTACATATTTAGTTGGAATCCTACGGAATGTTTTATAAGTGGGGCCCCAGAACAGTGGTCTTACTCCGGTTCTAATAATCTCTGGCGAGAGGGCAGGGGGGGTGGAGACTGAGAGGGGTATCAAGGGAGGAGGTGACAGCCGGGAGAATGGCAGGGGAAAAAGAGGAAGAAGAGTAAGGATAGTATTGACCTTGTTGACCGAAATGAGAAGCGCTGCCTTAATGCATCGTTTTGTCACCTAACTTCCTTTTCAGGGTGGAGGAAGAGCTTTTGACACCGTGTCTGTGCTTAACAGGGCGGAGTGTCGTTTACCGCTTACAATACGGAGCAATCAGGAGGTCTTTGCTTTGCCTGGATCGGTGCTCTGTGGCTCACCAGCTGTGTGTGGCGTTGCATGTTCCGTGGTGAAGCCACAACAGCTGGAAAAAGAGGAGAAAGCAGCTGAAACAACCAACGTTCTGAAGATAAAGCAGAGACTCGGGAATGTTGTAGAGCAGCATACGACCTGTGCAGCCCTGTGTGACGCTCAAAGAAATCTAATCTCTGATGTAGAAGATTAGTAAGACTGCAGAGTTGTGCTGCTCATCTGTCCACTTGTCTTACAGTGTAAACTCATGATCGTGATAAAGAATAACAAGTTTGCAAGGATTTCCTCTTGGTCTCTTTCATATATTGTGAGTTGAATTCGTGAAACATGATGTCTTCTTGGGTTGCAAAGGATGTGCATTTTCAACCCGCCTGAAACTGATCGGACAGCTGAGGCCGCATGTGCTTGAAATAAAAGGCTTTAACATACACCTCTGGCGGGTGTTGGTGCCATCATGGACAACACATAGTGAGGATGAAGGTAGTTTTATTGTAGTTTTATAAACGAGGTAAAAACAGCAATGTGCTGTTTACCAGAAGCTACTTTATCCATGAGCAGAAGTCAAAAGACAAAATACGGAAGTCGTTGAGAATTGAAAGTGGATGGGGCGGAATTAGGTCAATAGACAGGGAGTCGGGCAGTGATAGTGTAGGAAGTGGCAGTTAGAGTGAGAGTGTGTGTGTGTTGGGAGCTGGTGGTGAGTTGTTGTGGGTATTGAGTGTCATCATCATGGTGAAGTGTCCATGCAGTTTGTCCCTTTGTCCAGTTGGCGCTCAGCTACTTAGCACTCAAGCTAGCGGACGGGCTCACCGGCAGGATGACGTCACTAGAGAGGTTAAAACATGTTTTTCTTTCTTTTCAGAAAAAAACGTTAACTTTTGAATGATGGGAGAGCAACGCCTGAGCCACCGCATCTTCAGCAATGGAAGGGAGAGGAAAATGTTTGTAGTTTCCAAACTGAATGGTACAAAAGGAAGGATTGGCTCTGTGGGTGTATGACCCCGAAGCAGCTGACTGGAGGACTTTTTCTGCCTTAAAACCCACAAAATCCTACAGCCGCAACAGAACAGACTGAGGAAGACTTCCATCAATGCTGTGATCAACAACTTTGTCAAGAAGGACAGACAAATGGACTTCTTCTTCAAATAAAGTAAGTCTAAATGCTCTTTCCGTCTCTCACATGATGGCAGCATCCATTGTGTAAGCTATTGAATGATTGTTTGTTTTTTTTTGTTACCATCATGATTTTGTTAGATTGAGCAAACCTCTCCACATATTGTCATGGGTGTGTCCGGTGGCGTTTCTAGATGTAAATACTTTCATTTAGGTCGAGTGACACTTTGAATTTCAAAGCAAAGTGTGTGCACATCCTTTAAGCCCCAACATTATAACAACCATATAGGAGTTGATCCAGTAAAAATGTTGAGCCTTGGATATAGCCGATCAAAAAAAAGATATTCAATTTAAAAAAAAAAAAAAAATCAATGATGGGGTATTCGAACCCAACGTTTCTTGCTGTGAGGCGAGCCCGCCACCCACTGCGCTGATTCCTCGACACATTTGAGTAAATTCCATGACATATGCAAATAGACGCCTCTTCGATCGCTGGAGCGCCTTCAGTCTGGCCATCATCTGGGATAAGGACCTGCCGTTTCTCCAGCATAGTTCATAGTAATATTTGGTGGTATATTAAATAACTTCACAGGATGACCAAGTGTACGAGCAGCCGTGAGTCATTTATTATTTGTCAAAAATTGAATCATGTGATACCGGAAGTGATATTTGTCTTCCACATCCAGTTACCTTTCACAATAAAAGAGCAGTAACACTATAACAATACTCTTCAAATCCCTTCTAATAAGAGATGGGGTCTCCCACAATTAAAAGTGTCTGGTACAGAGCTGTGTTGTGACATCCATCCATCCATCCATCCATCCATCCATCCATCCATCCATCCATCCATCCATCCATCCATCCATCCATCCATCCATCCAGCTAAAATAACCTGGGGCCTCATTTAAAGGTTGCTTACGCACAAAACGTGTCCTGAAAGATGCGTACGCCACTTCCCACGTAAAGTTTGTGATCTATAAAAATGAACTTTGCAGGAGAATGTGCGTACCGGTATGTAAACTTTGAACCTTGCGCACGCACACTTTGTAGACGGGGGAACCTGGCAGCGCTGATTGTGAGGTGGAGAATTGAAGCCAGATTCATCTCATACGTTTAATATCTTCAAATATCAGACTTACAGATCCACGTAATCATAAACAGCCAAGCTGCAGTGGTATAGATGTTTCTTTAGTGGAACATTACTACTGAATCAGCAGCTCCATGTTCATATGTCAAACCTTCATCTTCAAATGATCCAGAGCGGTGGATAGAACTGATTGATCCAGAGCGGTGGATAGAACTGATTGATCCAGAGCGGTGGATAGAACTGATTGATCCAGAGCGGTGGATAGAACTGATTGATTATCAATTGTGACAAAGTGTGTAACAATCAGTCTAATCTCAGAGTAAACTGTTGCCAGATTGACTGTCGCCAGTCGATGGGACGTCTGTTCTGTTCCAGCTGCTTTTATTAGGATTTACAGCTATAATGTACAAATATACTAAACTGTATGTACACAGTAACAGCTAAAGTGAGTGTCTGGGAAAGTCTCATGCAAAAAATTGAGATGATTTACCAATGGGTTACATGTAAAATAAAGAAATTATAGATTTTAGATTGCTTATTTTATTATTATACATACGTGATATGTAATACAGTTTAGTATATTTTTACGTTATGGCTGTAAATCTTGATAAAAGCCTCTCGCTGTACGATCCTGCGCTCGGGACGCACTGCTGCTGCAGACAGACGACCTCCTCCACCCTCCACCCTCCACCTCCAACTCTCAAGTGACTGAGAATAAAACACAAAGTCCACTGAGCCTTTTTACAGTCCCTGTTCAAATATTTAATTCATACATTAAATAACCAGATAAAACTGAACTTTTCCACCGTTAACTGAGCTAAGTGAGACTCACTGATTTCACCAATTTCGCACTGCCAGCGCTCATACAGGAACCAGGAGACGGACTGTATTCATCTGTTTGGTCCGGTATTCATTGGTATTGGTATTCATTGTGAATTTCTGCTCCTTCCACTTTATTTCTGGACGTGTCTGAATCAAATGCTTCAACATCGGAGGACTGGAGGTGTAGAATGATAGAACGAAGCTCCACAGTCGTTTCCAATGACAACCTACGTAAACACAGGCTGATTAAAGTTCTCTTTTACATGAAGCCATTAAAAGGCTCATTTTATGGCAAAAAAGATCCAAGCTTTCATTTAAAGTAGTATGTAGTTTGTTTTTTAGTTGCTGATGAACCAAAAGTATCGCTTCATTATAAAGACGTTCTGTGGGTAGAAAATAATATTTTAGCATCTCGTAGCGGAGCCAGCGTACCGACTGACAGGAGGAGCTCTGCAGCACTCTCGAGAACCGTGGCTCCGCGATCACGGATTAAATTATCTCGTTCCCTCGTATTATTAACTTCAGGGAGCGACTTTTTATATCATCCCCACGTTTTATTTTTTAATTCTTTCTCTATAACCACTCTGGGGCTCCATGTTCGCTGTAGATTTCAGAAAGCCGGTTCAGCATCTCCTCCGCCTTTTAGGTAGTGATAACTCCGCCCCCACCTGATGACGTGTCAGACCCCGCTCTGGTCCAGCAACAAAGTGGGGCCAGCGAAGCACCTGTTTAGCCCCTGATAGGCCGGGGCTCTATTGCCTGTCAGGAAGCTCCACGTCTCTTCTCTGCCACACACAAACCAAACACTCACATGATGATACCATGAAGCGGTGGAAAGACAAAGGACTGGTGCTAAATCTGGCCCTGGACCAGAACTAGCCCCTGGTTCTTTCCAGTGAAAAAGACCCCTCTGTGACTCTCACACTGTTTCCAGCGGTGACGATGAGCTGCCAATCGTTTGTTTTTTCTTTTACTAGTGAAGACACAACTGTGACACCAAATAATATCTTTTTCCTGGCCTCTATCTCCTCCATGACTATTTTGCTCTCGGTGAAATTCCTTTTCTTCGTCTTTTCTGTCAGGATTTAGCATCAAATGCCGGCGATCAACAGACTGATTGAGATGCCAACATTTTGGCGAGGCTCTTTGCATTGGCTATTTATGGTAGAAAGTGGGCATGTTGGATGCTGGATATGAGCTGCGCAACCTTCCAGGTAGACTGAGATCTGTAAAAGGAAAGTGCGTGCAGATCTGTGTACTCACGGTTTTATTGATCCGAATTTTTTTGGGCACATGTACATTTTTATTAGGAATCCTACGCAATGTTTTATAAATGAGGCCCCGTAGTGTTACTATATTCTTAAACTATTTTAATTTAAACAGCCGCTATTCATTACGTATTAATGTATTCCTGTTGTTTCATGTCTCCCGCCATGCCCAAAATGCGTTAACTGCACTGAGATCTGTATATTTTAATTGTATAAAGTCTTAGACAAACAGAAAAAAGAGGGTCCTCGTCCAAGATGGCGACTGTGCTTATGCAGCGAGCCCTCGGACGCCATCGTGGATAGGGCACTCGTGCGTCCCAAGTGCCTACTGTCTCCTGAGTTATTATAGTGTCTAAAGAAGAAGGTGTATGCCCAACTGCAATAATCAGTACTCCAAGAATTTGCACACATTAAAAGTACGTTCTTTCATACTAATAATTTGTTTTATGCTCTTTATCCTATTCCTGTAGTCTGTTTAACAAAGGTTGTATACAAGGTCACGTGATTTTTCAGTGAAACGCTTCGTGTGACACGCCCCGGGGAATGTGTGTGCGTGTGTGTGCGTGTGTGTGTGTGTGTGTGTGTGTGTGTGTGTGTGTGTGTGTGTGTGTGCGTGCGTGCGTGCGTGCGTGCGTGCGTGTCGCGCCAAGCGGGACATGACGGGCATGTAACGCGGATTGACACAGGTGACAGACACCAGTACAGGTGAGCCCAGTCGGACCTTTGACTCTGGTCTGGAAGTCTCCCGGAGAATGTTCTGAGGTGAGCTTTACCTTCTGTTTGCCATTGAGCTGCTGATCAGTTCTGCCGCCTCGTGCGGGAGGAGCGTGGCGAGGGTCCAGGCAGGGAGCACGTTGCTTTGTCTTTTTCAGAATGCGCAAAGCCGGAAGTCGCCAAATACCACATGCACTGCTGTAAATGGAGAGATTATAGCCCCCGTTATAACCATTTTATAGACCAATT
The DNA here is from genome assembly GCF_963383615.2 of Lipophrys pholis. NCBI lineage: Eukaryota > Metazoa > Chordata > Actinopteri > Blenniiformes > Blenniidae > Lipophrys > Lipophrys pholis. The sequence continues at coordinate 23,783,589 of NC_137633.1, forward strand.
TAAGATGTTCTACTCCTCATTGAAACTGATTAAAACCGCCTATGCCAACATGTGCTTCAGTGACACAACTCCTTTTTTTGAATTATTGTTATTATTGTCTGTGCTTCATCTTGCGTTCCATCATATTTGCTTTGTAAGTCTATAACCCTTAGGTTATGTTAATATCAATTTTTGCATTTTGTATAAACCTACAAGATTGTGTATTTGATTGTCTATTTAAAAGAAATGTGTGTGGTCGCTTCTGCAGGGTGTGGCTTCAGGCGGTAATGCAGGTCACTTCCCCCATAAATCTTCTTTGCTGTGGTTATACAATCAGAAGATTTGATTTAATATGACCACACAGATGACAGAAATGTTCATTGATGATTTTTATAGATAACTTCTGTAACTGTAAGTTATCATGATTTTCATGATTTTTATTTGTCACCAAACAGTACAATGTGACTTCAAAACTTTTCCAATAAGGTTAAAAAAAAAAGAATTTAGGGATAATATATCTGTAATTACAGAAGAGTTTTAGGGCCACTGAAGAAAAAAAAAAATTCGGAGGCTTAAAAAAAAAAAAACCTTCGTGGCCTCAAAAAAAGTCGAAAGTCAAAGTCGAGATTTATTTTTTTCACGGTGGAAAAAAAAAAGTCGGTCCATCCACATGCCAGCACGTGTGACTGCTTCCTCAAAATGCTTATCAGGCGGTTTAATGAAGTGATGAAAAGATGCTTCAGGACAGAATGTAGCTCATAAACACGGTGCAGTTATCATCAGTATCAGGACCAGAAGAGACAGAGCAGCCTGCTGCCTGGTTCTGGAGAGGAACACAGTTATCATCAGTATCAGGACCAGAAGAGACAGAGCAGCCTGCTGCCTGGTTCTGGAGAGGAACACAGTTATCATCAGTATCAGGACCAGAAGAGTCAGAGCAGCCTGCTGCCTGGTTCTGGAGAGGAACACAGTTATCATCAGTATCAGGACCAGAAGAGTCAGAGCAGCCTGCTGCCTGGTTCTGGAGAGGAACACAGTTATCATCAGTATCAGGACCAGAAGAGTCAGAGCAGCCTGCTGCCTGGTTCTGGAGAGGAACACAGTTATCATCAGTATCAGGACCAGAAGAGACAGAGCAGCCTGCTGCCTGGTTCCGTTGCGGCAGATTTGTCGAGTACGAAGGACAAAGGCTCGCATCCCGGGCTGCTTATTTAAATGTTCTTATTAATCAAGGAAATCCTGTGTAAAATCACATGTCCATAAGCAGTAAGCAACCCGATATAGTCAGAATTAAGTGATTTAATGTGAATTCACATCTACGGGCAAATGATGAGGGATGGACAGACGTCTCTCCGTGAAAAAAAAAAAATCTGGACTTTGATTTTCGACTTTTTTTGGGGCCACAAAGGTTTTTGTTTTTTTAGCCTCCGAATTTTTTTTTTTCTTCAGTGGCCCTAATACTCTTCCATACTGTAATAATTGAATCCACAGTCCCTGTAATGCCCCGTCCTCGCCACACGCTTCTGGTCTTTGCGTTCAACTGCGCAGTACAATCTCCATGATAGACCTGTAAAGGTGGACCATCAGTGTCAGCGGGAGGTGGGTCTTCCTCAGCTTCCTGATGAAGAACAGTTGTTTGAGGTGTTCGAAGAGCAGATGAGAGGCTGGACTACTTGACTCCGATGTCTCGTTTACACCGAGCAAAAACTGTGATATTTCAATGCGTTTGTCTTTCATTTACAAGTAAATGAAGCTATAATCTACCAAAAATGATTATATATGAAAACTTTGGCCAAAGTGGAGATTTGGAAAAACTCTGTCTATAGGTTTGCATGTCGCCCAAGGGAGACGGGCCATTTTGTGATTGTGAGCACATTGAAATCTAAAGCCTTTGAGGAGCTTCATCATAAAGCTGTCTGTAAACCGTTTGTTTGTTTTTTGTTTGTTTTTTTTTAAGAAAAAACAAGTTTTAAATCAGGCTTCCATGGTGGGACGGTGGACAGGAGGGAGAGAGGGAGGGTGAGCGGGCAAGTGAATTACTGCAAAAATACTCAAACACTGAGGGTTTTTTCTCTGTGGATAAAGTACTCGTTGATTGTGATTCCGAGAGAGATTTTTCGTCCGAGAAGAACGTTGCTCAGCCACGGAGCCCAGCAGGGCGGCGTTACGTGATGCACATGAAGCGTGTGAAATAAGACTTATAGTCCGGAAATTACCAAAAGTTCCGGTACGCGCCGTACGCTAGAAAAAACTCCCAGTAGGCTGAGGGGTAAAATTTAAACGTGCCGGTACCGGTGCATACCGGTTCAATTAAAGCACTGGTTATGGTTGTATTGGTACCATCCACTACTTTTGTCTGTGCGGACGCACGGAAACCCGTCCCGTCCCGTCCCGTCCGGGTGCTGTGGGGGACTGATGATGGTGGAGCTCTTCAGTGTGTAGGCCAGGAGGCTCCAGTCCTGGAGAGTCTACGTCATGCATGTTTTAGACGTCACCCTACTTGATGGTGTCATCGTCTGGCTTATATAAAAGCCCAATATGGAGCACCTCATTGCAATCAGGTGTGTTACAACTGTTGAGAGACCACAACACAGGCAGGACCTCCAGGACCAAGACTTGACACCCCTGGTGGAGCCAATGAGTTTTTTTGAGTGACTGACGTCAGGCATGTTGAACCCATGGTTTTGGTGAGATTTCAGGAGAGGAACTCCTGCTGCCCAAGTTCTGATGGGATCATATTGGTGACAAAACACAGCGAGGTAAGCAAAGGTCAAGTAACCTGGTGACCAGGTGATCTGCTCCTCGTGGATCGGCAGGAGCTCCGATCAGCGGCATTCTGCTGAATTCCCAACAATCTGCTCCCTAGTCAGGTTCATATGGGTAACTTCCATGTGCACATTGGAAGGACGTTTTGACAATTGAACTGGGTCAACAACTTCCTTGTCCACTGTTTGCACAAGTTCATGCACTCACACGCCGGTCTGAAGATCAGCTGCTGCTTGCCGGCCACGCCCCGGTCGGTCAACGTGTTATGAGAAGATAACACGTCTCATCACCACAATGCTCAAGCATCTGCTTCGTTTATTGATGCTTTACAGACTTCAGGAAGTTTTCAGGAAGATGTTGAGTCTGTTGAGACAGGCTGCTGGGAAGCTAAGTGCTAAATGCTAACCTCCAGAGTACTACAAAATGCAAAGAGCCTCCAACTTGAGCAGACTTTAGAATGTGACACAGAGGCTGAAGAATATCCTTCCGGGATTTATAAAAGTATTTCTGATCCTTTCAAAGTTGTGATTAAAGGCTTCAAATACATGTTGATATACACAGTGTATCTCGGGGCCAATGTTTAAAACGCTTGAATATAAATTGTGCTGAATGCTGACTTATTCTGAACTTCTTTTAGATTTAGTTGACTCTTAATTAAAAGCTTCGATTAGTCGACAGAAATGACTTGCCAGGAACTTCCCTAGTTTACAGTGTGCAACTCAACATAAGAGACCGTGGGGGAAGGGGAGGGAGGGAAGGAGATTGATTTGTTGACGAGGCACATTTGCAGACGTAATAATACAGATAACTGGTGCATAACAACTCTGCGTAACCAAGGCAACAGTGTGTGCCAACTGTTAGCCACCCCTCCCTGCCTGCTTTACGTGGCAGTGCACGGACGTCTGTATCGGTGCACTAAAAACACATTTATAGCTGATCAAGATAGCAGTGTGCCATTACCCAGCAACACATCATTTTAAGACCCCTTGTAAAGACATTTTTTTTCATCATCTCTAATCGTAACTAGAACTTTGCTGATTGCCTAGTTTGCACATAGGTTTTTCAAATATTGCACAACAGTGTCATTGTTGTTTTCAAGCATGACTACATGTGTGATGTGAACACTTGTCGGGACCAGCAAGCTCAGTCACACACACACACACAGCACAACCTGTAGAGGCAGACAGCGCCAGGCTGCAGTGTTTGTACAGCCGCTGTACATTTCTATGACACACAGAAGAAGTGATCCCGTCAGCCAATCAGCAACAAGGTTATAAATAGTAAAATCCCTTTCATATAGGATGAATTGAAAGACAAGTTGTGTGTATGTTAATAAATACTGTCTCAAGGTCAATCCTCTAACATGAAGTTTAACCTCAAAGAGGCACATTCGGTCTGGGATGTATCAATGTCTTTATATCGATCTGATCATTACTAGTGTGTGACGTCAAAGAGTGTTTCGTGAGCATCATGATGGAGGAAGACAGGAGAGGAACATATGCAAAAACAAGGACAGAGGCCTGTACTACGAAGCAGCTTATCATACTCGGGATATCTCATCTGGCTTGACACACCCAGAATTCTTGAATCCTTGATTGAGGATCCTTGATAGTGATCAGTGCACGTTCACATTAAAGGTAGGAGTGTGCCACCTTAGGGACCTTTCGATTAGATCATTAAACGATTATCACGAGCATCGTTTTTCGGATATAGGATTTCTTTTAAACGAGATATATTAGTCAGCATCCATTAAATGAACTAAACAAACCAATTTACCGCCATTATTTTTTATTCATATCAAACCAAACGATCCAAGACATTTCCCACAACAGAAAGCTGCTCCTATTCCATAAAGTGTAATACATAAATGAGATTTCTTTCAATCCAAAATTCTCTGCTGTTTTTACAGATTTTGGTACTAGCAAGTTTAAATCCATCACAAATACGTTATTTTATTTATTGTTTGTGACTTTTTTTATTGTATGTTCTTATCCTGTTTTTTATTTCAGAGACTGCTTTTATCCCTCTAATGTTTTTATTGTCTTTTATTGTGGTTTGTTTTTGTCTGTCTTGATTTGATTTATTTTGATCTTGTCTTGGTGAATAGTTCGGGTTGTGGCTCGACCAAGTATCTGCCTGTCTGGTTGATTGTGTGTTTTTTGTTTGTTCAAATACAATCACATATCTGCAGAAGAAAACTACCCACGGGTACGAATAAAGTAACCTTGAATCTTGAGAAATAATAAAGACAAAATCTTTGACAAATAATGTATTTTAACTAAAATCTTGAGCTTTTTGCATATTTTGCTTATTCAATCTGATCTTTTTATTTACTTTGAGATTCTTGTCGCCGTGTCAGAACAGAGAGGAAGATTTCTGAATCCTTCCTCAGTTGTTTGCTGGTTCGTGGCAGCGTGTTGTCCTGCTCCTCTAACTCGGGGTGGAAACACTTGAGGTGCCGTCTCGTGCTCGTCGTGTGCCCGCTGTACCTGATTCTTGTTTTATGCGCGTTACACATGGAGGAGATTTTGTCAATGCTCTTTCTGTCTTTGTGTTCATACAAACCAAAATGCCACCACATGCTGGATTTCAACCCTGAAGAGTGAACCTCGCGCTCGGTGAGAGTAGCCAGCGAGTGAGACTGTTACAAGTCTGTCCCTTTAAACTGTCCTCGTGGCTTTTTCAGTTAAAATCTGTGTAAATCTGCATTTTTAGTTTGTTAAGGGAGTGGGAAGAAGTATAACTTATTGAATCCCATCGTTTCTCCATAAGTAAATATACAGTATGTAAGCGCTATTATATAAAGACAAATGATCTATTGAAAAGGTATGAACACATTACTTTAAAAAAAATAATATAATTATATAGCACATATAATATACATAATAATGTACAGTCTTGATTATGGAATCACTATTTGAAATACAACAAATGAATATGGATACATGTATTTTATTACTATAGACTAAATTCTTGAATACATTCTAGACCTGTATATACACATACAGTACCCACTTACAGAAACAGTCACATCTGCTACACTACTGAACTGCCATTGACCTCTTCATCTTAGGTTATCTCTTGAAGTGCAGCGATTTAAACAATTATCAAACTCCAATGTCTATAAATTGATTAATAGAAATCCAACAGCTTTAGAACATTTTACTGCTCAGACATCTGACACAGAGTTTTTCTCTCCTTCTGAAAAGGAGGCGCATTATGACAGATAATGTCTGAACTGAATCTGTGCATGGCAGCCACGGTTAAATCCGGGTTGTTTGCATTTTGTCTTCTGGTGAAAAGCCAAATCATTTCCACAACGAGGGATGTGGAGTTTCTTTTCCGGACCAACTTCCTGTTTCGCTTTTAGCCACGCCTCCTCACTACATAACCAAAGCAGACATGCTCGTAATTCGCTGATTAGTTGGTCAGGCGCATGGGAAACTTCTGATGCGTGCATCAGCATAGAATTGCAACATGGAGAATGTGCTCTACAGACGATTCTACAATCTCTCAGCTTTGTCAGACAGTCAACACGTTCTAATCCTTTACGATCTAAAATGGTCATATCGCACACCTCACCTCCAGACCCAGGCCTCGATCATATGTGGTACCATATCATATACATATCTGATGTATATGATATGGTACCACATATGATCGAGGCCTGGGTCTGGAGGTATGTGGTACCATATCATATACATATCTGATGTCTTTCAATGTGACTGCCATCTGGACGGTCAAGTCACATGTATGTGACTTCCACATCATTGACGTGAGACTGAGTCATGAACCTGCACCAGAGGAATCACCAGAATGTTAAAAGCTGTGCTCGTTTTCTTTCTCAGTCTTCTTCTTTTTCCTCTTGTCATTTCGTCTGGATTTCGTCGGCTCCTTTTGCACAACCATCTGTTGAGCATCAGTTATCATTTATTGCAGCCCAGTCAATCTATTGCTCTATGAATATTGTGAATGTTGATATTGCGACGAGCAGCCCGACCTGAGAGTTCATTTCGATGTCATTTTCTGTCTTTAGGATGAGGACATTGTGAAGCAGAAGGCTACGGCGAAGGGGCCCCGATGGAGCGCCTTCACTGGGTGCGCCATCGCTGTCGACAGCTGCTGGGAGCAGACTCAGTGCGGGGATGGTACACGCCCCATGAGTCCCACAAAAGCCCCTCAGACACAAACTGCTCCCCACGGAGAGTGAAAGAAAAGCGAAGAACTGTGTTCGCTTGCCATGGGTCCAACCAAAAAGAGTTTGACGCCGTGTCTAAAAACTACAAAGGCAACGTCATACGCACCACCAAGTACAGCTTGTTATCCTTCATTCCCATGAACCTTTTTCAGCAGTTTCACAGGTCAGACTCACTTTTTTGTTTTCACTTCTTATTATAAGACCATCAACATGAGGATTTAATATCGGATTGAAAAAACAGTTTTATGATACAGAAAAATAAATAACCTGAAGAAGAAGCACATAAATCCGGGTGAAAGATTACATTTGAATTTAGAGTGTTCATTTGTGATTTGACTGTTCAGTGATTGTTTGAAAGACTAATTTACTGCTCTGATCTTGGTTTTGCAGAGCTGCTAACCTCTACTTCCTCTTCCTTGCATTGCTGAATTGGGTCCCAGTTGTTGAAGCCTTTCAGAGGGAAATTACCATGATTCCACTAGTTGTAGTTCTCTCTGTTATTGCCATCAAAGATGCTCTGGAGGACTACAGGCGCTACTTGTTCGATAAGAAGGTCAACAACAATGTAGTCCAAGTGTATTGTGGGTGAGTAGACACAAGACTTTCAGCCTCTAAAGTTGTTTCATTTATGATGGGAATGTCACAGTTCGTTAATAATAACGTCTATATGTATGTGACAGTTTTTCGTCAAACTGTTTGTCTAACTGATCTCAGAACAATTCAGACTTCAACTCAGTCCACATGAAACTGCTCAGAGACCAGAGGGTGGCGTTGTCAGAGGTTTTTGATCTGGACTTATTTATACCATCACTAAATATGGAGGCTTATCTTTGGTGTCCCTGACATGTGGCATTTAATCCAGTCCCAGAGGTTGACTTTCTTTGGTTCACGTTTCCCTTTATTCTCCAAAAAGTCCATAACATACAATATTTCTCTCATTTCCCTCTGCCAATGTGGTAGTGTGCGGCTGTCGCTGCGTGTCGGTGGCGGCGCAGCTACAAGAACCGTGTTGTTCCCACCTTCCACACCTTGTCCTCACCTTTGCTCACCATTACCTTTAGCCTAAGGGCCAGTCCACACCAGAACACCATTTCATGTAACTGCATAGTTTTAGGAGCCCAAAAACTGGTTGTTTTGAAAAGTATTACAGAGATTACAGAGTGGGGACATTTTAAAACGCCACCTCAGCTTCGAGGTGTGGATGAGCAAGATGCACATTTTCTGAAAATGATGATGTCATCTCCCCACCTCTCGACCTACAACAATGGCGGACTACATGATCCAGAATGTGCTGCAGAAAATACTACTGCTATTTGGATTAATAAGACTTTGGATTTATTGAATACGAGGATTATTTTCATGCTCCGTGTCTTCTTATTCTCTGTTATCGGTGTAATTATGTTTCAGAGTTACAGCGCCACCTGAATGCCTGGCATATGTACAACATTTTTTTTGAGCCGTGTTCATGACGATGTGTGGATGGAAAAACGACAGGGAGAAAAAAGGTCATTTTGGCTTGTGTGGACAGTGCCTAAAACCCATGTAATATGTGACACCACAGTGCAATACACCCCCAAGTGGCCAAAATACTAATAAACAAGATAAAATAAACACACTAAAGCTGTGGCTATAAATAGCTCCTACACTGAAGTTACTGCACGGTGCTAATGTTACAGCAAAGGACATGTGTGGTAACTGAGGTATTGTCAATAATCAGAACTTATAGTAGTAAATAATTTTATTTCAAACCTGCACACAATACAGCTTACATATCATAAACAAGTGAATGGTTTGAAAAGGGGATGGATGAAGCAAACGCTTATACGATTCCAATCCCCCCACTCACCCTCACAAGACACAACATCACAATATACAGTAAAACACAAAATCGTCACAACAAGACAACGACCAGCCCGAACACTCTCTGACCCCACACCCCTCTCCCTTAATGCTCACAGCTGAGGGCATCAGTCTCTCTCTTCCAAATATTTTATCGTCACATTTCTTTTAAACATTTTTTGAAATTGGATAATGGTAGAGCAAACTCTGAGCTCCTGGGCCAAACCATTCCACAAGAGAACTCCCCGCACTGAGATGTGCTCGGCATTTGCTTAGCAAATGTTCGAATCTCTTGGCAGCTTGGCTTTGATGTGAGAATACAGTTGGCTCACCACTGCATCTTGACCCTGAATGCTCGTGTTCAGTACGTTCAGATGTCGGGTTATGTCAACTAAAAATCCCAAATCAGCAAGCCAAACAGTATCGGATAGTTCTGGCGTCTGTTGTCCATTTTCTTCCAAGAATTCTCTGATTTCCTCTCTAAGAGAGTAAAAGCGCTGCAGTACAGACCCCCGACTGAGCCATCTTACGTCGTTGTGATACACAACAGCTCCGTATTTAGCCTGGATTATCACCGGTTTCATCACATGATCATATTTCAGATGTTTGGCACAGAGAACTTGTTGGTGAATAAGACAGTGGAGTTTGACAGCTTTGCCTCCTTCATCACTGACTTTGTTACAGACGACGGTTGCTAATCCACTTGGATCGCCAGCCAGGGCAGGTGCACCATCTGTAGTAATCCCCGTGACTTTATTCCACGGTAGTTTCATTTAATTTACGGCGTAACAAACAAACAAATAAATGTGTTCCTCTTGTTTGGTCCTTAAGGCTCTGGAGGTCAAGCCGCTCTTCACTGACGTTAATTTTATTGTCCATCCTCTCACAGAAATCAGTAACTGAGCGGTGTCAGATGCGTCTGTACTTTAGTCGCAGGCTAACGTAAAAAAAAGTGAAACTCCACTCCTTTTAACTCTAATTCTCTCTTAATGTCGGATTAAACAGCTTCAATCCTCCGTACCACAGTGTTACGAGCCAGGCAAACATTAGCAAACTCTTATTTCTTCTCAGGGCAAATTTCCTTCACAGTTTTCATCACGCAGTCTTTAATGAATTCAGCCTCAGTAAAGGGTTTGCTGTGTTTGGCAATCAGCGCTGCCGCCTCATAACTTGCCTTTGTGGCTTTTTCAATGTTAAAAAACACTGCTGTGCCGTTAAAGCAGCTTCCAGTTGCTTCAATTTTACGCCACGTTCGTTCCCAGCTAGCTTGTCGTAGTTCGCGTGTTTCGTCTGGTAGTGCCTCTTGACATTGAACTCCTTGTAAACAGCCACAGTCTCCTGGCAAATTAGGCAGACACAGTTGTTTCGTATTTTGGTGAAAAAATACTCCAATTTCCACTTGTCTTGAAAGCGCCGCTGTCAGCTTTCCTTTTTTTTTTTTTAGTTTCAGTCGCCATTTTTGAAATGTGCTGGAAAGGCTCACACAATGGTCTTTGACCCTTGTGACGAGTGTCAAAGTTTCCTGCAGTGAGAGTGTGTCTACTGACATCTTATGGTGAAATATAAAATAGCGTTTTGTACACTGTATTTTATACTGTGGTCAACAGTTATTGACTTTATGACAGAGGCTGCGGGCCGCTGGAAATTAGAACACGGGCTGCATTTGGCCCGCGGATCGGACTTTGGTGAAAATTCCTACGAAATCCATGTAGGAGTTTTGACGTGATCTTGCTAACAGACATACACACAGATAAATATACGCTGAAGATTTTATTACATCCTTGGCAGACGTAATTACATGATAAAGTACTCCTTCCCACTTCTGGCTCTGAAACAGAGGGGAAAGAGTTGGAATATGCAGATTGCTTTTTCCCATTTTACTGGTCTGAGCCATTTGAAATCAAAATTGGCTGTATGTGTCCTTGTAATAATATGCATTTGTACATAACTCAATGGAAAACAGTTGTTTTATTGGTCTGTTGAAACCTCAGTACTTGATTATGTTAGTATGAATGATGATTTTTTTTCTATTTTTATTCATATTGTCCGATAGCACACAGAGAGCTTATACAGACCATCGCTGGAAGGATGTGCGGGTTGGAGACTTTGTTCGTTTGTCCTGTAATGAAATCATCCCTGCTGACATGCTGTTGCTGTATTCCTCTGACCCTCGCGGGATTTGTTATATCGAAACAGCCAACCTGGATGGTGAAACCAACCTCAAACAGAGAGATGCGGTTTTTGACCTTCCACTGCAGGTATGACACAAAATGGTTGGATGTCTCAATTCGCATTCTAACATTTGATGTGTGTTGCACGTGGGCGTGCGTGCGGTGTTTTACAGGACTCGGACTTAACCCCGGAGAGCTTTCACAGTCGCATTGAATGTGAGCAGCCCAACAATGACCTGAGGAGCTTCAGGGGTTACATGTGAGTTTGTTTTCATCTTATGACGCTGATGCAAAATTACCGTGCCTCTTTTTACCTCTGATTTCATTGTGTGAGCCTGTTGGTGGCATCAGGACGTGAAGACAGGCACACATATCAGTGAATTACTTCACAATATGGCTAAAGAGCATTTGCCCACAAACGTTTGGCAGCACAATACACTGTGGACCTGACTGGAGAACTGACTGGACTCCTGGCTGGACACCTGACTGGAGAACTGACTGGAGAACTGACTGGAAACCTGACTTGGACACCTGACTGGGCACCTGACTGGACACCTGACTGGAGACCTGACTGGAGACCTGACTGGAGACCTGACTGGACACCTGACTGGAGAACTGACTGGAAACCTGACTTGGACACCTGACTGGGCACCTGACTGGACACCTGACTGGAGACCTGACTGGACACCTGACTGGACACCTGACTGGACACCTGACTGGGCACCTGACTGGACACCTGACTGGGCACCTGACTGGAGAACTGACTGGAGACCTGACTGGAGACCTGACTGGAGACCTGACTGGAGAACTGACTGGAGAACTGACTGGAGACCTGACTGGAGACCTGACTGGAGACCTGACTGGAGAACTGACTGGAGAACTGACTGGAGACCTGGCAGTACTCCCTATAAAGGAGGAGGAGTTCGAGTTCCTGTCCAGCTTTGGGCAACTAACTTAACTTTGCAAAACATGGCAGCTTCTGTCAGACATCGAAGCGGCTATCATGACTTGATATGGAAGTAATCACATAAGCAGTGTGTGTTTGTTTCATGTAACCGATCGTTCAGTCCTGATGACTGTAGTAGTGATCCATTAGTAATCAGACTACTGGGCTCTGACCCCCACACTGAGAGAGTGGGTGTGGGATTTCTATTAGGAAGTGAACAGCCCAAAGACCAGTTAAAAAAATCTGCTCCCATGGATAAAACAAATCATGATAAATTATAGCTCGCTCATCACAAGTTAAAATCAAATGACACGTGGGTTTTCTGCAACACTTCATCTGTGTTGATAATCAATAGTTGTGTCTTGTTCCATAGAGAACATTCCAGTGGGCACCGTGTCGGCCTCCATAACACCAACCTCCTGCTGAGGAGCTGCACCATCCGCAACACTGAAATGGTGATAGGCATCGTCATCTATGCTGGTGAGTTCAGACATGAGATACCTTTTAGCAGTATTTACATCCAAATGCAAATTCTTGGGGTATTCTTCTCTCAGTTTTGTCTTCAGCTAGTGAAATGCAGGCTGGATTTTGGTCTGGTGATTGACTTGGGCATTGCTTTGAGCCGGCTGTGGCTTGGTTAGTAGAACCTGGAACCCAATCGAAGGTTCCAGGTTCAGTTCCCCGTCTTCCTCTGTCAACATATCGCACTGAAAATGATAGATTGTGTTGAATAGCAGCCACATCCATCATTGTGTGTGTGTGTGTGTGTGTGTGTGTGTGTGTGTGTGTGTGTGTGTGTGTGTGTGTGTGTGTGTGTGTGTGTGTGTGTGTGTGTGTGTGTGTGTGTGTGTGTGTGTGTGTGTGTGTGTGTGTGTGTGTGGTTTGTCCACTGGGTGTGGCCGGAACTGTTGTGGGGGGACCCGTTATCAATGAAAACAAGAGAAGTACGTCGATAGGCATGGCAGCCTATTACCAAACTACACTACCACCTTACTACATTACTACATTATACTACCACACTACATTACCACATTATCACATTTCCACATCGACATATATACTGTATGTGGCTCACAAGCTCCTTTTATTTCAGAGTGGTTTATTACTCCGTGTATCCCAGTGCTGCTTCACGTCAAAGTGAAGATGGTATTTGTATTCTTCTGTTGACGTTACCCAGGCCACGAGACTAAAGCCATGATGAATAACTCTGGACCGAGGTATAAGCGGAGCAGCCTGGAGAGACGTCTGAATACACACATCCTGTGGTGTGTGCTGCTTCTGCTCATCATGTGTTTGACTGCTGCCATAGGTGTGTATTCAGTCACTCCACAGCTCATTCCACTGCATATCCAGTGTGTCCATGGAGTTAGTTCTGTCGAATGTTGTTAAACGGCTCAAAAAAGATATTGAGAAATCCAGTTACTATCGAAAGCTGTGGAATTCAAACCATCCTTAGGTGGTTTTGAGTGGTTGTTTTTGAATGCTGGGGTTTTGTTTAATTCATGGTTTTGTGATTCTTAGGTCACGGACTCTGGCTGAAGAACCTTCGAGACCCTCTGTTCCAGGTGGATGGAGAGATCTCTCCTGCGCTGGGTGGATTCTATGTATTCTGGACGATGATCATTGTACTGCAGGTTAGCTATTTTCTCAGCTTCAGTTCAATCGCAGTATTTATTTCGGAGCACCAGTGACCAGTCTCTTTGAAATGAATAAGAGCAGCAGATGGCTGAAATGTTGAATCCGGTTCAACCACTGCCCTTGCTCCAATCATGGTGTCATTTCAAACCTCGGCAGAAAGTCTGCTAATGAGCCAAAGTCTACAGGAGTGTCACTGTCAAGTGTATAATAGCAGGCGTCACATTTAATAACAGACGATCTGAGTCCACCTCTTCATACCTGTAACCATGGTGTTAATGTGCAGATCTACATGTATCAGACGGCTTTAGTGTTCCTCTTCAGACTGAGAAGTTCTACCATTTTTTAATGTGTATAGAGGGACCTTTTAGATTACCCATTGAGTTCAGATTTTCTTCTCATCTCTTCCTTCATCACAACAATGCTAATTTTTCTACACACACACACACACACACACACACACACACACACACACACACACACACACACACATAAACTTTGGTTCTTTCTCTTGGATCTTGAAGTATAACAACATTTAGTTTGTGGTGAAATTTTATTTATTTGATATTTTATAACTCACATCCAGTTTTCTCGTCTCTCTTGCAGGTGCTGATTCCTATTTCTCTATACGTGTCCATTGAGGTTGTTAAATTGGGTCAGATCTACTTTATACACAATGACTTAGCTCTGTACAACGAGCAGCTGGACTCCAGGATCCAATGCCGGGCCCTGAACATCACTGAGGACCTAGGTCGGATCCAGTACCTCTTCTCTGATAAGACCGGAACCTTAACAGAGAACAAGATGGTGTTTCTTCGCTGTAGTATCTTTGGGGTTGAATATCCTCATGAGGAAAACGGTGAGACATGAAGACTGCAACATTTCTGTCTCATTTATCTGTTGTGGTGAGAACTCCAGTGTATACTCACTCCACCCTGTGACTGTGCTGTTGTCAGCTCGCAGGCTACAGATGTATGAGGCAGAGGAGATTGATGGTGTTGGTCAGACCACAACTCTTAAATCAGGCTGCAGTAGAAAATCCCTGAGCTGTCGCTCCCTCAGCTGCAACCGCAGCTCGGTGTCTCTACACACTCTGACTGCCGAGTCTGCTGAGGACGACCAACTGTCCAACAGGCACAACACCTTCTGTAGCCACACGGTTAGCACACACACGCACGCATGCACGCACACACGCACACACACACACACACACACACGCACGCACACATACAAACAGCTAGGTATTCCTGTTTTATCTTTATGTCTGCTGCAGTTGTTATCATCTGTGTGTCCAGGAGAAGGATGTGGTGACTGACCCTGAGCTGGAGAGGAAGTTGAATTCTTCCGTGCTGCCTGACGACTCGACTGATAATCCGTCCAACGCAGAGCTCACCTACATCACTGACTTCTTCTTAGCTTTGGCCCTCTGTAACAGTGTGGTGGTCTCCTCACCCAGCCGGGATCCACAGCAGGTCAGTCCATATTATTTATTACAATACAATCAACTTTCCCCACCATAGTTATTGTTGAATGTACTCAAACAGAAATGTGTTCAGGTTTGTTAATGTTCTAATAATCTCTAATAAGTCCTCCATTACCTGTCCATCATTATCCACCCTCTCACTCCCCCTCACTGTTGTGCACATTAAAATCCCCACACCAAATGATGTTACTGTCTTCATGTCCCTCAACTCTTTCAAGCTCACTTATTTGTAATCTTTTCCACGGGTTATAATGAATGATAACGATCAACTTTTTATTATTTCCACACGCTTCTATTACGGTATACTCTCGCTCTGTCCCAGCCCGTAGCACCCTGTAAGGTATCCCCTGTTTAACAAACGAGTCACGTCCTCCACCTACACCCTCCCTCCTATCTCCTGTCCCCTTCAAACTCGACATAACTTAACACTTCGGGGCATTCCATATATGACCCCCTTGCTTCTGCCTTTCTGCTCACCTTCACCACTTTTACTACTTTCACCCTTAGCCCTCCTCACCTGGTCTTCACCGGCGCAGCCAATCAACAGGTTTCCATCCCGAAGCACTCGAGTATTCTTTACCTCTCTGACCTGCACCATCAGTGTTTTTGTCAATTTCAAGGGGTCCAGTTTCTTTACGCCTTCCTGTCCCTCAAACCCCACCACCACATTCATCACATCAGTCTTTCTCCTCCGCTCTCTCTCGCTCTCTTACTAGTTCCCACGCTGTCACTGCCCACCTCCCCGCCTATAGTATCCTTACTCTTCTTTTACCTGCCATCCTACTGGCTCTTTCCCTCACACCTCCGCTCCGTCACTATCCCTCTCACTATCCATTCTACCTCCCTCTCTGGAGATTATTGGCACCAGAGTACAAACCACCGTTCCGAACCTTACCGGCCGTCGGTCGGTGATCCGTCGAGCAGTGCCCACACCTCCTCCTCCCTGTCTTCTATCTCCTTTCCTAGTATACATGATTTGTTTGCTTGAGGATTCTCTTCAACTGCCACTGACGCTATAACCTTGTCTTCCACTGCTGCCGGTCACTGTGTCCCTCTCTCCGTCTTTCTGTCGCTTCTATGCCAGCAGGTCCTGGGAAACTTGTCGCTTCTCGCTCCTCCTGAAGCTGTTTGCTCCTTGTCGCTCCTTGTCGCTTCTGTCTTTTCTTATTTTGCTAGTTAAAGTTAATTTATGGAAGTTCTCACCTTCTCAACTTTTTCCGCTAGATGGCACCAGATTCAGCACAATTGCCGAAATTCTTCAGGCGATAAATGCTTTGTCATTGTTGTTAAGCAATGAAAATAAATTCTAATCTGAGCAATGATTCCAGGACGAGGTTCAATCAGTGACATCTGTGGATTAGACCGTAAAATAATAACAGGTAGACCCTGTTCTCATGCAGCTTCACTTAACTCATAGTTGGGTAGAGTATCTTTCCGAATAGTAATGATGTCCATGTCGGAGTAGCTCCAGCTCTGCATCATTCTTATAGATATCGGCGTTCAGCTGTAAACACAAGAACACATTAGCTAGAAGCAGCCTTGAACGGGTCCTCGCTACTTGCGGGACTCCGACCCAGAATGTCAGTCAGCATGTGTGTACTGCTCTGTGTATGTGTTGTACTGCCGCAGTGTTAACATAGATTAAACAGTCAGCCAAACTCTTTTGAAAACCAGGAAAGCGAGCAGCCTCGCTCCGTCGACTTGTTGCAGCTAATGGCGCTTTTCCACTAGCTCCTACTCAGCCTGACTAGCCTTGCCTCTACTCAACTCAGCCTGTGTTGTTTTCCATGACAATATATTACGACCACGGCGTGGGCCGAGTCATCACAGCCTTTCTCCGTGATGCACAACTTTTTTTTTTTTTTCTTTCCTTGTCCTGTTCGGCAGCTTGGGCCAACAATATGATGTGATTGAGAGCCTTCGGAGTCAGAACAGTTTTTGCTCTTGCAACAGGAAGAGACATGGAGTCTTCTCCTGTTGCTGCCTTTATTAGAAGCTGGCATGGCTGCCATACACAACCGGGGGGGAACGCACGAAGAGAAGAGAAGAGAAGTTGAGGGGGAGGGGGGAGGGGATAACATACAATACCCTTGTTGTGCTACATATATTATTTGCAGTTATCACACTGATCCAAATACTTTACAACTGTTAGTGGATTAAACCAGCCTGAGCAGCTCTATCTAGACAGTAAGATGATTTCTTAGATTAAACCAGCCTGAGCAGCTCTATCTAGACAGTAAGATGATTTCTTAGATTAAACCAGCCTGAGCAGCCCCATCTAGACAGTAACGTGATTTTCTAGATTAAACCAGCCTCAGCAGCTCTATCTAGACAGTAACGTGAAGCAGGAGCATGAATTAACAAAGAGGCAACAACAAAAGAGGAACATTATTTTTAGAGTTTGAGCAAATGATGACAGAGAACAAGCAACTTCAGAAGCACCTTTCGTGAGGAGTGGAAGTGTGTGTGTGTGTGTGTGTGTGTGTGGTTTGTCCACTGGGTGTGGCCGGAACTGTTGTGGGGGGACCCGTAGCGACCCCCCGGGGCCCGAGGCCATCGGCAGACGGCAGCCCCCCAGGCCCGGGGAGGCCCCAGCAAACCACCCCAGAGAGCCACGCCCCCGCCCAGAAAGCACCAGATGGAGAATGCAGAGAGGAATCCCCCCCCAGGCAAGAGGAGCCCACAAGAGAAGGATAAAGGGCACAGGGCCCCAGGCCCCGACCCAAGCCGCCAAGCCGAGAAAAGGCCGGAGCAGGGCCCCCGGGCCGAGCGGGCCGAGAGCCCCCCCAACTCCGGCGGCGATGCCTCTCGCCCCCCAGGCAGCCAGCCGGGCCCCCACCCGGCCACCGCGGTATCCCATCCCCCACTAATCCAACAGCAAATGGGGAAGGAGCACCGCACCCCGGCCCCCCCACGAGCGCCACGCCCGAGGGAGCGCGCCCCCCACATTCCAGCTGCACTCATATATTTCAACTCGTGGTGTAGTCCTAGGATCTATGCCAGAACTGAAAAAAAGAGAAAGCTGAGTTTCCTTTGAGCTGACGTTGACACTTTTACCCGACTTTCACCAAACTAACTTAAATACGTTGCATGTTAGATTACAGTTTTGTTTACACACCAGACTATGAGATGTATAAAGGCACAGCAGCTTCTGACTTCCTGCCGTAGCCAGTCGAAGCCCGTTTGAAGCTGATGTCATGTTCTTCTTGTTGTCCAGGTGTCCGAAGTACAAACGTCTCTCAGGTCACGGGAGGAAACTGGAAAGCTGAAACAGCACCTTGGCTTGTCTCCTTTGTCAGCTCTGTCCTCATCCAACAATCCTCTCAACCTTAGCACTCGGACGTTTACGCAGGGGAAGACGGGGGAGGACAGAACCATGGATGGTTTTGACCAAGACGAGCAAAGCAACCTAACAACATGCACTGAGAAGTCCGGGATGGACGTATCTGCTAGAGGATCGAGACCAGTGCTCGACTGGGAAACGGAGAATAACTTCAGGGATACCAAGACAAAGTCCAGGCAGAGTCTTGAGGACTTGATCAGAGAGGTGGACTCTGACAACGGCACTGATGATGAAGTCTTGTACGAGGCAGAGAGTCCCGACGAGGCCGCTCTGGTTCACGCAGCTCGGGCTTACCAGTGTACTTTGAGAGGCCGCACTGCAGAGAGTGTGCTGGTGGACCTTCCAGGGTCTGGTTGTTTGTCTGTCCAGCTCCTCCACACACTTCCCTTTGATTCCAATAGGAAGAGGATGTCGGTCGTGGTCCGACACCCACTCACTCAGCAGGTGGTAGTTTACACGAAGGGGGCAGACTCCGTCATCATGGACCTGTCTGAAACACCGAAAGGTAACGAGCTCAACCATAAACACACTTCGTCTGTATGTTGTATTTGTCCGTCAAAATATGAATCAGGTTTGTTTGAATGATTGGAGTCAGTAGTTTTTTGTCCATCCTACGCTTTCAGAGGCGGAGCTGACTGGAGAGATGTACAGTGGAGTCAGAGAACAGACACAAAGGCATGTGAACTTTTATGCCAGAGAAGGTCTTCGCACACTCTGCATTGCAAAGAAGGTAACACTAGAAGCAAAGAAATGTCATTTATTTAGAATCACTAAGGCCAGTGGCTATTTTTGCTTTCCAGAGATCATAAGTAACATGCTCATGTGGGTAAAGTCAGACGTTTGAAAGATAAACGTTCATGTTTCGTCTCATTTAGCATCAAAAATACCTGTATTTTATTGTCGGTTCAATTCCCATGACAACATTTTCATGCTTTTGGCTTGGTCCATGGGAGTAATGTTGTATGTTTGTGGTGGATAGTTTGATAGTTGGCTTTTGTATCTCATGCATACATGGTATGAAAAAATGTTTATATAGTTAGAACAGCGGTGGCCAACCCGCGGCTCGCGAGCCTCATGCAGCTCTTTGCCTGTCAATGTGTGGCTCTTTGTTGGCTCATTTTCTGACAACAGCAAGTGTGCTTCCTTCAGTTATAAAGAGTTATATATATATATATATATATATAAGAGCAGCTCGGTAAAGTTCCAGCTTCAATAAGTCTTTAACAAAACGTCATTAACACACACTAAGGCCTGTGGCTTTCCCATCGGTGTGACGTAGGCAATGTGCTACAGGCTCATTTTTGTCAAAAGTAGTCGTCTTTGCAGCAACAGAAACAACATCATTCACTGTGAGACCAGTATGCAGGGACCGTCTTAAAATTACAAACCGCTGCAAAAGTGAAGACAAATACCACAAAAGTACTTAATAATGTTACTGTTATTCACTGCAGCCTTCGCTTGATCACACTACAACACTTGGTTTGTCAGTGATATGTGGTTTATAGTATCTGTCTTTGCTGTTGTTCCGGTTTTGCAGTTTGCAGACGGTCCCAGCCCATTTGTGTGGGCTGAGGGGGTGAAGTTATTCCTGTTAATGCTGTAAATCCACACCCTGCCGATTGTCTAACTTTTGTCATTCCATATGGAAATGTATCATACATAATGTTTGTATTTTGACTTCATGTAATTTCGTGTCTGTGAGAGAGGGAGTTTATTTGTAAGCCCATATTTGTATGATGCGACTCTTTGTAGTACCACCGTCATTTTTGTGGCTCTTGGTCTCTGACTGGTCGGCCACCCCTGAGTTAGAACATATCAATATTGAGACAGCTGGTGTAATTTTCCAGTTTGGAAATGATTTTGTTGGTTTCCGTAAAATATAGATTTCAAAAAATGACAGTGACAGAGGAGTTTAGGCATCGCAGGGTCTTGTTTGGGCCTTGTTTATACGTTTAGTTGCATTTTGTTCATTTGTGTGACAATAGGGTCAGAAAACACTGTGGCTCCATGTGAACAGTAAATTTGTCTGAGAGGCCTGGTGCGGCATACGAGTATTTATGGTCATAGTGAATGTCTGAATGTGACTCAAGCAGTTGAAAAGTGCCATATAAGTGAAATACATTCATCATTTACTCAATGACGGCGTTGTTTGTGTGGTGCAGAGTCTGGAGGAAGGAGAGTACAATGTGTGGCTGAAGAGACAGCTGCTGGCGGAGAGGAGCATCGAGAACAGAGAAGAGATGCTGCTGGAGTCGGCTCAGAGGCTGGAGACCAATCTCACGCTGCTGGGTGAGACCGGCACCGGTTCTACTGTTTGGAGCTGGAGGCCGGTAGACTGATACTGTGTGTGTGTGTGTGTTGCAGGTGCCACAGGGATTGTAGACAGGCTACAAGAGGAAGTTCCTCAGACGATTGAAGCTCTTCAGAGTGCGGGGATCCGAGTGTGGGTTCTCACTGGAGACAAGCAGGAAACGGCCATCAACATCGCTTACGCCTGCAAACTCATCCACACCAATGACCAGCTGCTGACGGCCAACTGTGACAGCAAGGTCAGTGGACGAGGAACGACGAGCACCGTGTTTGGGCTTGTTTTTGTAAAGTGACTCTCCTTTATGTTGCTCTGCGGCGATTGGCCACTTTACCTGGTACATCCTGCCAGTCGCACCCACTTCATAATTTCTGGTGTCAAACATTGAACGATGGAAAACACATTAACCGATAACTTCACACCACTGCTGCACTTTAAAACAATCATGATGTGAATGTCCCGTTGCGCCATATCCCAAAAGGAGTGTGTTGTATTTGGCACGATACAGTTGAATTGAATTGTTAGCAGACAGCGGGGACGCCCACTGTGGTCGTCTGCTGCTGTAAACTATCAGCTTCAAGCTTCGTCCTGTTGGAAAAGCTCACAGAGGCTCTTTTGCACTATGCAGGTTAGAACTAGAGGTTCTTTGAGTTCCTGTTGTCTTTTGGTCATCTCCAACCAGACTGTCCATCCTTCTCCGACCTCTTTATATCCCTGCTCACTGGAGATCTGCTCTTTCTCACCATTCTCTGGAAACCCTGGAGATCTGGAGATGGTTTTCTGTGAAGGTCCCAGCACATCAGCAGTTTGTCAAATACGTAAACCAACAACCATGAAGGTTCAACGTCACTTAAATCCCCCTTCTTCATTATTCCCATGCTCACTTTGACCTTCAGCTTGACGACATGGGAAACTCTGCGCTGCTCACAGGAGCCTGGAGGAGCAATGGTTTGTGTTAACAAGCTGTTTAAGAGGTGCACCTAATAACATGGCCACTCAGTGTTGTTGTGAGTTACGTGCAGAGACAGCCATGAAGCCATAAGCACATATTGTTGAAAGAGGAGGATGAAGAATTGACATCAGTGTTGCCTACATGGTCCAAAGCTATGCTTCAGGAGTTGACGGCGCTGTCTTGCCTTGTCTTGCATTCTGCTGCAGGATGCTTGTGCACTTCTGCTGGAGGAGCTCAAAGTGGAAGTCCAGTCCAGTGCGGACACCTGGACACATGTGCCTGGAGGACAGGACTCTTCCTCCGGGGGGGTGACTGGCTTCATCCTCATTATCGACGGCCGGACTCTCGACTGGGCCCTACAGGAGGAGCTGAACAGCAGCTTCCTGGCCCTGAGCCGCGGCTGCAAAGCGGTGATCTGCTGCCGCTCCACTCCTCTGCAAAAGAGTCAAGTGGTCCAGCTGATCCGGACCCGGCTCGGTGTCATGACACTGTCTGTGGGTGAGGACAAAGCCTGCATTCGTTGGTTTTATGTAGTGTGGCTGTTGACAGACTTATACATTTAAACATGGTTTTAAAAGACAGAATAAACCTTTGTGGTCCATTCAGGTGATGGTGCCAATGATGTGAGCATGATTCAGGTGGCTGACGTGGGCGTTGGGATTTCCGGACAGGAAGGAATGCAGGTAACAGACCCTGAACACTCCCTGAACACAGACCCTGCTGCATGTAAAGTTTCTTCCGTTATCGTGTTTTTCTCTCACTTTAGGACAAAAGTGAAAAGACTGTGTGAGCCTAATTTGAAGCTTGTTGACATTGTAGGATTATCGTTGATTTTAGTTTCTCATATTTTCTCCTGATATAATCTCAGGCTGTGATGTCCAGCGACTTTGCCATTTCCCGGTTTAAACACCTCAGTAAGCTGCTGCTGGTTCACGGTCACTGGTGTTACTCCCGTCTCTCCAACATGATCCTTTACTTCATCTATAAAAACGTGGTGAGAAGTTTTCATCTGCTCTCTAAAATGTTTTTATTTTCCATTACATTGATAAGTTTGATTGATTGAAATGTTTATTTCGAATAAGGTACGAAAACAAATAAGGGGAAAAAAAAGAAAATTAACAACAAAGCTTTCCTCTCAAATAAATAAATAAATGAATAACAGTAATAATAATATAAAATAAATCAAGAAAAACATCGTCAGATGAGTATTCGAAAAGGCGTGAGAAGAAGTAAAACTTATTTACTCTCACCCCTTGTCCCAAGTAAATAACATAATTACTTCCTTCCATCTCTTACATACATACATAGATACACACACACACACACACACACACACACACACACACACACACACACACACACACACACACACACACACACACACACACACACACACACACACACACACACGTCCTGTGCAGCACATAGAATATATATACATACACGTCCATTCATACATACCTACAGACAGACATAAACACCTATACCCACACACAAGCCCACAGTGCAAGGAAAGAAACGAACAATAGAAATAACCAAAAAAAAAAAAGTTCAGATCTGAAGTCTTACCTTTGTGATCTAAAACCAAATACAATTCATCCGGAGCCACGTTGAAGCTTTAAAATGAGGATAAAACTGTGTAAAGCTTCTTTTTTGTGTGGATTCATCCATTTTAATACATTTAGTCATTTTTTTTCTTTTTACCATTCTATGGGTTTTTGTCATTTTATCCACCAATTAAGAGTCCCTTTGGGAAGGTAGCAGGTTAGGGTTGCAAATAAAATGAAAATAAGATAAAAAAAAATATTGGATTAAATGTAATTTCCTGAAAGTTTCTACCACAAGGACTTATGTGCATCATGGCAGCTAATTGAATAAACTCCGTAATTTGAAATAATTTTGATTCATGCATATGAAACAATCATTCGTTCATTGTTGAAGTGTGGTCGAGCACAAATTGACATAATTAAAAGAAAAAGTAGAAGGTGATTGTGTAGTGTTTTTTTTAACTTATTAAAACTGTCCATGTGAGCATCCTTGACTGCATTCGTGTGCATAAGCAGTTGATCTCAGAGAAATCTTCTTACGGCAGTCTGTCTTTTCTCTCTGCAGATGTACGTGAACCTGCTGTTCTGGTACCAGTTCTTCTGTGGTTTCTCTGGAGGGGTCATGACCAACTCCTGGGTGCTCATCCTCTTCAACCTCATCTTCACCTCCGTTCCTCCGCTCGTCTACGGCGTCCTCGACCAAAGCGCTCCCGCAGACGCTCTGATGCGGGAACCTGAGCTGTACCAGACCCCACAGACCTGCAAGGTACAGAGATACACGTGCCAATAAAAGATGGGGCACCGCTTCGCTGCCTCATCGCTGCACCGTGGAAAGTTTTTAATCGCAGAAGTTCAGAAATCTTATATAAAGTGTGGTTTTTTTCCCCCTCACTTTTACTCCAGATAGGACCCAATATGTGTGATTTGTTTGATCATTTATTGACTCTTTAGGACTGGACAAAAAGTGACTCCTTCATTTTACAGGGACGGGTTGTTTTTACATAGACATCTATTCTTCACTTGTTTTAAACACCAGTAGTGAGACGGGTGGACACCAGCTGGACTCCTGTGGTCATCAGCGCACTTTTGCATAACTTCTGAGATGTCTTTCTTGTTACATAAAGTCATATATGTTCCTCCTGCTCCTCCCACCTCTCGTCATCCTCACTGCCCGCCCAACCAGCTCGTCTTCTCCTTTATGATAACTCCCTCTCCCTCCTGGCTCCATGTTGTCGTGACGCAGGATCTGAAACGATGTTTGCTTATGTTAACTGTCCAAAACTTCCTGAAGTTAAAGACTCACGTTGTCATTATTGCTCTTTCTGCGATGTTTGTGTTGTTGCTCTCTGCAGTGTATAGTTCACATTTTAGGGACTGTTCCAGTTTACGATCATTGGTCTGTATGGTGTCTTTTTCAGTACTATCTCTAAATATGGATATTTAAATGAGACCACATGGCTCCTCAGTTCTGCTCAGTCATCTTAACGCACTTTTACAAATCAAACATGGGCAAGTAGAGGAGACGGTACAAAAGTAAATCTCCCTTTCAACAGGTAGGAACCTGCAGAACCAGACTCAGAGGTGAAGAAAAGTAGAGGACCGAGAGCAACAAACAACACAGGAATGACCATAAATTCACTCGCTGCAGATGTGACAGAGGCTCAGACCACAAACTTTCAGTTCCGCTGTCAGAAAACCAGAGAGAACAAACAGACAGGAAAGACAGACTGATCTCTCCTGCTGCTTCCTGTCAGGACTCTCACTGCCGCGTTTTGAATCAGTTGAAGACTTTTTAAACAGTTATTAGACATTCTGATAATAGAGAGTTACAATAGTCTATTGTGGAAGTATCAAATGCTTGTATTTAATTCTCTGCGTCACTCTTGAGTCAACATGTTGCTGATTTTAGAGACATTCCAGGTGAAACAAGGCAGTCCTGCCAACTTATTTAATGTGGGAGTTGAAGGATCAGTCCTGGTCCAAAGTAACTCCCAGGTTCCTCACAGTGGAACTGGAGGTCAAAGTAATGACATCCACTGTCATTTCTCTCTCAGATGTTTTGGGCCAAAAAAAATCTGTTTTATTCTGTTTTCATGATAGAAATAATTTACAGTGTATCTGGAAAGTATTCACTGTATTTCAGTTTTTCCACATTTTGTTATGTTACTGCCTTTTTCCAAAATGGATTAAATCCTTATTCTTCCTCAGAATTCTCCACACATCACCCCTTAATGACGGCGTGAAATAAGTTTTCAGGAGATTTTGACAAATTTATTAAAAGTAAAAAACTAGGAAAGTATCACAGCCTTTGCTCAATACTTTGTTGATGCACCTTTGGCAGCAATTCCAGCCTCAAGACTTTTTGTATATGATGCCACAAGCCTGGCACACCTCTGGGCAGTTTGGCCCATTCCTCTTTGCAGCATCTCTCGAGCTCCATCAGGTTGGATGGGAAGCGACGGTGCACAGCTATTTTCAGATCTCTCCAGAGATGTTCAATGGGATTCAGGTCTTGGCTCTGGCTGTGCCACTCGAGGACATTCGTCCTGAGAGTCGTCCTCCTTTGATATCTCGGCTGTGTTTCAGGTCGATGTCCTGCTAAAAGATGAACCGGTCACCTCAGTCTGAGGTCAAGAGCGCTCTGGAGCAGGCTTGCAGCCAGGATGTCTCTGTACGTTGCTGCATTAATCTTTCCCTCCATCCTGACTAGTCTCCCAGTTCCCGCGGCTGAAAAACATCCCCACAGCATGATGCTGCCACCACCATGCTTTGTCATAGGGATAGTATTGGCCTGGCGATGAGCGTGCCTGGTTTCCTCCAAATGTGACGCCTGTTATTCACACCAAAGAGTTCAATCTTTGTCTCATCAGACCAGAGAACTTTGTCTCTCCTGGTCTGAGAGTCTTTTAGGTGCCTTTTGGTAAACTCCAGGCAGGCTGCCATGTTCCCTCTGGCCACTCTACCATACAGGCCTGATTGGTGGATTGCTGCAGAGATGGTTGTTCTTCCCCTCTCTCCACAGAAGAACTCTAGAGCTCTGACAGAGTGACCATCGGGTTCTCGGTCACCTCCCTGACTAAGGCCCTTCTCCCCCGATCGCTCAGTTTAGATGGCAGCTCTAGAAAGAGTCCTGGTGGTTCCCAATTCTTCCACTTACGGATGATGGCGGCTCAGTGGGACCTTCAAAGCAGCAGACATGTTTTTGTTGCCGTCTCCAGATTTGTGCCTCGAGACAAAGACTGACATGCAGTCGACTGTGGGGCCTTATATAGAAGTGTGTTTCTTTCCAAATCATGTCCAATCAACTGAATTTACCGCTGGTGAACTACAATTAAGCCGCAGAAACATTTCACGGATGATCATTGGACACAGGAAGCGCCTGAACTAAATTTTGGGCTTCATGGCAAAAGCTGTGAATTTCTGAGTTTTTTTATTTTTAATAAATTTGCAAAACTCTTCCCAAAACCTTTTTTACGATTTCATTATGGGGTGTTTGAGGTAAAAACTTAATTTAATACGTTTTGGAATGAGGCTGTAACATAACAAAATGTTGGAAAAGTGAAGCGCTGTGAATACTTTCCGGATGCACTGTATGCTCCTGAAATGTGGCATTGCTGTTTTCTACAGATCATCTGGAGAATAGAAATGTGTTCCTAGGTATGATTGATGCTTTCTTGTGGGATTCGAACAGATCAGCTTCTGTTCCCTGTGTGAAGAATCTCTCACGGTGGTTTGTGTTTCTCTGCAGCTCTTCAGTCCTCGGATGTTCTGGCTCACAGTCCTGGATGGTTTTTACCAAAGTCTCATTTGCTTCTTTGTGCCTTACTTAGTAAGTTCTCACTGTCACTTCTGTCATAATAGAATCAATTTGAAACAACAATATTACATCAAAAAAACCTTTTTTTTTTTTTACTCTAACTAAATCTTTTCTATTTTGGGGCGAAAAAACAAAACCTCTAAGCTGTTCCTTGATGAGATTAGAAGCTGTTTTAGAACAGCTGAGTTTAGGTTTACAAGCTATTCCAATGTGTACAGTTAATGTTTGGAGCTGAGTACTATTTATATGGATTTCAACCCTTCTTCTGAGCTGTAAACTCAGTCTGGTAGTTTCAATCATGTAAGTAAGTAATTGAATCCATGAGCCCACAAGCTACTCATCAACCACGTCAAAGCTGCAGGTACGGTCTCTGTAGCCTGGAAGTCCTGCTGTTTGCTCACAGTGAGACTCTCGTGGTGTTTTTTCAGGCGCTGGCAGGATCAGATGTTGGGGAGCTGTCGCTCGGCTCTCCAATCAATACTTCAGCGCTCCTCATCATTCTGCTGCACCAAATCATCGAGAGCAACAACCTGGTGAGACTCTCTAAAACTCTGTAAACTCGACTTTGAGTGAATGGTTTTCTACTTTGAGCAGAAATTGAGTGACGTCCATGTGAAGTGTGTTGATTGCAAACAGAGCGTGCTGTGTTTTTCTCCTCACTGTGTTGTGTAGACATGGATTCACATGCTGGTGCTGCTGCTCAGTGGCGGCTCCTACTTCCTCTTCGTGCTGCTCTTCAGTTTGTATTGTGTGAGCTGCAGCCCCCCAACCAACCCGCTGGGGGTGGAAACACTCCAGATGTCTCAACCTCTCTTCTACGTCATATGTGCTCTCACTACTGTGACGGCTCTGTTACCCAGGTACTCACTGTTTAAATACTCACCACATGTACATCATGTTCATCGTCTGAAGTACAGATCTCTGCTCCTCTTAACACAAGCAACAATTCAAACTGAGCTAAAATCATCACGTTGGGTTATTCGTTTACAAATGTATTGTTTTGCACAATTATTGTGGGACGAGCTGTGAGTACAAGCAGACGGCGGTATATTAGAAGTATCAGACACTTCATGTAAAGACATGGTTTTTAAAGCCAAGTTATGGAGACACTTACACAGCATAGGGATCACTGTGAACCCCCACAGAGCCTCTAGGTCACTGTGATTGAGGTCAACATTTGTATTTGTCATAAACTGAACTGCCATAAATGTTCCCATTATCTTTATATTCAACATATTCTCCAGTCAGATGAGTCCCACTGCTCCAGTGTTGACAACTGATCATCTTTCACTTCATTATTTCACCATTACATCAAGTCTGGAGATCAATGGACAGAAGTCAGAAGAACTAAAATCAAGAAAGAATATTCAAAACAACAAAGTGAATCTGTATTTCCATCACGTTTCTTCAGTTTCCTCCAGCAAACTGTTGTATCTGTTTGAAATTGAGTCCAAAAAGACAAAAGCAATGGTATTTAATTCCCAAAGCACACAGACGTCGACATTATTTACTGAAAGGTTTAATTATCACAAATCATCACTATTGTAGACCTCAAAAAAGTTATTCCATATGATGGAAAAAACAGGACATGTAAATATGCTTTCCATTGTCATACATCTGTTGGGTTTTGTTTGGCTGAAAAAGCCCTTGTGGCAGGTTGAGAAAGACGTTGCAGTTATTGCTGGTGTTTCTTCACTCTGCTCTGTCGCCACAGAACTTACTGTTGTGTTGCTCTCGGCAGGCTGCTGCTTCGGGTTCTGCACAACACCGTGCATCCGTCTCCTCGCTGGGCGTCGTCTCAGA
The DNA here is from genome assembly GCF_963383615.2 of Lipophrys pholis. NCBI lineage: Eukaryota > Metazoa > Chordata > Actinopteri > Blenniiformes > Blenniidae > Lipophrys > Lipophrys pholis. Next base: position 23,812,376 of record NC_137633.1, read on the forward strand.
TGGTCAGGGTGGACTCAGAACAGTACCGCAGTAGAATGCCGAGCTGGAGCCGGAAGCGGTCCAGAGGCGGCAGGTTACCAGTGAGTGCCGACAACCCGGTGCTGGAGCCCAGCGTGGCCTGAGCCCAGAGAGCTGCACCACACACTCCCAGAGCGCCTGGTCCCCGAGGGATGGGAACATGCCCATCATGCAATACTGCCGGGTCGACTCAATGAACCGCACTGACGATTATGATTTCAAATCATTCACAGAAGCTGTAAAAACTGACCCACATGTCGAAAATGAAAGTCTTAATGGTAGAAGTTCATGGTTGCGTGATGCTGGAGCCAATTCAGGAAGTGGATTGTAAATAGCCTGAACATGGTCCGTTCAGCCTCAAAACTTTATACATTGCATCTGAGTCTGGATCTGATCACAGCCATGTAAATCTGTTGTTACATCGTGACTCTATTATATTCTGATTGTTGATACTCTTAAGATGACTTTATATGTGTAACTGTTATGTGACTTTGTGTTATTTTAAGGCTCCTTTATACTCTTTTTCTAACGGTATTCCTCCTGTGATGAAAATCACTGGAAATTAAGTCCAATCAAGTCAGAGACAGCTGAGAGGAGAATTGTCACCCCCTGCTGGTCCATCATGAAAACTAATATTTCTTTCTCCCGCTGACGCCAAGCTGAGGCATGGCATCACAGTGCAAAGTTTGAGGCCATTTACACTGCACTTCCCATTTCATGGCGAATATCAAACTTGGGCTAAGCCCTCAGACTCCGACGGAAGATTTTCATAACCTTTGCCCGTGAATGCCTGTGTCAGCTGGCCAAGTTTCAGGTCATTTGAACCTTTTAGGACGATTTCGCTGCAGAAATTTACAGGCTATTTACAATGCACTCCCTGTTTCCAGCTGGTGGCGCTGCTATCGAGTGTCGATATTGTCAGACCCGCACTGTGCTCCGGTGTTTTGAGCCCGATCGGACCACGTTCAGGCTATTTCTACTGCACTTCATGTTTCATGGCGAATATCAAACCTTGTGGTTTGACCGCGGCCACAAACTCAGACTTTTGTCGAAGATTTTTAATAACTTTCCTTCAGGAAGGACTCTTGTATGCACTGATCAAATTTGAGGCATGTAGGAGCGTACCCCAAAGATGTGAATATGACAAAAAATCTGCAAAAAAATCACACAGGTAATACTAACCCACCGAGTTTCACAGATGTAGGAGTTATGTACTGCGCGTGCTTTTCGAAGACGTTTTTGTAGGGGGCGCTATATAGTCGTCTTTCGAGACAGACACAGATTGTCTGTCGTTGAGGGTTATCCCACCTCAATGGTGGAGCTGCTTTTCTCTCCAGATTGCCAAAGCACACAGAACTACTGGGTGAGACCTACCAGCAACGTCTTCCTCGTGTGGCACCAACGCAGTTGCAATACACGTCCACGGTAGTAGAAAAGTTGCTTTAAAAGAAAGTTTTGGCCAAATACTGGAACATCCTGATGATTTTGACGATGACTGTGCATTGTGCAGATGGGTTTAATGCACACCTGAATGACTGTGTTCTGTTTCCCACGTTTAACAGGATTTGAGTATTGAAATGTGCCTTTTGCAAACTAACAAACAAACTGACCTCCATCATCAGGGAGTATACTGTACATAGTTGCTGGGTAAAACCATCTCAGACAAGAGGTGGAAACACACGTGACAGTTGGCAGAACTAATGGTGGGAAAACTACGCCCCCGATCCATTGTCTGATCCACTGCCAAGCCTTTTTCCACTCCAGGAGGAGACCTCCCACCAGCAATGTGAATATGTGTGCGCTCCATTCAAACCATGAAAGACAAGAACAAATAAATGAATTATAAATCAAATAGTTTCTGTTGTGGTCGTGAAATGTTTGGGGTGTGACTGTCTGCAAATTAAGCGGGGAAGTGAGGTGAGTGTGTGAATGGCATCACCTTCCGATTTGGTTTATCCTGTGCTGCTCGGTGCTGTGGGACGATTAACTCTTCCACTGCAGAATTTTTCTCTGCTGCCTTCGACCAGCTTTGGTACCTGGTAGAGAGGAGCTCCGTTCTTGGTTTCACTCCTCCTGCCTCACCATACTGGACTCTGGCGCCATTGTGACCTCGTCGACAGCCTGAAGCCAAACCTGAGCCGTGGTTCAGTGACGGAACCTGGGCGGTCGGACGGGAGTGTTGCACAGCTGTGCAGAGAGAAGAAGGACAAGCTGCATGTTCTACTACAAAAAGTGTTGGTGTCAATATCAGAACACCATGAAAGATGCTAAGAGAGAACACTTATTAAACATTATTGTGGAAAACCGTAATGACCCACGTGTGCTTTTTAAAATCATTGCCTTTGTTCTTAGTACCCCAGTCAGTTTGCTGAGAATCATCCCCTGAAATATCTATTTCTATTGTTAAGGTTGTTGCCACTTAGGCCCTGATTCAGGCTCCTGCCTCTGATCCCTCTGGTTCTGTCGCTTCTAAGACCGATTTTGATAGATTTGACCTGTGACTTTATCCTTTAGAGGACGTGATTGCTCATATTAAGTGTTCAGGTTTCCTCCCCGGTGCTCTCCTTCTCATCTCTTTACATCTTCCCCAGCAGAGCAACTGCTTCTCGCTCTCATAAACAGCAGTCTGTCCTCTGGTGTCGTCCACCTAAATGTTAAACTTGCAGTGGTACAACTCCTCTTTTAGAAACCAGACCGTTCAGACTAATTCTCTCCAGGGTACATATTTTGAAAATCATCAAACAAAAGGGCTGGGGTCAGAAATAGTTTTTTAAATAATCGTGTGACAAAAGTTTCAGTAAACAGTGTAATTTGTGGCTCCACCAGAGAACTCACACAGGTGAGAAGCCATATTCTAGTGCAACATGTGGGAGAAGTTTCAGTCGGCATGGTTGATTGCTTCACCGCATGAACGCTTGCAAAGAGATGAAGTCATGAGAGACTCTGGGAGATCCCATTCAGGAAGTCCAGTTTGAGCTTAAGTTTAAGGTTGAAATAAATTTGATGTCCATTTGTGTTGAACTGCACAGAGGCTGACTGACGGTCTCCCGGTTGCATATTGACTCTTACAGAAGCACATTTCATTGTTATTTCAAACCCAACTGCCTTTTTGTGTTTTAAAAAAATGTGATGTTAAACGTCTTTTATGATCAGATGTGAACTTTAAAGAAATAAAACATAAAATGTTGATATCAATCTATTAGTCTTTTTTGTTATTCAGTATTTATTTTTTTAATGTTTACCATGAATGAGTCTTAATTTAACTTTTTTTATTACTACTTCAGAAAAAATACTTTTTACTTACGTGATAGTAATGATGCATTTTGTTTGTAGTGTATTTTACATTTGTGAATCTCAAAGTGTCTAAAAACAACACGACTAAAATACTTAAAATGTCAATGAAAACAAGAGCAATCTGAGATTTCTGACCTCCGCCACACACACACACACACACACCACACACACACACACACACACACACACACACACACACACACACACACACACACACACACACACACACACACACACACACTCTGATATGGAACTTTCGGTTGTATTTGCTTATTGGAACTTCCTTCTTTGCTCCTATAAAGAGTTGGAACTGTGGAGTCCTTCGGTGCTTTTCTTCACTTTGGCTTCTTCTGACTGTTTGCGCCTTGAGACGCCTCAGACAGTCGGGGTAAGACAGAAAGAGGAACGCACTAGTTCTTGAGAGGTGTGTTCAACTGCAGCTCACAAGTCCAGTTCTGACTGGCTGCTGCCACAAATCACCGAACACTACAGTCAGACATGAGTCTGTGCAGCTACGAATCCACCGAAGACACAAGAGACGAATTAGAGACGCTGGGGTAAGACTCGACCTCTTACTTTTATAGATATGGACAAGTTGTCCAAAACATGCCTGTGAGGTGTTAATCTGTGACCCTAATTTTTGTGTGTGTGTGTGTGTGTGTGTGTGTGTGTGTGTGTGTGTGTGTGTGTGTGTGTGTGTGAAGAGCGGTTTGGCCAATAACCCAGTGAATAATGAACTTTCACATCCCTTTACTGCCTTCCTCTGCAGCTGCCAAACAATCTGACATTTGTTTCTTTGTTGAGATTTACTGCCGATATGGTGGCAGGGAAAATTTATTGAATACACTCCTCTTTGCATATCACCTGAAACACACCTTTGGTAAATCCATCTTCCTCATTCTGTGTCATGACCACAGACAGGAATGCACACAGAAGTTTCAAAGCCATGTTGACATGAGCCCTCGTGGTTCCTCGCAGACGTCAATCGAGGATTTCAGAGGAGCAACAATTATTATGAGGCTTGTTTGGATCATCATCATGTCACGTTGCCTCTTGTCTTCTTCGGCAATGTGGTTGTTATTGAGAATTTTAAGTTGGTGTAAAGTCGGTGCTGTTGGTATGAGCCTAGATTGATATACAGGATATATTTACTGGTTTTTTGAAAACAGCCTCTGATGTCCAGAATCCTGAACAGTGAACAAAAACAACCATGACAGGAATTGAGGCTCGGACTGAGAGAATGAATGAACAAACACTTGTTCAGGATTTCCTGTGACTGCTGCCCCTCTGTTGGACTCCACTACTACACATCACACTTGCAGACAAGACTTTTTTAAAAAGGGTGAAGGTCCACATGATGGCGCATTGGACCCGCCTGCGGTTCCTTGTGTCTCTGGATGAAGTATTTGCATTGTGTTTTCAGGCTGTTTCTGGTTCTGGTTGTATGGTTCTTCTTCTTTGGTTCTGGTCATGTGCATGTGTTTAGTTGCTCCACCCTTCACGAGTCTCATCTGTGTGCCCCACCTTGACTGTTTCCAGCACTGATTTACCAGCATTCAAAACATGTGATTAAGTATTCAGGCCTCGAAGGCTGCGACGAAAATGGTGTACATCTCTGGATAACGACGGCGAGCGTTTCTCCCAGCTGATGACTGCTTTGTGTACAGATGGTACCATTATGACCTTTCCCGGCACGCTGCGGAGGCTCTGCTCCTGTCCAACGGCTCTGATGGAAGCTACCTGCTGAGAAACAGCAACGAAGGGGAAAGCCGCTTTGCTCTGTCTGTCCGGTCAGTGCGTTCACTGTGCGATGATGACGGGGGATTCAAAACGCCACAGGCAGAAACGTTTTGACAGAAGAATCACAAAAACACAATCATTGCAGCACACGCAGCAAAACATGCTAACCTCGTGAACAGATGTTTGGATTCCTTCGTTAGTTTATTGGAGGAAGCCATCAGAAATACCAGCAAACAGGGAAAATGGCCAACTGTCAATGTTTTATTTTTTGGGGGAAAAAGTTTGGTCATTGTCAAATGTCACAATTTTTTTATCTACTGAATTCATATTGGCTTGCAGCATGCTGCTTTTTTTTTTTTTTGTTATTGTAGGTTGTTGTTGAGAACTTCCCTTTGGTGTTTTAGAAACAATGAAAACAAACCGGCCAAATGAGAGTGTTTGGAGGAAAAAAAAACTGATGTCTTGAAGATCTGTTATCAATTATTTCGGTCCTGTTCTGAATATTTGACGGTGCATGCAGATTGAATGATCTATCTAAACTCTTCATTAGGTTTTCTCATGTGGCAGACAGCTGTGTCTCATGTGGACTTATCAGTCGCAGCAGCTGTTGAAGTTTGATCCCGATCACTGCCCGTCCGTGAGTTATAGTGATTTGCAAACATTTAAAGTTCCTCTACCAGGATCCACACAGGAAAAATTGAAGACCCAGTTTTAGAAGTTGATGTACATCTCTAATACGTTGTCAATATCTTTCTGAAGGGAATTCCTCCTCACGCTCATACAAACACGTTTTTCCAGCATTTAAATTTCACCGAACATCCCCGGGTTTGTTGACATCTTGTGGTCACTGAAACTCCCAACGAGAGCCTGGTCAAGGAACCGGGGAGAGTCCAGCCCCCCCCCCCCCCAAAAACCAGCCCACACATCAGGAATCCTGAACATTCTTCACTGCATTAGTGATATGAGCATGAACAGATTTCTGAATGTCCATATTGTTGGTTTGTCTTGTCACACTTAGGGCGAAGGATTCAGTGAGGCACTTTCACGTGATACGGCGAGACAGCGGCTACGTCTTTGGGTTCAATCAGTTTGCTACTCTTCAGGACTTCCTCAACCACTTTGCCAATCAGCCTCTGCTGGGCAGTGACGCGGGTACGCAGGTCCTCGCTTTTATACTGTTTGTGCTTTGCTTATTTAAATACAGGTGTTACATTTAACAAGATGTTGGCTCATAAGGTGGATTAGAGCTCTTTTATTAAAGGATCATGAAAAGCAGACAGAAGGTTAGAAACAGCCCGTCACCGCAGTTCATATATACTTTGTCGTGCATCCATCTAATGTTGTTATGGGCTATTTTTATGAAATAGATAATCATTATTACTGAAGGTCACTAACAATATTCAACTGAAAGATTCTTTGAACGTGTCTGTACGTCACACACGGGATCTGGTCCTGATCAGATAACAACGCTGACGTGGGCTCTGTGTTTCTGATCCAGGAACCCTGATTGTGCTCAAGTGTCCATACCCATGGAGGGTGGAGGAGCCGTCGATCTACGAGTCTGTGCGTGTTCACACGGCCATACAGACGGGTCGAACCGTCAACGATCTGGTGGCGAATGCAGCATCAGTAAGATACCATCCTGGAAACAGCTCCCATCACAATACGGGTTGTCAGTCAGCGTTTAAAGAAACACATTGCATTTTTTTTTTTACTTTTATGGCCGCTACTCGCTGCATATTAGTGAAGCGGTGACCATTCAAAGCTCTGTACAGAGCTTACACGATTCGTTCAGCTTGCATTGGTCCTCTGGGTTCTTACCACAGTCTGAATATGTGCTTATGAAGTTGATGAGTGACTTTAAATGTGTTGTGGTCTGTGTGAAGTATTGTTCATCTCCCTGATAGCACGGCGGAGAATTTGGATTTCCACTGAAACAAAGCATTTATTTTTTTTTCAGCTGGGCACAAAAGAAGGCTTTCTGATCAAACAAGGCGCTATTATGAAGGTAAGAGCAGTGCTAGTGCAAGACAGACACTTTGGTGAAAATGAACTCTTTGACAAAATGCTGTTCATTTCATCAGCTATTTTTCATTTTAGTATCAGTCTTGGTCTTGTTTCAGTCAACCTTGTTAGTTTTGATCACATTTAGTCGGCCTCATCCCATTTTTATTTGGTCTAGTGACACTCAAACAAAGGTTAATCTTTTTAGTCTTTATCGTAGTTCAAGATTACTGTAACTTCAGTGTCGTTTTAATCAGCAACAACTAAAATAATTATGACATTTTCGGCCATGGAAATTTGACATTTCAGTATTCATACTGAACATGTTAAAAAAATGTCGAGGCTATTTCACATTATTGCTCTCATCCTTTTGTTAAACAAAACATAAACGTTAAATTAGAAATAGAATAAAAATCAATTAGATTAAAGCTGCAAGCAGCATTGAACGGGTCCTCGCTCACCCATGCACGTTGGAATGTGTCACATGTTGAGGTTTTGTGCACGTCTCCCCACTTCCTGTTACCAGCAAGTGGCACTATGACCGATCGATTTAACCATCTTATGGCTGTGATCAGATGCGGACTCTCATTCAGCGTGTAAATTTTCCACCACAGCGGAGCTTGTACACCTCACTTCCTGTTTCCAGCAGGTGGCGTCATGCTCGATGGTTGTTATCGTCATATGGCCCTAATCAGATTGGGACTCTAATACAACGTGCAAAGTTTGAGCCAGAGCGGACAAGGGTTGGACTGATGCAACATATCAAGTTTAAGGTCAATCTGATCACGTTCAGGCTATTTACATTGCACTTCCTGTTTCATGGCGCGCTTGACCCCTGCCACGCCCCCAAATGGTGTTCCGACTGAGAGTCATCATATAGTTGTTTTAACTCTGATGCACTGTTTCAACTTTGAAGCCGATCTGACCGTGTTCAAGGTGTTTACAGTATACAGCAGCAGTTTCATGGCGAACATCAAACTTTGCAGTATGGTTGTGGCCACGCCCCCATAGTTTTTGCGAGAGATTTTGATCAGTTGTGCTCATCGATACCTTTTCTGTCACCACACCAATTTTCAGATAAATTGGAATTACCGTCTCGGACGAGGTCGCTCTCCAACATTCCATGGTATTTCCATGCACTTCCTATGTCCAGCAGGTGGCGCTATGGCCGATGGTCGTTCTCCTGATCTGGTTGTGATCAGGACCAGACTCTGATGCGATGTGTCAGATTTCTGGCCGATCTGACCACTGCTCAGGCGATTTACACTGCACTTCCTGTTTCATGGCGAAACCAACTTTGTGGCGTGGTCACAACCACACCCTCAAAGTTTTGCAAGAGATTTTGAGAACTTTTGCTCTTCAACCGTTTTTCTATCAAAAGAGCCTAAGTTGAAGTAGATTGGAGTTTCCCCCCCGGGACGAGTTCGCTCTGGAAAATTAGTACATTTGAGGACAAATTCACAAAAATCCACCATTTTCCTCAAAATATCCAACTTCCTGTTGAGTTTTCAGTTTGGCTTTAAGAGAGTTTTCTGTTCGTCTTGGCCTGAATTATACTAAGATGAAATATATGATCTGTAGGGAAACAGATGTTTTTTTAATTAACCTCCGTCCCACCAGTCAAGGATATTGCACTGTAAACTTCATTTTGGTTCATGCATGTCTGATACAGTATATATTTTAAGTTACACTCCTTGGTCTGTTAGGACGGCTCCTAGATTTCTCTATAGATGTCCATCTTAGAATGTTAAAATACAAAACAAGTGAGAATAAAGAATAATTCGATAAGTAAATAATAACATATAAAAGGCTTAATGGTGATTAAAAATCCACACAGAGAAAAAATTATTTACACCTCAAATTAAATTGATTAGTACAGCACTTTAAAAACAACTGCAGTTGAACCAAAGTGCTGTTCTTAAATAGACATATACACTTAAAACATTGCAAACAATAAAACAATAGAAAATACCAAAAAAAAAACGATAAAATGGCAACAAGTGCTCACAGGAGTATCTGGGGCCACTCACCATCACCTGTTTTTTTTTTATACATTACATATATCGTCCATATAGCAGTGAACCGACATGCCAGGTTGCGTAAGAATAGAATCAGAGGCAGTAGGTAAAGTGAAGAAAGCAGGGGCCCTAAAACAGAACCCTGTGGAACCCCATGTGAAAAGCCTTGTTTCCACTGTGCAGTACAGCATGGTACGGTAAGGTAAAGCGTACTCAGACCAAAATCTGTTGCGTGGTTCCACCACAGAGAGTACGGTTAAAATGTAGGCGGAGTTGTTGAACAGCGGCGTGACGATGCTGACACTGGAGATCGTACACCGGTAGAGACCCGCCCAGTAGACTGCCAAGTATTAGAGACGCTTAACCACAATCCGAAGAGAGAGCAGCAGACCCCAAGCCTTGTACACCGGCGCCACCTTGCTGCTAACTCAAGGAGGAGTTATAGAGTCTGGTGGCCACAGGAAGACAGGAAGGCTATCCTGTGGCTATGGAGCTCTCCGGTGGGATTAGTCAATCCCTCCAGTCTCTAATCCAGCTGTGGACCAGGACATCATCAAATGAATGAAATCATGTGTTTCATGATGTCTGTGGTTGGTCCAGAAAAACAAGCGACATTCCATCTTAGTTTCAATGGCTTTAACACCAAGTGTTATGTGGCTGAAAAGAGAAATAATGTTTAGACTGTGAGAAGTCACGCGTTGGACTCTTCATGTTGGCAGAACTGGAAGCAGAGATGGTTCACACTCAACAGATACGACCTGAAGTATTTCAAAGAGAGAATGGTGAGTCTTCTTTTAACTTCACATTGCGCACGACTTCATTTTGGATGTGTGACGTTGATGTTTGCGGCTGAAGTCCCTGAATGCAACTTCCTTTCTATTTTTCTTTGAACTTGTGTGTAAACGTTCATATTCCTGTTTCAGAGTGAGGAGCCCATTCGAACCCTGGACCTCAGAGCCTGTTCTGCTGTCCAGTTTGACTATTCTCAGGACAGAGTCAACTGTTTCTGGTAATTGACCCAAACAGACCGAGTTCATCTCATGACAAATTACAAACCATCTTGTGTATCCCGTAATACTGTAAATACTTTTTTGTCCAGATGGCTTTGCGGTTCTGTTACCACGTTTTTCTCTGGATTTTTATTATGAAATGTACAACCTGTTGAAGTAAGTTGCTGCACCTTTCAGAATAGAAATGTGACTTTTCGTAGGAACACATACACTAACATCAAGATTAGGAAAGTAAGCGCAATGAAAACTGAAGACAGGAGTATGCATTGTGCATATAAAGTACCGACAGCGCGTTAATGTGGCATAGTTATACATTAGTGCATTAACAGGACATTTTTTGGTAAATTACAGAATGTTTTCTTGCCCAGACACTGAACCTGCTGCTGAGGAATAGTAGCCCCTGAGCTTGTCACGCTGCTCCTTTGCATATGCGGTGGCATTTCGGTCTCTGCCAGCAGCCACTGACTGACCGGCTTCACTTCGACAGCTCCCAGGGATGATGCGCTGGTCTTCATCCTCTATGTCTACCAGAGCAGGGGGGGGGGGGGGTCAGTGTCTGTGGCCTGTACTCGCAGGTAGTTGTGCAGGGACAGAGCCGCCAGGATTATCCAGGACACTGTCTCTGGTTCCACGGGAAGAGTTGTCAGGAAGACTTGCCATCTGTTGGCAAGTATGCCAAATACATTCTCGACGACACGTCTCGCTCTCGACAGCCAGAAGTCGGAGACCCGCTGCTCACGGTTGAGATGTCTGAAGGGGTTTGAAGCCTCGCCTGCAACAAACATGAAAGGCATCTGTGCCTGCTGGACTTGGCGCCGCTTTCTATTGCTGCCTTCAGGTCAGAGTGGGCATGAACACATCCATCACACACTCTACCTTGTGTACCAACATGTACATACAACAAAACAATATGGGGCATCAACAACAGCCACGAGGACCTCAGAGAAACCAGACGTAGAATGTCTGAAGGTGCCATCACTGTTGCTTGGTGGAAGGATGGGGATCTGCTTGTGAAAGTGGGGAAACTACCATTTGTTCTGAAAACTGCTGGCCGCCTCTCTCCAGCCATCCTTCGTTGTTGGTGTCTATAAAAACGGACACAACCGAACAAAATCTGAACAATGACATCAGTTTATATTCATGTGATTATTATATACACAACAATGATGTCATGTAAATTGCATTCTACCTGCTTCAAAATAGATTTCACCTTCAGGTAATCTTTCTTCAGGACATGGTGCAATATCCTGCATGCCTCCTCAACAATTACACCAACAGTACTTCAACCACTGCAATACTGCAAACTCAAGTCACTTTGATCGTCTATCACGAGCAGACTTTTAGTACTTTGCATTTAATCTTTTTGATACCACACTGTCCATCTTCAAACATCTTGATATTTCCTGGCAAAAACAGAGAGGATGAGAAGGAGCTTCTTCCCTCATGCTGTCTGCCTGCTGAACTTAGAAAAATAGAGTCAAAAGACAAACTGCCTCGTAGATAGATGTTTTGCACTTTGCTTATGGCTTCAAGGTCTGAGTTACATTTCACTGGCAATTGTGTGAAAAGAATTCTGCATGTTTAAGAATCGTGACTTTTATTGTTGCTGCACGTTATTTGAAAGCCCAGAATGTGTACTTTCTGATTTGATGTTTCTCAAATAGTATTTGAATTACAAACAAAATGGTGATGGAAAACATGCAAAAATCACTGTTTTTTTGGGGGTATATCTTTCTTTTGGCTTAATGGGTGTTGATATAGTTGACAACATGTCTTGGTAAACATTTTATTGTGTTATCTGCTCCCCGGCAACCAGAAGAGAGAAACAATGTTCACTAATGGGGTTGAAGGTGGAGTGACAAAATTGACACAATTTGGTTTACCACTGAGCGAATCATCAAGAGATGCATACTCATGTTATAAATCATTTTAATCTGAATTTTATTGTGAATAAAACATAATCCATCAATTGCAGCATTTTAAAACTATGTAAGCATAGTTAAGGCATAAGTAAAGTGGGGAAAGACATTCCTCGCATTGTGAAACAAATAAGTGGTGTTATAGGAAAAAATAGCATTTCCCAAATTTTTTGCCAAAACACCATGGAAATATATCTTTGATACACCTATTATTATTAGCTACAGCAAATTAACCTTGATTAAGCCATGTTTCTGGTAAATAAGCCTTTTTTTTTTTTTAACACTGCGAGATTCACACAAGCGTTTTTTTCCCCCTATGACAGAACTGTGGAGGTGTTGACATATTCTATTGGAATCAACTTGCCAGTCAAGCATGGAAGGCCATGGTTTTGTTTTGTGTGGGAGCAAATTGAAATGAGTGATTCCAGTTCGTTTTTGCTGATCACTCTGACCTACATGTACGTAAGACGTCTGGGCCCAGTGTGGCCGACATGTAATCATGTAAGATATACCATAAAGATGTAATCTAAGTGTCTTAGTGAAACTTTACAACTGAGATAACATTTCTAAAATTTGCACACGCAGATTTGTTGTCCATCTGAAGTTGCATCTTGTCAGTGATTCAGGCATTCGAAGGGATTTTGCATTTCGACCTCAGATTCAGAATCCTGATGATTTTTTGCTTTATGTCTGTACGTTTTCAGATTCATTAAGCAAAGTTGATGTTTCACCTAAAATGGCAGTGAAATGTAACTCAGATCTTGAAGCCTGTCTTATTTTCTACAATATATATTCATGTGAATTATAACCTCTGATGTAGGGCAAGTGTCCCCTGAAGACAGGTGTCCACTCTTCAGAGGGTCATGAGGACAATGTAGGACCAGTTGATACTGAATGAACCAAACACCAAATATGAGATGGAAGAAACATACTTTTATTTAAAAGCACATAACTGAACCAATACAAGGAAATGTATACAAAAAAACATATGTACATAATAAAGGTAAACAAATGTTGAAAAATACATATTTAAACAAAGACATACACCTGAAATCAAGACAATATTATACAACAATGAATTTGGCAAAGTAAGAAAACATTCAAGTAGTTGTCCAATAAATAACTATGCAATATTGTACAAATGTAAGCCTGAAAAGGAAAGAAACATACACAACAAAGCATGTGGACTACAATGGCAACCATTGTCAGAGATAACATAACACAGGAAATATGCATATTATAGGAAATGATCACATTCAACACCCGATCTTATTTACATGGCATTTTTTACAGTTAGATAAATTACAAGGAGTCAACCTGAAACAAACGCTGATGTTTATCAGTTCTACATCATGACACCGTGTCGCTCCACCGACCGTGAACCAAAGAAGTCAGTGACATAAGATTCAACACCAATCAGTAGATTAAGATTTGTGACTATTTTACTAACTCCTGTGAGACCGTGCTGCACCGCTGATGTTCTGGCCTGCTGGAGGCAGCCTCTGTGCTTTCTGTATGTGTTTGGTAATCTTTGGTTTTCCAAGATGGCGGACATCCTGAAGACTAATACTGAAACGTATAGTATTTTGGCCAATTTAGTGTCTGCTTGCCTTGAAATTGACCAGAAAAACCTGTCCGTTGTCCATGTTTGGCTTCTTGTCTGGTCATTTAGGTGTGGAAACTATCATCCGTTCAAAGGTATGCTACTACTGCCACTCTATGTACGTATGTTGTATGCTACTGTTAAAAAACATTTATGCACTTATATCGTTATATGGAGGGCAGAGCAGTGTTGTATCCAGGGAACTTATTGCTGCTATCACGCCAGTTGTCCCGTCTTTGTGACGTCTGAGACGTGACTTGAGCTGCTTTTCTTCCATGTTGGATTACGATAGAAGCCCGTTCCTTTATTCATTCCATGGTGGCTACTGCAGTTTGCAACGCCGCAAGATGACAGTATTTCTTAACTCTGTAGTCTGGACTGGATTCAATCTAATCTGGACTGGATTCAATCTAATCTGGACTGGATGGGAGTCAATCTAATCTGGACTGGATTCAATCTAATCTGGACTGGATTTAATCTAATCTGGATTGGATTCAATCTAATCTGACGCCTCGCTTCTACTCTATGTGTTGTTTTTTTTCTTGTTTTACCACAATGCTTTGTGTTCAGCATGAGGAAACTTCATTGATGACGACACATGAGCAATCTCTATAAAATAGAATAGAATAGAATAGAATAGAATAGAATAGAAATGCTTATTAGCATTAATTCTGCAGGCAGATGTGGGATTAGCAGAGGGTGAACACAATGATGGTACAGATAATATGGCCTGAGACCGACAGCAAGCAGTTCAGGGTTGGGACAGAAGATCTAGTACTTATTTTAATGGTAATCTGAATGGGATTACACCAGTGGTTATTAACAAACACGAAGAGCCCGCCCCCCTCCAGTTTAGCGCTCTCTGATGGTCACATTCTCATCAGGAACCTCAGAGTGCAGCCACGTATCAGCGAAGCATGTCACACTACGCTCCGTGAGGGAGCTTACGTTCTCCAGGGGAAGAGGCTGGAGACGCTTCTCTCCTCCTCCAGTCGCCCTTGTTGTAGCAACGCGTCTCTAACATTTCGCAGCTTGTTTCACTTCTTCATCTCCTATGGCTCTTCTTCCAAACCTCCTCCGGGAAGTAAATGAGTGAAAAAAGTTCCAGTTCCCTTTAAGTCTGATAAAAAGGTAGAAAATGGAAGTTGGATCGAACGGAGAAAAGCTCACCAACACATCTGAAAAAGGAAACAGAAACTGATTGAAAAAATAAAAAAATTCAAATAAAGCAAAAAGAGAACGACAACGGGAGCGAATGCTTCAGACAGCGTCTGTTGCATAAGCAATGATTCAAAATTCATGTGTCTGTATGTCTTCATGTGTCTTTATATTACTTGATATATCTTTGTCTGTCCTTGCTTGATTAAACCTTGAGTTCCTCGGGACGTGTATGTTGAGACATGTACAGTATGTTGTGAATGTTAAGATGTGTATGTTGTGATGTGTATGTTGAGACGTGTATGTTGAGACATGTATGTTGTGAATGTTGAGATGTGTATGTTGAGATGTGTATGTTGTGATGTGTATGTTGTGATGTGTATGTTGTGATGTGTATGTTGAGATGTGTATGTTGAGACATGTATGTTGAGACATGTATGTTGTGAATGTTGAGATGTGTATGTTGAGACGTGTATGTTGAGACATGCATGTTGAGACATGTATGTTGTGAATGTTGAGATGTGTATGTTGAGATGTGTATGTTGAGACGTGTATGTTGAGATGTGTATGTTGTCAATGTTGAGATGTGTATGTTGAGACGTGTATGTTGAGATGTGTATTGAGACGTGTATGTTGAGACGTGTATGTTGAGATGTGTATGTTGAGATGTGTATGTTGAGACGTGTATGTTGAGACGTGTATGTTGAGATGTGTATGTTGAGAATGTTGAGATGTGTATGTTGAGACGTGTATGTTGAGACATGTATGTTGTGAATGTTGAGATGTGTATGTTGAGACGTGTATGTTGAGACGTGTATGTTGAGACGTGTATGTTGAGATGTGTATGTTGAGACATGTATGTTGTGAATGTTGAGATGTGTATGTTGTGATGTGTATGTTGTGATGTGTATGTTGTGATGTGTATGTTGAGATGTGTATGTTGAGACATGTATGTTGTGAATGTTGAGATGTGTATTGAGACGTGTATGTTGAGATGTGTATGTTGAGATGTGTATGTTGAGACATGTATGTTGTGAATGTTGAGATGTGTATGTTGAGACGTGTATGTTGAGACGTGTATGTTGAGATGTGTATGTTGAGACGTGTATGTTGAGATGTGTATGTTGAGACATGTATGTTGTGAATGTTGAGATGTGTATGTTGAGATGTGTATGTTGAGACGTGTATGTTGAGATGTGTATGTTGAGACATGTATGTTGTGAATGTTGAGATGTGTATGTTGAGATGTGTATGTTGAGACATGCATGTTGAGACATGTATGTTGTGAATGTTGAGATGTGTATGTTGAGATGTGTATGTTGAGATGTGTATGTTGAGACGTGTATGTTGAGACGTGTATGTTGAGATGTGTATGTTGTCAATGTTGAGATGTGTATGTTGAGACGTGTATGTTGAGACGTGTATGTTGAGATGTGTATGTTGAGACGTGTATGTTGAGACGTGTATGTTGAGATGTGTATGTTGAGACATGTATGTTGAGATGTGTATGTTGAGAATGTTGAGATGTGTATGTTGAGACGTGTACGTTGAGATGTGTATGTTGTGAATGTTGAGATGTGTATGTTGAGACGTGTATGTTGAGACGTGTATGTTGAGATGTGTATGTTGAGACATGTATGTTGAGATGTGTATGTTGAGAATGTTGAGATGTGTATGTTGAGACGTGTACGTGGAGATGTGTATGTTGTGAATGTTGAGATGTGTATGTTGAGACGTGTATGTTGAGATGTGTATGTTGAGACGTGTATGTTGAGATGTGTATGTTGAGAATGTTGAGATGTGTATGTTGAGACGTGTACGTTGAGATGTGTATGTTGTGAATGTTGAGATGTGTATGTTGAGACGTGTATGTTGAGACGTGTATGTTGAGATGTGTATGTTGAGAATGTTGAGATGTGTATGTTGAGAATGTTAAGATGTGTATGTTGAGATGTGTATGTTGAGACATGTATGTTGAGACGTGTATGTTGTGATGTGTATGTTGAGATGTGTATGTTGAGACATGTATGTTGAGACGTGTATGTTGAGATGTGTATGTTGAGATGTGTATGTTGTGTATGTTGTGATGTGTATGTTGAGACATATATGTTGAGACGTGTATGTTGAGACGTGTATGTTGAAACGTGTATAACTGAAGCAGAAAGGTCCATCTGACTGTTGTTTTTCTGAAATGTTCTTTCCAACAGCAGCAACAAGTCTTGTTTGTGTTGCATGAGAAGAAGGAAGTGTGATCAGACCAATAAACAAAGGAAATAGAGACGAGAAGGAGAAGTTCACATGAGCTGACACACAAGTTACAAGTTTCACAATGTGTCATTCGGTTCATCCATCTTCTCCCACTGATCGGTTTCCGGGTGGCGGGGGTGGCAGTCTGTCACCCAGATCACATTGCATACATTAAGAACCTTTCCTGCAGGTGGTGAGCCCCCAGAAGGTGGCACCCAGCATGGGACATGAACCCTCTACCTTGAGAGTCTCATGCTCTACCGACTGAGCGAGCCGGGGTGGTTCATTCAGTTCATCTTTTAAAAAAAACTCTGCCTAATAACATCTGGAAATTAAGAAGAAATCATTGCATCCAGGCTCCATTTCCATCTGAATGACGTTGAGATCTAAACATTCTGAAGTCGTCACTGTGAGACAAGAAACTACACGTGCTACATCAGTGTCTGTCCTCTGTGTTCACAGTCTGGTGTTTCCTGAGCGGACGTTTTACCTCTGTGCAAAGACCGGCGTGGAAGCAGATGAGTGGATCAAGATCCTGAGGTGGAAGCTGGTGAGTTGGTTTGTCCATCCATTCCTCCCTCACAGCCAGCAGCACCTCCACCTCCTCCACCCCACCCTCACAGCCAGCAACACCTTCACCTCCTCCGTCCCTCCCTCACAACCAGCAACACCTCCACCTCCTCCGTCCCGCTGCCACAGCCAGCATCACCTCTACCTCCTCCGCCCCTCCCTCACAGCCAACATCACCTCCACCTCCTCTGTCCCTCTCTCACAGCCAGCAACACCTTCTCCGCCCCTCCCTCACAGCCAACAGCACCTCCACCTCCTCTGTCCCTCTCTCACAGCCAGCAACACCTTCTCCGTCCCTCCCTCACAGCCAGCAACACCTCCACCTCCTCCGTCCCGCTGCCACAGCCAGCATCACCTCTACCTCCTCCGCCCCTCCCTCACAGCCAACAGCACCTCCACCTCCTCTGTCCCTCCCTCACAGCCAGCAACACCTCCACCTCCTCTGTCCCTCCCTCACAGCCAGCAACACCTCCACCTCCTCCGTCCCTCCCTCACAGCCAGCAGCACCTCCACCTCTTCTGTCAATCCCTCACAGCTAGCAACACCTCAACCTCCTCCGTCCCCCCCCCTCACAGCCAGCAGCACCTCCACCTCCTCCGTCCCTCCCTCACAGCCAGCAACACCTCCACCTCCACCTCCTCCGTCCCTCCCTCACAACCAGCAACACCTCCACCTCCACCTCCTCCGTCCCTCCCTCACAGCCAGCAACACCTACACCTCCACCTCCTCCGTCCCTCCCTCACAACCAGCAACACCTCCACCTCCTCAGTCCCGCTGCCACAGCCAGCATCACCTCTACCTCCTCCGCCCCTCCCTCACAGCCAACAACACCTCCACCTCCTCCGTCCCTCCCTCCTCAGCCAGCAGCACCTCCACCTCTTCTGTCAATCCCTCACAGCCAGCAGCACCTCCACCTCTTCTGTCAATCCCTCACAGCTAGCAACACCTCAACCTCCTCCGTCCCCCCCTCACAGCCAGGAGCACCTCCACCTCCTCCGTCCCTCCCTCACAGCCAGCAACACCTACACCTCCACCTCCTCTGTCCCTCGCTCACAGCCAGCAACACCTCCACCTCCTACGTCCCTCTCTCACAGCCAGCAACACCTACACCTACACCTCCTCCGTCCCTCGCTCACAGCCAGCAACACCTCCTCCGTCCCCTCCAGGTTCAGTGTGTAATCACTGTGTAGTTCTCAGTGCTGAGTGGAGATATAAAAGCTGTTTATCTAATCAGTCTACAGTGTGGACGTTAAAACTGTGAAATTCATCTCTAAATAACAGTCTCACCAGGAGGTGAAGACTGAAACATCTTTGGGCCTTTGTATGTTCAAAATCAAGTGAGCACTCAGTTACAGCTGCCTCAGTGTTTCTTTTTTAGAAGCAATAACATCTCTATATAATTTTTTTCTTCTACAACTGTTCACACACAGTTCATCTATGATAAAACCACAAACATCCCACTAATCGAGGTTTCTTAATCTGGTCCATCATTGTTTTGTGCGTCCAACATATTAACGCATTAATGAAATGTGAATATGGGTATAATTTAATACACATATAACAGAAACAAATCACAGTTGTTGGATCCTGAAAGCATGAAATGTTTTCTTCACAAAGATGAAAACAGGGGCTGTGGTGTGAAAACAGGGAAGTTACTTTTTAAATCTGATAAAGATGCAGTTTGTTTTAATAACCGCCGTCACATGTCACACTGTTTTTCTCTCCAGTCACAGACCAGGAAAAATAGATGACGTCCGACCCTGAAGAACTGAAGAAACCAGCATGTGAAAACTTTCATGAACATTTGTGTAATTTACTGTTTTAAACATGAAACATGATTGACCTCTATATGTTGACGCTCTACTGTGTCGCGTTTCATTTTAAAAGGTAAACCTATTGCTTATTGACAGATTTAGGGTCACGTCTCAATCACCGAATCCTCTTGCGGCCCATCAGTCCGCCTCAGTGGGAGATACACACCGGTGTTGCTACTGAAAAGGCTGACTCAACGGTTATCATACATTTCAATTTCACCACATGTAACGTGGTTTCTCCAACCGCAGCAGTCTTCTCTGTGACAGATCCTGGTCTGTCGGTCTTCAGCTCAGCATCAGACATCAGACATCGACTCCTCCTACTCTGTTGCTGCCAACAGCACCAGTCCGGTGGATTCCTTCCTGAGCAAGTGCAAAGAGAGGACGCTTGTAAAGCAGTCGTCCAAGAACAACCTCTGGCTCTGTTGCTTGGGTATTGGCTGGACCAGGCGGAGGACATTTCCACTTGCTCCTTCAGAATCGGCCTTGACAAAGTATTTTGAAACTCCATTTATTTCGTTTAGCTGGACGGTATTGCTTTAACTTGCTTTTTGAACGGTCCGACTCCAGCAAGCTTCTCACTCATCGTGATGGTTTTTAACTTTGACGTGAAATGATCTCCCAGTGGCCGGACCCGGTACCGTGGACCTGGACGAGCGTGTGCTCCTGCTTCATTGTGATTGAAGAGCAGAGTTCATTGATGACTTCCCATCTCTTCAGACTCATGGTGTCACTACCTGGGACACTCGGACAGCTTCATGCTAGAACAAGCGGAGGTCTGGTAATCCATACAGTGACCTGCAGACCACAGTACCCAGGAGGTGCTCCAGGTGTTTAGCTGGGAGGATTAAGGATTTGTTGTAGTCTCGCTGTAGTATAAAGGTTTGGCTGCTCTTAAAGTAATTCCAGCATTTAAAAAAAGATATAAAGGCCAAAAAAAACGTTACAGAAAGGGGTTGAAATGTCGTTTCTTGCCAGAGCTATGCTGCAGAGGGTGAAGACTAAGCTTCTTTTCTCAAACCTTCATCAGCCACATTTAACCAAAGCTGCTGACTGTTAATAAACCGTTAAAATGTGTTTACATATGAAATGCTTATTTTCATTTAAGCAGCTTTGGCTTGTAAAAAAAGTGATGAGTCGTTGTTGGACCTCTGGTGTTTTGTGCAAAGGTTTCAGGATGGTCTTCCTCACTTGGCTCTTAGGTCAGCTTCACACAGGAATGCTAATCACACATTGGTGAGGAGAGACGGGCGGTGCATTTGCTCATACTTTGAATATCAGTGACATGTTTACACCTCGAGTATCATTGACGTCAGGATTATGAAACAATAAGAGCCGAGAACTCAGTCAATTCAGAACCACAATAAACTGGAAATCTTTTGGACCGTGGGGAGAAGCCAGAGGGAACCGAGCTCACCATTCCAACACCGTGTCATGTATGAGGAACAGATTAACTGCAGTACGTTGCTTCTGCAGAAAAACCAGTGAAGCAGACAAGATTCATCCAACAGGTTGAATTAAGATACAAACAACAGGGGAGTCATAGATGAAGCTTTATTCAGATTTATACAGATTAACATGGAAACAAGGAAAGAACACGATCCATGGGGGGGGGCATGGTGGGACTCTGCTCAGACACTTTGTGTCCCAGGTTATGTGACCTCCACCACCTGCCTCAGATCATCTATTAAAGGGGCCAGATCTTTCTCCAGGCTCATGATGAGACCTGAGGACAAAGAGAAGACTTCGAGTCAGAAAGGCAACCTGAATCCCATTAATGAGGGGGTGAGAGCCGGACCGGACATCTCTAAACAAGTGTTCTAGTGTTGTTGGTTCACATAACAAAAATGTCTGGTAAACGTCACAAGCATGTCTCAGTTTGAACTGCAGCCGTGGGAATAACGGCAGAAAACTCGAATAAGCAGGTTCTATTAATCATGGCCTGAATCCATCATTTAACTTGCTGAAGACAAAAAACATTTTCATTAGTCATTATCTATCTGATTATATCTCCCGCTTTAACGGGTGGAAGGCACAGATGAGTGTCGTAAATCCTCCACTTTATATGTGATCGGAGTGTAAATATCCTCAAATTAAAGCTCACATCTCCAAATATCTATGGATCCGAGTGTAGCTCGTAAAAAGGATTCCTCACCGACTCATTCTTCATCTTGAAGCTTTAGCAGTATGAACATGATCACAATAACAACAGAGCGACTTCAGATAAGTTTAGTTTCACCTGTGTTGGCAGTGCTGCTCGCAATGAAGCTGATGACCAGTGGCAACCGATTGAACTGCACGATCTGTTCATAACAGAAACGGTACAGGCGGGTTAGAACAGGGAGCATTCAGTGTGGCAGCCGCTCAGAGACGCACTGGCTGTTCTTATACAACAGTCTGTGCTCGTATTCACGAAGCGTCTCAGGGTCTCTCAGAGCTCCTAACTTAGCCTAAAAACTCCCAGAAAGGAATCTTAACTTAAAGGTGATTCAGGAAGTTTCTAAGAGCAACTCTGAGGAAGGTGTTGACAGAAACTTTTATCTTTGTGAGGAGGTGTGGTCGACCCCGTTGTTATGTATGATGCAGTCTGCTGAAAGCTGATTGGTTGTTAGAGAAAGGAAGAGAGAAATACGCCTCTGCTCCGCCTAATGAACGGAGAATAAAATAACCCATCAAATATTAAAAATGTGTAATCATGAAAGTGATTTTATGTCATGATGATTAAACTCAGAAAAAGTACATTGCTTAAAAATGATTGAACTTACCTCGTTAACATGCCGATTATTATATTGATTTGATTATTGTTATCTTTTCTGTCCATGATGGTTATTTTTTACCTCTTAATGTATTTGATAATAATGGTGGACGCGACGCAGCGTCACCAATTCCTGTGATTGGTGGAGCTCTTGTGAAAAGAGATTTGATTGGACAGAATGATGAAAACAACAAATAGAGTGGATACAAAAAAAACAAAGAACTAGAAAGTCCAACTGGACAGAAGAGCAGTGCTGTGAGCTCGTCCCTGATGAGGTCGACCACAAACATTCTTTCTGTAGTGTGTCATTAGATCATTGTCCTTAAACAAATGGAGAACATCTTTCTTTTCTCTTCGTCTTTCCGTCATCTCGTCTGTTTAAGAAACTCTGAGGCTTCTTAAAAGTCCTCCTCACTACTTTTAGTGGTTTTCCACCCGAGGAGCTCTCTCAGGGCTGAAGATGCTTTGTGAATTACTTTTAACTTAGTAAGGGAACATTCTGAGAAAAATCTTAGAATTCTAAGATTTCTTTTAAGAGTGACGTCACTAAGAGCTACTTTTAGTCTTAGGATGCTTTGTGAATACGGGTGCTGGAGTCGAGCTTCAAACAATCCGTCATCCAGATAATCACACGTCAGCAGACCTGCTCGTGGATCTGCCGCCTGTGACGAGAACTGGAACAGGTTTGTTCTTTTATCAGAAGAGCTACACATGCAGTTTACTGGACACATTGGAAGAAGAGGAAATCATTGAAACGCTGCAGTTTCCATGTGAAGCCACTAGTTGGTGCTGTGTTTTAGCTCTGTAACCACACTGAGCAGTTCTATCTGAACCCGTCCGCTTCTTTTCTCTGTCCTTGCTCATGTTATACGTCAGTGTCTGTATAGAATAGATACTGCTCACATATGCAGACGACGGTGTAGTAAATGGTAGGAAATGTTCACTTAGTGGGAGAAGAGCTGTTAAATGCTAACAAACACGCCGACTCCTCCATTGTTGTTGTTCATCTACTCACACAAGAGCAGAGAACTAGTGACTGAAACTGTACACCAGGTTGGCTTTTCTTCATTTGCCTTCTGATATGGCTTAAATGGCTAAAACGGGTAACTTAAACCCAATAACAAGTCATCAGCTGGACTGAAGAGGTTTTGAACTGCCTGGTCAGTTTCAGTTCCGGCCCATTGTGGACAGGTGAAGAACGCACACGAGGAGTGAGCGGATGGAAAAGAGGAGTTGTGACTTGAGCCCTGACCTGGTAGGTGTTGTAGTAGCAGATGATGCTCTTGTTCTTGGACAGGCCCAGTTTACTGCCCTGATCGGTGGCCAGAGCAAACGTGGACAGGAAGCCAGGTCTGAGCGCATGAACCGGAGCGTTGTCGTTGGCAACTGCAAGAACACAGCAGGTCAGACGTGCAGGGAGTTTACAACTTTGACACAGCGAAGGAACGTCCACTTCTAATAGGAATGTATTGAAAAACAGATTGTTTCTTGCTGAGTCATCGGTGTGTCTGCAATCTGATGTCTTCATGATGCGCCACAAACCCCGTGAGGCCTCCGTACGTCCTCCAAACCTGGACTAACAGTGTGTAGTACCACCAGAATGAAGAGCAGGACCGCGTGCGTCCCAGTGACAGGACACGAAGGCCAGCTCACCTGTTACTGGTTCACCTCAGGTAGGCTGAGCATGTCTGGTCCAGACCAACTCTCATTTTTACATCTGGTTCGAAACCAGTGAGCTCCAGCTGGTTACAGGTTTCAGATACGTACTGTATGTAATCCGTGTACTGCACCGGCTCAATAAAACGAGTCCGCGTTGTTACTCTGCTCACATTTTAGTCTCATTGCTATAACAGATCTAGTTTTAACTGAATGTGCAGTAAGCGTACTGCTGTCGGACGTCAGAGTGTGTTGCACATTGCATAGTGACCCTGGTTCAAAGTGAGCAGACAGAGTGACAGAGGCTTAAATTATTGTTCCATATGTGAAACGGAGCGCGCTGCACAATAGCTGCGTCTTAATGTTCAGGTCCGCCCTCGTTGAGGAAACTGATTTAGACAGTGTTCAATTCAGTGTTGAGTCTTCTCTAATATTTATAGTCGTGGCGGATGTGGAACTCGCTTGCGGGAGATGGCGGGTAACGGCCGGGTCTCATATTGATGTTTACGGGCGCGACTCATGCCAGACTCTGATCCGAGTTAGGGCGTAATGCCACACTCAACTATTTGGACGACAACATGAGACGTTTGCCGTTGTTCTCAACACACAGTGCGAGAACAGAGCGGCTGGACGGAGCCTTCTCACCTTTGATAACAGGAACACCGTCGCGGTCTGTCACTACCACGGCATGCAGACCTTCAACACTGAACAACAACAACACCGTTTACAGTCAGAGAGAGTCTCACTGGACACACAGAGGTAAAACAAGCCTGATATCTTTGTGCCACACACACACCTCTGTAACTGCTTGTACAGGTATCGCTTCAGATCCTGCAGACACAAACATGTGAGACGTTACACACAAGAGATGTAAACACAGAATGAATGCTAAAAAAAAAAAAAAAAACCGGAACCAAGCAAAGATAATACAACAGTTTGCCAGTGGAGCCCAGAGAGAGACGAGCTGTACTCACATCAGCCATGTTGGATAAAGAGAATCACTGTGGAGAGAAAACACACACCATCATGTTGTGTTGTGCTGCATGTCAAAGCTCTGCGACCTTTACGACCACAACAGACCATCGGTACCGGATAAAAGTCATCTGGAGCCACAAAACATTTTTTTTTACTTTTAAAATGAGGAAACACAAATACAAATACAAAAACTGCAACTAAGAAATACTAATCTATCAAGTCCCATAAAGACATTTAGGACAGTAGGCATTAGTGCAATTTGTTTTTTTTAATTCCATTCAGTTTTTTCCTTCAATCTTCACCAGTGGTTGAAGCTGTTTGTGCTATTCTGGACATTTTAGGATTTTTTGTTGTTGTTATATTGCAACATTATTTGGATGATTTGACATCGACTGATGATCATGCAATCATTGCAAAATTATCATTTATCAGCCATTTCACCAAATTCAGTAACTTCTGCATTTCTTCCAAACGAATAAATTTTTATGGAAAACAATCGTGTTATAGATAAAGTGTAGTGCTATTTCTAATCTGATAAATCATCTTTTCTTCCAGCTCAGTCCACTGGATTAAAGCGTGTCTTTCATAAACATAAAGCTTCTCGCTTGTCATTTTTTAAAGCCCCTTTTTGTCGCATATAATATATCATATAGTTAGAATACACGTGGTTAATCTTTTACAGCAATCAAGTTACACTTTACAGACTTTAATGGTGAAAGTTTAGATTTTAGTCCGCTTAAAGCTTTTCAACATATTTGATCGCGTGTTAACAGCTCACAAAGATGTTTTACACTTTAACGTGTTCAAATATCGTTAGAAAACACTTTTAGAGTGGTATTTCATTATTAATCATGGTTTATCTGGTCACCTTGTCACTGCATAAACTTTTGTTTTCAAGTTATGCTAAAGATATCACAACCCTTGGGGGTAAAGAGAGATGCGTCTTTGTTAGATCGACTGTGACAAAGAGACTCCATGAAAAGATAAAAGTGACTTCATGTTTGTGAAGCAGAAAGTGAGCGATGTTTGACTTGCCTCTCCGAAGCTAACCTGTTAGCTCGGCTGTCAGCAGGTCTCGCGGCGGATCAACCGGGTTTTTATCGCGTCTCCGTCTCAATAAAAACACAATTCCCGTTTTCGGGAGCCGAAACACGCTCAGAGTGAACTCACCTTTAATAAAACTCCCCAAAGCAAACCGCAGACATGCGATCGCAGCCAGGAAACTACAGCACGCGACAAGGCGTCACATGACAAGAAGCCGCACGACAACACGTGACGTAGGTTCCGCTTCTCTAATCAGCGGGCAGTGCGCCACCTGTCGGAGAGACTCCACACGGACTGCTTTTTGTAAGTCACCGTGGGCGCCATCTTGGATGAGGACCCTCTTCGCTTCCAGTACACTGGAGATGAGGAAGGGCATTTTGACAGCCATAAAAAGAATAACTATTAATATTAAAAACAACAACAATAACAATGATATAGAAACAACCTGATAACCGTTGGCTACATTTTACAATTATGTTGATAGTAATTGGATTGAAAGTTATTGAATAAATGAATAATGTATATTGCACACATAACAGTAGCTCCCCGGACAGTCAGGGTTCCCCTAGAACATGGCTGATGCCACCAGAGAGTCATGGAAAGTCTTCATTGGCAGGACTTTTCTCTCAGAGCTGGTCTTCCTCCTCTTCTTGACAGTAGCTCACAGAGCCTCCTCTGGAATAAAACCATGACCATGCAAATATTCAGGTGCCTCGTGTACAAAGGGTGCGTATGTACAAAAACATGGCATACATACTTTTTCACGATAAAGTTCAGATGTATCAAGAGTGTGGAAATGTGCAGTGCCTCACTCAGACCTCATGGCATATGCACCTTTCTACAGCTGTTGATCTTTCGTCGACACTTAGAGGTGATGCTGGGAAACTGTTCTAATAAATAAATGTGATTTGTTCATCAGACACACATGAACAATTAACATTGATGATGAGCAGTTAACACGCCCACATGTCTGCAAGTATCAGAAGACATTGTAAATGGTGCGACATGAAAAAAGTGTGTTCAGAGACAGAGAGGATTTACTGGTGCATGATGATCAGCTGACTTAGGTTCTCCAGGACGATCCTCCTCAAACTGTCTTCAGAGTTCCTTGGAGCGCGACACAGCGAGGAGCCATGCGCTGTCTGTTTCCACTCAGGTGCTGACCGCAACGGGGCCAGTCCAGGTGAAGCAGGCCAACCGATCGGGACAAATTGAGATGGCATGTTTCTGAAATGAGTCTAGACATGTTTCCAGCACGTAGTTGACATGATGTTGATTGTTTACTCAGTCTACAGAATGAGCACAGCTTGAGGTCCCAGTATTATGAAGTGTGGACATTTCTGAAGGCATCAATTAACCTCACAAGAATATTTGGGAACTGCACACACACACACACACACACACACACACACACACACACACACACACACACACACACACACACACACACACACACACACACACACACACACACACACACACACACACACACACACACACACACGTCATAAGAGCCACCTGAAGCAGCTAAACTACAATTAAGAACAGCTTTGTAGGGTTTAATCAGCCTCTAACCTTCCCAGAGGACCAGAGGGACGGAGACAAGTGAGGAGTCAAAATGAGGCACACCTGGGAAGAACAAGTGACAGAGGGGAGACGAGAGGAGTGAGAAGACAAACTTCCCCAAGGAAGGAAGGAAGGAAGGAAGGAAGGAAGGAAGGAAGGAAGGAAGGAAGGAAGGAAGGAAGGAGAGAGAGAATGTCTCAGAGCTGTGGAGGTGAGCTGAAGTGAAGACATCACCTGAATGTGTTTCTAACACGCACACACAGACACACACACAGACACACACACAGACACACACACAGACACACACACAGACACACAGAGCCGGGATAACTGCGGAAGTATGTCAAAACCAAGCAAAGGCGGCTTTGTTGGTGTGTTGATCCTGAAGGTGTTGAGCCTCTTCAGACCTGCAGATGGCAGCATTATGAAGGAGACAGGAGTTACGGGGCTTCTTGGTGACTGATTTATACTTTTGAAAAAAAAAAAAAAAACCGTAACATGTTTCTGGTGTTTTGCACCTCATCTGACATGGTAACATTCATCAATTATATCACGTCTCTTCATACCCCAACATTTCTATAGACTTTTATTTTGTTAAAATTGAGGAGTGTGTGTGTGTGTGTGTGTGTGTGTGTGTGTGTGTGTGTGTGTGTGTGTGTGTGTGTGTGAACTCGTTGGAATGGAAATTTCAAACTCATTCCGTGGATTTGTGTGTCAGTAAATCTGACTGTTAGAAATTCAGCTCCTCACTGGTCATAAACTTCACTGGAGTCACAAATGGAGGGAATATTTTCTGTTTTGACCAACTGGTGTATTTTATTTTTTTAAATTTCATTAATCATGCACTGATCACAACTCAATCTCTTTATTCATCAGTTTTTAAATGATCCAATTCAACGTGATGAGAGTTGGTCAACAGCATTCAAATGGAACACACACATACAAGTATGAAGCCTGACTACATAACACACGTCGCCACTTCTCATGGAAGGTTTTGAAAAGTTTCCACATGATCACCACATCCAGCCGATGGCAGAACTTCTTGCAGAGTTGAAGTCTTTCCGGAAAAGTTTCCCGGCATTTCCTAAATCGCCCCACATGCCTCTAGTGTTGCCAGGTTTGCTCGACATAAGGTAAGGTTTTGGGAAGATTTCCACAGCAGGATTCATGTGGTTTCACCATACACATTGCACACTTTAGAGCTGAGCTGGTACTAGGAACTGGGCTTAACATACTAAGACGTGTTGTCCTCGATGAGCGATGCTAAGCTGGTAATCAACTTTTATTCAACCCAGGGTTTTCTAATCGTGATCGGTTTTGAAAATTTCCAGAGTGTAACATGTGATGCCTCAGTCTGTAGAAAAGTGATTTTCCTTGTACAGAGTTGGTGTTCACCTACTCACACACAAGCTGACCAACTAACGATGGAGGATTCTGAGTGTTTGTTAAAATCTAACAGCTCGTCTTACTGAACTATCATCTGCATACGTGGTGACGCATTTCTTCCATCCAAACACTGAGTGGACCAACAACAGAGAAAAGCTGACAAAGAAACAAACAGTCTATCATTTTAATGGTTGGATTATTCACACAGTGAGAGATAGAAAATCCAGGGAATCATTTTAAATAAAAGACATAAGCAGACTTGCATTTTATCAAGAGGTAATAGTATTTGATCCCCTGGCAAAACATGGCTTAGTACTTGGTGGCAAAACCCTTGTTGGCCTGCACAGAGGCCAGACGTTTCTTGTAGTTGATTACCAGGTTTGAGGAAAATATCAAGAGGAATCTCGGTCCACTCCGCTCTGCAAATCATCTCCAAATCTTTAAGGTTTCGAGGCTGTCGCTTTGCAACTCGAAGCTTCAGCTCCCTCCACAGATTTTCTATGGGATTAAGGTCAGTCCATTACCTTAATATGCTTCTTCTTGAGCCACTCCTTTGTTGCCTTGGCCGTATGTTTTGGGTCATTATCGTGCTGGAAGACCCATCCACGACCCATATTCAGCGCCCTGGCGGAGGGAAGAAGGTTGTGACTCAGGATTTCACGGTATATGGCCCCGTCCATCTTTCCATCAATGCGGTGAAGTCGTCCTGTCCCCTTAGCAGAGAAACACCCCCAAAGCATGATGTTTCCACCTCCATGCTTGACGGTGTTCTTGGGGATCATAGTCAGTTTTTTTCTTCTCCTCCAAACACGGCGAGTCGAGTTGATGCCGAAGAGCTCGATTTTAGTTTCCTCTGACCACACCACTTTCTCCCAAGACTTCTCTGAATCATTCAGGTGACCAATGGCAAGCTTCAAACAGGCCTGTACATGTGCCTTCTTGAGCAGGGGGACCTTGCGGGCACTGCAGGATTTCAATCCATTGGGGCGTAGTGTGTTACCAATGGTTTTCTTGGTGACTCGGTCCCGGCCTGCTTGGCCCGGGAGCTCTACGCTCTGTCCGGTTTTGACCTGGTGGTTTAGGTTGGGGCATGGGGGCCTGTGTCCCTTCTTCTTCTCCTGCAGACTCTGACTGGGGGTGGTCTTCTCTATGTTCTCCATCTGGGGCCCCCCGGTGGGGGTGTGGCCCTCTCCAGGATGATTCGTTGGGTCCTCCTCGGGTCTGGCGGGGTACTGGGTGCTCGGGTGACACTGCCTGTGCCCGTTTGACCCGGGTGACTGAGGTGGTATTGTGGGCCATCAAGTTCCAGCCACACCCAATGGGAAAGCCGGACACACGCACGCACGCACGCACGCACGCACGCACGCACGCACGCACGCACGCACGCACGCACCCACGCACGCACACACACACACTTTTTCATCCAACATAAATAAAATACTGCTTTTGCTGGCTTTCTGCCGCCATTCTTCAAAATGTCGTTCTTTAACTTCCGTATCTGTCGGTGTTCTTTTGTTGTGGTTGTTTGATACTCAGTTTATGTTTATCAGGAAAATTCTACTAAAGCTCATCTAGTTGTGCAACAGTTGTTTGTTGGGAGTCGTTGGGCTCAATGTGTTAACTGTAACTGTTCTACAGTCTGTCAAACCCTCCAAGTGTTAACACCCTGGTAATTTTTTTGTACCGTCAAACCTGCACTTGCTAAAAAGTCAAATATGCTGAAAATGTTTTTCCCCCTTTATCAGTATACCTGCTTTTTACGTTTACCTTCACCAACAAAGTTGAGTGACCAACGAAGTTAACCGAGAAGGTTATGTTTTCATCTTTCTATTTATTGGTTTGTATGTATGCATTTTACCAACTTTATACAAAAACTACTCACTCGACTTGCATAACATTTTCAGGTTTAATTTGTCATCATCCAAAGCCCAATCTATTACATTTTGAGACATTAACGGCTAAACATTTCTGAATAATCCCTGAAAAACTGAGAAAAAAAAAATTACAAAGCAGATGAGAGAGGTACCTCATGGAGGAGATCAATGGAGATCCGTGTCTGTTGCCATGGAGATGCTTCCTGCTCTGTGTTTCACATCGTGACGTAGCTACCTGACCTAGCTAGTTAGCGACTATCATGCTTTTGACACTGTTGGGAAAGTTCAGTTTCTACATGCACTAGTTCAAAGTTCAGTTTTATGTAGCTTCGAGCTACGACCCTCAGAATACTAGCATTTCTCTATTGTTGCCACCCATTCAGTCCACACTAGTAGCAGCTGCAGCTTCCCACCCCGAAAGTATATTCTCAAAAACATGAAGAAAAACTTGCTGCTTGAATGGACTTTTTGAATGAGGAATTAATAAAACAAAAACAAAAAAACAACGAACAGTAGTCCTTAAGGTGCAAAGGGAGCTATACCGGGCAGGTTCTACAAACAAATTACAACTTAAATTAAAGCTGCAAGCAGCGTTGGCCGGGACCTCGCCCACTGGCCCGTCAGGGTCGGCCCAATCACGGCCTCTGGTCCAATCACAACCTCTGGCCCCTTTAAACGTTATCTACCTGAAAATAGAATTAAGGACATAGTTTTTACATGTCCTTAATTCTATTGCCAGGCTTGATGAGCGTGCCAAATTTGCTGAGTTTTTGAGTGTGTTTAGTGGGTCAAATCTGGGCTAGTAGCCGAATTTTCAGGATTGAAAGAAAAAATAATAAGAAACACACAAAATACAAAAGGGTCCTTGTTTTGTGCAGGCAGGCAGAGTTCCTTATTGAAACAGTACATAAATGGCTGCCACACATTATAACATTTCTTAGTACAGCAAGAACATGAGACCACACACCCCACCCCTCCCCGACCAGTGCAAAGGAACGTGTTTTTAAGAAAATAAAACAGGTTAAAAACATTAAATACTGCTGCATGATGAGTTTAGGTCTGGGATACCAGTACGTGATTTTTAGGTCTCGATGAGACGAACAATCAAGTTCTGGTTTGATTCCTCTACGACATTTCTACGGGCCGTGCTGGCCAGTTTGGTTTTTCTAGGTGGCGCTAGAGAGACATTTTAGCACTCTGGGGTTAGTTTTTACATTTACTTAATTCTATCACCAGTCTTTACGAGCATGCCAAATTTGGTTGAGTTTATGTGCAAGCTTGCTGCAAAAAAAGAATAATAATAAGAAACATTACAAAAACAATAGTGCCCAGGCCTTTGGAGGCGTCGGCCTTTCTGCTCCGTCCCTAAATAGTAAAAACCTCAAGGAATTTTTTAGTTACTGGCACATACCTTGAAAGGCTCGCCGGGTTCAATGTGCTGTCTCAGGTTTGATGTTGAAGTTGTTGAGTTGCTTCTTGAAACCCAGTGGGAAAAAATTTATACAAAACAGTAAGAAAATTTCCCACCTGGATCATCACTGAAACTTTTCATAAAATTTTTTCAAGTACCGTGATTTCCGGACTATTGAGCGCCAGTGGCGGGCCGTGCATTTCAGACCTCAGCCTTCACTAGTGCTGGTCTGACTCAATCCACCCCTCAATAACTTTTTAATGGCAACAAAAACCATGTTTCCATGCAGAAATGCAGTATAAAAAGCCTTTGCATTACAGATAGATACACGTGTAGCCAGAATAAAAACCTTTATGAATGGAAAAAAAATCCAAGTTCAGTCTCACCTTCAGCTGCAGCTGTATAGAATAGCGGCTGCTTTTCCCCAAAACTTCTGAGGGTCGAGGACGGTGACAAACGTCAGCTTTTCGTTGTCTTGAAAATAATATAATGGCAAATAAAATAATCCTGAATCCTGCCATTGAGTTTGTAGTGAAGCAGATAAATTGCAATGGACCTCTGAGCTTGAGTGCTGTGGTGCGTTCAATGACCTCTTGGAAAAGTCCCATTTGAAAACTGTTTTGACGAAAAATCTGCAACCAAATGTCTTTATCTTCTCCTTTAGTCATTTTAAGTTGACAAAACCGCCATTAAATCAACAAAACTATATTTTTGTTCATGCGGCTCGCTACAGATGCAGTCAGCTAGCGCTGGAGAGTGAACTCTGTGACTATCCAATCAGAGGGCTTGAATACACTGACATCATGCAAGGCCTTCTAGAAGGCTCTGAGTCGCCAATATCAAAATCTGATTAGTTGAAGCCGCAGCTTGACCGAGGCTTGTTTTACACTGCAGACGCCTGCAGAATTGAAAGTGAAGGCCTCAGGTAGATTTCTTCACCAGGCAACAGGTGATGGGGGAAATGTGATTGGTTAAAAGCTTTACTATGGAAGAACACGTCTGGAAACAGCAGCCAGGGCAGAAGCTATGAGAGGAGGCAGACAGACCATTTGGAATTATTTTATAAGTATTCATGGACAAAATATAATCTACATCAGTCTGTGATTCTGATCTTTTTCTTCGGCCTTCAGAGAAAGCCTTGCAGGCCCCGATGGCCCGCCACTGTTGAGCGCACCGGAATACAAGCCGCACCCACCAAATTTAAAAGGTTAAAGAAATATCGGAGCTACATGATGCACCTGAACGCATCACCCATGTATCAGTGGCATGAAGCTCTTAACCCTTAAAAAGCTGAGACATCCGCTGCAGGGATCAAAGCATGTTAAAAAAAGAAAAGAAAAGTAGCGGCTTATCGTCCGGAAAGTACGGTAATCACACGAAGATAAAGTATTAATCATGGAGGCAGAGTCTGAGGTCGTGCTGCTGTCTTTCATTTGTTTTTGCCGGGATGCTTTGCATTTTGATGACTCATGCGGCGGCGCCACTCTGTGGTGGCTGCTGTTGCCAGATTGGCTGTTTTCCCCCCACATGATAAGGCCCGTTTACGGTGAGCTTTAGCCGAGTTATTGACTGGAAGGCTCAGAAATCTGGCACAACGTTGAACTGTCAGAGCGCCGTTCACAAAAGCCAGAATGAGCGCCGCTCACAGTGAAGTTCATCAGGCAGAAATACAGAACGTTCAGTTCACGTTCGCCTAAAATATGAACGAGTTCATGAACGAACGTTCATTGAACTATAGTCTACACTCTGACTGTGTCTAAATAGTAATATTGCCGTAAGCTACTTGTTAATTAATCCAATGCAAGTCATAACAATAAGGAAAACTTTCTTTGAATGTCTTCTGAGCTTGAAATGACTTCATTTTGAGCTGTTATAACAAATGTTTTCAAGCTAACATTCTTCTGTCAAGTGGCAATAATAGTGACCAAATGTGATGCAGCCGCTATTTTGTGTTAATTGTATTTTCTCCCCTCTGACCTTATTCATTTGCATTTGATTTGTTGCTTTTTTCTTGTTTATAGTCTATAAAGGGGTATATGTCTTTCCAAGCATTTTGTGAGCCTCACTTTTAAGAGGTTGAACAATTAAAGTTATGAAAAACTAAGAAATTCTGGTGACGAAAGACGAGAGGATCGTCCACCCCGGTGCAGCCTGGTGGAAGTGTCAGAGAAGTGTCTTTGTTTCAGACGAGTGCAGCTGTTATTTTCCCACTTGGTGTCCCTACTGCTTGAATAGCAAATACTTAAAAATACACAAGGAAACACATCTGTGCAGCCGTGAGCATCCTGGGGGCTCATTCCTCATCAATACATACATACAGATCTGTGCAGTAGTAGTGCTGTGCGATACTGCAAGATATGGTATTAGTCCAATACCAAGTAAATACAGGGCTAGCATAGTCCAAGGTTAATGCATCATCAAAGTGCAAAATCTGGATGAATTGTCATGACTTTGGTTTAATGATTTTTCCTTTGGTTTATTAATTAGTTAGTACCAAGAACAGAATTTGGGAAAAGTTAGGTAAACACAAAATACTTTATCATAACAATGTTTGTCCAAACTACACTAACAAAACATTTGTTTCCCCATACATTGTGATGTCTGGATTTTTTTTCTTAAACACAGTGTACAAAACTATCACTCCAGAACAAATTATAACTAAATATTATTTCAGGTAGAGTGTTCAGGATGGAGTCGCATGCATACAGTGTCAGGGTTGTGCAGGGTGGGCCCAAACGCAGACTCAGCCAGAAAACCAGGTTTATTGAAAACAAAAGTCCACGAGGAAAACGCAGGGAACACAAGGGCGACGAGACGAGAGGAGCGACACGATGACAAGATGGCGAGAAGACAGAAGATAAGACATGTTGATGAGACGATCCAACAAGGACAACAGAGGGAGAGGAGTTCAAATACACAAGGAAGGGGCGGACACAAGGGGAACATTGGTTAATTGGAAACACGAGGTGAGAAACACAGAGGCAGAAACAGAGACCTGACATACAGTAGGAAAACTGAAACTAAGTATTGGTATCATTCAATATCTTAACGTAAGTATTGATATTATCAATACTTCAATGGATCCACCCGCCATGCAAAGTATGGAATTCAACTTGTTCTTATACTCGTGTTGAATTATCGTCACTTGGATGTGCGTGACTATAAGCTCACCTCTGAAAATGCTTACGCACATAATCTAGCGGGATAAAGGTGGAACTACAAATTTAAAGCATGAAAGTGTCACATCAGGTGCTCAACAACCTGGAACGCCATATATGTCCCCAGTTTCCTTTCATTGAAAATACTCAATTAGTATCTTCGAGTTAGGAATAGACGTATTGTATGTGGATTTGAAAGACAGCAGTGACAGGTATTTGAAATGTACATGAGTGCCACAACTTATCTTGGACTGTTGGAAGATTTGGCAAATTGTGAGCTGCGCAGGAAGCACGTTTTCAAAGTGCCCTGATCTGTTTGCCGAGAACACAGAATGGCGTATCAGTAGGCATAGCAGATTATTTTTTTTGCCCGTGGGTTCTGCCAGGTTCCGTTTGCTCCCTTGTCAGCAAAAGCCTTGCACGAATCCGTGTAACATATGGAGTTAATGGTAGTCCAGTGGTAGAATTGTTGGCTGTCATGTGGGAGGCCGGGGTTGAATTTACAATCTAGAATTCTTTTCTGGTTTTTGTTTGTTTAAATTTATATTACCGAGTGAAAACGAGAACCTTTTCAGTGATCAGCGCTTATGTCAGTAGGTACTGCTAAACAAACAATAATGGAATACGAATGTATGTGGGTGTAAGTGTAATAAACTAATTGATCCACATGGGGGTATAATTGCATTGTGGGTCATTGGTAATGGATCTAGGGAGGAAACTTTGTGACTTCAGGTGGTTGCTTGACAGAGTGGAGCACAAATGGTTTCTGACTGCAACACTGAGACGGAACTGTATGAAGTTTATTTTTGTCCAATTGTGGATTGTTTGTTTAAATGGACCCTGGATTTGGACTCAACTGTGTGAAAAAAAACTAAAGAAAATACTTTTACAATTCACAAAGTCTGAGGTCATCTACTCCGAATAAGTTGAGGTGTTCATGGTGAGCGTGTCAGTCACTTTAGTACTCAAGCAAGGTAGGTTGAAGCGTCGAGTTCAGCTATTACATCATCATGGCAAAGAAGACGAAAAAGAAGAACTTTTCTGAAACTGAAATCGAGGTACTTGTCAGTGAGTTTGAAGCAAAGCAGAAAATATTGTTTGGTTCATTGAATGTTGGGAGAACAAGCAAAAGGATGGGATAAGATAACCACCGCATAATTCTGTGAGGTAAATGGGGCGATATCCAGCAGAAAATAAAAGAATAAAATGGTTTGACGTTAAACTCTGTGCCAAAAATCCCACAGTGGACAGTAGCTGGATGTGCACTAGGATGACTTTGTTTTCTTCTTGTTTGTCGCTCCAGTATAGGGCATAAATCCACTAATATTTGTTTTTGGAAGCGTTACCTACTGACATAGGCCGATCAAAAACAAAACAAAAAGTTTGGCGTGGGAATTGCACCCCAGCCTCCTGCATGATTGGCGAGGATTCTAACCACCGGACGAGCACTTCATGAGAGAAATTGATTCTTAAAAGGCTTTTATAATTAAACTGAGTGACGCAGAATCCACGGGCAAGAAAGTAACTTGGTGCCGACTGGGAAGCTCCTCTGTGTCCTCGGCAAACAGATCAGTGCACTTTGAAAACAGGGTCCCTGCAGAGCGCATGGTTCACCACAGCTTCCAACAGCACAAGATGATCCATGGCACTCTGGCACATTTCAAATACCTGTTACAGCTGTCTTTTATAGCCTTTCACACCACATACAAAACGTCTTTCTAACTTGATGGAATTACTGAATTGAGCATTTTCAATTAAAGGAAACTGGACATATGTGACATTTGAGATTGTTGAACACTTGCTGTGACACTCTTAATGCTTTCTGTTTGTAGTTTCACTATTCTACCACTCGATTATGTACGTAAGCATGGTCAGAGTTAAACACAAATTGATAAATTCCATACTTTACATGAGTGTCTGTACGCACTCACTATGCACAGATCTGTATGGACAGACTGATGACAAATGAGGCAAAGACAGTGTCGGTCTTACAGTCTTCTCTGCTGCTTGCTCTATTCTGTCCTCCTCCAACAACCAAACATGTCCTGATCCTGTAGAGACGGTCTCTTCCGATTTTATCTAAGATTAACTCAATTCCACAAGAGAGACCAAAACCAAGCGCAGTAATGAAATGTATTCCACATAATGAAAGTGATAAGATGAGAAACATGAGCAAAAACAAATGTACGCAATCTTTACAAATTAAAATATAGACAATTAACAACCTCCATTTCTATGAACACTGCTTATATTTACATACGAAGAGCTACCAAAATTCTAACCGTCCATTGAATGTGTCTCTGACATGCTGAAGACGACAGGACTGGGCTCTGTGGTAAATGTAAGCATTGATGAGGACATGTAGAGGAAATTCACTAACGGCTAGAACAAGAACTCCTCATTAACCTGCTGGAAAACGTCAAGCTGTTGTTATTGGATTCTCAGATTCCCTAAAGAAATTAGTCAGGATCTTTATATAGGCCCCTGGCTTTTTGCCAAAACAAACAGAGTCCAACCCTCCCACCTCCACCACTGGTCCTGAAGTGAAGCTGTTGGTTTCACAGTTGGAGCTTCACCAGCAGCAATAATATCCGGAACATCTGGAGAACGTGGTCGTTTAAACAGACCAAAGGGCTTTGGTGCAGCAGGTAGCTGTGCAGCATCTGGGAGGAACGCTGCTTTGCCCTGCAGACCCCAGGGAACAACAGAACAAATGTAAATATCGTCAGGATGTTTGAGGGGAGGGATGGATCAATAACGAAACTTCAATGAAAATTTTTATTAGTTTCCCGTTCGAATTCATATTGTAGTGCATTACTGCTGGCAACAGTCTTTATAAAGCAGATTAACATCATTTAAACACTATAATGGTGACTTCTGCTGGCAACAGTTTACAAAGATTGATCAGATGATGATCTACCATTACTATTTTCTTGTGACGAACGCTCTTTCAGACACAGTGAAATGATAACGGGAC
Organism: Lipophrys pholis; assembly: GCF_963383615.2. NCBI lineage: Eukaryota > Metazoa > Chordata > Actinopteri > Blenniiformes > Blenniidae > Lipophrys > Lipophrys pholis. Next base: position 23,850,573 of record NC_137633.1, read on the forward strand.
AGTAGAAAAGGAGCGCTGTCACTGGCTGAAGCAGGAGTAGCAACTCTTCATTGTTTGGACCTTTCATGTAATAAACGACTGAGCTGATTCCTGTTTGAGATCATTTCAGGAGATCATTTCTGACCCCGTTTCTAACACTCTCACGATCTTGTCTTCTTTTGTTTTGTCGTCTTTCTCCTGGGATATTGAAATGTTTATTCATGTCAACACAATGTCTCTGTTATGTGTTCACTGATCTGTGCTCACAGGTACTTTAGAGGGTCATGTTCCACCTCCATTAGAGAACTACTTGGCATCAAACATTTCATGGCCTGAACTGCCTCCTGGAATACATGTCATTCTATCCGGTCACCGACCTCCAACCAGCCTCCTTGAAGATAACACCACGAGTCCCGTTGTGTTTGTTACTCATGGATGAGAGTCTTATGTACAAACTGCTGTCAGATGGTGAAGTTTGTGTTGAATCTCGTGTTCTCAAGCCCAATGTAGCTTTACTTTCATCGCTGTCGATCCCAAAGAGATGTCCACCCAGCATCTCCTTCAGCTGCTGAGAAGCTGATGTCAGTTGTTGAGCTTCAGGTTTGGGTGTGATGTATCAGGATTGGACCCGATACTGGTATTGGTGCAACCTAGACATGTACGTCCCTTCTAACCCTGTCACGTGTTTGTAGGACTTTGAGTTCTGAAAACTCGGATCCACTGCGTTTGGACTCCCTCAGGTTTTGCTTCACAGCTTTATTCTAAGCAGACTGTCACTGGTCCATTTTTATCACTCCTTCCAGAGAGTCTGGCTCTCTGCCCAGACTTTTCTACTCAGACTTGAGTGTTTCTTATAAGCTGGCTCTTGTCTTCATCGTGCCTTTTCCTATCTGAACTGATCATCAATCTGGCCTGTCTGTCTGTCCACGCCTCCAAAACCCTGTAGGATTCACCCAAAAACCAAGCATGGGAGCGCTCGGTTTCTGTTCTCCAGAGCTTTTAAATCATCTAAATTCAATATTGTTGATTAATGCCTTCAGTATAATGAGCGGATTGAACATTTTTCAATAAGTCGCACTGCTGCTGGTAAGAATGGCTTCTGGCGTGTTGGCCAGAATTGTTGCAGAATTTGGGGTTTTTGCACTATAATTGATGAAAAATATAGAGATCCAAATAGCTGTAGAGCATACCACATAACTACAGTGCCTCCAGGTTAATTCCTGAAAAGCAGCCTTTGTCCATTATTCCCTGTCGGTCTCTTTAATCTGTACATCGAGATGCAATTTACCGTAAACATAAGACGCAAGTTATTCTCACATTTCAATAAAGATAAAAAAAAAAATTCATACTTCTACCTGATAAATCAACAGTTCAGTTTGTGCTGGACTCTGTCACAAAGTCAAAACATTAAGAGGCATTAGAAATACATTTTGTCCACATGGGCTGCAGAAAGGAAGTGCTGACAGTCTCACCTCAAAGATAAAGATAACAAATATTCTGTTTCTCTATTCAAACACAACGGCTGCTGCTTATTCCCACAAAAATAACAAAACATTCAAAGTGCTAATAGAAAACACTTGACATAATGTACGGCCTGGAAGACAACCACAGACCCATGGTGTCACTTGTCCCGGCCAAGGCAGGTTTTGATAAATGGAGCTCTGCACTCGTTCTCGGTGAAGAAATAGTGGTTGTTGTTTTTTTCTCTGCTCTGGAGCTCAACACTGTGAGTTAATTGCTCCCAGGACACGTCCATCTGCACGCTGCACTGAACCCTGCACCTATAGGCGACTACAGCTCTGACCTTCAGCCTCAAACATTGTTTAAGCGCCATCGAAGAACCGTCTCGCTGCTAAAACTGAAAAATTAGGTCCCGTTTGGGCACAATAGTCGCTGTCTGCAGAACATTTCAATATATTTTCACATTGCAGTGTGTAGCTACATCACTATATGACATTTAAGAAAACTTTTGAACTATATTTGATTTATCAAGTGAAAAAAATTATTTATTAAGCCTTTAAAAAATGTTTTCTGGAAGTACTGATATAAAAAAACGATGTGTCTGCGTATTTTCGGAAAGATTTTACCTGAACAGAGAAACTGAAAACCCAAAGTCATACTTAAGCTCAGGTGTCACTATATTGAATCTATAAAGTGAAAAAATAAAACCACAAGTTTCCCAATGATCCTTTTGAATGAATGAACATCATCAATAACACATTCAGATATCAGTCTGGTGACACTATGGGATGGTCAGCTTGAGTCTGTTTGATGAGACGATCCAGAGCCTCTGGTCCTGGTCCACGTTTGGATTGCAGAACATTAACCTTCTAAGCAACAATCGTTTTTCTAAGAATATTGGTAATCGGATTACATTTCTTACTGAAACAGATTGCATTTACAATACATTTTGTTGTATTCTGATTACATAACGCTGTTACATGCTGTTGATCAACACAGGTGGTGCTCACGTCCATGATCCCACCTGAGATGGTTGATCATTAGTGTGAACAACCAGGGGAAGCCATGTCCTGACAGCCATGTGAGGAAGTTCTGGTTGACCTCACTTCCACAGTTAGGAACCGAATCTCTCACAAACTGCTCTCCAAGCTGTACATCTTCACTCTCACATGCTCTCTGTTTGCTTGCATCATGTCCCCGACCCTCACCGGTACACTGGCTGCGTGCCGACTCCATCGTCAGCGACACTGCTTCAGTGTGGTAAACAAGCTGTACAGCCTCCATCTAGAGAAGTCACCTTCACATCCTTCAGCTCTCAGCTTCCTCACACACACCCAGACCTCTTGGCACTTCGTTAGGCACAACAGAGAAACAGAATCAGAGAAACTATCCAGTGAGCAGCAGCTGCATACTGTGAGCGTGTTCATCCCTTTATCATCACAGTGGAGCATCTTCTGATGCAGACGTCCAGCAGGAGAACTCGGAGATCAAACCTTCTCAAACTGGTTCAGACTGATCTCAGTCCAGCAGAGTTCTGTTGGGATGTGGATAAAAGAGACATTCACATCGCGGCTGGTTTAACCTGCAGTAAATGTGAGTTGTTATGTCAAAATGAGCAAAATCTCTGATGATGGTTTACAGAACTTCCTTCTGTCTGTCACTAAGAATGAAGCAGGAGGTCCAGCCTGGTACCTGATAAAGTGGCCTATGTGTATTTCAGATGCAATCTCAGATTAAACAAAGTCTTGGGTGTGAAAAAGTAATGTAAATGTGTGTGCTCCAGTGTACGGTATATTTATTATCCTCTGACTTAGCTGATGACCTGAAATCTACACAAACACCAGTTTGGTCTGTGGGAGCAGATAAAAGAAAGCTATTCTAAAATGGGTTGAAGTCTCCTTCAGTGAATACTTTAGAGTTCCTTGCTTTTGTGAGGAAGCTGATAGGATGAACAGAAAGTTAATTCTCAAAGTGTGTTCTACTTTTAAAGGCAAAAACAGAAGAAAATGCACATGTTCAGTGATGTATGAATGGGTTTGTTGCAGTATCTACATTTTTCTTTGCCAACTGCAACTTTTTCTTTTTATGGGCGGGTAGCTTTCTTTGATATTGCAGGAGCATAATCTCAGTGCACAGTGATTTCTTTTTTCTTACAGAGGTATCTATCTGGCCTGAACTTGCTGTGTAAAAAACACTGGCACTAGCAGAGCGATCCATAATCCCACACCACAGGATTACCACATCTCTGAACATCCAGTCCTGCGTCTCAAACTCCTGACAGCAAACAACAGACTCCATCAGCAGCCTTTTTAAACATGTGTTTGAACTTCTGCTTCTTAACACAACTTTTCTTTCCAGATAGAATCTGATGAGGGTTCAGCTGCTCGCGTTCATTATGATTATTATTGTTTCAATCTGGAGCAAATTGCGTTGCCAATTATCAGGGGACGGATTTTATAAACTGATGAGATGTGATCCCCAGTTTCATTCCATAGAAGCTCCTGAGACTCCAACGGTCTCATGATGATACTCAGTGCTTCGCTTTTGACCTGCCCAGGTGGTGCAGGTTCACACAGGACCCACAGACACACTATTTATTCAACCACTCTAAGTTACACACAGTGAGACTCAGCAAATCTCTCAGTGGCTCGCTTAAAAAAAATTGTTCGAAAAATGCTTTCCAGTCAGGCAGAGACGACGTTATGGTTTCAACATAGTACTGTATAATAAAACACTGGACCAGATGAGAGCTTGATGGTATTGGCCATACTTTCACTATACACTCCGCTTAGCTAAAGTAAAGTAGTTAACATCAGGTACTTGCTTGTAAGCTGAAAACATAATACCCTGATGCAAAGCAGCATTAATGTAAACAATGTTACAAACAATGTTTACCACCTAAAATAAGTCACAATAGAATGCCAGTTTGTCAGACATTAGGGGCTCTTTTTCTATCCTTTACAACAACAGCAGAAAGTCTCCACCTCTGTGTCTGGTTCTGCAAGATTCTTCCTGTTAAAGTTTATTTTTTCTCCTTTCCACCATCTCCTCTACTTGCTCCTTGTGAAAAGGTAAAAAGTGCCTTTAGATGGCTGTGTTGTATTTGGTGCTATATGAATAGAACTGGGTTGAATTGAATATGAATGCAGGCTGTAAATCTCACCTGCAACAGGACTGAGAATCATCAAACCCGAATCACAAACAGTAAGACGACACCATTGGGTTAGAAACACAAGGAACCACATGGAAAAGGACTCGCGATGAATTAAGAGACAAAACATAAAACAAAGCAGTCTTGTGAGGACACACTCCAAACTATCCGGTGTCAGGTTAGTTTCAAGTTTAAGTTCAAGTTTATTGTCACGTGTACAAGTTTCCCTGCACAATGAAATTCCTTCTCTGCTGTCCAGAGAGAATACCAACATTAAAATAGCATATACTGTATAGGAAAAGAATAAAAGAGTAAAAGAAGCAGTGCAGATATTACTCTCAGTATTATTAAAGAGTATGTACTATGTGTAAACACACATAATTTTACATTACTCTAAGAAGAATGGAGGCAGCTGCTCTGTGGACTCTGCGGTGGTACATGCTCTGCAGAGAGGGCAGTGGAGTCCTGCTGATCCTCTCAGGAGTCTTCATCACTCTGCAGGCACTTTCCATCAATGGCAGTAGTGCTGCCGGACCACACGGTGATGCAGCTGGTCAGGATGCTCCCGGTGTTGCGGTTGTAGAAGTTGCTGAGGAATTTTGGAGACATCCCAAACTTCTTCAGCCTCGTCAGGACGTGCAGCCGCTGCTGGGGCTTCTTGACCAGCTGCCTGGCGTCCAGTTTTCGTGGAGATGTGGAAACCAGGTACCTAAAGCTGCACGCCCTCTCCATCTCAAGCTTCCGGATGAAGCGTGGCCGATGAGGCCTCCTCTTCTTCCTCATGTCTACACTGATCTGTTTGGTCTTGTCGGTGTTGAGGAGGAGGTTGTTGTCCTCGTAGCAGGACACCAGGCTGGCCGCCTCCCTCCTGTAATGCCAGTGACACGTCTGATCACTGCAGTCTGCAAACTTCAGGATGATGAGTACCTACTTCTTTCAGCAAGTGTTAAGACCCAGCGGTACACACATACACAGACAAGCGGTTTTGGTTTTGTTTATCTTGTCTTTTGAACAAACATGCATTTGTAATAAGCAAACAATGATTTTCCCTCTTCTGCCCGTCCGGCTGGCTCGTTCAAAGTGTGTCTCAAATTCATCCTGTGAAAGAGACTGAATCCACTCACTTTAATACCAGCAGTTAGAGAAGCAACGAGGCCCACAGCCTCAGAGATATTCAGTGACTCACACCATTCAGCTTGAGCTGTGATGAACTGTTTGACTCAGTGTCCTTTACAGCTTTAATGAAAAGATGTGAATAGAAATATAACGTATAAACTTTACACATGAAACTATTGAACTGAACTGAAGGAGAGCTGAATGGATTACCAGAAAGTGGCCTTTTAAAAAAACTGTGGCCATAATCTGTTTATGAGCAGTTGAGTTTAATCACAACAAGCATACGCAGAACATCCAGGAGGAGAGATGTTTTCTAGAACTCAAAGTTCACAAGTGCCAAGCACGAGTCCTGGAAGACTCAGCTGTGGAGCTGCTGGAAACAGTCCGACATCGAGGCATGTGACCCTTCAAATGGACGAACAGCTTACAGATGCAACTGAAGAAAACAAAGGCCCTCTAAATTCAATAAACCTTTGTAACATCTGCCGACAGATACAGCAGACACACAGGGAAGGAGCCGCTGTTTGAGCGGGAATGTGACCAATGAGAAAATAAAATAAACGGCAGGAGGGAGGGACGCAGCGCAGGGTTCGGACCCCTCAGGCACACGGATGCTCTGGCCTCTGGATTCAAAATGTGTCTGTGGACGTCCACAGCTGTGTTTTCACTGTTTGTCCCTGATGGACACATGGAGAGACTCCGCTCACCACACACACACACACACACACACACACACACACACACACACACACACACACACACACACACACACACACACACACACACACACACATGCGTGGGGGGTGAGGGTGGGGTGGGCTGGGGGGGGACAAATCAGCATCGACAGTAACTGTTAACAACTGTAAATAATGTCTTCTGTGAATTGTCGTCTGAGACCCTCTGATGAGCCAGTTCTCGCCTCGAGGCTGTATGTTTGACACGCCTCATATAAGCTGTTTTCCTAATCATTGGATGGTGGAAGGAAAGCAGATTATTAGATTGTTAACTGATTATAATATGAGTCAGGCTCCGACTCGGTTTGGTGTCTGTAGAGGTCATCAGAATAACCCACAGACTCGACGCTCATCCCACAAAAGTTTCTTATAAAAGTAAAAGGAACTGAATATCCATGGCATATGATTAATTGCCAGAAAGAAATAATCCACCAAACACAATTTCTGTCTTAAAGTCTGTAACTATTAGCCACAGGATCACTGTTTCTCCAGTCAGGGAGTAAACCAGCGTAAGGTCTCCTCTTCTTATGTTATATACAGTATATGTACGTTACTCATGGTTGAAACTGTAAAAACAGCAGTGAATCATCAAAAATACTAATTTCAAATACACAAACTTTCCATTGTCTGTGTAAAATGTTAAAATAGGATTTGTCATCTATAAATGTTGAGTTCCCTTTACTGTACTCTATTGCAAGTGATCAACATACAACACTAAGAGTGACTGCTTTGGACCTGAGGTCTGTATTTCAAAGCTGTATTTTCTCTTATTGAGGTAACTTCGGGGATTAACCCTGGGTTTTCTGTCCTAAAAACAGGCTCACTTCTTACTGGGGTCAATCACCTCGGCAACTTACGCTGAACTATTAACGTGCACTGCAGCAGGTTATGTTCTGATCAACCAGTATAAAAGCTCCGCCTCCTGAACCAATCAGGTCTCCTGGAAAATGACCTGCCCATTCTTAGTAGATCCTGTCGATATTGGATCACGAATCGTGTGAGTAGCTCTTAGGAGAGAAACATCTTTCAGGGAGAGATGCAATCCTTTTGACATATAACAACATAAAACAAGAGCAATCAGATATTTCTGACGTCCGCCAAAGGTTGCCCGAGACTCAGAAAAAAAAATGTTTCCGGATCACTGCCAAACTTTAATGGAATCTTCCATGGCATAATGTCGATTAGTGCTGAAAATCTTGACAAAATCGGCGCAGTGGTTTTGACATAATCTTGCTAACTGACCGACAAATACATAAATATATGCTGACGATTTTAATCCGTCCTTGGTGGACGAAATAAAGCCTCGTCACTGAGCACTCGGAACTATGTTTTTGTTCTTGCTCTTGACTTGTTCCCAAGTCCGTTTCTGAGCTCGGGTGTGTCCGGTCATACCGGTAATTTTCCATAAATCTAAAGACACAGATATTCTTTATACGTGCTTGTTTCCATAGTTTCACTTGTGGCTTTTTTTGCTGGGGCTCCTGTGTGGACTAATGAGAATTATCTGTCTACATAAAAGGTGTAGGAACTCTTAAAAACTTGCTTCTGTTTCTGCAACCTATCTTTTAGCTGCTGTTTTAGTGGCGCCACATTCGTCCTCTCCTCCTCCTTCACTGCTGATTCTCAACGTGCAGCAGATGTTATCTTTAAGCTGGATGTACTCTGGTTCCCGGTTCCCTGGTTCTCTGATGTCCTATAGTGGTCACTCAGGAGGCTTCAGTAGAAACCATCAGAGCTGACAGGTCATCTCAGTAGAAACCATCATAAATGAAGACACTGCTGAAAAATGTACTGCTTTATTTGATGAACATGGCCTGTCAGACTGTGATGATATTAAACCCTGGTGGAGCTTTTTCACAGCAGGTGCTCCTCTGTTCTAGACATGGTTGCTCCCCTCAAACCTAAAAAACATCCCTCAGTAAAATCCTCACCTCGGATTATAGGGTCAATTCTCTGTCTCAGGCGTCAGTGGAGGAGGACAGAGCATTTATGGAAATCCACTGAACTACAGGTTCCCCGGCTGCATCTTAAGGAATTATTACTGGAACTCAATGAAATGATTCGAGATGCAAGAACAGCATATTTCACCAACCTCATTTCTGCTAACAAAAGAAATTCAAAAGTTCTCTTTAACACCATAAATGCGATAGTCTCTCCTTCCACTCCACAAGTGCCCGTTTCCTCTCACACTGAGTGCAATCATTTATTAAAACATTCTGTCAATAAAATCAGTGAAATCAGATCCAAGATGTGCCAGACATCTCTCATCTTCCTGCAGCTGCTCCCAACATCTCAATTTTAAACTCTTTTCCCGTCTCCTTGGAGGAAGTTACAGGTCTGATGATCAAAATTTAGCCTTCGAATGGCCCCTTTGATTTTCTCCCTCCATCTTTGTTTTTTTAATGTTTTTAAATCAACTAGTCCCACAATTGCTGATGTAATAAATCTTTCCCTATCAACAGGCTCGGTCCGGACACTTGTTAAGCAGCTATAATCCAGCCTCTGCTGAAAAGACCCAATCTGGACCCCACCCTTCATATGAACTATAGGCCTAATCTCCAAACTGCAGTTTGTCTCAAAAATACTAGAAAAGGTTGTAGCCACGCAGCTTCCATCTGCTGTTGAGGTACATGGTATGTTTGACCCGTTCCAATCTGACTTCCGTAAACTTCACTCCACAGAATCTGTTCTGACAAAAATCTCTAATGACCTTTTGATGGCAGCAGATGATGGGAAATACTCCGTACTGGTACTTCTGGACCTCAGCTCTGATGTTGACACTGTGGATCACAGTGTTCTGCTGTTGACACTGTGGATCACAGTACTCTGCTGGACAGGCTAAAGCAGGTTGCGGGTCTCTCAGGTTCTGCACTGGACTGGTTCTCATCCTACCTCTCCCACAGGAGGTTGTCTGTTTCAGTGGGCCAGTTAATGTCTGACACAGTCCCTCTGTCCTGTGGTGGACCTCAGGGATCTGTCCTGTGGTGGACCTCAGGGATCTGTCCTGGGCCCACTACTATTTTTATTGTATTTATTGCTTCTGGGTCAGATTAGGATTCCCAGATTACTGGGAAAAATTAGCAGTTTTAATGGGAGTTCTTACTGGAGGCACCAGGTGGTGTCCTCAAATCGAACCCCAACCAAAAGGACGTTGCCATCAACAGCACTGATCTGATTCATCAAGGGATTTTAACACCTAGTCTTGGTAAGAATAACATCTGTATGCGGATGACATTCAGTTATATTATTCTTTTAATCCCAAAGAGATCCATAAACTTTTCATTTTAAATGACTGTTTGGCCATTAAAATGTGGATGACTGACAGTTGCCTTCAGCTAAACACAAGCAAAACAGAGGCTCTTATACTTTCCCCCCGACATGGATTCCACCCATTGGGCAGCACATTGGGCCATTAAATGATTATATCAAACCCTGCCTCCGTAACCTGGGTGTGTCTCTTGACCAGACTCTGTCACTATACAGCCATGTCAGCCTGTTGACACGTTCCTGCTTTTTCCACCTGCTTAACATCGTCAAACTTAAAGGAATGGTATCCAAGGTGGAGCTGGAGATGATTTTACATGCTTTTATCTCTTCTTGTTTAGACTACTGTAATGGCATTTTTACATGTTTAAATCAGTCATTTTTAAACCGCCTTCAAACCGTCCAAAATGCAGCTGCTCGTCTTTTAACAGGAACAACCCGGAGAGCCCACATTAAGTCCTCTCCTCCCTTCACATCCCTCCATCCTCTCCTCCCTTCACTGGCTCCTGATCACATTCTGTGTTCATTTTAAAATACTAGTGCTAACGTTTAAAGAATTACATGGCCAAACACCGTTTTATATTTCCAACCTCCTTCACCCATATGCCTCAAATGGAACGCTCAGGTCTGGCCAACAAATGCTGCTTGTGGTTCCACACACCGAGCTCAGAACCCGTGGTGATTGTGCATTTGAAGCTCTCCTACCAAAGATGTGGAATGCTCTTCCACTCCAGCTGAGGTGTGTCGACTCCTGTGGTGTTTTTATGAAGCAGTTACAAACATATTTATTCAGGCAGGCCTTTCACCTGTAGCTGCTCAATTTAACTTTTTGTATAACTATGTATGTTTTTTTCTTGCTTCCGTACCTTTAATGATCTTATCTCTGTTTGATTTATTTTTAATTTTTAAAATTTAAAAAAAATGTTTTTCTTTTCTTCAGTTTTTTACGTTGTTAAACACCTTGTGTCACACGTCTGTGAAAGGTGCTATATAAATAAAGTTCTATTCTATTCTATTCTATTCTATTCTATCAGCAGAAATAATTTGAAATCATCAGAGCTGAGAGGTCACTCTCTGGACACATCCTCTATGTTCTGTAACGCATTTACCAACCCAGGAAAAATGTTTGAAGTGTTTCTGGTTAAGAGTGAAAATCAGATATAAACAGAATTAAATCTGATGGCAGAAATTTAGATATTTCAGTTTTATTAAAAAATTCTGACATTTGAATGGCTATTTAAGAATTTTTTGATGAAAAACCGTTTCTTACAAAATGACATCGATTGATCAGTTTTATTTTTATTTATATAATCTAATGCTCACACAGCGCAGGTTAGCTGTTAATAATTAGCCCTCTTAGCTGTCTACCTTCTCCCATGAATGCAGATATTTCATACAGAGTGAAAGAAAGAAATCCACAGAAGTCGATCGGCAGTACTTTTCCACCGCTGTGTGAAGGCAAACTGTGACATGTGTAGTTCTCATCATGAAAGAGAAACAAGTTTGCTCAATACCAATGAATCCTCAACAGTATGTTTGGCGTGTAGAAAAAAGAAAACGCAATTTATCTTTTCTTAGGAAAGTTCCAAAGCCCTGGAATATTACTCAAAGTTAATGAATAATAACGTTTGTGAAATGAAACAACTGAAGTCAACAGGAACCTTTTAAGTCCGTCCAGGAGAGTAAATGTTGAATCAAGTTGTGTGCATTGCGCTGGGCTTTACTGTTGATCAGTGCTGAGTGTTTGCCTGCTGGTCCCTCTTCAGGGAGGTCGGAATGCTTTGTAATTGTACTAATTTTAAAGAAGGAAGCATAAATAACACAATCATTTACTGATAAGTACTGTGGCTGAACACAGGCTAAAGGTAGCTGGGTATTGTGTTGAGGGATGCTGTTTCTGTGGTTCAGACTTTGAATCTAAGAAACGTGTTTTCAACTCAATCCAGATATGAGTCAGAAAGAAATTCATCATAAGAAAGTGGCTAAGTGATTGTTTTATCAAGCCCGACTGAAGCTCCTGTGGCTCAGGCCAGAACTGCATGATTTCATGTGTCATCGACACAAGTAGCACCAGTATAAATGTTTCTAACAAGTTGGCTTTTGGGTTCAGATACAGGCGCTGATACATACAGAATTCAAAGGCATCAGAACAGCCTCCTGAAAAATTCAATTCATTTCAACTTTATTAGCATTGCACCAAATACAACAACACTCATTTCAAGGCAATGTTATAAGAAAAACCAACAATTCCACAAAAGCAGTCAAAGGAGACGGTGGAAAGGAAAAACTCCCTTTTAAATAGAAGAAAACCTGCAGGCTCAGAAGTGCTGACTTTCTGGTAATTGGGGTTAAGGAATAGAAGTTGACGAAAGGATAGGACAGAGACAGAGACATGGTGATGGAGCCCGAGCGTTTTCAAAGAGTTGCGTTTTCAGTGAATCCGAGCACCGTTGCGTCGACCCCAAAGTATTGCATTTTCACATGAAATGGTTATCAAATGGACAATAACTTTGCACTTTAATACTGCACCTTACCATAGACTACTTATTTATTTGACTGTGAATGTGACATGCCGCTGCTGCTATAAGAAAGATGCAACCAAATGGAATTTCGCGGTATTTTGTACAATGACAATAAAGCTTCTTAATCTAAATCTTGTCATGTAAATGGGCCGTGAACCAACATGTTCCTGCTTTTCGAGGTGACAGGAAGCAGTCCTCTTGTTTAATGTGGAGGTTGAAGGATAAGTCCTGGTCAAAAATAACTTGCAAAGGTCAAAGTGTCTCAATCTCCAAATCCCGGGTGTTCACGGTGTGAAGGAGAATGATTTCCTGAAGAGGTGGTGACCTGTCCACTGTGGGATTTAAACCTGTGAACTTCTGATGGTCTGCTTCTCTAGCCTTGGGGTCTTCACCGTCCCCTTAACATTTAACTTTACATAACAGATGCTTCCTCAGTTATTTCCTGACAAAAGTCCCAGTCGTCTAACAACCTGCAAAATGTTGGTATAATATGTACGTTATTCCAAAAAGCTCCTTGAGTGATTGTGTCTTGTAATTTACTTCTTCACCCAATCTGACAATAATAATGGTCATATAATCTCTGAGCCTGAAGCTGTTTTTAAAAGTGCTATATATCTGAACTTGATGATGAAGAGACAAAACACTAATATATCTCACCAGGCATGTCGACGCAGGCTGTAGTCATGGGGAAGGTTGGGTTCTTTGAACTGATTCTTTTGAAGTTATGGCCTGTCTCTCCAACCGTGTGATGCAAGTGATTTATCATTTATTTATTTATCCTCATTCCTTTGAAAGGTCCAGATTTAATAAAACCATTATGTGCTTTATAAATATTTGCTTTGTCAAAATCAAAATATCTGTTGGTTTACATGTTAATTGTGAAGCAGGAAAAACTTCACAAAAGTAGATGTTAATTCAGTCCAAACGGTTTTCTTTATACCCTTTGGTCAGAATTAGAAAATACACCAGACACTACTGATCCAGTCATATTTCACACTTCATCTTATTCCATTGCATTTAAACTGAAAATCTATTTTGTTATTTGCTCTTGTTGCTGTAAAGCTTCCTTTGTCATTGTTGACTTTGTTCAATTGGAACTTAAACAAATGATTTAAGAGTGTTTGTCCACAGCCTGCTGTCATTGATTTCTCATTGAGGACTGAGAGCGAGGTGTGTGCCAGGTTTTTTACAGGATATCTATGGTTGGTTATAGCAGTGAGTGAGTATACTAAGTAAGTACACTGAGTAGAAATGAGTAAATTACAGTAAACATTATGTCATGGACATCACAGAGACTCTGAGATTCCATTCATGAATACATTCATGGGTAAAAGTAACAGTAACATCTGCGGGAAATGATGATGTCATCTCCCCCGCTGCTGTCCACGATTTCACCAAAACAACCACAACAAGTGTGGACTACTTGATCCAGGTCGAGCAGCAGGAGCTACTGATACTAGTCTGTTTAATCAGGTGATATGTTGGATTTCTCCAGTATCTGAGATGATTTATATATAAGTCTATGAGCAGGAGTCTACTTTTACATTTCTATGAGCTCCGTCTCTTCTACTGCATTTTTGATGTGTTTGGTGAGTCACAGCGCCCCTAAAGGCCTGGCATATGTACGACATGCCCTTTGGCATGTTGAGCGTTGTTCATAGTGACGTGTGGACAGATTTTTTATTTTTTTTAGAATGCCTGGGAGTAAAAAGATGGAAAAAGTTTTGACTCGTGTGGACAAGGCCTGATTAGGCTGATCACAGACTATTCAGAGACTTGATTTGAGCGATACTTCATTTTTGCCAAATAAAGTGACCGACACAGATAGAGTGGACGTCCTATGTGTCATGACAAAACGAATACCATTCTCTGAGAGGGCAAAGGGATTGCCAGCGCATGCAAAGAGAAAGGAACTCTCAAAATATTTCAAGAGTACGTTTTCCACATCTCTCAATGGAAGGGTCAGCTGGCCTGCTGATGGTGGAGACATCCACAGCTTTAACAAACTCATCAGAAAGACAGGTCACGTGGTGGGGGTGGAGATGGACTCTGTACAGAAGGTCTCAGAGAGGAGGATCCGGTCCAAACCGAGGTCCATCCCAAACAATGACTCTCACAGTCAATGTAGCAGCAGCAGCACAGCAGCACAGCAGCACCAGCAGCACAGCAGCACCAGCAGCGCCTTCAGTAACAAACCATTAAAGTGTACAGGAGTTCTTTCTATTTCTATTTCTGTGACAATAAGACTCTATAACTCCTCCTTGTAAAGAGTGTTAATTGTGATCTCTGATAATTTCATTCTGTTATGCTTATAACAGTCACACCTTTGCCCGGTGTATATATCAATATCTAATATTACTTATTGAACTTTTGTCCTGACATATTGATATTTTAACTTCTATTTATTCTGTGTGGAGCTAAGCTACAAATAATTTCTTTCTTAAATTATTTCTATTCTATTCTATTCTATTCTATTCTATTCTATTCTATTCTATTCATACCGAATTAAAATCACTTGCATGTTCAGCATGAACAGTAACCACCTGCCTCACACGATCTGGCCGTGTGCAGGAATTCAGACTCCTTGTGTACACAGTCCCCTATTTCAAACAGTTGCTCACAGAAAGAATTTCTTGTCAAAACAGAAAAGGTTTGTAGAAGGAATCTGCCGGATGTTCCACAAGTGTCATCACTTGCCAGAAGCTGTGTGTCAGATTTAAAACAGGCCTGTGTCTACAGGGGCTACATGTACATGATCAGAGGGGTTGTCTTTATACTCTGCAGCGGGAGTGTCAGCCCCTCTGGGCCGACAGAAAAGTCTATGGATCATGAAATGTTTCACCACAGAAGTTTTTGTCAATATTTTGCAAGAGGTATACCCAAGTAAATGTCATTTACAAAGAGAGAAAAACAAAAACAACCACAAAGAAACACATTACAAAATCACAATGACATCTGACATACATGCCCCTCCCTCTTCTGTGTGGAGTTTGCATTTTTATGAAGGTAGTTTTTCACCAGATATCTCAGCTGAGAGCTGCGATGTTTGATTTGTAGTTGAAGAAAACAGAATCTGTGACTCGTGGGGAACAACTTCACATTGATACAGGTGCACATATATGTTTTTTTACAAAATTTACAAAAAAACAATTGTAGATAAAATGTGAGCTTGTAGGTTTTTTAATCTGTGACTTGTGAAAAAAGGATTTGTGCCCCTGTAATTAAAGAATTTGTGACTGTGTAATTGTGGTGTTGTATTTGTGGAGGGACAACAATTCTACAGGTACACAACTCACGGTACACAACTACAAATTCACAGTGCACAACTTCAAATTCCACTTTTACAAGAGCTCAAACCTTTTTCACCAATAATACCTCCATGCATCTTCTGCCCGTGTGTGCAGGGGTTTTCTTCCGGGTATTCCACAGTCCAAACACATCCATGGTTAACTGTTCACCTACAGCAGGTCTGCATGTGAGTGTGAATGTGTGTGTTTGCCCTGTGATAGACTGGCAACGTGTCCAGGGTGTATCCTGACCTCAGGATCGGCTTCAGCACCCCACGACCCTGAACAGAATGAGCTGTATAGAAGATGAATGGACTGACGGACTGACGGACGGACGGACGGACGGATGGATGGATGGATGGATATCAGCCCTTGGGTGGAGGAAAAGCAAATAATCCTTAGTGGGGGATTTCTTTGAGATACATATGACATCTGTAGAGTTATCTTGGAGCCAGTCATTTGGAAGAATTTAAAGTAGTTGTGTTGTGGTAGCAGGAGAAGTACAAGCACCACGCAGCAGGGGTCAGGAATGAAACGAGGCGAACTGACACTGACAACAGAGGGAGAGGGGAGGACACACGTGAAACTCATAATGTACAGATTGGAGCACACAGAGGACGTGATGGGAGACACACAATAGCTGTGTGTGTGTGTGTGTGTGTGTGTGTGTGTGTGTGTGTGTGTGTGTGTAATAAGAACAGATTACTTCTTTACTGCTAGATCTATTATTTTGTAATGAATTAATTAACCCTCCTATTATCCTCAAATCTTAGTCACACCTTTTACCCTCAGGGTCAATTTGACCCCACACATGTTTGCCTCAAGAAACTGATTTACATAAAATTGTTGACCAAGTTTTTGTGTCAGGCACCTTGTTTATTTGTTGAATACATAAATAACCCCTTGAAAATGAGTGAGTTGACCTGTCCTCTAGCGCCACCATCAGGTCAAACTTTTAATTTTAGAGGTGGTGTATCCTGACAACATATCATCCATTGTAAAGCAGGGGTAAACGTTGCACCCACTTGACCCAAACATCCATTTTTCCTGCATGTTTGCCATGCGCTGGTCGACCCTGCCTTGTCTGTTTGTCATCAAAGCGTACGACATGGTTGGTAAAACTTGGAATGTCTTCAGAGGCATGGTGGCTGGATATATTGTCCTTCCAATCTCAGTTTTACAAAGGCTTGCTGTTGCTTCACCTTTTAATTGGTAAACCCCTGCCACAATGAACAAGCCATTGTAGGCTTCCAAGTCTTTCCAGCAGTCTCCTTACACATGCTTCCTCTCTGAATTTGTTATCGCGAGTACAATAGTTTGAATCAATGGTGTCATGAGGAGCTCTAACGATGACTTGATGTCTTCAACGTGGCTGATTGTAGATCTGGTGGTACTTGGAGCCATTTTAATAATATCAGTAGCACTAAGTCTACCCTGCTGTTGAAGTGGGGAAAGGGGCCATATTGTCTTTACAATCTTGGAAGAGGTGGTGTCTGCTGGTGGTTGAGGTTCAAAACTCTCATTTATGCCATTTTCAATGTCAAAGAGTTGTTCCAAAACCTCATTGACAGTAAACTTTTCCAAAAGGACATTTCCAAGGGAGAGAGCAGTGCAGATTGCAGTACACTGAGCACAATGAGGAATGAGTGGGGATAGAGGGCTGCCAGGCAAGCTTTTATATGTTCGCTCCCCCCTTATTTTGTATGAACTACCACTGTCATTGTGGGAACACCTCACCCTACACAGTGGGGGATATATCACTTCTACCATGAGAATGGTCAAAGTTCTTGAGGGAATAGTTGTTTTTCCAGTCAAGTTTTACACAGCTAACATAGTGTAGCAGGTAACTGCAAAATACATTCAGAATACTTTGGTTTGTGATGCAAGCGTGAAATCTGGCACAAATACTCTCTTTTGGTCTACTGTGATAAAAAAAATGGTGCTGGCTATGAGAAATGAACATTTTCCAAGATGGCCACCATCCAAATTAAAAAGTATTATTTCCAAAGCAAGTGTTTGAATTCAACGACATATTTCTTCAAGGTCAGAGGCTGCGCTGGATCACTGTACATGACCTGTGTCACTGTTTGGGCCAGGAGAAGGTCAAAGGCATATTATTCCATCATGCCTTCACAGGTTGTGACACTGTATCAGCTTTCCACAACAAGGGCAGGAAGCTGCCTGGCAGACATGGGACATTTGTCCAGTGGTCTCTCCTGTCTTCCCCAAACTGAGTCAGTTCCCTCTCGCAGTGGAAGATGGCGACCTGGAGATACTGGAGAAGTTTGTCATACTAATGTATGACAGGTCCAGCACTGCTGCCACTGTGGGGGCCAGGCTTGACATGTTTGCCTAAAAGCAGAAGCCTTACGAGGCCATTCCACCAACCAGAGCAGCTCTGCTCCGACACAGCAGACGTGCTGCCTACCAGGCTGGCTGTGTGTTGGCCCAGGCAACCAAATGTCAGCCAGAAGCAGAGAGCCCTGCTGACAGGGGATGGCAGTTTGATGAGGAATGGTAGGTCTTCTGGACAGCCAACTCTCCTTTTACTCAAAGTCGCCAACAACCGAATGTGGCTGTAAATCAAGCTGTCATGGCAGGTGCAGGTGCTACAGACTGGGTCTGAATTATACAACACTATGCAGTTGCAGGTTTGAGGTATAACAGCTTTTCACTTGTTTGAGTGGATAGCTGCATGTGGCGACAGCTCATTGGCAGGTAGCATGGTCTGGAGTTACGTGCTGCACCTGAATGAATGACTCAAGGCTGTCAGCCCAGTAGTATGTCTCTGCATTCTAGAGGACAGCAGACTGAGGAACCACAGAGTGAGGAATCGAAAATTGAGGAACCTGCACTGCTTTTTATAGTAACACCAACCCTAAAAAAGTACACATAATAGTTCAAGAACATGACTTACTCTTTTAAAGGATAATAAAGAACGATTTATTTATACTGTTTTGAGTGATGATTCCACTCAAAACATACCTATATTTTCCAAGATGGCCACCATCCAAACTGAAAAGTATTATTTCCAAAGCGAGTATTTGAATTCAAAGACATTTCCAAGGTTTATTTAAGGAGTAAAGTACTACTTTATGTCATACCTATAATGATGATCAGTGAAGTTGGCATGCGTGCATGTATGTATGCATGTATTTTATCAACTTTACGCCAAAACTACTCACCCGAATTTCATGAAATTTTCAGGGGCCAATCGACTAGATATTGGAACATTCCCCGCTTACAAACAAAGCCCAGAAAACAGTGAAAAAATGTCCCATACAAAGCAGATGCGGGTTGCTGTAGATATTGCCAATTTTTGTTTGGAATAATGAAGACTGAAGTGGAGCTGTTGTGGGTTTGAGAAGTTTGTTTATTGTGGAGAACAGTGTCTTTGGGTTGCTGCAGCCAGAGTGTATGAGGTGGAAGTAGAAGGTAGACCTGGTTGTGTTAAGAATATTCTTGTATTTTTGCAGGTAGTCTGATTAGGCCTGGAGGTGAACTTATGACCACAGTGTATCCTCTTCTGATGGAGACTTCCAGCAGGATAACTACAGCAGCTCACAAAGATCAAGTTATAAGATCAGTCTCTTCTGTATGTGTCTCAAACATAACTATTCATCTCTAAGCATTAAAAAAAAAAAAAAAACATCATTATGACACTGACGCTGTTATCTGCAGTGAAAACATTTGGGTGTGTGTTTTCAATTGGCTTCTTTCAACATTGCATTCCATTGCAGTGAAACAGCTTAATCACAATGTAACTTCTGTTCTCCAGTAGAAACAAAGGAGGTTAGTTCTGTCTGTTGGGAGCACTGCTGCAGGTAAGTACTGCATGCTGCTCCTGCACTGGTATTGTTTATACAAGTACATAGAAAATAACTAGATATGACACTAGCTCATTGTGTGGATTAGTCTGTGTGAGCAAGCAGCACAATCCAAGTAAAACATTTATTAATGAAACAGAAATGTCACAAGAGGAAACTGGGTCTATTGGGGTAGATTACATTTAATAATAATGTGTGATGGTCGTCAGCATTTTAGATACTTTTAACATTTTATTGAGGCAAGATGACGTCAATCTTATTTATTGGGAGATTCCAGACGAAGTAAAGAAGTAAACAACATCATGTTTCCAGACTGAGACTGAAGTGGATCTCTTGCCCTGGATTCAAATTATTAGACCTGGTATAAATCTAGCCAGAAGCAATCAGGAGGCATTATAATCTGTCTCAACTTGTTTTTCTCAGCATGGACGTTCCATCGAAGAACCAATACACTGATACCAGAAATTAGTCATCTACATAATTGGTTGTGAACTATGGCCATGACTCAAAATTCACAATCTGAGGTTGAGGTTGGGAATATAAAGCAGTAGTTAAAACCTCAGAGGGAAACTGGGGGAAACCAGAAAAATCCCAGTGGGCTGTTTCAAATTTGAGATCATCTGCATTCATAAATATACGTCCCCTCAGTTCATTTTTTCTTAAAGTTTTGCATTCAGTGTTTGACACATGGTGGTCTGCACACATGGTGTTTGATCAGTTTAACCACCTCAGTGAATTCTGCAGCAGGTAACATTCATTAGAGTTGTTTTGGGGAAAGAAAAATGGTCAGTTGTTCTCGGTGCACATGTGGCTGCCAGAGCCCTTGATGATTAAGATTTTTGTGATTTTACTCATCGGTTGATTTCATCCCATGTTTTCTGCGTGGTTTCCTGAGCACTGTGTCTTTTTGGTGCTTTTGGACGTTTTATGTGCACATCACGCAGCACTGGTCGTGGAGGTGGTCTGTCTGTCCTCTACCACAAAGACCTGGGTCTAGCCCAGAGGGTCGGCAACCTTCAACACACAAAGATCCATTTGGACCCGTTTCCCACTGAACAGAACACACTGCTTGCGTCGTTACGTGGCATTCATAACCCCGCCTACATTTTACCCCACTCTCTGTAGTGGGACCGCGCACCACAGTTGGGTAGGTCTGGGTGCGCTATGCCTTACCGTATCGTCCCAGCCCGCCCGTTCCGGAACGTACTACAGTGGGACCGAGGCTCAAGGAGCTGCAGCAGAGCAACCAAATAGCCACGTGTGGCTCCAGAGCCGCTGGTTGCTGAAACCTGGCCTCGCCGCTCGACCTCTTCCTGAACTATCGGTTTTTGAATGTCTAGCATCAAAAACTACACCACCCACTCCAATGACATTTCATCTCATCTATCGGCCACCGAAGGCAAATCTAATTTTCACCCCAGACATCTCGAACAGTCTTTCTACATTCTGTCCAACATCTGCAAACATTACAATACTCAGAGCCCTGAATATCCGCATCGACTCCCCGTCCTGCCGTAATGCAGCAGGGTTCTTCCATCTATTGAACTGCTTCAGACTCAGTCAGCACATTGAGGTCCCCCACACACCTCAAAGGCCACACTCTGGACCAGGTCATAACAGACTCTGCCCCTCCTTTGCAACTTTCAAGTGTATGACCTGGGTGTCTCCGATCACATGGCTTTCTCTCTTGAACTGCCACCACAGAGATCAATCCTGAGATTCGTGTGCAGCTGACCTCCAACGTCACCTATCTGCAACCCCGCCATCAGTCGATGAGTCAGTGGAAAGCTACAACAAAAAAATTCACAGCTTCTGGCTTCACCGTCCATAAACAAGCCTACTGTGAACACAAAAACGCCTATTCTATGGCCTTGAAAAATACACAATCATCCAGACCAGCCCAGGAAATCAGGTTTTCTCTTCGATCCACCATGTCTTCAGACCACACGTACCATCTAATTCTGACTCCACAGATGATCACTGCAAGAAATTCCTGGACTTTTTTATCGCTAAAATCCACAATATCCTCTCTGCCCTGTGTTCTGCACCTGGTCTCCTTGACCTGATTACCAAGCCACCATTTAGGATGTTCCAGCCTCTCAGCTCCTTCCTCCATGTTTCCAGGGAGATCCAGGAAAATTTAGTATCACCAATTGACCTCACATGCATGTTTTTGGACTGTGGGAGGAAACCGGATCACCCTAATATATTTTCTGTTTTAATCCTGTGATAGACTGCTCACCTGTCCTGGTGGAACTTACCTCACTGTCCGCTGGGATCAAATTAGATGTCCATGTCAAGTACACAATTGAAGACGCTATTAATGCTCTAGATCAGAGGTCTCCAACCTTTATTTGCACCAAAGACCGGTTTCAAGAATCTGCACACCGGCAACAAGGACTTAACGAAAAAAACTAACTGAGTTAAACGCTGGTGTCAGGGTGGACCCAAACGCAGACTCAGCCAGTTCAGTGAAAACCAGGTTTATTGAAAACAAAGTTCAGGGAACATGAGGAGAGCGAAGGGAACACAAGGGCGATGAGACCAGAGGAGAGGAGCGACACGATGACAAGATGCTTGATGACGAGAAGACAAGACATGTTGACGAGACGATCCGACAAGGACAACAGAGGGAGAAGAGTTCAAATACACAAGGAAGGGGCGGACACAAGGGGAACATTGGTTAATTGTAAACACAAGGTGAGACACACAAAGGCAGAAACAGAGACCTGACAGCTGGACAGAAACTCAATGCAGACTAACGGAAATTTAAATATACATGTAAATTGTTTTCATACACTCTTTGTGGCCCGGTACCTAATAACCTATGGACCGGTGTCAGTCCTGGGCCTGGTGGTTGAGAACCCCTTCTCTCGACAAACATACCAATTACTATTATTTGTTTTCAAATCAGAAATTCACTTCAATGTTATAATCCTCTCTATAGCCAGCATATTTAATTTCTGATATTTTAAATTTCATCAACATTTTGTTAAAATGAAATAGTTCATTACTTACAGAACTAACTAACAGAAGATCTGGGAAACTATTTTGTTAACTTATAAACGAGTGTAAGTTGGGCATTTGTTCCAATGTTTTGTTTATAAAAACTGCAAAAGTGAGAACTACTGTGCTATTCATCTGATTTCCTCAAAAGTTTGGCTTGCTTGACGATAGCTGTCATGCAATGTGTTTGCCCACCTTTAGGAGGTACATGGGCTTTGACTAAAGGTATTTTAACACACGGTGAGGTAGCATTGGACATGAAAAGCTTATCGGGAAATTCCAATATAGCCACCCCATGAAATGAACATAGACACCTGGAAATATAAACTAAGAAACTAAACTAATTATAACTCCTTTTTGAAAACAACAGAAGAAGGTAAAATAAAATAAAATAAAAAAAAATTCAAAATGGAAGCATCAGAACTAAATACTGGAACAACGGACCGAGTATATGGCCAGCTTGGAAAAGCCCCCACATTTGAAAAACACGTTTGCAGACCTGCCACCCCCTTTTGTCTTTAATATAAGTGGATGTAATGCAGTAAATTGAAAATGTGCGAACAAATAAATATTTGAACAATTCAGAAAATCTTTAGGGATATGTACTGCACGCAGCGGTTTTCCTGCACGCGATTCGAGTCTCTGTGTTTTCTCCTCCGTGATTCAGATAGTCTGGGTGTTTTCTCCTCCGTGATTCAAGGGGGTCTGGGTGTTTTCTCCTCCCTGATTCAGAGGGTCTGGGTGTTTTCTCCTCCCTGATTCAGAGGGTCTGGGTGTTTTCTCCTCTGCGAACAAATAAACATTCTGACAAAAGGCTGTAAAGACAGCAACTTCACAGTTTAGTCTGAGTCCAACGTACACCACAGTTGTCCTCCTCTATAACGTCTGCCTTTTACACCAGCCCAGACCAGCATCAACATTTGGCTTATGGGCCAAAAACTGCCCAACAGAGCATCCGTTCCAGCTTTGTGAATATTCAGTGAAAGTTACTGCTCTTGCTGATGTACTCACTGGGGATTACAGTGTATTAGTAAGAACATCAGACTAACATAGTTCAGCCCAGAAATCAGTGACTGCCAGCAGATTAATATTAGAAAATGCCACAACCTGAGGTTAGGTTCATTCATTTTACAGGTGGTAACTTTGTTGAAAATCACTTTAGGTAACACAGATTGTGAAACCCGGGCAGGTTCTACAAAATTAATTACTTTAAAATTGCACAAATCCACTAAAACAAAGAAAAACATTAGTTCTGTTGAAACATTTTCTGAAGTTTACTAAGCTACCAGTTAACTCGTTCGGCCTTATAAAGATCACATGAGGGTGTATATGGCTTCTGAATGATATGAAAATAAATTCAGCAAGTTGACTCTAAAGGCCGCGCAGTGGAGCAGTGGTTCGTTTTAATTAACTATGAAATAAAGACGGATTTCACAGGACTCTGCTCTAACATAGCCTGAGTCTGCACTGAGGAAGTCAGTTCCTTCTGCACGCTCACGCCAGAAACAGTCAAAACTGAGTCGAGCAAAAAAAAAAATATTGTCTCCACCTGTCAGATGTCTGGTGGAGGATACACACCTATGCAGGTAAGTTTGAGCCAGGAATTCTAGGAGTTGTCTGATGATCCTCTGTCTTAAAATAACAAATATCTGGAGCTGCTACATCAGAGCACAGCAAAGCTAAAAACCTGTTTTTCTCACAGCTTCTTTTAGTGACGGATATATGCATGATTGAACATGCCGACTCCTCCCAACAGGTACGACAGAGAGATGCTGGCTTCATGCCAGACAGCCGAGTCTGCAAACGCCTCTGCTAACAGCCAGCGCCATTGTCTTCTGACATATCAAGAGTCCTGCCATACAAACAAAGGTGTTCTTTAACAAATAACTGCAGAATTCACAGTTAATACCTGGAAATGATTGTCAATGAAGTGCTGTAAAATTTTTTTACGTATATTACTAGATGTATCAGTTTTGCACTGTATATAGATTACAGTAATTTATTGTTGTATACCAGAAACAATGAGTAATTGTATTTAATTTACAACATTATCTTTGTTTCTAATCAAATTGCACGAGTTACTTGGCAATTAAAGTGGCCAGTAAGTTGCTATTAATTACTCACACTACAATATGGTATTTTTTAATGTTTTTACAGTGAAACAGTGTTGAACATCTTCAGTATGTCATCCACAATGATGTCCCAGAAAGCCTTAAAGAATTCCACAGTGAGGTCTTCAATGCCTGGAGACTTTTGCTTTGCATCAAGGAGCTCTTTCTGTGACAGAGGCCTTTCCAACAGTTGGTCTCTTTGAATTTGTGTGCATGGGCTTCCTCTGGGTAATCCAGGTTCATGCCACAGTCCAAAAACATGTATGTGAGGTTAATTGGGGACTCTAAAGCCTCGGTTCTACTGCACAGTACGTGCTGGAGATTGGGTCATGGCTCTCCAGTAAGGCAAAGCACACCCAAACCCACCTCTGTTGCGCGGTCCCACCACAGATAGGGCTTTTCCACCAAAAAGAACCAGGAGTTAGTTCAGAGGCGGTGCCAGGGCCAGTTCTTAAATGAGAACCATCAAAGAACCGGTTGTTTTTCCATTGTCAACAGAGCCAAGTGAGAGCAATGTCATTGCGTCACTGCAAAACGTGATACGTCACTGACTTCCCCAATGTAGCGCTCATACAGGAGCGAGGAGACGGACTGTATTCATTGGTGTCGTCCGGGTCGCTCCGTCAATTTTGGCCTGAACCTCGGATGCAGACCAAAGAGCCAGAAAACATTGCGTCTCCTCATTGCTCTCTTTGTGTTTTTTCACGTCCGTCTTGCTTTAGTATGGAGCGCCGGAGTGGCCAAAGAGAAGAAAATAAATAAGTAATAATGCGTGAATGAGTTTGGTGCTTATTTTTAACATTTTAAAATTTCAGCATTACATTGTGAATTTCTGCTCCTTCACTGTATTTCTGGATGTGTCTCAATCAAATGCTTCAACATCAGAGGAATGGAGGTATAGAATGATAGAACGCAGTTCTACAGCTCTTTCCAATGGCAACCTACGTAAACACACGCTGATCGACTCCAAAAGTTACCTTTCACATGAAGTGCAATTAAAAGGCACAGCTTTCATTTACAGTAGTATGTACTTTGTTTTGTAGTTGGTGATGAACCAAAAGTATCGTTTCATTGTGAAGAAGTTCTGTGGGTAGAAAATAATAATGGGGCGTCTCATAGCGGAGCGCAATTCAGCCTCATGCAGACCTCAGCCTGCGATCATAACACCATACAAGACCTGGAAGTGAAGTTAGTTACAATTACGTTACTATGAAAAGTGTGAAATAAACCACAATGGAAAACTGCTTCTAAATTATATATCCAACACAGTTGACAGCGGAGGAGCTCTGCAGCGCTCTCGAGAGCCACGGCTCCGTGACCGCGAATTAAATTATCTCGTTCCCTCATATTATTAACTTGAAGGAACAACTTATTCTATCGTTCCCAATAGTTATTATTTTTTTCTCTATAACCACTCCGGGGCTCCGTGTTCGCTGTAGATTTCAGAAAGCCGGTTCAGCGTCTCTTCCACCTCGTGAGTAGCAATAACTCCGCCCCCAGCTGATGACGTGTCAGACCCCGCTCTGGCCCAGCAAGCATGTGGGGCCAGTGCAGCACCAGTTTAGACCCCGATAGGCCGGGGCTTCGGTGGTGGAAAGACAAAGAACTGGTGCTAAATCTGGGTCTGGCTCCGAACTAGAACCTTGTTCTTTCTGGTGGAAAAGCCCCCAGAGATTACGGTTAAAATATAGGCAGGGTTGTGAATGATGCAGGTACCTAACATCATTTTTCAACCGTAGTCGCGGGACCAGCGCGGAGGAAGTTGCAGCAGCAGTCAGGTGACCATCCGAGTGAAGCTGTGAGCCACTATTCTCGCTGACACAGCTTGCAAAACTTTCTCATTCTGAACAGCAGCATCCAGCTCCCGCTGAATCTTCCCCTTCTGATATGGAGAGGAGTGTCTACACCTCGTCGGAAGACCATGGTACTGTGCAGCGCCGGCTTTTCAATAAACCCAGTTAACAAAACAACCAGTGTGCGCAAAGCGGCGTATGTGAACAACAACGGGAAGGTTTACGGCCAATTACCAATTTAAATATTGCGGGCTTGTCAAGAGTGATGATTGTCAGTGTGTTCTGTTCAGTGGGAAATGGGTCCAAATGGCTCTTTGAGTGTTTAAGGTTGCCGACCCCGTCCTAACCCAATTACATGAGGGCGTGTACGTCTCCTGGAAGATTTGTCTGGGCTATTAGAAAACAATCCAACACTTTTTAGGAGAAATGCAGACTATTGCTTCACTTAATAAAGTCCTGTTGCACATTGCACATAATAAAATAGCTGAGAGCAAACCTACTGCAGAAGATATGTAGGGGATGCACAGGGGGGACTAAGCTGCAGAAAAAAAGATGCTTTGCTACAATAGAGACAACAGCAACTGCTGGAGGAGTTTCAAACTGGGTCTCCCATCTCTCGTCATCTGTCGCACGATGCTGAAAGTATTCTATCAGTCTGTGCTGGTGGGTACCAACGCCATGCTGTTGCATGCTGGGACAGCAGGCAAGGGGTGGCCGACAACAACGGGCTCAACAAACTCAATAGAAGGTGACATGTTGGGGGTGGAGGTGGACTTTGAGCAGGTGGTCTCAGAGAGGAGGATCAGGAGATCCATCCTGAACAACAACTCTCAGCCCTCTATGATGTCCTAGTCAACAGCAGAAGCACCGTTAGTAACAAGACTCAAACCACCAAAATACTCTACAGAGTCACAGGAGGTCCTTCATTCCTGTAGACATCAAACATCAAACTCTTCTTTGGAACTATTGTTGTTCTTACTGTCAAGTTGTTTCTGTGTAAATATTTAATCACTATATGCCTCGATATTAATATTGACTTGTACAGATTAATAATTACTTATTCTATATTTTAATCTAATGTATTTGATATTTGTATTATTCTATTCTATTCTATTCTATTCTATTCTATTCTATTCAGTCTTTCACTTTGCAACCTGTTTGAAACCTGTCACTTATGAAAAGTGACACTCCTTCCTCATACATCCTCATACAGTTCATGTTTGGATATTCTTGGAGTTTTACAACACAAAGATTCAGTTTGAAACAAGATGCCCGCGTTCTAACACATTAAACTTTAACATGCAGTAAATGTAAGTTTGTGAGACTTTTTACATTCAGTATCATACCTGGGTAATGAGCTGAAAGATCTTTATTCTCATTAATTGACAGCTGCTTCTGTTGGAATAAGTATTCTAGTATCATTAGTGAAATTGTAATTATTGTGATATAAATGCTTTTCATCCCCTTACCCCATCCTCTGTGTGGATCTAATCTTCTGTTTATCGATGAGATGAGGAACATTGTCAGACAAAAGCTATATTGTCCACCTCTCGCAACAAGCAATCCAAAAATGTGCCAAAAGAACGAAAGGTGTTTTCCAGCAGCATCTCTGTGACAATGAAGCATTGTTTTATATTTGGCAGCTGGAGTTTTGTGAAGGATTCCACCATGTGAAACAGTTTCTTCCTGTCATCAACACCAAAAATGAGCTCCAGCTTCTTTCATTATCACACTAATAAATCTTTGGTGGCACGTACCCGCTCTGACAGAACGGCATTCAGTGGTGTTTACCGTGTTTGTGGATTAATTTACAAACTGAGGCTGTCTGTCCACTGAAATGTACATTTAGTCTCCCCCTGAACCTTACCATTAGTGCCTCGATTGATCCTCATCACAAGGAAAGAAACATAAACTCTGAATCTAAATTATTGAGCTGCAGATCAGCACACATCAGAGATTTACTGAAAGAGTAGAAGAAACGTGGTGTAAATGTCAGTATGCCTGTTGAAAACCTGTAGGACCTGCTGACAAGTGAGTAAATACTATATCGGGTAATAAGATGTGCTCCCCACTCTTCATATATCCAGCTTCTCATATTATGATGAACAAACGATCTCTTTCCCATTTTTAGATGATCATTTACAGGTCAAAGCCATCCTTCAACATCGGAACAGTAGCAGTGTTTTTACTTCATTTTTCCAAATGTTAATTCTCGCACACAAAATCGGGTCAGATTTTTTAAAGGAAAGACTCTCGTTCCCGGGATCTACTTACACACAGATGCAGAGTCAGCTTTAATTGTAAGGTTCTTTATTTTAACCACACCACATGTATGTTGCCTTTCCAGCCTCCGGCCGGCTCCTCCCGGAGATTCTCCCCCTTGTAAAGCCTTCCCAGCCGCTACTTTCAGGGAGGAGAGACACATTTAGACATTGATAGGCATGAGGTGTGTCGCCTCCCTGTTCAGCGCTTCCTTTGAGCCGCCTCCCACTCTCTCTGCTGCATCACTGCTCGGCCACACCTACGCACAAACCACCACATACCTCCATCGCCCGACTTGGGCCGGGGAGCCGTCTGGCCTAATCAACTCCCCCTCCCGCCCCTCATGAGAGCGAGAGAGAAAATCGGCCACAGATATCTTCGCCCCCAGCCTATGGACCATCTTGAATTTAAAGGGCTGTAAAGCCAGATACCACTGGGTGATCCGGGCGATCCGGGTGTTGGCATCCTTCATGCGGTGGAGCCACTGTAGGGGAGTGTGGTCCGAACAGAGGATGAATGAGCGCCCCAGTAGGTAGTACGTTAGGGCAGTGGTTCTCAACCTTTTTGGTTTCCTAGACCCCCTGCATATTTAAGATCAACCCTGAGGACCCCCCGCCCCCACCCCTCTAAATGTAATAGGACAGGGGTCCTCAATTATTTACCCCCGAGGGCAAAAATCAGTCCAGCAGGTCAAACCAAGGGCCGGAACAGTCGCGGGTCAACAATGCTGAAGGTGCGTAACGACTCTCGATGATCCGCCACTGTTTCCTGCTCTTACTTGTAACTCATGATAAAAGGTGGCGACTGTCCGTGACGGCGTGACGCCTCGACCCTGAATTATAGAATTCAGGTCAAAATGTTGATCCGTGGTCAGGAATCGAGATTCGTGCCAAACTTGTCGTCGTTATGTGTTCTATCATTCTACACCTCCATTCCTCCGATGTTGAAGCATTTGATTCAGACTCATCCAGAAATTAAGTGAAAGAAGCAGAAATTTCTAATGTAATGCCGAAATGTTGAAACACAAGCCCCAAGCTCATTCACACATTATTTTTTTTCCTCTTTCGCCACTCCAGGGCTCCATGCTAAAGCAAGAAGGACGTGAAAACACAACAATGGAGCAACGTAATGTTTTCCTTTCTCTTTGGTGCATCTGAGGTTCAGGCCAAACTAGATGGAGTGACCCGGACTAAATCGATGAATACAGTCGATCTCCTCGTTCCTGTATGCGCACTGCCGACAGTACATTGGTGAAGTACAACATTTTGGAGTGATGCAATGACGTGGCTCTCACTTGGCTCCATTGACATTGGCATCCATTGGCATCCTATATATAGGCAGTTGAATTAATTTAACTTATTTAACATTACTTCAACTTTCTGTTTCCATCTATGTGGAGTTATGTCGAAGAACTTTGAAGATTAATAAAGTGATATTGATTCGAATTGGTGCATTGATGGTGAGAGGAGCTTATGAGAGAAAGAGATGCACTCTTTTTGAAATAAAAAAACAAAGCTTCACTAAGCGCTTTGAAAGATGCTTTTCTTCTTGTTCTTCTTGTTCTCGACTTGTTCCCGTCTGTTTAGCTCCATGAGGGTTCATCTGTAATAATGAGGTTGATAATTATGGTCACACATGGTATAACTGCAGAAACATGAATCCATGGACTGCACAACGACTTGTGCCGTCTCAGTGATTTATAAATATTCCAACACAAAACGCATTCACACGTAATGAGGAAGCTCTTGCCAAAATGTCTGTGCCACTATACAGTGAAACTGAGTGATCATAATGCCGCTTATATTATTTGATTAATTAGTCATGTATAATCTCATGAAGTTACGCATTAGCAGAGTTTTCTGAAGCATTGCTTCCTGGGTTTTGCTGCAGCAGCAGTGTTGCTTTTGGCCCGGATGATGTGTTTGAATTCTTCAGCAAGAAACAACATGACAACAAAAACAGAAACACAAGGAAACAATAAAGAAAAACATGGAGAACAACTCCTGAAGGCATCAGAGACTCAGAAGCGTGTGACAATCGTCCAGAACCATATTATGTTGTTTGTTGAAGAATGTTGAAGCACACTGTTTCTATACTCTTTGCAATTCCTCTGTATAAACTGTGACTTCACCTAAAACCCGAGGCAAGCGTCACAACTGCTTCCCTTTCACCTTGTCAGGGTGTCTTGTGTTTTCTGTCTGGCCCCCGGCTAGCTCAGTTGGTAGAGCATGAGACTCACAATCTCAAAGTAGTGGGTTCATGTCCCACACCAGGTACCACCTTCCCGTGGGCTCACAACCCACAGGAAAGGTTCTTAATCAG
The DNA here is from genome assembly GCF_963383615.2 of Lipophrys pholis. Classification (NCBI taxonomy): domain Eukaryota; kingdom Metazoa; phylum Chordata; class Actinopteri; order Blenniiformes; family Blenniidae; genus Lipophrys; species Lipophrys pholis. The sequence goes on from NC_137633.1 coordinate 23,881,408, forward strand.
TGCAATGTGATCTGGGTAACAGTGCTCAGACTGCCACCCCTGCAAAACGGATAAGCAGGAGAAGATGGATAGATTTTTCTGTCTGTTACGGTTTGTTTTTTTTGTCTTGACTGCTGGCTTACAATTCTCGTGCCTATGTATGTGTATGTACTGTATACATGGACACACTATACAAGTTAAAGGGATAGAAGCCCAGATGTGCTATTTCAGAAGGCTCTAATTTTGATATGTCACATCAGATTGCACTGGTATTTGGTGAGTGACACTCATTGGTAAATGGACTTCACTTATATAGCGCTTTTCTACTGGTTGAGCAGTCCCAAAGAGCTTTACATCGATAATCACATTCGCTCATTCATTTACCAATGGAGGCTTCTGCCATGCAGGGCACTGTCAATCCATTGGGAGCAATTTGAGCATCAGTGTCTTGCTCAAGGATCCATTGGCATGTTGACAGGCGGAGATGGGACTCAAACGTGCAACCTTCTGATTGGGAGACGACCTCTCTGACAACTGAGCCCCGCCGCATATGTGCAAATTATAACCACTAACGCATCTCATAATCTCATATCCCAACATCAGATGCTTTTATTGCCTCTTGGTTGATGTCTAGTCCGGGTCCTGGTGCTGCGATTCTACTGAAAGGCTCCTTACTGGGGGTTTTTAGGAGCTTGGTGATAATTCAGGTCTGTTGAGACATGGCAAACATGCAGGACTGAAGTTCTTCAGGACCAGGATGGACGCCACTTTATCAAAGATTGGAAAGCCTGCTTATGCTATCTATCTGTCGGATCGTCCATCCGTCCGTCCATCTTCTGTACCGCTAATATCTCGTTCAGTGTCGTGGGAACCTGCTTATTTAAACAGTGCCACATTTGAAAGGATGAGTAGGAGAAGTTCCATCAGTGAGTGTTACACCGATGAAAAATTTGCCAAAGATCTCTTATTTGGTTTGTTTGTGGTTTGTATTTACTTTCTCTCAGTTTTCTGGTCTAGTTATATTTTTTTAAGGCTGTTTAATTTAAATACTTTATTTTCTTGATTGAAAAACTTGGAATAAGTCAATTAAAATACCTAATTTTCTTAGAGTTTTATGCAGGAACTGTCATTTCTTAGCCCAACTTAATGTTGTGTTAAGAAACATGAAGGAGAAATGCAGGAGAAGGGAATGTGTATTCAGCAGCTCCATTTTCAACACCATGATGTGGAGATGAAAAGAAGAAAATGATTTCTCAGACCTCGGTGCACTCACTAAAGATGATATTTGACATGGGTCCTACGGGTCTGACTGCTGTTGTGTTTGGCTGAGGAGAGTCTGAAGCTGCAGGGCAGCTGAAGCCACCTAAGGCTGCTGTGCGAGAGCTGTTTGACCACCCGCTGACAAAGGTACATACAGCAGAGCAGAGGAAGGTGTAAAAAAGCTTGACGGGAGGTTGGAGCAAAGGAAACAGATGAGCTATGTTGGTGTCAAACGAACGTTTGTTTGACATGAGTAATAATTGATACAGATAGCTTCGTGCAATAGAAATATACTTTTCAAACTAATTTAAACTTGGTTATTTTAATAAGCCCATCAGTAATGCAAAATACGCCAAGTCCTGCGTGGTTAGTTGAACATAGGATTTAACTGGATTCAGCAGTATTTTCCAAATATTTACGAGGAAAGAAATTCCAAGTCCACATTTCACTTTTTCAGATAAATACCTTTCTACATGTTGTAACTTCTAAACCTGAGAATTTTCAGCGCCAGATAACCTGTTTGATCTTTACAACAAGGTGCAGATTATCACGAACCAGTGCTTTATGAAACAGTGTGGAAGAGCTGTAAGTGTGTCTAACATTATCAGTAAAACCTTTAACCTTGTAAAGACATAATATGCCACAACCCAGCTTCTTAACATGGGTTGTTTTGTCGCTACATTGTCATGTACCACCAGAGAGTTGTTGAAGCTGCATTACACACAGGGCAGAGGGGAAATGCTCTTTAAGAAGACACATACACGGTCATATTTCACTACTGTGGCCCCTGGTTATGTACTATGAAAAGGTTTTCTCACCAAATGAGAGGCACAGTAAGTGGTCTCAATAATCCAGATTAGCACTTTGCTGGTGCTGATAACTGCAGGCAAGATTATACTCTTCACTAAAAACTATTTTGATTAAGATAATTCACGTCTTTGTTGGTCTCTAATTTCCATTTCATCCACTTCCAGTGGGTAAAAAGCTGTCCTTGTCTTAACTACATAGGTTTTGTGGGAGTGAGGCAAAGTGTTCTGAGGAGCCGGACATGACAATGAAGAAAGCAAAGTAGAGTTTGGTTGCTGATGAGACCTCAAGCTATGCTTTCAAGCAAGAGAGGGACCAGAGCAAAGTACCCAAGGCATATTTTGATTTCCCCAATGTTCATAATTAAACATCTTCTATTTGAATAGCCAGCAGGGAACTCCTCATCTTGTGTTTTTCTAGCGGCTATTGTGTTTATGGAGCCAAATATTGGAATCTTTGATACTGAATCCCCTGGTGTATGTTAACTTTGGCAGCAGCGAAAGGATTCTGGGAATGCTTTCCCTGCGCATTAGTGCACCTCCACTGTCCACCACCCACCATTTCCTCAGGTCGTGGAGTTCCCTCCTGCCACTACTCGCTGAGCTGAGCAGGAAGACGCACAGGGAAGACATTGTGATGCATCTCAGGGTGAAAACCTATCTCAAGTGTCTCAGTAGTTTTCAGAGAAAACACTTCATTGTGGGAGCTTTTTCGGAGTGTCCTATCTTCTGTTAGTGAACTCTGCTTCATCCTGACTCATGCTTATAGCACTGTTTCTCATTATTCAGCTACCTCCAGCATGCAGCCTCCCCTGACAGCGTGCACAGCACATCAAGCTCTACCTCCTGCCCAGAGATCAGTGGATGTTCAGACTACTGTTAGAAAAAGGAACTCTGTGGGTAGCACGGGATGATCCTGGCTGGGAATGTGAGCTGAAGGCTACACAGGAGGAACGAGAGAGTCAGCAAACAAGCTGCAGAACAAATAAGCCACACATGCTGTTTGTTATTAAGTTCTCTTTTTACGCGTGCATGTGTTTAAACTGATACCAACATTATCTGGTACGGCAGGGCTCTTCTTTTCTCACTTGTTTGGGGTTGCCCATCTTTGCTTCCACAGAACAGTTGTTTGGACATCACCAGAAACATTTTCCATTTAGAACTACAGAAAAAGATGTTTGTTCTGAATCTTTTCACAGTGGACGTAATCAGCTCCACATTTTCTCAAAGAAATATGAACCCCATGAGAGGTCCGGAGGTTCTGTTAACATCTTTCAGCTTCATGATGAGCAACAGGACACCCAGCTGATCACTTCACAAGTATAATGCACAGGATTTTACATTTAATAATAATAATAATATTAATAATAGTTGTTGTCGAACAGTAAGTTAACTAATCAAAAATCAACTTGACTGTTCCATGTCAAAAGTTCAATGTCACCTCCAGTCTGGATATCCATCCATCCATCCATCCATCCATCCATCCATCCATCCATCCATCCATCCATCCATCCACGGGGAAGGTGGTGCCCTCTACCTTGAGAGTGTGAGTCTTATGCTCTACCGACTGAGCAAGCCGGGGGTTCCAGTCTGGATAGTCTGTCTGAACTACTGCATGTCCCTGTGAATGTGGTGAGGACCTTGGATTGGAGTCAACAGTTTTGGGGGATGAAGGAGAGAAATGTGGCTCAGGTGGATGGACTGATGAAGATACAAAGGTCATCACATCCTGAAAAACTATTTGGTTGAAGAGGAGGAAGAGTCGGAGGGAAATACAGAAAGGATGATGAAGAAGCAGCATGTGGCTCATCAACCTTTCTGCAGTGGCACTTTTGGTCTACATTTCAACTTCATTGCACTCCAGATGATCTTATAGGGACTCTTATCTCATAGTACAAAGGTGGCTCCACTTAAATCAAACAATGGTTAAAAATATGAATTATGACTGCATCTCTCATTAAGCTCATCATGAATGAATCCAAATAAAGACATGTTTCAGAGGAAAATGTCCACAAGGAGGCTGTGGCTCTGTTGGTAGTGCAGTTTGACTTGTAACTTTAACCCCACATTTCCTGCTGTACTTAGGTCAAAGTAAAAAAATATAAGACCACTTCTCCAAGTGGACGGACCCTGCACTTTGTATTGCAGCTGGCACCATTGATGTGGAAGTGGAAAGTTGGGTGGATCCTCAAGGTTCTGCTTAACCTGAGCCTCACAGCAGAATCATTAACAAATTTAGACAATGAAAGGGATCAGAGGAGGTCGTGGGTGGAAAGTCAGATGCGTTGCTCCACCTTGTATTGTGGTAACTGGGAACGACGTCAGTCAGCTGCCTGCTTATAGATGGATCCAGTGTGTAGGAGAGTCAGGTCAGTTCCTACAGCAGATGCATTAGCTGCGGCTGACCGCCATGAGGGAAGATGGACCCCAGAAAATGAAATCAAGGGAGGCTGGTAACACTGGACATAATTCAATAGGGAGGGTCTGGTGGAAGCCCCCGGCTAGCTCAGTTGGTAGAGCATGAGACTCGCAATCTCAAGGTGGTGGGTTCATGTTCCACGACGGGCGCCACCTTCCCGTGGGCTCACCACCTGCAGGTGCAATGAGATCTGGGTGACAGTGCTCAGATTCCCACCCCTGCAAACCGGAAACAAATAAGCAGGAGAAAATGGATGGATGGATGGATGGATGGATGGATGGATGGATGGATGGATGGGTCTGGTGGAGGAGCATGGGACTGAGTTGTGGGCATACTCCACCCAGACCAGGTGTTTGATCCAAGTAAATGGATTCTGGGCCACCAGGTTCTGAAGGCCTGTCTCGAGCTCCTGGTGGAGCCTTTGTGCCTGACTGTTGGTCTGAGGAGGACAGCTGGAGGAGAGACGCACCGGCACCTCAGCTGCTCACAAAACGCCCTGAGCAATGAATCGGAGATCTCTATCCAACAGATCGTGCTGTCACGGATTGTGGCAAACCTATAAGTCTCAAACAAGACATTCAATTTGAAAGAGTTTCTGAAATGTTCAGAATGTTCAAAGGTATCCTGTGAGGCTAATCCGAGAGGTCTAAAAAGTCTCAAAACAGAATCTGAGTCCAAAAAAACAAGAAGTGTTGGTGGGACCGGACAAAAACAATGTAATGATGCAATGTGAACAGCAGGGGTGGCGGGCCAAGAGCGCCGCCCTCCCTTGGATCAAGGATTGTGTGTGTGTGTGTGTGTGTGTGTGTGTGTGTGTGTGTGTGTGTGTGTGTGTGTGTGTGTGTGTGTGTGTGTGTGAGGAGTAGTTTAGTAGTGGTCTTACCTTTTACTGACTAACACTATCAGTGACTGACATGAAATTAAATGGATCAACGTCATTTGATGTCCGAGACTTGGGGCGCTGTTTAAATCGCCCATAGCCAGTCCTGCTCTGTGATTGGCTTAAAGTCAGTTCTGGTTTGTTCTCATGTGTTTACACAAGATGTTGAGATGAAGACAAGAAGAGCTGAGTCTCTGATTATTAACTCTGTCACATCTCTTCTAATTTATTCGTTTGAAAGGAGAAATTTGGCTGAAAAGCTGCAGGTCAGGTTCAACTTTCTCCAGTATAGTTATTTTTAAATGCACACAAACAGAAATGCATTCAAAATTTGGCAAATGGTTTATTAATGGTTATACATTTTTAGATATGCTCACATTTATTAATGACTGGAAATCTAAGAGCTTAAAAAAAGCACAATTTATTTTGCAGTTCTTTTTTGAGGTTTCTTTCAAAGCATTCTAAAATGGTTTGAAAGATGGATTGATGTGTTGTTTGAAAATATACAGTACCAGATATACTTTTTGTTTTCCCTAAACTCAGACTAACTGTCATTTCAAGTAAACCAGCTAAAAAACACATTAACTTTCTAAAAGTGACTGATGGAGCTTCTGCTTGTATTTGTTTACAAGTTTGTTAATAAAAGAGTCATATTAATTAAAGTGCTCTCTACCCACGAGCTGTCAGTACAATGATGTTCATCACTGAGGGCCTCTCAATCTATTAAAGGTAAGCTTGTTGGAATGTGGTTTATAAATGCACTGTCTTGAAATGAACACTGGCTGAAACTGAATAATAATGAAGAAATTCACCACCTGCCGCCACTGGTGAACAGACTTGTTTCCATTCACTGCCACTGATGCTACTGCTGCATTTAATTTATCCACGTCCTTTCTTTTGCTGAATAAATATTTTCTCTGATGATGTAATGTAGTGAGCTACGGTGCAATGTTAAGAGAAAAAAGCCGGAATACGCCAATCTATGTGGGTTTTAGCCGTCAATACTGAGATGGATGCTGAATGAGCACCTTGCCTGGCAATAGCGACCTGCAGTGATTGAGTGTTTGCAGAAAAATGTGTGTGAATTGATGGTAGTGGTCAACATAAAATGAAATACAAGAAGACATATGAAGTCTACAAGCATCACTGCTTATGTTCAAATGTCCCACTTTTTTTTTGGTTCAGCATAAACTGTCACTGCAGCAGTGTTTTCCCAGAAAGTGGATCCAGAGATCACACAAGAATCGTTAAGACTTCCTCCACAGTCCAACAAAAAGTCCACAAGGTTAAGCAGAGGAAATACTCCAAAAACAACTCCAGAGTCTAAACATGAGGAGCGAACTAGAAAAACAGGAAAGAGTTCAACTGTCAAAGGCCCGAGTCAATCTGGTAACAAGATGGAGAAGTCAGGTCCCGAGTACGGTACTTCACAGGGATGAGAAGTAAAAAATATAATCTAATCAAATCAAAATATAACCGGACACATACAGCTGATAAGAAATGTTTGCTTTATAGTGCATGAATTCACATACATTTCTTTAATTTTTTTATTTTCATTTTTATTGTTAATGGATTGCAGTATAATGTAATAAAATATAAAGCACCACACCGATGTCTAGTTTTATGATTATGTTTGACAATATTAAACCCCTGACAGGGCAGGCCAGACCCACCATGACGGCCGGCCCATGCACTTTGCAGTATTTTCAGAATAAGAATACCAAAATACACAACTTATGATTTTTTTTATTGGGTTTTGAATTTTACGATGTGATTTTCTGCAATCTTTTCAGGCATGAATAGGATTTCTTTTTCTCATCAAATGTGAATAATTGCTAAAATTCACAACATGTGGGCAGAAAGCAATGCTGACAAATGAGCCTTCACCTAATCACCAGGATGTCCAAAGAATTATTGGAAAAATATGTAAACGCTCTGAAAACGAACTGACAGGAACCAGCAGGAGAGGTGAGGATTTCTCATATTGGTTTGTCTTCACTGACTTCTTGGGAGACTGAGGACAGAATTTCAAATTGTCCTAATGTACAAAACTTCTAATAACAACTCTCCCTCACATTTTGAAAAACAAACAAAAACTAGTTGGATATTCTCCCAGCAGAAGCCTTCATATGCTGCTTAATAGAAGTCTGTGAAGTAAAATGCAGAGCTTTCAGTCATTAGGCAAATTTCTTGTGTAAAGTGGGATCAGGAGGCTTGCAATGTAATTTAGAAAAGTCTGACATGAAGAATATTACCTACATATTGTGACTGCTGGTCACTCAATATGTTAAAATATTTCTGAAAGGTTTTTGCTTAGAAGGGCTCGAATTTCATGAAATTTGTATATGTTTGCATTTTTATTTTTATTTGATTTTTTTTTTTTTTTTGGTGACGGCATTATTTTCAAAAGCAAAACAAAGCTATAGAGACGTGAATAGAAAATCGAGGAAATGCAAAGATAGCAGGTCTAGTGTTCCCCCAACTTCAAAACTCCATGAAAGTTTTTTGTTTTTCCAAATGTAACATTAAAAATCAGTCCCTTGTCTGGTGCTGCACTTACCCTGGGGGAAGTAGTTTATCGAAAAGCCTCAACATAACAAAACCAGCATGGATGAAGAATGACAATGAAGGGCCTCTCTAAGGTTTGATCTCTCTCCAAGAGTAACTTGGGGATCATTGGAGAAACAACCCGCCCGCTTTTTCCTGTGTGTCCCTTTTCCTTCCAGAGTATGTGGACGAACCCGGGACTGTCTGACAGTAGATGGAGGGGCAATGGCCGGTAAACGCAGTGTTGTGGTCATGTCTTTTTGACAATGATGACCTAGATTTAAAGGCCACTTTTTAATGATCATGTAACTTGTCATCTTTCATGGTACTTTCATGTTCATTTAGTCTTATTCTGGTTCTTACACATTTTAACTTTTTGTTTTTTCAGTCTCTTGACTTTCCTGCCATCATGATGAAGTGATAGTGATCCCTGCTCTCTTCCGTCAAAAAGACTTCGGTTTTTCTGACCGAAACCTCCCTATTGTTAACACATTTAAATCCGAAGTTCTCTGGTGTCGATTTTTTTTTGTATTTTCGCCTTTATACTTTGTCAACTGGTGAAGCTCTGGCTCCAAGCTGGACGTGGTCCATCGTGGTCCTTGATGCTCGATCATGGCGATGGTGGTTGCTGGTGGTTGATCATGGTCAAAACTCCTCCAGGTCTGGTCAGTCTTTCTTGAATGAATGAATGAATTTTATTTCGAACATGTATAAAAAAAAATATGTACTTATTTGTACATACAAAAGAAAGAAAAAGTAAAAAAAAATAAAAAATAAACATAGAACCAATACATAACAAATCACCGCACATTGTTCGAAAAAGGAGTGGGAAGAAGTACAAAACCTTTTTAATTTCCCACCCCTTATTACCTATTTATTTCTTTGTACACAGATATTCCTATAATTATATAACACAGCTATATAAATATATACCATATATACATATACATTTCATAAATATCTATATAAATATATACCATATATACATTTCATAAATATCTATATAAATATATAATTACAAAAACAAAAATATACTACATACATATCCTTATAAATATAAATATTTATATTTTATACACATACACATACATATACACACACATTTATACACACACACACATATATATATAAAAACTGGGACTGGTTATTTTATGTAAACACTTGTTGACCAAAGCAGATTTATTGATGCTGCATCACTTCAGGCTATAACATACAGTACAAACTGTCTTCTGATGTATGGGGTGACACTTAATGCAACTTGTATCCAGATTATGAGACAATAATATTTTGTGCTGACAAATAATCAAGTACAATTTTGAAAAGGGGACGAGGAAGACTGCTTCATCTAACCTCTGACATACAGCCGATCTTCACTGTCCAACAGTATTATACTACAGGTGTCCATCTACATCCATTCATGCATATAAGTTCAACAAAAGAGAAAAACTGTGTTTAATGATCGATTTAATCTATGGGTGTTTCAGGGATCTCACTGTGGGATCCAAATATGTGTTCAGATCTTATTTTGGAAAGCAGAAAAGCTGGCTGTGTTTTGTTTTGTCATGATCATAATGTTCAAGGTAAAAAAACAAAATATAACCAGACAGCAATGTGGCTGATCTGCTTCAGTGTTTTAGGATTAACCACATGGAGCAAAAGGAAACGATGCTCCAGTATGACACACTGCCAGTGTTTTAGGGGAGCATATGGTTACAGTAACGGATAACAAACCCATAACTAAACAATGAAATTCTCTGTTAAACATTATTGTGTGGAATTCAGATAAGCGTTGCCTATTTTGCTCAATTTCATGAAGACATGTCCAGAAATTATATGAGTGCTAGTTTGTTAAACAAAGGCATGATCAGATTCAGTAAACCCGTTTCAGATGGACCCCCGGCTAGCTCAGTTGGAAGAGCATGAGACTCGCACTCTCAAGGTAGTGGGTTCGTGTCCCACGCCGGGTGCCACCTTCCCGTGGGCTAGCCACCTGCAGGAAAGGTTCTTAATCGGTGCGATGTGATCTGGGTGACAGTGCTCAGACTGACACCCCTGTGACGCAGAAGAAAATGGATGTCTGTTTCAGATGGGTCTTTTGTTCAACTGCTCCTCCATTGAAATAACAGCAGCGTAGCTCTCATCGCTGTCCAGCCAGGAATTGTCCAGGTTTGTTTGCCTCATAGCTGCTATGGAGCACACAGCAGGTTGATGCTTGGCTCATTCTTGTATCATGTAGCGACAAGGAAGGTCGTTACTAAAGGAAGAAACCCAGCAAACACAGTTCAACAAGCTTCTTTCTATTACAGCCTGTCAGGTCTCTGTTTGATCCCTGGGAAGTCTGTGTCTGTCTCCTGTGTGTCTTTGTGTTTGTTCATTTGTCCTGACGCCTGTACTACAAACTGATAAACAAATCCAGGATCTCTCTCTGTTTCCCTGTTTTTTTTATCCAGAAAAGTTTGATCCTGATCACCGTTACTACGAAACAGATTATCAATTGGTCAGTTCAACCCAGAACTACGTGTGCGCGTTCACATGAAGGGGCGGAGTTTGCAGCGTCTGACCAATCACACACATGGAGAAACTCTGCAGCGCAGTTTACAGATTACAGAAGGATCAGTTATTCCCTGAGAATACGAAGAATTAAAACATATCCATCAGACTAAAAACAATTCTGTTGCCGTATCCAAAGCCAGACCGATCCTGACTTGTTAATGTGTGACTTCATGAGATTATATGATATTAATTCTTTGGACAATATAAACGAACAGCACGCTGATCACTCGGTTTCACTTTATTACAGCAGAAACGTGTCGGGCTGAACTTCCTCACTGCTCTTCTTTTAGTTTGACGTTTCCATCCAGCTGTTTTGAGGCAGAGTTTCCCCCGTTTGTGTGTTTTGTGGTGGGATATTAATTAATCACTGCGATGGCATGATTAGTTCTGCGTTCCATAAATGTAAGTTCCTGCAGTTCTGTCAGGTGTGATCATTAACCTCATTATTCCAGATCAACCCTCATGAAGTGAAACAGACTTGGAACAAGTCAAGAATAAAAACATCCTTCAAAGCCTCAGTGACCAGTATTTATTTTGTTATGTCAAAAACATAGCTCTGAATACTTTCTCATTTCCTCTCTGCTGCAGCTCAGCGCTGAACCCGCGCACTTAATCATTTAAGAATGGGCAGGTCATTTTTCCAAGAGCTCTGATTGGTCAGGAGGCAGAGCTGTTACACTCGTTGGGATCTTGATGAGAACATAACCTGATCGGGAGCAGGTTAGACATTCAGAGCAAGTTACCAGGGTGATTTATCCCGGTGAGAAGTGAGAAGTGAGAAGTGAGAAGTGAACGAGCGTCGTAGTATGGAAAATGCAACCTCTATCAGACTGCCATGTGAATGTGGTCCGACCCGACGTTTTGGGGCCCCAGAGCACATGCGTAATGTTGGCATTGTGGCGTTTAAGAGAAACAAACAGTAAAGAATACAAAGAAAAGGGCATTTGTTTACAGTGAAGCCAACTCTGTTTTGAGTGCATTTTTATAGCCTGTTTAGGTCTATAGGTGGCACCTGGAACCCACAAGAGGAGTTCCAGGTAGTGTGTGTGTGAAGGCCGATTCATACTCCATGAGAACAAGAAGAACGTTGGGCAGTGCGGGGTCCTGCCAAACAAGATGTGTGCTGTGCATGCGTGTTCCAGCTCGCTAATGACTATTGGTCATATTTTAATCATATTTAGCTTGTAACCTCACTACAGTAGGAGCCTCGCAGCTCCTGCCGAAATTATAATTTTTTTCGGCAGCTGGGTGACGTCACAGCTGAACCTTTCTTCTTGTTCTTATGGGTTCTTATGGGAGTATGCAGGGGTCTTTAGTAGGGAGCTGACCAGTTTTTTTCTGCCGTGTGCTAATAAACTGCAAAAGTTGTTAGCTTCGCCTCTCTGTTGTTTCTTCACCTGAGGACCAATTCCCAACACTGTCTTTAGACACAACAGGCATAAAGTCACGCCGAGCGCTCTGTTCACAAAAGTAAATCTGGATGGCACACTGGTCAGCACCGGGGTTGCCAGATGTGACTCAATCACATCATGTTAAAACGCTAAAACTATTATATGTGTTATAAAGAACATGCCATAAGCACAGAAAATGCACAAAATAAACAAAGTTAAAATGTATGAGAATTTGGCTCCCCAATTGGGGGAGATCCACCATATCTGGCAACACCGGTCAGAGTGTGTAGATCTATTTTCAAGTGGTTGTTAAATACGAGTCGACACAATGTAGACAAAATAAGGAGGAAAAGAAGAAGAAGAATGAGGAAAAAAGAGAGCACAGCTTTTAACATTTTGGTGAAGCCTCTTCCTCCGGCGCTCCGCGACTTCAGTCACACTTCAGTGATGAGGCAGACGCATATAGAAAAATATCAGAATTGGTACCACATATGATGAAGGCCTGGGTCTGGTGTGAAAAAAATCGGAATTGCAGCTTTCACACGTTCACAAAACAGGTCGGATATGGGTCACTTGTGAGCAAAAAATCTGAATTGGGTCACTTTTCCTTGCAGTGTGAACTTGCTTGTGTTCTTGTGTTTGTATATCTGCTGCTCCTGCGTGTCTTCCCTTGTGTTTCCAATTAACCTATTGTCTTCTCTTCCATGTACCTATTAGCCTTATGGGCTTCACCTGTGTCTTCTTCTGTATACCCTTCTCTCATTTGTCCCAGTGCTTATCGTCATTGAACCTCTGTGTGAGGCCACGTTTACGCGTACCTTGGTATTTAAAAAAACAGTGATATTCCTCTGTGTTTGGGCCTTGTATTGCCATATAAACACAGCTACTAGTGACCAGCTGTTACCACAAATGTGAAAACCTGAAAAGTCCAGCCACAGTGGAGATCTGGACAAACTGTGGCCATGTTTACACGTACCTGGGTTTTTACAAAAAACGTATATTTCCCTCTCTATGCTTACAAAAAAATCTTCAGTAGCACAGACCCGCATATACACTTGGCTCAGAGGTACTATGAGCATGCCAAACCTGTAGGGGGCAGTGTAACGAGAAGCATGAAACCTTGATAGCCAATCAGAATCCTGGGAAAAACACGAATTGTGACATAAATCTCCACCTTCCCCCCTTTAGATGCAACCGGAGACACAGACTTCATCCAGATCTCCACTGTGGCCGGAGTTTCCAGGAATCATCGTTTGTGGTGAGTCGTAGCTGCGTTTATGTGTAAATGCGCGGCCCAGACACAGAGAAATATCCGTTTTTTCAAATACACGGGCATGTGTAAATGTGGCCTGTCTCTCCATTTGCTTCTAACGAGGAGCAGGCGGAGATTTCCGTCACAATTCATGACGTAATTTTTTTCCCAGGATTCTGATTGTCTAGCATGGCTTTATGCTTCTCGTTACACTGCCCCCTACAGCTTTTGTTAACTCGGTTTATTGAAACGTCGGCACGCTACACAGCATTGCCGTCTTTCAACGAGGTGCAGACGCTCCTCTCAGTAAGAGGAGAGGAGGAGATTCAGCAGGAGCTGGACATTGCTGTTCACAATAAGAAAGTTTAAGCTGTGTCACAGAGAAAGGAGTCTCAAGGCTTTACTCGGACAGCCGTATGAGCTTACATACCCACGTCGTTCACAACCCCGCCTACATTTTAACTGTACTGTCTGCGGTCGGACCGCGCAACAGAGTTGGGTCTGCGTGCAATTTGCTGTACTGTACCCCCCCGCCCCCCCCCCGCCCCGCCCCACCCCGCCCACCACGCCACGCCACGCCACGCCACGCCACGCCACGCCACGCCACGCCACGCCACGCCACGCCACGCCACGCCATGCCCCACTCCGGCACATACTACCAGTGGGATTGCGGCTTTACACATCTTAAAGGAGGAAAAATGGAGTGGACAGCATCTCTGAGTTTAGGACCCTGATGATGAACAGCGAAATGTGGAGGACCCACTATCAAGTTCGACGAAGGTCGACTAAGTAAGTAAGTTAGCATCTAGCAGCAACAGTTAAATGAATCACCGGCTCCACTCCAGTCTCCAGTCCCTTCTCCTCCTCATTAGCTCCATGTGAGTGGAGCGTGCTGTCGACAACTCAAACTCGGAGATGTCATGAGTTATTCATGTGAAGGCAGCGTGGACAACTCAGACTCATTGATCACACCGGTGACAGGTGAAGAAAGCGTGGTATATTTGCACATACAAACGGCTCGCAGTTACAGCTGTGAACTGGTTCTCATCAGTCACGTACAAGAGACGTTCAGACGACAGACTCGTTCGCGAATGTCACACCACTAGTGTCTGATGAACTGTGGCTTCATGTAATCCGTTACACCTCCATTACACTTTATCTCTCAGTAAAGAGGACAGAATGGTGTTAAATGTGTTTATACAAATTGATAGTTACAGACCAGGTGCAGAATGTAGAGGACCGTATACTCTAGTGTAATTTGTGGATATAAATGATTTTTAAATTCTAGCTTTTTGTTTCGATTTATCCTGTTTGAAAAGTGATGATGAGAAGGGACTTCTTTCCCTTTTCCTCTATCTCTGCAGGAACCTGTGTGTGTGTGTGTGTGTGTGTGTGTGTGGTGATGGAGGGGGGTCGGGGGGTGGGGGTGGGGGGGGGGGCTCTGACTGTCATTGTGACTCCTTCCTGTGATCCTCTGAATCCACTGCTGAATCTCATAAATGTGTCAGTGGGCAAATGCAACATGTTCATAACTTCTTCCACACTGCAGACTCTTTGGGTTAGAACAGTAGCAGTGAATGACATTTCCCATATGCTCAGGAGGCTCTGAGGTAAAGCAGAGGCCAGGAAGGAAGTTGAGTCCATGTTCAAACTGTGAGACTGGACAACTGTGACAACATTAGAGCAGTTGTGTGAAGGAGTAAACACACCCAATAAAAAACTGTTTGTTTTTTTACCTATTTGGATTTTAAAACTCTCAAGCTGGCAAAAAAAGTACAAAAGTCAAACTGTTAACAATTTTGATTGCAAGAATTACCATATTTAAATGTGTTTTAAAACATATAATGTCATATTTTAACTGCAAAGCCGATTCACTACTTACCGGGATAAATCACCCCTGTACTCTGATGTCAGAAGGCTGATTCATACTCTATAAGAACAAGAAGAAAGTTCGGCACTCCAGGGTCCTCCCAAACAAAATGGCGTCAATGTTTTCGGCCTGCTCCCTCTGGCCGAAGAAATTTGGTTCGGCTGTACGAATCGTCCTGGCCGAACTGTGTAGGAGCCGCACAGCCGAAACTTCAGCACTGCCGTGTGCTGCGCATGCGTATTCCAGCTCACTTGTGACTATCAGTGATACTTTAATCATATTTAGCTTGTAACCTCACCAATGAATGAAGCCTGCAGCTTGTTAATATGGCGGCGGGCAGACTTACAGGATGCACCTGAACGCATCACTCAGCTCCTGCGGGTAAAACAGGACCATCATGGCAGCTCAGACACAAACTTTCTCTTTTATTACCGAAACAGCTCAGTAAAATATATTTCTGCAAACATTGGAGGCGACTAATAAGCTGTGCTGTTGAAAAGTTAAAACGGTGCTTCACAGATGTGTGCCTGCCGTGAGGGGGCGTGGCCTATTTGTTTGACAGCTTCTTCTCGGAGTATGAACTCTCCCGCCGAAAAAGCATTTTTTTGGCACCTGGCTGACGTCACAGCTGAACCTTTCTTCTTGTTCTTATGGGTTCTTATGAGAGCCTGCTGGGGCCTTAAGGTCTTTTAGGGTTGATTTGTAATAATAAGGTTAATAATAATAGTCAGGTCTGATATTAACTGCAGAAATGTGAATTTATAGAGCGCAAATCTGCTCTGCCATCACTGTGAGGAATTAATATTCCAACACAAAATGCATTCACACGGGGGAAACAGCCTCAAAGCAACTTCCTGGCAAATATAAACTAAAAGAAGAGCAGTGAGGAATAATATATCAAGTAAAACCGAGTGATCACAGTGCCGTACAGGTCAGTTTATATGAATATCTTGTAATCTCATGAAGTCATGCATTGACAAGTTGGGAACTTTCTGGCTTTGGCTGGATCCGACAATCAGGCCTTTGCTCCCGATGCTCGGGAAGGGGAGCTCGGGACGAAAATTAAGCGTACCAGGCCTTGGAAAGGAAAGCTCAGAAAATTGTTCATACTTTCATGTGAATTAGCGCCAAAATAGTGGTTTCAGCACCGCAGACAGCTCTATTCATTTTCTCCATGTTTCTGTGTTTCCAACATAAACAACATTGTCATGTCATGAGCTATATCTTGTGTCTCATCTGGTCCTGCCATGGTGTTCCTGTTTGTTGTGTCAAAATAAAAGTCCTCACTTCTCTTCTTTTAGTTTATATTTTACATCCAGTTGTTTTGAGGTTTGCGTTGCGCATGTCTTGGGGGACGTGATCATTTTCCCAGCATAGGTGCTGGAGCTAGTGTAGGTGCAGAAGGTACAATTTGGTTTGGGGCTTCCTGGTTTTTAATGTAGCCACAGTGTCAAAGATAGATTAGCAGGTAGGTAAAACCATGAGCTGAGACCATTAGTATTATTGCTAATTAATGACCCAAGAATGAGATTATTTTTGACTAAATGGTGCAGAGAAGTGAGTAGCTGTGGATGAATAGCATGATGTTCAACTGTTTTATAGGCAAGATCAACCTCAAACAGGACAGTTTCTCTTCCAAGAAAACGGCATCACAGATCTCTGAGTTAATAACCTGCAAACCATACCATAAAACAATGTGAAGTCTGTCTCCACGTTAATGTGTGGGTCCAGACATGGACTGCACAAGATTAAAAGACCCCATGAGATTTAAAAGGTCTTTTGACATTTGATTATCTGGGCAGCAGACGTGAACATTAAAATTCCCAACTATAAAGACACAGTTGTATTTTGGCATGACTTCAGATTGGGACTGAGAAAAGTAATTTAAGCACAGACCACCTCACTGTGAGAAAGCGACCCAGCTCAGACACACCTGTGATCACACATGGCAGCGATAACGCTCTGCATTTGAAATTTTTAAATAAAGTGACGATTTCTCCTCCACAACCTGACATCGACCTCACCAACACTCCGCCATGTTTCTGTCACACCGAAGAAGTCCAATTACCAGGATGTGAAGAAGTCCTTGAGAATAAAAGTTTTATTCGCGAGTGATCTAATATTCACCAGGCCAAACTGGGTCCAAGGCGTCATTCATCCTGGGAGCCCAGCACAGCGGCTGCAGGTTCTGCAGAATCACCCCATACCTACGGTGCAGAGGAGAGCAGCGACCGCAGGGCTGCAACGCCTCATCCGGGCCGACGACAGGTATCAACCAGGTGTCGACAGGGTCCTGGAATATGAAGATGAGGTGCTGCGCCATGAGACCTTGAAGAACACGCCGGGGAAGCCTTCACCTTCACTCGTTGACGGCTGCGTTTGCCTCGGTGACGGTGGTGCTTATGCCGGGCAAGTGAATGCAGATGAGTCAGTACCCCCAATAGAAGCGTGGGTATCATTTTAAGTTCATAGTATTTAAAATTCAACACCTCTTTAGAAGACAGATGAAGAATGAATAAAGTTTGGCCATCGTATACCAATAAAGAGAGCTGACCCATAAAGTGATGACTAACAACAAGAGAACAAACACATACAGCCTCTGCAGGGACTGAGAGCAGCCACACACACACCGGCACCATCCTGCTCACAATTAAATTCAAAGTGGAAGTCAGTAGTTTATTATTCATGTGATTTGTTTGTAAACTTCAAATCATGTGTATGCATGAAACATGATGTTAAAATAATTCAACGTATTTTTTATTTTATTGTTTAATCCCTTGTTTAATTACAGTTTCAATAGAGTGGTTTTTGCGCCATATTGGTTGCAATTCACTTACACATGTACAGAATACCTCTTCACCAGTATCAGTGTACATATTACACTTCACTCATGCTACTACGTGTCCTTATAAAGATCTAATCACAATACACATCACAGTTCACTTGTGCAAGTATACCTTACACCTTTACTTTACAATCAGACTTATGACTAGAGTTTTGTATAGTTCAACTTGAATATTATATTATTTACTGACGTGGATGTTGATTAGCTTTTGCTTCTTGCATCTGTCTTGAAAACTCTGGTGGTTTTTGGCAATCGGGGCGTTTTTACAGCTGATTCCACCCAAAACAGAAGAGCAACAGCATGACTGCACCGCTCTTCCAGTCCAGCCGTACAGGTGCAGCGTAAATCTTACTGGTCACAGCACATGGAGGAAGCGATTGCTCATTCGCGCACTGGGACAGAGCGGCGCGCCTGGAACGAAAAATTACTTTTCATTATCTTGATATTGTCACAAATAGGTGAGACACTCAATTAAATAGTTAACAGGAGAGTTTATTTCTGAATTTATTAACTTCATCATTCATTCAGTGAAAGTCATCAGACAAGAAGTAATAACTATTTGTGTTTATCAAAGTTGCTATTTAAAAATGAGAATAGATCTTTGCAGTGAATTGTCCTTCATAACACGGCAACGGAACTAATGAAACAGGTTTATGTCATTTAGTGCAGCTTTTCATCACACATCTGGCTCTAAAATAAAACAAAGATTAAAAACCTTAATGAACATTGAACATCACACAAATGAAATGCTGGGAGTCATTTTTTGCTAAGTGTTGTTATTAAGTTTTTATTAACCAATTATTTAAAATAATGATATTTCAAATATCAATATTGTGTCAACTGTAGGAACATTTGCCAAAACAAAAAAACAACAAAAACAAGAAACAAACAAAAAGCGCACACCCCCTCCCAGTCATCAAGTAAAATATAAACTGCACATACTATAGAAAAAATGTAATGAAAACCTCCACCTCATGCACACAAATAAGTACCGTACATTCAGCTAACGCATTAAACACCCAAAGATTTTCAAAGAAAGGCCTCCGGCTTTTGTTAAATTTGGCTGGAGAACCATTAAAATGCCCATAATCTTCTCCATCTTAATACTGTAAGGAATGTCCTGATCCATAGGGAGGAACAAAGACCACCACTGAAAATCTTCCAGTATCTCAGACAGTAAAGGGGCAAAGTTAAACTTAAATAAGCCTCCAAATGTGTCTCTACCCTGAATACCAAGATACGTATAACCAGAGGGGACAACTCTGAATGAGGAATTCTGTGTAACGTTTAAAGGAACCAGCTCACTCAGTGATTTCAGTCTATGTTTTGAAATACAACCAAAGGAATTCAGAATGCCAGGATCAACAGGAATAAGAAAGATAAATGAACAAGATATAATAGCAATAATCCACATCGTGAAACTTTCTGTTCAGGTTCATCAATTTTATTCACAATCAGAAAACAAGCCTAAGTCTACATGGAGGGGAGGAGGCCAGGAAACAAGCACGGTCACAATGGGGTGTAGAACTGAACAAAGGTAAACTTCTCATTAACCTGTTGTTGACCAATGTCTCTCACTCGGCCACACAAACTGATTGTGAGCTTCCAGTGACCTTCAGGTTTTCTATTCTGTAGACAGATGTAGTGTAGAGCAGGTAACGAACGATGTGGAAGTAAGTTACATCAGGCAACTCTTTGTGGTCACGTTACCAATTCTTTCTCTGAACTGTCTGTGAGTATAAAGTGTCCATGTTCTTGAGCCTTTGTTTACTGGCCATTGTACGCTCTAACTTCCCTGGTCCTGCCAAATGTACTGTCGGAACTTAAACCAAATATACTGTAGTAACTTAAACTCCACGAGCAGCGTGTTCAGGGAGCAATGTGTTCAGCAAGTAGTGTGTTCAGCGTGTTCAGGGTGCAGTATGTTCACGGAGCAGTGTGTTCAGCAAGTAGTGTGTTCAGGGAGCAGTGTGTTCAGCAAGTAGTGTGCTCAGCAAGTAGTGTGTTCAGCAAGTAGTGTGTTCAGTGTGTTCAGGGAGCAGTGTGTTCAGCAAGTAGTGTGTTCAGGGAGCAATGTGTTCAGCAAGTAGTGTGTTCAGAGTGTTCAGGGAGCAGTGTGTTCACGGAGCAGTGTGTTCAGCAAGTAGTGTGTGCAGCGTGTTCAGGGAGCAGTGTGCTTAGGGAGCAGTGTGTTCAGCAAGTAGTGTGTTTAGCAAGTAGTGTGTTCAGCATGTTCACGGAGCAGCGTGTTCAGCAAGTAGTGTGTGCAGCGTGTTCAGGGAGCAGTGAGTTCAGGGAGCAGTGTGTTCAGCAAGTAGTGTGTTCAGCGTGTTCACGGAGCAGTGTGTTCAGCAAGTTGTGTGTTCAGCAAGTAGTGTGTTCAGCGTGTTCAGGGAGCAGCGTGTTCAGGGAGCAGTGTGTTCAGCAAGTAGTGTGTTCAGCGTGTGCAGTGAGCAGCGTGTTCAGGGAGCAGCGTGTTCAGGGAGCAGTGTGTTCAGCGTGTTCAGGGAGCAGTGTGTTCAGGGAGCAGTGTGTTCAGGGAGCAGTGTGTTCAGCGTGTTCAGGGAGCAGTGTGTTCAGGGAGCAGTGTGTTCAGCGTGTTCAGGGAGCAGTGTGTTCAGGGAGCAGTGTGTTCAGCGTGTTCACAGAGCAGTGTGTTCAGCGAGCAGCACGTTCTACATTGTTCACATTTGCTTGCCTTCAGAATGGTGGAGATCAGCGAAAGCCCAGACGTGTAACGTCATATAAAAACTCTCTATTGCTGAATTTTCACATCTTTGTTCCTGTACATTGATCATTTCTGTTGTTTATAGACCTTTTGATACGTGCCTACGTGTCTTCATCTGTTTGGGTTTTTTCAGGTTTCAATTACAATCAATTTGTTTCACTTCAGTTTGTAATACTGAAGAAGAAGCACCTTCTCCTTTATCTCTTTAACCTTTTGTATATCACTGTCGTTGCTAGTGTCATTGGAAGTGTAATGTAGTCTGAAACCACTAAAGTGAAAAATGTACTAATAAAGTACCTGTAATGTCTGTCTGTTTTTAATACAATCACAACATTGGCATTGCACCTGACATGAAGTAAAATCTAGAAAAAATATAAAAATCTCACAGAGTCCCACGCCAGTCAGGTTTCGTTCACGTGTCTCAAACAGTTTGGTTGACAGGTGAGGAACAGGAGCGAGGACAATATAGATTCTTGTCAGTGACCATCAGACTCATCATTCCAGCCTGTAATAGATATGACACGTATGAGCCACCAGCAGGCGGAGAGCAGGACAGTCTCTAACACACATGAGTCCCGCCTGTGTTTTACCAGGTGTGTCGTTCCCACTGTGGAGGTCTTTCGGCTCCCAGCTCACAGTCACGTACACCATCCCCTGCCGCCGCAGTCTGGATGTTTGTGTGTCAGTGTCCCTGAATACTCACAGCGCTGATGACAGACTCATGAGTTCCTCACTGTTGTAGACCATCCGCTCAGCTCCTCTTCCGCTGGACCAACAGTTCTCTTCCTGTACCACGCACGCACGCACGCACACTGTGTTGAATAATGGAAGGTTACCCAGACCTGTTCACTGGATGTGAAGCTGAGTTCTCCACTTCAAAAATGATGGATCGCAACAAAGAAATACTCTCTGAAGGAAATACTGTTATTTCACCGAGACAAGTTAAGAAAGAGGTTTATTTTACAGTTGACTGGATGTAGTGCTATACATATCAATATAAGAATCAGAGCTTCCAAACGGTTTATTTTCATGAGTAACTCAGTTTTTACAGTCGTGAAACTGAACGAGAGGAATATTTCTTTAAAGAAGAGTTATGACCCTTTTCCTCACAGGCTCTGAGGAACTACTTTTACTTCCATTTGTCTTTGTTATGTGAACTATTCAACTTTTGCAGAGGTCTGTAACGTGCAGCTGTGGAGTCACATCTTCACTTCCTCTGTAATGGCTGCATGAAGCTTTTAAATAAATTACATGGGAATGCTGTTTATCTTTATATTTTTTTTTTCTTATCTTAGCAAAAACCCTCTCAAATGGTACCGAAAACACATTAAAAAAATAAACATCTAAAACTTCTAAAAAAAAAAAGTCTTAAATGGCCTTTTTCAAATCTTTTCACTTTTCAGATTTTTTTTTTTTTTCAAATAAATACAAAATACACAAGTTCATTTTGAAAGGTCCACACTTTAAATTTCATTTGGTAAAGTTTTTGCTATGAAGGTTGCAGAACTCTGTTCTGTATGAACGTCCATCGAGTCAGAGAAAGAAACACATGTTGGTAATAATGTATTTAAAACACATATCATAACCTCCCCCTCAAATACGGTTCCCATTAACATACAGGCACTACGATGTCAATATTCTTCTAATGAAGCTCATTAAAAGTTCTAAAACCTTGGCAAAGCAACCTGCTAATGTCTTTATTAGTGCGCCACACGACACACGACACGTCACTTCAGACTAAGTGAAACACAACGGATGGAGTAAAACATTTTATTTAGAAATTATTATTCATTTTGAAAATAGGTTTGAGTGATCCAGTGATAAATGTAAATAAATCATAATCAGGATAAAGTGCAAAAAATACAATTTGATATACAGCATTTGTACAAATATAACATTTGGAATGTGTTATTGAATATACAGGCACTTAAGGGTCACCGATTAACAACAAACGTGTGGACTGTGGGAGGAAGCCCACACACAAGGGAAATCTGCAATCGGGTCTCGGACCGAGGACCCCCACAGCTTTGGAATAAATTAAATGATCACAAGTAAGATTTTTTTAAAGGTCCAATTTACATTGCACACATCCATACATACTGTATCTTCAATGCCTTTTTTCTGAGTTACTTCTTGAAGAAACGTGAAATATTTCATATGCACACGACGGGAGCGCTCCTCTTCCAAAGCTGAGATAAATGGTGTTTGGGCATGTTTTCCAGTGTCTTTGTCCCTGCTGACGGAACAGCTGTATCACTTCATCTTGGACGGTTTTAGTTCGTGTACTTGCATGTGGAGAGTTTTGTGGACTGCCAGAGTTCTGGACTGACAGAAGCCTTTCCCACACTCCTGACACTTGAAGGGTTTTTCTTTTGAATGGATGTACCTGCAGACAGGAAGAACAAGGTCAGTCTGGTACATGTCTACGTGACCTTCAACGTGTCCTACAACTGAAACTACAACAATTGTAATTTTTCATTTTTCAAACATCATTCCAGTATTTGCTTGAAATAAAATCCCTTGAAGCGTCTCTGACAGGACTGTGTTGTCACTGTTACACCAAGACGGTTTAAATTTTTAATGTGCATTAGCAGGTAAAGTTATTATATAAATAGTCACTGATGAAATGAAATAGTTGACAAGTCGTCCTCTTACCCGGTAACCTCAGTGGTAGCCAATACAGCACCCAGAAAAACTTAACCATGGACTAAAAACTGATTCCTTGATAGACTGATGATTCTATTATTAACTATTTATTTACTGACTGAATCCAATGCTTGAATGTAAATGTATACCGAGAAGCTACAAATGAAATGCCGCTTGTGGGATGAATAAAATTGTCAGAAATAAATTGAGCTGAACGTTTAGTAAAAGTAGGAAGGAAAGGAAGAGGGACTTTTCTTTTCAGACTTGCAAATTGGATCTTGTCAGTGATGCGGGAAGATTTCAAGAGGCCTGAGAGGGAAATGGATGAACAGATAAAACTCATATTCCAAATACAAAATCTACTTTTATATGCTGACTTGATTCTACACTGAGTGGCACTAAATATACCTCTCACACTTTAAAGACGCATTTAGTGTTTATTTTTGTTAAAAAAGGTGACGAATGTTACTAAAATTGTTCGGTCAGAAGAGGGAGATGTTCTTGAGAGCCTCGAAGTTCATCCAATCAGAGTGAGCCGAGACCATGCGAGGATGAATGAGCATGACTGACATGACGTCAGGTCACTGCAGCGTCCATCAGACGCTACGGACCACCACATGTCTCTGTCGCTTTCACAAGCCAACCTTTACATTTAAATCTGCAGCAACTTTGATTGAACTAAGTTTTATTAGATTTATCTTTCTTACCAATTTGATAATGAATGAAACATGTTTAAGTCAGAATGAAGCCGATAGCTAAATAACAGGAATTCAGAATTCATAAAGGGAATTTTACGATTAGTCAACTGGTATTTTTACTAATTTGATGACTTGAGCATTACTATCATTGAGTAGTTTGCTGCAGATCTACAAAGTTTATGAACTTAAGAATGAACCCCTGCTGGAGCTGCACCGGGGTCCAGCTACATAAAGATCCATGTATGTGCAGTCTGAGGGGGCTGACAGAGCTCCTACCTGTGGTCTCTGAGGTGGTCCTGTCTTCTGAAGGCCTTGTGGCAGATGTCACAGGTGTACGGTCGCTCATCTGTGTGCGTTCGCTCGTGAATCAGAAGGTTGTAGGATTTGGTAAAATGTCGGCCGCAGAACTTGCAGATAAACTCCTTCTTGGTCTTTGAGGGCAGTCGGCCTCGGGTGGACTTGCGCTCTGCTGAGGGCAGTTTGGTGACGTCCAGCAGACGTCCCAGGCCGGCTGTGCTCAGGTGTTGAGATGAAGCCTGAACTGCAGCTGCAGCAGCAGCAGCAGCAGCAGCCCCCATACTCAGGTCCTCCACCTTCAGATGATCCTCCTGAGTGGCTGCTACTGCCAGGTTAGCAAAGTCAAAGCGAGGCTTGTTCTTGGAGCTCTGGAGAAGCCCTGCTGAGTCCTGCTTGGGCTGCAAGAGCTGCGGTAAGAATGGGATGGACGCCATGCCGGAGAACTGAGGTGGCAGTTTGGAAATGGTGCTGCGGGCCAGCGCCAGGGGAGGGTAGCCCAGGGTCCACTGCTGCAGGTGGATGGCATGCAAGGCACTGAAGCTGTAGATGCTGGGGAAATAATCTGCAGGCAGCTGGAGGCCTGTAGAGCTCTGAATGAGGGAGCAGTTGGCCAGCTGGAAGGATGGATGTAAAGGGACCGGAGCGGGTAACGTCTTACTGCCCATGGCAGCAACATCAACCCCAGCAGGCTTCGACACTGAAACACAAAACATCCACCTGAGTCACAGCCTTCCACTTTAATTCTCTCCGTACACCAGAATACCAGCATTTTAAACACACGGACTTAGATCAGACAGGAGTTTAGAGTGTCTTTTCCTGCCACAACACAGAACCCTTTAAATCCTTGCCTTCTCCATTAACGCTCTGCTCCTTTCATAAACCGTCTGCTGAAGTGTGCACAACCAACGAGCACACATCCTGCTGCAGGAGCTCTGCGTCAGCTTATTTTACGCCTGGAACGCCTTCCCCTTCTAAAGGTTCAAACTATCATATACTTTTCCCTCACGAGAAGGTTTTGTATAGTCCGATTTCAGATGAGAGCAAAACAAAGTACACAGGGAATCACCTCACTTCTCCAAAATGTGTAGCAAATAGGCAATAAACAAGGCAAGGCAGCTTTATTCTCATTTCACATTTCAGCAACAAAGCAAGCGAAAGTCCTTTACATCAACACACATGTACAGTTAGCAAGAGAAAGGTGGACAAAACAAGACCAGATCAAAAGAAAACAAAAGGGGAAATGTGAAATATTGATGCAAATACAAGAACCGTGAGCAAATAAATCAGCGATGTGAATAAAAAGATTGTTGTGGAAATAAAGAGATTTCTCTTGTTGTCCTGACGAGAAAGAAATACTCCAAGCAGAAAGAAAATCATCCTTTAGAGGTGTGTGTGTGTGTGTGTGTGTGTGTGTGTGTGTGTGTGTGTGTGTGTGTGTGTGTGTGTGTGTGTGTGTGTGTGTGTGTGTGTGTGTGTGTGTGTGTGTGTGTGTGTGTGTGTGTGTGTGTGTGTTTTGGGTGTTTCCAGAACAAGCCCGGGGTTGTTGAGGGCAGAAGAAGAGAATGACACTGTTGAAGAGAGAAATACCTGTGAGCTGTTCCATCAGGTTTGATAAGTAGAAACAACAATAGACAATAATGTATCTTTGTCTGAGGCAGCATGATGGACAAGGGCCACGGAAACTGTGAGTGTGGTTTCACAGTGAGTGTGGTTTCACAGTGAGCTGACTCCTCCTCTCATAAATATCTGCTCACTTCTGTGGAGGAGCTGAGCAGAAAACTCATAGATTCAATCATCCAACATTGCATCTATTCTGCCGCATATTCAACTTATTTCTTTATTATTCACACGTTTTGGTTTTACTCAGGAATGTAATCATCACCAGAGGCCCGATAGAACAAAGTGGGGTTTTCTGTTATGGAGAAAACGTCGGGGTGAACCCCGGGTTTCTCGTCACTACGATGCTGAATCACATCTTTCCTGCTAAATCGCCACAGTAACTTAGGCTGAGCCTCTAACCTGCTCCGGAGCAGGCTATGTTCTGGATAAGAGATCAACAATCTGACCAATCAGATCTCGTGGAAAATGACCTGCCCATTCTCAGATGATCCTGATTGGTTTGTGGATCGTAAGTGAAGCACTGAGGGGAGAAAGAGTTTTTGGGGATGGAGGCAGTCCTTTAGACAGAGTAAGATAAAAGCCTTGTCACTGAGCTTTGAAGTATGTTTTTGTTCTCGTTCTTGACTTGTTCCGAAGCTCCATGATGGTTGATCTGTCATAACGGGGTTAATAGTCACGCCTGACAGAACTGCAGAAACATGAATTTAAGGAATGCAGAACTTCCCGTGCCGTCATGGTGAGGAATTAATATTCCAGCACAAAACACACTCACACCGGAGAAACTGAGCCTCAAACTAACTCAATGGAAAATCTAAACTATCAGAAGAGCAGAGAGGAATCTCTGCCCGAAACGTCTGTGCTGTTATGAAGTGAAATCGAGTGATCAGCTGTTTGATGAGTTAATTTTGTATAATCGTATAATTTATTACACATTAACAGAGTAGTTTTCTGAAAGCATTACCTCTTTGCTTTCGCTGCGGCAAAAGTTTTGCTTCTCGCTTGGATGTTGATTGATTTCTTCATATTTTCTAATATTGTCTGCTCCTCTTATGTAAACTACTCTGCAGGGCTTGTGATTGGTCTGACCCGGCAAACTCTGCCCATTTTCTGTGCACGCGCACTTCTCAAGACTGGAAAACCCCGAGTTGAACTACCGAGTGGATAACCTGCTTTGTAGTAACACTTTTGAGGATCTCAAATGTCTGGGTAAGTTAAACCCCAGATAACGGATAGATATCCCGGGTATGTTAATCCCGGTTCGTAGTAGGTCCCCTGGTGATTTAATGGCTGGTGGATTTATTGCTATGGCCTTTTAAAATGTAGACAAAAAGACATTGCATGAAATCCTATCACTGAGTACGGTTTGTGTTCTTGCACCTTTATGATGCTTATGCATAAAACAATCAGCTCCATGTAGTGAGTCAGTCTGGAGAAGTGGTGGTAATGAGGAGCTGCATCATGACTCAGAAGTACTGGGAGGTCATTACCTCGTTACAGGTGCTGTGGCTCTGAGCACTTTGAACACACACAGCTTACTGGTAGTTACTGGTAGTTGAGCACTCATCTCTAAAACTTACTTATGTCAGATCTTTTACCTCTAAAAAGCTTTCACAGTGTTTCTGCTCCATCTGCAGCACTGAGCTCTCAACAAGCCGAAGAAGCTCGGCCGGTCTCACATTAAACTGTAACTCCCTGTCACCAGGGTGTCCCAATAACTGCTTAAAAACTTCAAATCCTTCTTTGAACCTACAACGCTCTTAATAACCAGGCTGCATTGTATCTTAAAGAGTTGTTAGTCCCATATTAACACAGACCTTGGTTAACACAGAACACTTGGTTCTCAGAGTGCTGCCCCCTGGTGGTCACTAGGTTTTCTAAAAGTAGAAAGGGAAGGCTCCTCTCATGTGGAACCAGCTCCCAGTTTCAGTGAAGGAGGCTGACACAGTCTGTTATGCTGAAGACTTTTCTATTTAATGAAGCTTCACAGTTCAGGCTGGTTCAGGACACCTGAGATCATTTTCTAGTCAAGCTGCTTTAGGTTAGACTGCTGGAGGGTCTACACTAAGCTTCTTTTGTCTGCATTTCTCTCTCTCTCTGTGTCTCTCTCTGTGTCTCTCTCTCTCTCTCTCTCTCTCTCTCTGGCTCTCTCTCTCTCTCTCTCTGGCTCTCTCTCTCTCTCTGGCTCTCTCTCTCTCTCTCTCTGGCTCTCTCTCTCTCGCTCTCTCAATCTCTGTCTCTCTCTCTCTCTCTCTGAAGTGTCCCGCCCTGATGCGTCTTCACCAAGTGGATATCTGACATATCTCTCTGTCCCCTCCTCTTCTCTCCTTCTATCCCTTCACCCCAACCTGAATAGCAGAAGGCTGCCACCTCTGAGTTCTGTAAAGGTTTCTTCCTATAAAAACTTTTTTTTCTCCTTTTCACAGTCGCCCATTCTCTGTGAAAGTGTCCTGAAATGACTTTGTTGTAGTTGACGCCATACAAATGAAGTTGAATTGAATTGTACATAAAATAACACAATAAATGTCTTGGTTTTCTCAGAATTCTGAGATAAAAGTCAGGATAAAAATGCCTTTTTTTCGTTTTGGTGGTCCTGATCATTTAAACTCTGAGATTCATCAGAGCTGCGGAGAGTGGAACGGCCCTGTGAATGAAGCTTTATTAACCGAAGCAAATACCTTTCTTCTTTTTTTGAAGTCTGCTTCAATGTTTACTAACAGTCAATCTTTTTTCCTGCAGTTTATTTTGACTGTTTATTGCACTCTTGAAACACACATCAGAGTAGCTTCGGCATTAGCAGATCAGCCACAGTTCAGCCAGTTAAACTGAACAATCGGAGAACAACAAGACACACGGGAACCTTTAGAATTGCAGGCCAGATCAGACCCTCGGGAGCCGGTTTTGCCCCTGAACCACATGTTTAACACGCCTTATCTCACTGGAAGCTTTATCACATACCTGAGCAGTATGTCTTATCAGGATCATTTATCTCAAAATTCTTTGTTTTTTGTTTTTAATTAAACTTGTATTGAAACAGACTGATGCTTTACTTTATGGTCAGAAGGTCTCAGAACAGCTTTATTGATTATCTGAACACAAAAAATGTATTTAACTCAAATCTTTCAGAAGCTGTTTTATTATTAACATCATTATTCTGAAAAACAGGACAAATGATTTTCTTACAAAAGGAATCTTTAAGACAGGAGACTTTATCAGATCATTAATGTATTTTTTTTTAATTCATTTGTCCATTAATGTTTGAAAAGATAGATTTTTTTATTGCCATATTCTGATTTTCTATCTAGAAGAGACATCATTACATTGCAGGGATTTTTAAAATTGTTTTAGAACCTTTTGAAGAGATGAATTTAAATTTAATAAAACATTTTGACTAACCTCCAAATTTGTATATATAGCGAAAGAAATTTATTATTTTATCACAAAACTGAATTTTCTGTTAATACAGAGGAGGTATACTTTGAATATATTAAGTAATAATCTTTGTGTAAACTTCTAATATCATTTGAGTATCTGGAGGTAGATCATTTTTTTAATACTAAAATATTAAAATTTGGTCGCACTAAACTAAATATGAAATAAAATGCATGAATGCGAACTATAATTAGATCATGGGGTGCAGACACCTGCAAAATGTCATTATAACTAAAGTTAAAACTAAGCTGAAACTCACTAGAAGAGTTTAATAAACCGCACAAATACCTACAGAGAACGTGGTGTTGGTTCATTAGTAGTAACTGCAGTAGGTTCAGAGTGTTTGAGTCTCACCGGTGAAGAGCAGCTGAGCGGCTGGTTGGAGGAGTGCGGGCCGGGGAGCAGCGCTCAGTGTCCGGCTGAGAGTGAGTGTCGGCGGGCTCGCAGCATTCTGCAGACGGCGGAGCGGAGCGCGAACTACCGGCCTCTCACCGTCGACACCGCCTCTTATTAAACCGGGCGCAGCCCACCGCCGGCCCACCGAGCAGCACGCTGCACAGCCCGAGCCCCGGGTCCGAACCCCCCCCCCCCCCCCCCCCCCCCCCCCCCCCCATTTGTGTCCTACGTTCTCCAACTCTGCAAGAATTCAGGATGCTGCTGCACAGCCTACATACATTACATGTCGACATATTTACAATGCATTCATGTTCTGCACCAAAACTACCTGTTCTTAGTGTGTGTAGGACAATATCGACGCAGCTGCTCTTAACGTGTGTGAAGCAGGACATTGACGTGTGTGAATTATAAACCAGCTGTTCTTAAAGTGTGTGTAGGAAATTATTTAACCAGTTACTCTGAGAGTGTGTGTAGGAGAAAAATAAAGTGTGTGTAGGAGAATACTATACTGTGTGTAGCAGAATAATAAAGTGTGTGTAGGAGATTATTAAACCACACTGTGTCTCTCAGGGCTCACGATACTCACACCTCACCTTTTTTGTCTCACACAAACAGAAAACAAGTCCATAAAGATCCCAGACATGATGACAATGTGATAGTAAAACCAACAACAACAACAACAACAACAACAACAACAAGCGTCTTTCTCTGTAGCCCTAAAAAGAACTACAACACATTTCACAAACAAACAAAAAAACAACTATTCACCATTATTCACCTCACTCACACACTCAAGACATCCATGGTCACCAGTGGACCTCACACACAGTTTGACCAAGTAGGAGGAAACACTGCTCAGGGAGAACGTTCAAACTCCACACGGAAAGGCTTGACGTGGGTTAAAATGCAGGACTTCGAGAGACTGAAGTTTGTCATCGCCCAAATATTTTCATTCATTTAAGGTGTTTAAATGTCATTGACATAATGTGGTAACATGAAGACAGTTTACTAGAACTGGGCTGAGACCAGGGAAGAAAATCATGCTGAAGACAGTGTGCCACCTGCTGGAGATTATATATATATATATCTATATCTATCTATCTATCTATCTATCTATCTATATATAGATATATATATATATATATATATATATATATATCTATATATATATATATATATATAGATATATATATATATATAGATATATATATATATATATATATATATATAGATATATATAGATATATATATATATATATATAGATATATATATATATATATCTATATCTATATATCTATATGTATATATCTATATATCTATATATCTATATATATCTATCTATCTATATATATATATATATATATATATATATAGATATATAGATATATATATCTATATATCTATATATCTATATATATATATATATATATATATATATATATATATATATATATATATATATATATATATATCTATACATATATATATATATCTATATATATATATATATATATATATATATATATATATATATATATATATATATAATGTTTTTACTTTTTCATTTCTTGTTGTTTTCCTAGAATTCCTTGCTATCACTCACTTCCTCCATTTCCATGCCATGTCGGGATCTGTTACCTGCGCCTCGTCATTGTCATCAGGTTTCAGCTGTCTGAGTCATTTACTTAGTAGCTCATCTTTAGGCGCCGCCTTCTGATGTATTCTTGGATTTTGGATGTTTCAACTTGCATAGCGGCTCACTAGTTCCTGGCCTCCCCCTGTTTGCTTGGTGTTTAGTCTCAGGATGCTGGACTGAGGGTTAAACCCTCCATGCACGTTGAGGAGGCTTCTTGTTTTGTTATCGGTGGAATTCAGTCAGCAGCAGTGTTTGTGCTGTCTGACGCACACGCACAGACATCGAGTTAAAACTCTCAGTGAGCTGACCTCTGATTGGTTATGTGAGATTCTGCTGGTGCTGATCATACACTGTTTGAGTCTGACCTGAAAACCATCTGTTATAAGTGAAGTTTGTTCTATGACCATGGCTGAAGAGCATGCACATAAAAACTACTGATGCTTTCAACATCTAATATTAAGAGAATCTCTCACTGTCGAGAGAATACGTGTGTGTACAGATAAATATTGATTCAATCGGTTAGCACCAACTGTTTATGATGCGTCCATTAAAGCTGAAACGCAGCACAAACTAGGCCTGAATGTTGTTTGATGTATAGAGAACATACCTGTCTTACTGTGCATGATGAAACCTGCTGAAGACAAATGGATCCATTTGTTTTTAGATCACTTTGCTACAAATGTGGCACAAAGTCCGTCAATCAGAAGTCAAAGGAAGGAAAGTGTAATTGGTCAATGTGTCTCAAAGTAGGTGATCGACTACATCCTGCCACCTCACGCTGAAAGACACTGGCTGCTGAAACGTATTTCTTTATTACCTCTGCCAAGCAGGTTATAAAATCACCTGCGTTTATTTGTCCGTTTGACTGTCTGTTAACAAGATATCTCAAAAACTACTGAGCTGACCTCCATGGACACTGGGACACAGGTGCATTTTGATCAAAGGAAGAAACCATTAAATGTTGGTGGTATGAACAAACTAAATGAAAAGACCTGAATCACACTAAATATCAGGCAGCCACTAATCCACTCAGGCAACTCATTTTCATCCTCCAGACTAGACGTCGGCAATAGTGGAGCGACATGCCCCTTTGTGGGTTCACTGTGTGCTACAGGGTCCATTAAGCTTTAAGCTGAACTTTCTATACGTGTCGTTTTATTGTATTTCTTTGGGGCCCACCGGCCTGTCTTTCTAGTGACTCTTCTCTCCCAGTTGAAGGTCCAAATGTTCCGTTTAAAGTAAAGAAATGTTCAATAGTCGATCCAGTAAAATCTGTCTCCTCCCACTCCTCTCACCAAAATGTTGTTTTCAAAGTCTCCTCTTGGTAGAATGACGTGGATTAAAGCCAAATAAAGAAGAGTTTCGGAGGAATAGAATAGAATAGAATAGAATAGAATAGAATAGAATAGAATAGAATAGAATCACTTTATTAATTCTTGTGATAGATCCACACAGAAAAGAACAGAGAAGAAATAGAAGTTAAAATATCAATATGGCACACACACGAGCGCACACGCACGCACACGCACACGCACACGCACACACACACACACACACACACACACACACACACACACACACACACACACACACACACACACACACACACACACACACACACACACACACACACACACACACACACACACACACACAAACACACTCTTTACGAGGTGGAGTAATAGTCTAATTGCAACAGAAATGAAGGCTCTCCTGGGACTCTGTTGTGCACTTTGGTGGTTTGAATATGTTGCTAAAGGTGCTGCTGATGTTGGCCAGGACATCATGGAGGGTGAGAGTCTTCTTAGGATGGACCTCAGCTTGTACCGGATCCTCCTCTCTGGGGGGGGTTTCCACCAGAAAGAACCAGGTTCTAGTTCGCAGCCAGGGCCGGATTTAGCACCAGTTCTTTGTCTTTCCACCGCTAAAGACCCGGCCTATCAGGGTCTAAATAGGTGCTGCGCTGGCCCCACATGGTTGCTAGACCAGAGCGGGACCTGACAAGTCATCAGCTGGGGGCGGAGTTATCGCTACCTACGAGGCGGACGAGATGCTGAACCGGCTTTCTGAAATCTAGAGCGAACACTGAGCCCCGGAGTGGTTATAGAGAAAATAATAATAACTATTGGGAACAATGTAATAAATCGTTCCTTCAAGTTATTAATACGAGGGAACGAGATAATTTAGTCCGCCATCGCGACGCCGTGGCTCTTGAACTGTTGTGCTGCAGAGCTCCTGTGCTGTCCTGTCGGCTGCGTCAGATATTTAATTTAGATAGTTTTCTATTGCAGTTTTTTTTTTTTTTTCAGGCTTTTCATCGTATCATCATTGTAACTAACTTCACTTCCAGGTCTTATATCACATTATGACTGCAGGCTGAGGTCTGCATGAGGCTGCTCTGCGCTCCATTATGAGACGCTCCGTTATTGTTTTCTACCCACAGAACTTCTTTATAATGAAGCCAGACTTTTGGTTCATCAGCGACTACTAAACAAACTACATACTTCTGTAAATGAAAGTTTGGATTTTTAGTCATAAAATGAGCCTTTTAATGGCTTCATGTGAAAGAGAACTTTAATCAGCGTGTGTTTCTGTAGGTTGCCATTGGAAACGGCTGTAGAGCTGCGTTCTATCATTCTACACCTCCAGTCCTCCATGTTGAAGCTTTTGATTCAGACACGTCCAGAAATAAAGTGAAAGGAGCAGAAATTCACTATGTAATGCCCAAATGTTGAAAAATAAGCCCCAAGTTCATTCACGCCTTAAGATTATACTTTTTTTTCTTCTTCTATGGCCACTCCTGGGTATGGAAGAGTTTTAGGGCCACTGAAGAAAAAAAAAATTCAGAGGCTAAAAAAAAAAAAAAAAAAACCTTTGTGGCCCCAGAAAAAGTCAAAAATCAAAGTCGAGATAAATTTTTTTCACGGTGGAAAAAAAAGTCCGTCCATCCACATGCCAGCGCTGTGACTGCTTCCTCAAAATGCTTATCAGGCGGTTTAATGAAGTGATGAAAAGATGCTTCAGGACAGAATGTAGCTCATAAACACGGTGCAGTTATCATCAGTATCAGGACCAGAAGAGACGGAGCAGCCTGCTGCCTGGTTCTGTAGAGGAACACAGTTATCATCAGTATCAGGACCAGAAGAGACAGAGCAGCCTGCTGCCTGGTTCTGGAGAGGAACACAGTTATCATCAGTATCAGGACCAGAAGAGTCAGAGCAGCCTGCTGCCTGGTTCTGGAGAGGAACACAGTTATCATCAGTATCAGGACTAGAAGAGACAGAGCAGCCTGCTGCCTGGTTCTGGAGAGGAACACAGTTATCATCAGTATCAGGACCAGAAGAGTCAGAGCAGCCTGCTGCCTGGTTCCGTCGCGGAAGTTCGTCGAGTACGAAGGACAAAGGCTCGGATCCCGGGCTGCTTATTTAAATGTTCTTATTAATCAAAGAAATCCTGTGTAAAATCACATGTCCATAAGCAGTAAGCAACCCGATATAGTCAGAATTAAGTCATTTAATGTGAATTCACATCTACGGGCAAATGATGAGGTATGTATAGATGTCTCCGTGAAAATAAAAAAATCTCGACTTTGATTTTCGACTTTTTCTGGGGCCACGAAGGTTTTTTTTTGTTTAGCCTCCAAAATTTTTTTTTTCTTCAGTGGCCCTAAAACTCTTCCGTACCTGGGCTCCGGACTGAAAGAAGAAGGAAGTGAAAAAACACCAATGGAGCGACGAGGAAACGTAATGTTTTCTGGCTCTTTGGTCTTCTTTATCTGAATCATTTCATTTGTTCAGTTTTGTAATCAGAAGCACATCAAATGTTCTTCCGCTTGTGACAACAAACATTTTATCACTCATATCTAAACAGGGACTGGGAAGACAAGAATGTGTAATTTTATGAGCCTTGAAAACCACAGAGGGTTTTTGTTCACGGGAGCCAAACACCGTTGACTCATTCAGGAAGTATCTGTAGTTGAAGCTGCGTTTAATCTGCACATTAGGACTGCATGCAGGTGTACAGGTCTGCATGTGTGTCACACACTCGGGGCGTTAGTGTGTGTAAAAACTGGCTCCAGGCTTTGGCCTCTATGACTTCAGCTTTTCGATGCTTACAGATGCCAGAGAGCAGTTTCTTTTTGAGACTCATCTACATTGTTCTGTTTTACTCTCTGCTGGTTTAACCAAAGAATCGATCACAAAAAAAGGATCAAACTCTCTGAACGAGATCATGAAGCTAATGCTGTAGATTTTCATTTTCTTTATTAATTTCATGCATCGCGATTTACTAAAGGTCTGTGGATGTAGTACAGTGAAAGCTCTGCGGCACTCTGTGCTGAGAAGATTAGTTAATCTTTCATAAAGAAAAAGTGACTTTTATCAAAAAATAAAGCTGCAAGCAGCGTGAACGAGTCCTTGCATCCTTGCTGGTCAGCGATTGGAGTTGTGTCCCCCAGGTGGTGCTGCGACTGAATGTAGTTTGGCCGATGGATGCGATGAGGAGGGTTAGGTTAGGGTCATCATGATGCCAGTAATGCGTAACTCAGTAATGCTTTATTCTAATATGACCACTTCTTTCGGTAACAAGTAATCTAACGCTTAACTATACAAACCAAACAGTAATCCGATTAAAGTTACTTATCCAAGTCATTGTGCGTTACTATTGTAGCGTCCCGCTGAACAAGTTTCTTGTCTGTAAAGCCGTGACATTACTGAACAGAACAGACGGAGATTAACCGGGCTGCTCCTCCATTCCTTCTCCTCCAACTGGGCACACACACATACAGGCAGTCCGCCGCCTCACGCTGGCACACCTGACCCGCCTCTCTTCTTCACTCTCAGCTAATCACAGTCGATCTCGCTGTAACGATGCGTTCAAGTACCATAAAATATTAGGAACCAACAAACATCATCATTGAATCCTTGCAACAATAACACGACGGAAGAGATGTCACACTACTTTTGTAATTTTCTTTAGTAAGTAAAAAGATATATTGACAGGAAGACTGTCAAAATTATAAATGAAATTGGGAAAAAAAAAAAAGTGTTAACTAGAAAGAAAATAAAAACTAAACTTTATTTAAAAAAAACTACAAAAGAAACATCACTAACTGAAACTGTAATGGAGTCGATATAAAACTAACTAAAAGCAACAAAAATTGTAAATAAATTGTCTTTAGTGTCCATCTTTGTGAAGCGACAGCAGGTTACAGACGTCACGTGACGTGTCTGTGTCTCTGTGTTGCTATTCGTCCATACAGCTGCAGACAGGCGAGTCTGCACATCTGCATCGTCGTGAGAGAGAGCTTATCTGGGATTATTTTGAGGGTGGCTGTGTGTCAGATAAGAGCAAGTGCCTTGTAGTGGAACTTGGTGAAATTACAGTATGTCGTGGAGAAGGATGAGATGGATGAAGGAGTCGTGTCGGCTTTTTTTTAATGGCCTCCAGCGTCACGACAGTTCACCTGTCAACTTCCTCTATTAACACCTGCCTGTCACCGACACACCCCCACACATCACCGACACCCCCCCACACATCACCGACACACCACCGACACCCCCCCACACACACCACCGACACACCCCCACACATCACCGACACACCACCGACACACCCCCACACATCACCGACACACCCCCACACATCACCGACACACCCCCACATACCACCGACACACCCCTACACATCACCGACACACCCCCACACATCACCGACACACCCCCACATACCACCGACACACCCCTACACACCCCCACACATCACCGACACACCCCCACATACCACCGACACACCCCTACACATCACCGACACACCCCCACACATCACTGACACACCACCGACACACCGACACACCCACTCCATTCTGGTTGTGAGAACCTCCCTCCAGGTGTGTTGTCTGTCTTGACGTTGTAGAAAGCAGACGAGGTGTAGTCATAAGTCTTCTTTTAACTTTATTGAACAGCCTCCTTACATGCCGGTTCCGCGCTACCAGCCTGACTATGTACATCACAATGTTCAGCTTGCTAAGCCTTCTGGGTAATGGAGTTCTAACTCATGTCATGACATCACATCTTTTTCCCCATAAAGGAAGTAATCTTTACCCCTGAAACAAAACCATCCTAAAGTGTTTTCCTAAAGAGCGTCGTGTCATTACTTGTAAACATTGTCATTCTTTTGAACACTAACTTCTTTAATAGAAAAATCAGAAAGGTGCAAAACTCCCTCAGCATCAAAACATAAACTTAGAACCGTGTTGGCCCCTTCCG
Source organism: Lipophrys pholis (assembly GCF_963383615.2). NCBI lineage: Eukaryota > Metazoa > Chordata > Actinopteri > Blenniiformes > Blenniidae > Lipophrys > Lipophrys pholis. Next base: position 23,918,927 of record NC_137633.1, read on the forward strand.
GCAACTTGCAATGCTAAACAGTAATTAGCAACTCTCAATTAGTCTCTTAGGTGGCAGAATAGGCCTCCTAAGTCTAAGCAGTCTTTCAACAGATGGTGTGTTGGACAGTTTTGTACGTCTCTCAGCAGCTGGTGACGGAGACAGTGTTTTCGGACAACAGTCAACCTTGTCAGACCTGCTGTTAGCTGTCACTGTAGATTCAGCTGTGTCCTGCTGAACCATCTCCTGAGGTGTTGTTTCCTCTTCACTTGGCTGTAGTTGAAGATCTGTGTGGTTCCTTCTCTGAGACAACCCATTCTCAATCTGAAACTTCCTCCTCCACCTGTCCCTGCTGTCTCCATAGACCTGTAGAGACGTCCCTGAGACGTACCATGTCTCCCGGCTTCAGTGTAGGCAGGTGTTTTGCCTTCAAGATCGTGCAGCCATTTTTGTTTTGCCTTTTGTTCCTCTTTCGCCTTCCTGATGTTATGCGCCACCTTGGGTGTCAGCAACTCCTCATCACCTGGTAGGTTGGAGCGAATGCACCTACCCATTAGCATTTGGGCAGGTGAAAGTCCATTCTCCAGAGGTGTACTTTGATAAATCAGTAAGCTCTTCTGAAAGTTGTCTCTGTCCTGTGCTTTTTTCATCATGGATTTCGCGATTTTTACTGAACTTTCGACCAAACCGTTGGACTTCAGATAGGTTGGACTCGAAGTCCAAAGTCTGCAAAGGCAGAAAACTGGTGCCCATTGTCTGAAAACAGTTCACAAGGGACGCCATGTCTGGCGAAGACCGTTTTTAGGTAGCTAATGACTGTTTTGCTTGATGTAGATCGTAGCACACCTACTTTAGGGTAGTTTGAAAAGTAGACCGTCACCACTATGTAACTCTCTCCATCACAGTCAAACAAGTCAGCTCCTACCTTACAGTAAGGTCTGTGGGGCACCGGATGAGTCATCATTGGCTCAGCTTGTTGTTTTGGTCTGTGGGTGCAGCAAAGTTCACAAGAAGCTGTTGTCTGGCTGATGTCTTGATTGATTCTCGGCCAGTAAATTACTTCTCGAGCCCTGCATTGACACTTCACTTCTCCGAAAATGCCATGTTGGTGTGGATGATCGGCCAAAAACAACACAGTTGCATGAAATGACATTGTCGCATGGACAGGGCCTGAAGTTCTGGTGTAATGAGCTCCAGATGAGGACTCTGGTTCCAGCATTCTGGATGAGCTGCCGCCATCTAATCGATTCTTTTTCACTGAGGCCAAACACACCATTACAATAATCCAACCGACTGAAAATAAATGCATAAACAAGTTTCTCTGAATCTCGTCAGAAATCCTTTAATACTTCAAATATTTTACAGATGGTAATAAGCTGATTCTGTTATTGTCTTAATGTGGTTGTTGAATTTCAGATCTATAGAGCTCTGAAGAGTCTATCGGGTTCAATAAAAGAAGCTCAAGGGTGGAGCCTTGAGGAAGAGGAGGATTTTAACAAATTTAATGCAGAACCAGAACCATTTTTCAAGTCTGTCCAACAGTATGTTGTGGTCAAAAGCGGCACTAAGATCCAGGAACACTAAAACTGCAACTTTAGATGTGTCACTGCTCACGTACAGAACATCCAGTCATGTATACTGAAAATGTTAAACTTCCTGATTATTTCATGAGGAGTTTTGTTGGTTTTTTGAAGAATGTTATTTTTCATAATCCTTACTGATTTCATCTTGTGTGACTGGAGACCTAGCAGTGAGAAATGTTTGATTAAAACACAAAAAAAGTAGCCTACCGCTGCAATATGTAACTTCATGGTTTACTTCACTTCATCAGAGAGGAAGCAAAGTGAGGAAAATGATGGGCTGAACATAACAGTGGGTGGAACGAGATCCCCTTTTACTGCCACTTGCAAAAAACCTTTTCCTGATAATGTAAAGCAGTGTTGATTAGAGTCATGCTGAGCCGGCAAGCTGCAGAGGCTCTTTTAATTGTTGCAGGTGGTCTGGCTCAGGAAACATAGCTGTGATGCTTAGGGATTTGCAAATAAAACTCCAAAGCATGCATGTGCTAACGGGTACACAAACAAGGAGCTCAGTCCAAGACAGCTGTAGATCAGATAGCTGAGCCAAGTTCGTCGCCTGGAGTGAACAGCATGGCCTCCTTCTGCCTGATGTCACTGACACTGAGTCTGCAACAGGATTCAAACACAAAACCACTCTAACAGCAGGACTTTTCACTGTCTGAAACCAGCAAGACCTTTCTTCTCAATAACCTTTCAACAAAATACCACAAAACTCCTTAGATGAGAAAAACTGAGGACTCAAACTTAATCCTATCTTTTTCTAGAACACTGTAAAGGTTTGAAGGATGTAGTTTGATCAGCTTTTAGTTTCATCCTGTTTCCTTTCAAATAATGATGTTTGTTATTGAATGAAATTATAGGGGTTGAATGCTTTAATATGTTTAAAACAAACTCAGCAAAAAACGAAATCCTACCTGTGTGTGTGTGTGTGTGTGTGTGTGTGTGTGTGTGTGTGTGTGTGTGTGTGTGTGTGTGTGTGTGTGTGTGTGTGTGTGTGTGTGTGTGTTAGTAATAGTAAGTAAATGTTCTTTCTCCTCTTTTAACCAGGTGCAACTATATTCCTTTGTTCAGTTGTGTTGTTTTGGCTTCTGTCCTGCAGATGTAATGCCAAAATGATGAAGTTGGAAAGGATCTCTTGACTCACAATCTTGTGCAGTAACAGGACATGTCATTTCAGTCTTTACGGACTATACATCTTAGTTTAGTTTGTACTGAAAACACTAGAAATATATCAAATGGAGCTCATTGTTGTAGCTTATGGATTTGATTGGTGATAATTTTTCTGAATTTCCTGTATTTGTCCACGTTATCACTGCCTTCTTTCTAAAGTGTGATCAGAATCTGTTTGCTGGAAGTGTTTTCTTTCTGCTCTCTGGAAGGCTTGGAACCGACTGTGTCCATGCCAGATTCTTTTAGTCTGTATGGAAATGATGTGAAAGCCCTGGATGAAATGCATTAGTTCCACTGTGCATGTCTCACTTTGACACTCCAGATTCACATGTGCAATTGAAATCAACACGAAGAAATCATTTTTCTGACCTTTGTAAGATCAATTCACACACTGATCATTTTCTGGCTCCACATTCCACGTCCCACCCAGAAAAGCTGAGCCTGATTGTACCGTATTTGTTTTCGGATTGATTATTTAGATCAGAACTGAACCAAACTCCTTATTTCATTCATCAATTCCTGATTAAACTAATAACCTCCTTCTTGTTGCGGTTGTCACACTCAGGAAGCACTTTTCAAACCCAACTTTAAACTGAAATACAGAAACAAACAATCACTGAGTTGTTCACATCAAACTTCAGTTCCACTAAAGGATTTCAGTTACTGTTTTCATTGAAGTTCTGTGAATCTTCTCCCTCCTCTTAGAGCACATTTCTGTTGAAATGTGCATTGTGTGATGAACAACTTCCTTTTCCTGCTGTTGTGCAGCTGTTGCTGGCCTGCAGCTCATCGGGGCTGTAAATCAGTGCCTTTGTAGTCCAAATAATCCTCTGGCCACAGGTGTGCGCTGTTCCTGGGAATCAGTGAAACCTGCAGCACAACACGCAGGAGGAGAGCCGTGTTTCTGCTGCGCTGGGTTATCTCTGAATGGCTGTAAGCCTTCACACATTAACTTCAAGTTCTGTTTGATCGCAGACTGACAGAAACTCCACTCCAGTACAGCTACTGGCTTGAAGCTAAATGCTCAGCATTAACCTAAAACACATGGCCCTACATTAACCTAAACACATGGCCCCTCAGTTGCGGCTCCCTGCAGCTTTCACTAAATGATGTATAAATAAACACTTTGAAATCCTTCTAATTTTGTTGCACAGCAAACAATCTATCATACGGACTACCGACTGCTGCCTTTACCTGTTGAGAAATGTTAACCTGTATGTTTTGTTATCTGGAGAGAAAATGACAACTTAAAAGGTACAATGAAAGTAGATACAAGTCTTTAAATCTTCATAAAAAGACAAAATGGCAAATGTGAACGGCTTAAATGAATGAAAAAACATGGGTGTTAAAGTATGAAAAATACATGGTGATAAAATAAGTAAAATGTTAAAGCATAGGAAGTAAATCTGAAATATGGTCTTCATCTCTGTGTTCTTTGATCATCTTATGTCTTACCCTCAAATTTGGCCTTGGGGGAAATTCAAATTGCCCTGGGGTAACTCCCAATCGAGACTTCGGCTTTAGGAATTTCAATTTCCTCCAGGTTAAGGAAGTCCATCACAGGACAAACGCACACTCACACCCTGGGGCAACTTAGGGTCAATAATTAACCTCACATGCATGTTTTTAGTTTGTGGGAGGAAACCAGAGTACCCAGAGGAAACCCACGCACACGGGGAGAACATGCAAACTGGGCAGCATTTGAACATACGCTTTTCCCACTGTGAGGGGAGAGTGCTACCCACTGTCCCGCCGTGCGACTTGTGGCAACAAAACTCTGATTTCAGATGTCATGTCTGGGGCTCCATTGAAAATGAAACCAAATATAATAAAACAGTTAATTTCATCTTTAGAATTGAGATACAAATGCAGGTATTGTCCTTCTTAACCAGAATGAGCTTGATGTAATGATGAAGTGATTTTATCGATACTGATTCTCCTCGATTTGTGTGTACCAAATTGTGAGACTAGTTTATATTGAACAAACCAAACACCAAATATGTTATGGTTACTTAAAAGCACATACCTGAACCAATACAAAGACGTATACTAAGCAATGAGGACGTGATAAACTCACTAGCAAATGCTTGAAAAAATCTAATTACCTCACCAAATAATTATTTCTGATGAGGACCAGACCAGACTATTTGTAAAGTTAGGACAGATCTCCACCAGGCATGTAGAGGTGTAATAAATGCACATGATCTTTGCACGCTCACGTCATGGACGACCTGAAGCCTTTATTTATACTTTCAGTCTAATCTACAACAACTCGTGTATTGTCATGGCACAGGCTGTGATAACCGTGCATTTGTTTTACACTGGTTTACACTATTATATTTGTGGTTGAGGGACAATATGTATGTCTAATATACGATTAGACTATGCACAGTGTTTAATACAGCAGTAAAACACATTTCTAGTCTTATGGTAATTATCTCCGTCACGTATCAATGAGATTTGTCTGCCTGCAGTCCGCTGTGCGTAACGTGTCCAAGGCTGACAACAACGTGTCGCCGTCGCGCCGATCATCAAATACACTCAATTCGAAATACTTTCAGGCTGTATTGGGCTGTGAATGTGGGTTATTCGTTCTGTATCCAAACAATATATGAAGAGCTTCTGCTGCGCAGACAAATCCACAGTCCCGGAGAAGTGCCACGTCAGAGCGCAATGCCATTACGCACAGCGATTCATTGTATTTTACCTCCAATAAGTCACCTGAAAATGATACTACTGTATAAAACTACAGAGCTGTACACACAACAGTGTTCCGTTAATAGCTCTGCTTTTTTATTAAGAAGACGTGTTGTTACCGGGATCATAGCTTCCAGCAACACACACTCTACTCCGCCTGTTGTAAAATGTTGCCTTGTGTATATGTAATATAATTTGCTTTGCGCGGATTTTTATTGGACATCAATATCCAAGCAATGTCGGACGATAGGGTGAAAGAGTAAATAAATGCTGTAGTCCATCCGTGACATGCACGCCGAAGAAAGCGGGATAAGCAAAAACCAGACCATGACAAAAACCCATAACCGCGTCCTAAACTAATAAAATACCAAAAGAACAGGTACCTGGTCGGCTGGCAAAACAAAACAAACAGGTGCGGTACCGGGCCAACCCTGTACAATGAAGAAGAAATGAAATTATCATAATTTATTATTACATAAAATTTATCGTCGGCCACTAGGTAATAAGACAATGTATTCACAGTATTGAGGATTAACATATTTGTTATTTCATTTTATTTTTTCTCTTTGAAGGTACAACATACCAGCTGTGTCAGGTCTCTGTGTCTGCCCCTGTGTGTCTCCTCGTGTTTCCAATTAACCAATGGCCTTATCCCTCTGTCTGCACCCATTGTTGTGTTCCACCTGTGTCCCACCCGTCCTGGTGTATTTAAACCCGTCTCCCTCTGTGGTCCTTGTCAGAGCATCTTGTCTACGTTTCATCATGTCGCTCCTCTCATCGTCCTTGTGTCCCCTGCGTCTCCTCGTGTTCCCTGGTCTTCAATAAACTCTGTTTTTTTATGGAACTCTGTGAATCTGTGCTTGGGTCCATCCACACACCACCTGCATTCCCTGACAAGCTGCTCAGATGATTCACATGCGAGATTTAGGATTTAGTTGGATGGCCATATCGCTGCCTGTAAACATTCGAACACTGTACAACTCCAGGACACAACTCGGTCTGGTGGACTATGGGAAGTTCACTGACATTACAAATGTCGGTCTGGATCAACTTATTGCTGAGATTCTCCGACAAACCCCTGGTTCTGGAGAGACCTATGGAAGAAGAGGATATAGAGGAATCAGAGTTCAGCGCTGGTGGATATGGGAGCGTTTAAGAGCAGTAGATCCAGTGGGGCGAGTCTTGAGAGGAAGGACAATTCAGGGGAGGGTCTGCAATGTTTTACCCCAAATGAAGTGTGGTTTGTGTTGTTCATTAAATTTGATCATCAGTTAATTCTCCCTTATTGGTAAATGACAAATTTCACGAAGGATAATACAGGGAGTTAAGAGGACTATGTATGTAAAATATGCACGCAAATGTAAGAGAATTTAACATTTCAACAATGGGGTTAAAACGTTTTATTTTTTGACATTTTGTGGGCTTTCTGCTATCTTGCTTAGCTGTAACAAAGACAAGAAAGGGGGTGGAAAGGGAGAGGGAGAGAGAGAATGCTAACACATTTCTTCTTATTTCAGGCATATTGACACAAATCCAAAGTTGCATCCATCAGGAATTGTGTCTCACCGAGCAGTTGATGGCTACAGTTGCTGAATTACCTTCTTGAGATGTTAAACAGACAACCGAGCATCGACTGCCTTGCATCTTTTCCAGGGTGCTGTCGATGTATTTGGACTGCCACATCATGTCAGGGGTGATGCTGGTCGCAAAAACATTGATGTTGCACAGTTTACGATTGAAAATGGAGGAACAAACATAGGAAGTTTCATGGTTGGGTGTAGTGTCCATAATCAAAGGATCGAAAGATTGTGGGCAGAAGTAAACGGGGTCGTGTCAGGATACTTTAAAGAGATTTTCCTCTTTATGGAAAATTCCGGACTTTTAGACAGCACTGACCCTCTTCACATTACAGCTCTCCGCCATGTTTATCAACCAAGGACAAACAGCTCTGTGGATGAGTTGATAAACCAATGGAACAACCACAGCTTGAGGACAATGTAGAGTCCGTCCCCACTGCAACTGTGGACAATTGGAATGCTCCGGCTTCGTCAGCATCAAAGGCCACTCAATTGTGTGCCAGTAACTAGGTACTGTATGTGAAGATCGCGGCCATTATTTTCTTCCCGATTTGTGATTCGCATTTTGGACACGACGCGCTGCGTCTTACCCGGAATATATGCATTTCGATGCGATAGGGTCGCATAATTCCTCGGGATTCCCTTGAAATTCGTAGTCAGGAAACTCCTCGTCGTCTGCCATTTAAAATTTTTCACTTCCGTCAACATTCAGACCGTCTCCGGAATGTATTAAAAACTCACTCGACTTCAACACATAAAAACTACATCAATGGAATAAGTGACGCTTTCGAAAGGTAAAGCGACGTATTTTTGATTATTTTCACTTTCTAATCCCGAAGTTTCATACCTTTCTATGGTTCAAAAAAAAAGTTGACTGAGCAGGAAGAGGAAGAGGAGGAGAAATAAGTGACAGGATTTATTATTGACCAATATAATAAAAATACATGACACACATTTACCAGGTTATTAAAAAAAACATGTATATGGATAAAAAGTGACTAACACAATAAATATGGTGTGGTAGTAGGTAGTATGTAGTATGTAGTAGTCTGGTAGTAGAGTGTGGCAGCTCCAATCTTAACACTATCAAATTTATTTCAGACCAAGTACAAACTTAAAATATATAGTATTATTGCTTCAGATTGAAGAATATAAAGAGATACACCTTCCTTGAAAGCGTCATTGAGATATCTTGATTATTAAAGAAACTACAAGTGTTTTTATGTAGAAAGTTACGTTTTCGGTCACATATGTGTGTACCACTTACCTTTAAAAAAAAATTCACTAATTCATAAATTTTGTTTGCTTATAAATTCCTCATTTGTTAAGATATCTGAATGGTTTTGGTGTCATTTTCTTTGTTTTTTCCTACTCTTCTATTTGAATATTTATTTACTGGTTGACTTTATAATTTTTCTTCACATACTTACATTAACCCCGTTATGATCACCAGTGGAATGTGTCATTAAGGCCCATTCACTGATGATAGGAATCATGGAATTGAACTTTTTGTCAGAGCTTGTGACCTGCTTAAGAGGGAGTTGCAAGCTTGAATAATTCAGTTATTACATTATTGTGGTGTCATACATTGTCACATATAGACTGTTATGTGTTCAGGTCCTTTAGGACCAAAGATTTGCTTATAATACAATTTTCTTTCAGAACAAAATGTGATGTTTTCACCATGTAGATATGAGCCATGTATGTTGCATTCTGTCGTGGATGAAGTATTCAGTTCTTTAAGTTCAGTAAAGGTATCTAATTGTCTGACTCTTTCAGTTGTGCTGTTTAAAGCTGTGGTTCTCAAACATCTTCACTTCCAGGAACCCTAAACTAACACAGACTGAGATGCAGCAGAGTAGAAGTAAAAACTTTCATGCCATGCAAATTCTCAAATAGAAGACCATAAATCTGCATTTAGGGACAATATTTGGTTAAATTCCTGTCTATCTCTAATGATATTATATTTTGTTATACGTAATTTGTTAAGTTAACCCTATTGATGAAAATGAACTTATATTAATTAATAAACAATATTACAACAAACGTCTCTCATTGACACCAAAATTATAAATCAGTCCATACAAAGTAGTAACACAGAACCATTTATTAAGAAAGGCTTAACATAACCTTTACACCTTTAGGGATAATCTATAATCACTCAATTGCTGCTGTGGATGGGTGGAGATAAATGACATACATCATATAGTTCTATATTTTGACTTATAGTCAGCTTAAGTTATCCCAAACCATAATTTGAAATATATCTTCCTAAGTACGAAAAAAACATTTCTCCACAAAAATGTTCATGCCTTTATCAAAGTAACTCCTATCTCTTGGAAAAACCAAATTAAATATCAGCAACTATATTTGAAAAACAAATAAACGAAAAGCTCGAAAAGCCCTCCATATTTTTTTTTATCTCTTATGCTCTTCCAAATCCTGGTGCATTGCGTACGGCAAAATCCATATCAGATTTGAAAGCAGCATGTTCTGCATGAACTGGTATACGAAGAATATTTTCCAAAGTGTTTGTCTGTGGAAAACGGGAATGAGTGATGAACTCAAGGCTTTGGCTTTGGAGAGAAGCCCAGTGCTGGAACACTGTCACATCCAGTGAGGAAAACAAGAATATCCTCAAGGGAGACATTGTTTTCCACTGTAAGACATAAAGAGAAACACATTAAATTTTAACTAGATCTACCAGCCAGTCATTATAGGTATTATACCACTGAAGTGATGCAAAATGATGTCAGACAGGTGAGTAAATTCCTCTGAACTAGCATTAGGCATTATTTCTTTTTATTTTTGAAATGAGAGTAACTTGAAAGGATGGCTCATAATGGTATATATTAACATTGTTTAAAACTATAGACTTCAATCATATACTTTATGTATCGTGCACTCTATGTATCCTAATGAAAGGTAGCCCTGGTAGCCCTGAAAACACCTGTGTTTTGGGCTAGGCTGTTGCAAAGTACCTAAAGTTCCTAAAGTGGTTTAAATGATCAAGACAACGTTATTAAAACCCCGGTCACAACCCGCCCTACTTGGAAGTGCGTGCTGTGTACTTGCAAAAACGTCAGCAAAATTTGGGGATCCGTACGTGGTGAGTACCGCCTCCGTACGGATTTGGGAGCACGCAGACACGTCGTAGCACTTTTCGTGCATGAGGAACTTTGCTGCATTCGGGCTGCAGATTCACCCCCATACAGGTGACGCACGTGCCTTCTACAGCCAATGCATGGACGACACACGGACTCCGTAGGTCTTTAAAATGTTTCCCACGGTCACTTGCTCTACGGACAGCGCACTCATCACCTGGGTGCTGCGGAGATGATGAGTGCGTGGTCTGTGCTTACTCTGCACTTCCCCAGTTCTACTGTTCAATGAGCACGCAGAACTAGACTGTACCGAGTAAGCACTTGCTCCGCAGTTTCAACGCACGTTGTGCGCACTGATTTCTGGATGGACGAAACCACCATCTCGTGCGTCAGCGTCCCCGTTGTCTCTCCCATATCTTTTTATTTCCCCCCCTCTCCCGTATCAAGGCAAGGAATACCAGAGCCAGTGACCAGTCCAACTCCACATCCCTTTAAGTATTAGTATTAGTTTTAAGTAAACTTCACAGGTCAAATGGTTATATCAGAAATGTTCAGGCTGATTTCTATCATGGTAATGAATCACTAAATTTCCCAAAAGTATTATAGATGTATAAAAACATGAAATGTCTTACATTAATCTCACACCACCTATAATTATAAATCATTTCAGGTACAAACTATTAGGTAAGAATAATTCCAACAGAGGCCTGAATGAGAAATAATTGAATAATAAGTACCTTTGGGGGACATTGTGAGGACATTGGTATCAGTTGGACCCTCAAAAATGCCAATTTTGTTCTTGATTTCATGAAGAGAGTCGGAAAGACTCCAGAGTAGGTCCTCCATTGTCCACTGCACCCTCAGATATTCCATAGTCATCAGTAAAGTTGACGTCTACCTTCTTGTCAGGTGAAAAGTTGGATCCGCCCATGGCTCTGGATGCTCCTTCCCATACACTTCTTATGATACTGAAACGCACAGTGCTGTCATTATTGATTCTTGATGAAATATCCTCCATCATTCTCTCTAAAGTCATCCTTAAATGACTGGAACAATAATAAAAAAAATAACAAAGTCCTTGTTAGTGTCAGTGGCAATAATTCAAATGCTAGTCCAATAATCCAATAATCCAACATCCACAAATTGTATTAATATTGATTAGGACCTATTTTTCAAAAATGCTTGTGATGAGGTAATTGGATAAGGGAATGAGTTGTCAGCCTTGGACACGTTATGCACAGTGGACTGCAGGCAAACAAATCTCATTGATGCGTAACTCCCCAAACACAAACAGCAGCAGAACCACAAGCTGAGAATAATGACTTCATACAATGTGTCATAGTGAATCACTTTACTGCAATCCTGCTTTTATAAAAGCAGTTTATTACAAAAACCTTTTTGTGGACAAACTACAGGTGTCTGTCATTATCCATCATTAAGTCACCAGTTAGCTATTCAAACAACAATCAGAGCGGTGAGCAAGTGTTTATTCTGTCACCGATGAGGAGGGGGAGGAGGAGGAGGAGGAGGAGGAGGAGGAGGAGGAGGAGGAGGAGGAAGAGGAGGAAGAGGAGGAGGAGGAGGAGGAGGAGGAGGAGGAGGAGGAGGAGGATGCTTTTATCACACTGGAGGGAGTAACACTCACTGTTCAAGCTGCATACACACACATCTGCTGAGGTTCTAGTGCAGCTTCGTGCCACATTAGGATCACAAGGAAAACATAAAGGACCGTTCTGGTTTCTTTCAACCAAAGCAGATCTGCGGGTCACAATAACGTCAAACTTGCTATTTCAGTTACAAAAATTTGAGAAAAAAAACTACAAAAAAACAGATGTATGCGTTCAACACAGACTTCTTACCTTTTGCACGTCCTAATGTTCTTTATCATGAATATCAGGTACTCCTCTACTGGACAGATGTAACTTCTGCCAATCAGAATTGCTGTTAAGGATCCGGCAGACCGGAGTAGAACGCAACGCGTCGGGTCCACAAACCGTCACACGCCGGGATAAGCCGTGATTGAACGTGATGAAACGGCTACCATACACCGTATCTACGCCGTGAGAACTGTGACGAAGCGCGGAGCAACGTGAAGCAACAGTGAAACAACCGTGATAGAACGCACACTAAACGCCACTTCCTTTACCCTCCCGTTCCACTACGGACCGCCTCCAAGTTCTATTACGGCCAATTACGTGCTGCCACGTTTTGTGACGTTTATCCCATTTTGCTACGGGCTACACAGTTTCTCATCCGCACCGTGGCCGCCGGGGCAAATTTTTTGACAGTTTAAAAATCTGGCACGGCGCCCACGGCAATCACGACCTGTTACGTTTGCCCCCTGCGTTGTCTCACGTCCATCCCATGTTGTTGACGGTGGCCTGAAACGGGGCTGCCGGGAACATAGTGTAAATGAGCCTTCAGGACGAGACCCGGGAAACGACACCTCACAGAACCTCTTTGTGCTTTTTCCTGAAGAAGCAGGAAAACCATCACAGACCCAAGCGACCCGATCCTCCGGTCTGAACAAGGGAACAACCAGGACGCTGCAAAGAAAGACGGCTCCTGAATCACCAGCGTCAGCTTCTTCCCGTCAGCCCGCAGAACATATCCAACAAGAGCTAGCACAGAGGTGCTAACTGCCACAAAAGCCAGCAGCTTCCCAGGCCTGGAAAACAACCAAACTCCTTCAAGACATCAACGATCTGATAACAACTGGGCAAATACATAAGATTAGTTAAACCTGATGCTATGCATAGAACTTTTATCAAGTTGTGTTGATTCTATTACTTGTGATTGAGTTCTATTGGTGATGATATTACACACACATGAAAATCAGAATGTTAAAAAATGGTCCAGGCTGTCTACAAGAGATTCAGTCCTCAGCACCATCCTAAACAACACAGAGCTAAGAATAACAATACAGTTTATACACATTACATTGAAGACCTTATGACACCAAAACATTTTTGAAAAAAAGCAATGATTTAAATGTCATAATAAAGCAGTTTTGTCATACTGCCATCATCCGCTGGCAAACAACTATGAAAAATGAGTGAAATTAAGTCATGATTCTTGATCACCGCCGAGCAAGCTTTCTGAACCTCCTCCATCTTGTTGTGACGTCACAGGAGTAACAGGCCCCAGCAGCCAGGCTGAAAACACAGAGACACACAGAAAAGCAAAGAAACTGAAATATGTTCTGACATTTCACACTGTTCAGCGGCAGTTAAACACTTTTTTTAAGAAGAGAGAGTGTTCGTGGGAGCATTGGAGGTCAGACTGTACAGATTTGAGCTGTACATTGAAGATCAACTGAGCAATTACAGCACAGATTCAGACGCACCTGAAGACTGAAGACACATCTTTTGTCTACGTCGACCAGCTCTGGTGTCACGGTTGTCAAATCACACAAGATATCATGTGAAATGTCTCCAAAGGCATTGTTGCTCGAAATATTGGCTTCCACTCTCTTCAATCCATTGACTTGAAGTTGATTCTGTGGACTCTGCTAATACCAGAATTCCAATGTAAGCATGCAAGTCAGTCTGATCCAGTGGCTTCCATTTCTCTTGAAAATACATGCAATGTATGTTGCATCAGAAAGTCTGTTTCTGGATTCTGTTTCTTTAAGTCAGTGATCAGAGGTGAAGAACACTCCTCAGCTAAATCCTCCACTCTTCTTGTCGCAGTATTATCCGACAATTACCAATATTATTTTCCATCATTCCTGCCATTCTTTTTGTGACCTAATCCATCTGAATAGAGTTCTTCAATGGGCCTGACATTCCTGATATTCGTGGAACATCTTTTTGGCTCCAATAAATCTTCAAGAATATCACGAATCACCTGTATTGGTGAAGTTTGTAACTGAGCGTGTGGCTTAGTAGTGATGTGTGTTGATGTGTTTTGATGTATTCGCTCCCTGCAGCATCCTCCTCTCTGATCAACTCCATGGAATTTCTCTGAATGCTGAGCGATCTGGAGTGCGTCAACTGTTCAGTAGCTGTTGGTAGAATAACTGGGATGTGTGGAGTCATATGTTTTTAAACTCAGTTGCTGACTTGACTTACACAAATCTGTCTCCACAAGACGCACCTGAGACGGTGATTCTCATGTCCTTTGGTGCACGGTGTCCTCTGGCAGCTGGACACGTCTCTCACAACAAAATCCACAACTGAATACAACAAATTCTCCTGATTCGCCACATTCCTGACAGATTAATGATAGAAAAATATTTTACGCAACGGCGCACAGCAGCCCGCTGCAGCGCACAGCTCTGGTCTGCTGCAGATCAAGTATGGGTCGGTAATATAAAACTAACCTGTTCAGTCCAGTCAGAGTTCAACTGAAGCTTTTCCTGCTCGACTTTGCGCTTTTTCACGCTGCAGCTCAGGTTGTTTCTTTGTTTAATTTTGACTTACTTCGCGGGTCGTGAAATTGAAATCCGTGGACGTCCGAGGAGGGCGCGCATTGACGTAACTACGTCAGACGAGCACAGACGCCGGCTCCGACTACAGTGTGGGATGAGGTCCAAACAAGTTAGAGCAGCGCATTTTCCCCCACAAATCCCACTTCATTTCAAGTTGATGTGCAGCTCATGGGCCGGCGTGGGCCAGACAGTTGGCTCCTGCGGGCTGCATGTGGCCCGCGGGCCACCTATTGAGGACCCCTGGTATACAGGATATCTACTTCGGGGACCCGAAGCAAACAATCAGTTTTCTTGTGTTTTGTTCCCCTTCTGTATCCCCTGCGTCTTTCTTCCGAGCCACCACCAGGAAGTCCGAAAGGTCCGGAAGGTTTGGAGGTCTTGCCGAGTTGAGGTCGGCCAGCTTGAGCACAATCAGCTGTTCTCTCATATGCACATGCCTGCCGGCAGGGCCGGAGTGGGACTTATTTTCAGCCCTGGGGTTTCATACCTCAGATCGGCCCACTTTAGATCACGACCTGTTAAAATCATGCAATAATAATCTTACATGTGAAGTCCATAGCGCTATTCTGTGAAGCCTTATAATTAAGTGTATTTTTCAAATATATTTTCATTTCTTTACAAGTAAGTGTTGCTTCATAATGAAAATTGTGTTCAACACAAGTGCACCAACAGAATACAATACATCTTTTTTTCTATTCTCAGAATCTATGTTACAAATAAGTGTTAACAGATATCCAAACCTTAAAAATTAAACAAAAAATTAAAATATTAAATTAAAAAAGGAACTTTCTTATAACACTATCATCTGTTTTTCAAAGAAACATGGCCGACCGTAAAACATGAATAAACCCTGAGCAGTGCACTGGTCTCTGCCACTTTGTTTATGGTTTATTATTTTCCAAAGACATGAGGATTCCTTCCTCAGTGCTTATGAGCATGACCGTTTAAGTTACTTCTGGTCAAAGTGCTCCTGAGTCTGTTTTTAATGAAATGTACTGTTGAGAAACTTCTCATATATTAGACGTACTGCTTGATTGTCCACAGACTGTCACAACAGCTCAGCTGTTCCTTCCACAGTGACGGGATCAGTCCCCTCATCACCACTGGCTCTGCTTCTCACATTAAATCACTTTTTAAAAAGGATCTAAATTCTCAGCACAAATCTCCCCTTTTTACAAAGTTCAGGTCAGTTTCA
This sequence comes from Lipophrys pholis, assembly GCF_963383615.2. Classification (NCBI taxonomy): domain Eukaryota; kingdom Metazoa; phylum Chordata; class Actinopteri; order Blenniiformes; family Blenniidae; genus Lipophrys; species Lipophrys pholis. The sequence goes on from NC_137633.1 coordinate 23,934,661, forward strand.
TTAATGTAGAGCTGAATCATCTAGAATCTCAGGGCATGTCTCATATGGAGCAGGTCTCCATCCTACTCTTCATTATATTGAATATAATAATATGATCTATCCTGAGATCAGTCCGACCTGCTTGGTGCTGCTGGATCTGGTTTCTGAGGAACCAAAAGACAAAGTTTCCCAGTTATGTGGCGTTGCATCATACTATTTTAGTATATAAAGTATATAACTTTATGTTATATGCCACAAAGCCACAGAATTCATCGACTTGGTTATCAAATTGAACAGTGGCTTATCTGTTCCATCATCATTTGTTGTTTCTAACCGTGAGCTGGTTTTAATTAAATTTTTTAAGTTGTCAATCTTCGCACATGTTGTTCCATCTGTTTGTAGAACTTTCCTCTTTTTAATTCTAGCCTTCTCTGCTCCACCTTGCTCTTTCTATACACCTTTCAAACCCACTGACCGAGTACACAGACGTGTTACGTCATCAGGGTGCATCTGCAAAAGAAGGAAGCTGCCAGTGGTAAACTTTAAAAAGTTTATTTAAAAAAGAAGATGCTGCCAGTGGACGGGGGCGGGGGCGGCCCAATAACAGTGGAAACAGCGTGTTATCAACCCAGTGCTTTGAGAAAAAAAAAACACCGGCCGAAAAAAAAAAAAAAAAGTGAACACCGGCCCGAGCGGCCCAAACGTCAGACCGGCCCACCGGGAATCGTCCCGGGCCTGCCTGCCGGCCAGTAAACAATGCAGGTACAGTATCTTACAGTTACCACCAATTCCGAATAAAAAAAGGTGTGTTGGTGAGTTTTTCTCCGTTCTATCACCTTTTTTTGGAATCTATCTGGAATCTTCCAGATAATCTAATCTGGAAGAAGGAATCTATGTGATGAAAAACAAGTTTAAATAAAACAAAAGCGGACAAAGAAAATCAGCGTAATCGCAGTAGGCTGTATACATCTTGTGCATGTGTACTGCCCCTGAGGCTCCGCTTTTGATTCTGGTTCTGCAGGTTTCTCTGTAAAAGTGCCTTTTTGGTGTTAACAAAATGCATTTGGTGTTAACGAAATTAAATTGAATTGAATTCTGAAGTTTTTTCTTTTATCCACCCGAGGCTATGGGATGTTTTGGTTCAATCTCAATAATGGTTTGAAGGATTCTTCTCATTTACTCAGAGATCTACTGGCGCTGCTTCAGAAACAGAAACTTTCAAACCTTTGGACCCTAAAGCTCATTCTGACTGTTTTCACTGCTGTTGCTTTCACGTTCATATCTCACTATTTAAAGTGATTATCTTGACTATTTGGTGTCCCTTTTTTCAGCACAAGCTCACCTACATGATTCTACAGTTATTTATTCATTTTGACATACTGGAAGAACACACTGGATGTAAAATCACAAAAAACAAAGAAAACGAAGAATACACTTTTAGGATTTTTTTCATTTTGGAGACAAGAGCATGTTTATTGAACTAATTCTACAACCTAGAAGCCATTCAAGTAGTTCATTACACAAAATAATGCACAAATGTGTGTATATATATATATATATATATATATAAAACAAATCCAATCCAATATGTAGATGATTGTATAAAATCACCGTTTTGACTATACTTCCGATTTTACCTCATATTTCACTATTTGAAGCTGATAAAACTCTACAATTATTTATTGGTTTTGACATACAAGATGAACCTAGCAGACCAAAAATAATACAAAATATGAACAGGTAGAGGATAGATTTTTATATCGACAGACCCAAACATGAAATAAAAGATGACTGACGGCATATCTAATCGAATTCTAACTAAAAAGTAACAAGTTAGGTGTGTAAATGAGTTTTCATGAGACCGGCGCGTGCACTAATTAGCTGCGGGGGCACAGGCTCTGCCAGCCAGCTGCAGCGTGCCAGAATCTGGGTGGCACTTGTGGCCATCGTCTGTATAGCTCCCGACAACACGGAATTTCTCCACCGTGACCCGAACAATGACATATCTAATGTAGTTCTTAGAAAAAATAGAAATGTCTTGTGTACAATGAATTTTCAAGTAAAGACGGGTCTTGGAGGGGGGGTGGGACGCGGTGCCCACTGCGGGAAGAGGTGGTCAAGCTTCCGGGTTGAACTCTTGCAGGGGTCGGGGGGGCGGGGATATATCCGTATCTAAGTCTGTACTCCTGAAAACACGAAATTTCCCCACAGTGATACGAATAAAAGTCTACCTAATCTAATTATAATGAAAAAAAAAATACTTTGATGTGTGAAATGAGTTTTCATGTGAAGACCCGCGAGCAGCGGAGAGGGGACACGCTCACAAACGGGACCTGCAGCACCTGAAGCGGCGTCTCCGTGATGCGGCTGCATGTATTTACATAAAGTCATTTTGAAATGCGTATGAACACACGACTTTCAAAGAAATACAAAAATCGTGTGCCACTCCGCAAAACAGTGCCTCTGTGGAAGGAGACAGAGTGGCACATTTCTGACGCTCTTGCCGCTGCAGTGCCTGCATCTGAGCCGGCCTGAGTTGGAAGAGACTCTGGACTCCTGAAAGGGCACAATGAGAGCAGGCACATGTTCAGTATGCCTGCTCTCAGGAACACCGCTCCTGTCCACACCACAGAGCTGACTGACCAGCTCAACCATGAAATCCTTGTGGACCATGGGCTGCACCTTCTGGACAGCTCCCGGTGCAGAATGTATGCATCTGTGGATGCAATGTCCAGAAGGTGCAGCAACACAGTCCATCGTACCATCGTGCCGTTTTCCTGTGGACAGAGTAGCACTGCATGAGCTGTATGATTGTCACCCCACCCATGAATTTGTTATAATCAATTATTGGTGTGGGACAGGGGATGTCCCTCACGGCCCAATGCCCGTCTCTGTCCTTCAGGCATCTCTGCACAGTGGCACCCGAGAAAGCAGGATGGATAGTGGAGCAGATGGACGCCACCCGTGTGTCATCCACTTCACAAAAACTAGGGGCGCCTCCCTAATCCATCGCTTTTGGGTGTGAGGGAATTTTCCCTCCCTTTGTGGCATCCAAGCCTGTTTTCTCTATAGGTGCCACATGCTCCCATCCTCATGGCTGCCAGGTCCATGAACAATTTTGGGCCCGTGTAAAAATTGTCCATATATAAATGGTACCCCGTCCCCAGAGAGGCTGGCCGGAGAAGGCTCATCACAGCATCATAGCAAAGCCCATGTTCGCTTGCTACTGAGTCCTTCCCCATGTAAATTGTGAATCGGATGGTGTACCCAGTACATGATTCAGCCAATACAAATAATTTCATCCCCCATTTTGTCGGTTTATTTTTCATGTACTGGGTCAACCCCGTTTTTGCCTTTGTGGCTACCATCCGTTCATCGACTGCCAGCCCTCTCTTGGGCTGGTGGTACGCCTGGCACGCACAGAGGACTTAATTCAACAAAAGCCGGACTCTGACAGGTTTATCATGCCCAGGGCCTCCCCTCAGCTGATCCACAGTAACATCCTGGTCAGGATCACTGAGGTGGAGGTTCCAGAAAATGGCCTGGAATCTGTCCCTGGGCATTACCTTTGGCCCTGCAGGGATGGAGAGAATGTGCCCTCCAGTAGTCCTTCACTCTCGGCATTTGGACCAAGGACATGAGGAAAATAATGCCGAAGGTTCTGAGGAGCTCCTCCTCAGTGAGCTCAGTCCACTTGAATTTCTTTCCCAGCGAACTGTTCTTTTTTGCATTCCTGTTAGTGTTCTTGCAGATGGTTCTCAGTGTGTCTGATGCTAAATATATTAAAAACAGCTCTCTGGGGGTGTGGGCTGAGCCTGGGACATGGACTCCTACAGAAGAATAATATTATTTTCATTTTATCAGAATATGTATGGCAGCATTTGTTGTAAAAGCGACTAAAAAGAAAATAAAACTGAAATCACACTCACCTGGTGGTCTCCTCTGCTGGAACCTGCTCACATGTGGAATGATGTCAGTCTCTTCCACCGTCCTCCAGGGCTCAGACCTGCGCGGAGGACTTTCTGCCAGAGTGTTGGGCTGGGATGAGTGGGTCCGGGTGGCTGTGCTGCGTGGCGCCGTCCTGCAACGCCGGGCGGATGTATGCTCCTATATATTAATTATATAATATTTAATTATTGCAGGCGAGTTGAGAGTGACAATCTTCACTACCAATCGGCAGATGGCTGCATTGTCTGTTCTCATTATAAGACCTGTTCCATTGCGCTACCTCAACCAAAGGGTGACGGAAAACCGTTACGGGTGGTTCCAGTTTTTTCCGCACCATCTACAACTTTTGTCAGTGGGGCCACACGAAAACCCGTCCCACCACGGTCTACCCCGGCACAACCAGCGCAGTGGGACTGTAGCTTATGTCATGAACTTGCCAAAATTAAGAAAATTACTAAAATGCATTCAAAAACAGACACTTGTGCCATGAAATCCTAAGACAAAGGCATAGGGTATTTTGTAAGCAGGAGGGCTTCAGCACACAGAGATGTCTGCCCTTCATATGAAAACAACTGAATGATTTCACCACAGACGTGCTTTATGGGCATTTTAATGATGTTCATGAATGTTGTTAATTAGTAGGCAATGAAGTCGAACAAGCATGTGGACCAGGGAAGGAATGTTAAATAAGAGTTTAATAATGGAGTAGTGGAAACTGCGAGCTCACAGCTGTGGCTTCAGGACAACATTTAACCCAGTTTCACCTGCGTGCTGTGAAGCAAACACTGCGGTTCCTATTTATGATGCAAACATGTGACTATAGCAACATTTCATCAGTGTCTGATCTCATTACAACATCATTTCGAATGCTGCTTGCACTGGGACAGCTGACAGGACATGATGGATTCCAGTGGTTGATGGATTCTTGTGGTGTTGTTAAAGTCCCTGGTTTCCATTCCATTGACTTTTTGTTGATGGGACCCCGACACTCATTCATTAATGTCCCATCTTTCCCCAGTCAATCCTTCATGTTGGTTTGATGCTGGTGGGTGTGCATCTGCAGCTCTCTGCTTACACCCTTGCACTGTTTATTTGTTTGTCATGTGTGTTGTGATGCCATCGTCTGCTCTATGGATATAACCAGGTCAGAGCCAAGGACACTGGACGGATAGACTGTGACCCTTGTTCACAAATCAGGAAATAGGGCATGACTGAGAAGAAAATAATTTGGTTCTCTAAGTGGGGAGCACGCCCCTAGTGGAGGTCGAATGGAACACTTACATTTTTTATTAAACCACAGATTTATTTTACAACCAGATGAAAACGCCTGAATTCTTATAAAAACGGTACAGGGCAACAGCGTCCTCTAGTGGCTCCTTGAAGTGACTGCATCAGATTTTAGGAGCCGTGTTTATGGGTTCTTTCACGTCAGCACTGTTTGGTCCGGACCAGAGTTCATCTCAGGGAGAGTCCACTTGGACGGCATCTCAGTGTTATAAACGCCACATCAGGGGAACAGCGTGTTTCAGTCACTGTAGTGTCGGTATACCACCTGTTGTTAGAGTAGATGACCAGTCCTCCTAATCTGCTTTTCCCTGAGATGCTCGTCCGGTCGGCTTAGTGTGCTGTGCATGATAGCTTCATCTGCTACACCCAAGTGATTTTTGTTAGAAAAATTAGTTTTGATTCAAACCGTCTTGCTCGTGGTTTCTTAATTCTGTGTGATCCTATGTAAAGTGAAAAACCTTAGTCAAGAATTTCCTGGGGTGCAATTCCCCTGGTGGTGTTGTCAAATGTGATATTCAATAATTTCTTATGACACCCTCTTCTCGTCTGAGTCAATGAGTATAAAGAGCCGTTGCATAGCAGATAGATAACTTGTGTAGCCAGAGTAAATGCCTTGTGTGCACAAGTCTCTTTCTACTACATGTACATCACATACAATAAGCCTCAGAAACTTAAATAGCAAAATTATTTAGGAAAATAGGAACATTTTACTCACTAAAAATCCTGATTATTTGTATACAAAACCCATCCTCCTTTCCTTCCTCAAAAAGAGTTCAATTGCTCTGTCATGTAGATTATCCTTGTTGTGGCGAGATCAATGTATTGTTTGTTTTTGCCTTTCCGACAACGCCACCTGGGGAATTGCGCCTGAGGAAATAATAGCTAAAGTTTTGTAATTATTAAGGTCACACAGGTTCAATGATACCACGGGGGCAAGACGGTTGCAATTAAACAAACTTTATTTCCAAATCAATCATTAAAACGATACCTCCCTAAATCAGGATCACACTCCAGTAAACAGATGGGCGATGGGGGGGGGGGGGGGGGGGGGGGGATTAGGTCAGGGCTGGGGAAGCAGCGCAGCCGGGGGAGAAGCTATTAGAAGAAGCAGACAGATCATTTGGAATTATTTAAGAAGTATTCATGGACAAAATATAATCAATAATCAGTCTGTAATTCAGATCTTTTTCTTCGGCCCTCAGAGAAGGCCTTGCGGGCCCCGACGGCCCGCCACTGACTGGACCTTCAAATGAGTATCACAAATGAACACACAACCTGCACACACAGGCAGTTCAAACGCAATTAGAGAGAATGTTTGACTCACCAAGTCTTTTTCCACGAATACTTTTTGCTGCTCCTGCTGGATTCCAACAGTCCTTTGTCCATTTGCACAGCCCGGAAGAAATATTTGCATGAAAAGTCACAAATCACAGAGATCTGAAGTTCATTTTTGATCAACTCAGTGTCGCACTTGTTTTTGGAGTCAGACCTTCAGCAAAGCAAAGCTCAGAAAATTGTTCGGACTTTCATGTGAATTTGTGCCGCAATAATAGTTTCAGCACCGAAGACATCTCAGCCGTACGAGTTGTGTTTCTGTATTTCCAACATAAACAATGGAGGCACCGCCGTGCCATGAGCTATATCTTGTTGGGAGAGTCTGGAGACTGCTATTGAATAATTGTTGAAGTTTCTTTAATGGCGTTTTACCATCTTGATTTTGTTAGATTAACACTTGCCAGCCGAAACATATTGTAGCATCACGGAGCTGATCGCTGCAATGCATTATGGGAGTTGGGTCGGTGGTATTACAAATGTCTTTATTTGGGGTTAGATTAGGCTTGTTGTTGTCGGTAATGACTGTGTTGTGTTGTGTTTTTGTTGCTTAGTTTGTATAGTTAGTTTGTTGACCTAGTTTAGTTTAGTCTAGTTTAATATTTGGAAGGTTGCAACCAGGAGTGAAGAGGGTTTTGTGTGTCATATGTTCCTGCCATGGTGTTCCCCCAGGGCCTTGGCTGGTTACTATAGTTATGTAGGGATAAATACAGCTACACTTGTTAATACTGTGTAATGAGCTGCATTACAATACTGTCATCGTCTCACCAAGAAACTGACAAAATGAATAATGGACTAATTTTCTCTGGGGGAAAATGCAGAGCCTACCACAAAGCCTTTATTCAAATAGTTATTGGATTTATTACATGGAGAGGATTAGAAAACTCGATACATTACAAAATTTTACATGAGCAAAGTAACCCGTGACTTTCTGATGGTGTTTTTTTTTTTAAACTGTATTCATATGCAGCATTGAACTTCTTCCGATCACATGATATATCTGTGTTGTGTTCAAAGTAATTTTTTTTATCGACTTTTGTTGATGAGGTCCAAACACAACATTGTCCAATGTCACTCTCACGGTTAGCCCCCTCTGTGGAAGCAATTATAACATCATGTATTGTCTGATTTGTCCATTCAGGAGACGAATGATTGTAGTGTCACTTGTTCCGACTGTGAAGGTTAGTTAGGTGCTTAGCTTTGACCTCACATTACACTTCTACAATAGAGTTTCCACAGATCACTCCAGCGTCTTCATAGTGAGCACAGTTATGAGTCCCGATTCCAGCGTGTCTGCAGTCCAGCAGTCTGGACTCAGTCCCTCCACACTGAACGTCATCCAGGAGAATCCGCAGATGAGTCCCTTCTCCAAACTCTGAGTTCTTACTGGCCTTTAGAGCCAACTGGAAGCCCAGCTGGCGGCAGACTACCGCAGCATTTTCGGTCGTCCACAGGTCGTCACAAACGGTGCCCCAAATCCCGTTGAAGTAGACCTCAACACGTCCGCGGTCACCGCGGCCGTGCTCGTCACCCGCGAGCCTCACTGCTCCGTTCTGGAGCTCAGGTTCACTTCCAGCTCTGGATTTGCCCTTTCTACGCCGACCTTTCCGTCTGGAGCTTCTTGGTTTGACTGGCGCAGTGGGTACTGATGGGGGCAGGTTTGCTCCGTGTTCTTCAAGACGATCAAGGAGCTCTTGCAGCCAGTCGTTCGACTCCGTGGGCAGTGGCTCTACGTTGCCTTTTGGTGGTTCAAGTAGAATAAGTGCTAATGCAGCAATGAAAGAAAATACAGCAAATACATATATAATGCCTGATAAAATGTTGTGTTCTTTGATTTGAATGCTTTTCAAGGCAGACTTACTTTCCTGGGGAACAAACCTGATGACATTACTTTTCACTCTGACAGGAAGAGGTTCATAGTGACACTGTCTTGGTGGAGCACGTCTGAAAGACAGAAAACAAAAAAACACGTTGACTGTGATCATCAAAAGGCAGCACGAAACACTTTGTTACCTAAGAGCATCTCATGTGGAACCAGTCCCAGTGTGTGGATTTAGTGGATTTGTTGCTTGTTGCTGTCTGTCCTGTTCTTTTCTCGTTTTCCATCCTCGAACAACAGAAAGTCTCCACCTCTAAGTCTGGTTCTGCAGAGTTCTCTCTATTATTCCAGTGCTTTTTAAGTTTTGCTTTTCCACCGCCTCTTCCTCCTCAAGTGGAATTGTTGGGTTATTCTCTGTAAAAGTGCCTTCAGATCATTATGTACTTTTTGTTGGTTGTGAAAGACCCCACATCTGAAGGTCTTCAGCAGCTAGAGGCCAGTGGCTTTAACATCCCACCCTGGAGAGGCTGGTCCTCGCCCATCACTGCCTGATGGTGAGGCTTTACATGGACCCGCTCCAGTGTGCCTACGAACCTGGTACTGCGGTGGAGGACACCGTCATCCATCTCCAACATCAAGCCTTGTCTCACTTGGAGAAGGCTGGAATCACTGTGAGGATCATGTTTTTTTTTTCTCCATTGCTTTCAACACCATGCAGCCTGTGCATCTGAGGAACAAGATGAAGCATGCAGGGGTTGACCATCACCTTACATCCTGGGTCCTCACTGGTCACCCACAGCATGTGGACACGAGACTGTTTTTCTGCCGTCATGGGGTCTCATTTATAAAGGTAGAATACACACAAAACGGGGCCTGAAAGTTGTGTACACAACTTCCCACTCAAAATGGAGGGGGGATGAAAACAAACTTGCCGGGTGAATTTCAGCAGGTGAAGCCACTTTTAAGCAGTGGTCTGCTGGAGCATGTCATCTCTATGTAACTGTCAACCATGCTGCTGTGACTCTGCAATTTCCCACTTGCGGGACTAATAAAGGTTTATCTTATCTGATAGAAATAAAACTGAACTGTATGAACTTTACTGTACAGCTCCGGTAAGGCGGTATAGAATGTGGAGACAACAGGACATCAGGACCGTTTCATAATGAAGATTTATATTTCCCACGAAGTTGCTTAGAGGCTGTTTCCCTTGAATGAATGCATTTTGTGTTGGAATATTAATTCATCACCCTGACGGTAGAGTAGATAAAATTCCATAAATTCATATTTCTGCAGTTATATCAGACGTGACCAAAATGTTTAACCTCATTATTACAGATCAACCCTTGTAGAGCTAAACAGACTTCATAACAAGTCAAAAACAAGAACATCCTTCAAAGCCTCATTGACGAGGATTTATTTTATTATGTCATAAAGATTTCTCTAAACACACCCTGCTCCGCTGCACTCTGAGTATACCAAGTGGGCGGTACAATCCACCCACCAATCAAGATATTCTAATAAATAAGCAGGTAATCTTCCATGAGATCTGAGAAGTCGGTGCTTTTACGCTCTCATCCGGAGTTAAACATCAGAGTACGGTGGTGATTTATCCTGGTAAGAAGTGGATCTGCTTCACAGTACACAAAACCCAGGGTTAACCCTGAAGTTACCTCGATAAGAGGTAATCCTGAGTTGTAATATAGGCCCGAGGTTGATTTGTGGCAACATGTTTGTTTACATGTACATGCCGTGTTTTACACTGAAGTCAAGTTTTACTACGTGAGATTTGGAATATTGAGCGTGAAGAGCCTGATACTCTGCTGAAGGATCTGTTAGTGTGGTGAGCTCTGTAGTCAAACCACACACTATCAGATCAGAAGAGCGATCTTGTGCGATCTGTCTTTTGTGGTCATCAAGTGTGTGGTTTCTAAATCTGTGAAGATTTGAGAAATCCTGTAGTGTATACTAGCCTTGAGAAGGGTTAGAGGTGTTTCTGACTCACCGTACTGAGGTGTAATGGCAGTTCCATGCTGCTGTGATTTTATTCCCTGAGATAAGAAGTTTTCCAGTTTTTAAAAGAACTCTAATAAGTGACGCTGTCTGGTTGGCAGATTTTTTCTGTCACACATCAAATAGTCTCAGCTTTGTTCTTCTGCAGCAAACAGTCATTAAATAAGTACCAGCTGAGAATGTCCCAAACATGAGTCACATCATGGCTCACTGAATGAGCTGAGGACACTGACTGACGTGAAGACATTATGTAGATTGACCTGAGGACACTGTGAGGACTGACTGGAGGACACTGTGAAGACACTGGGTCCTTTACTTCTGCTTTGACATACAACAGTCTCATGGTGAAGCTGAAGTTAATGCTCAGCTCACAGTTACAACTCAGTTTGGGGACATAAACCAGCAGTGTGAGGAAATCTGAGGACAATAAGACGTGAAGAGAAAAGACTTTCAGTGTCCACACAGCTTCACCCTTTATCAAAACCTAAAGACAGCTGGAAGACATTATGTCCCAGCTCTTCTGTTCACCTCAAAGACACATGATTAAAATCATTTCCAGATGTGAAGCAGCTGTGGTCAGTTTAAGGTTCCTGTTCTTCATATGAAGCAGTGAACACATCCTATCACACTGCTCACCTCGAGGGATCCACCAGCTTATAAACCACTCCTGAAGCTGAGGTGGCACTCGGGATTCCAGTGGACATGAAGTACAACTCACCTGGAGAGAAACAAACACGTCAACCAACAATGAAAACACTCAGCAAACACCAACCTTCTGATTCATTACCAGATTCATCTTCAGCGAAGGAGATGATGTACTGGTGATAGTTGTTGATCAGTCCAGGAAAGGCACAGGTCAGGCCCATCCCCATACAGATCTCATTGTAGCTCCATTTTCCCGTCCTATGGTCTTCCTGCAGGCTCATCAAACGCCTGCAACACAAAGTTCAATACATGAAAACATGTTAAGTTACTTTGTACTCTCTGTCAGAACTAAAATACCAGAATAAAGTCGATAAAGAATAAAACTGACGCATAAAAACCTAAATGCAGACTCTTGGACGGTTTCTGTGATTCACTGCGTTTTTCTGACATGGTTCATTTCCTCTCATCAAACCTGTAATATTAAAGATTCATTTATCCTGCAAATAACTCTGAATGTTTCTCTGAACTTCAACACATTGTGAAATAAAGTACTTTGAATAAATTAATTTTTTACTGTTGATTAGCTAGTTTTATTCCTTGAATTGTTTCAAATAGATTCAACAAATAAGTAATACATTACTGATTTTCTGCCCTGAATGTGCTAAATATCTTATCTTCCATGTGGTTTCATTTTAGATTAATGCAAGCTGAACATTGGCATTGATCACAAGCAAAATGTGCACGTTTTTATAAATTCACTGTCACATGGTATCTCTGATGCTAATCTGCTACTTGACCAGCAGTTTGCTCACGGTCACCGCAGCAGCTGAGAAGAATCTTTAGAGAAACTCTTTTCAGACAATCTTTTCTCTACCGAGGTTTTTCAACTTTGCAGTATCACCCTGCAGGCCAAAGTTAACCTTCTGGGGGGCCCGATTAGTCTTGCAGCATTCATTGACAAACTTGATAGATTTAACAAACATTTCTATAATGATGAGAGTGTCGTCTTCACACAAGTCACCAGCGCTCCCTGAATAATGTGATCTTATTGTTTCCGTTGTTTCCAGGGCATCAATACAACCTTCTGTGTTTCATCCTGAAAATATTTCCCGGCCATCTATCATGTCATACATTCTGCTATATATATGAACAAACCGAGCAAACAGAGGGACAGTGGTTGGGATTAAATACTATTTGGTAGTGTATGTAAAGGAGTTTGTTGAAGCTTTTCTTGAAGGGAGGATTTAGTCATTTCCGATTTTGTGAATACATTTCTCAGCAGGACTAAAGATTTATCAGCTCATTATTCAGGGTTAGGGGTTATAAATCAACCAATCTGCTGCTCTGGAAAGAAAAACAGTTAATACATAAAGTGAAGATGTGCTTCATAAGATTGATATAATGTTCCAAGTAAACGTGAAGCAAGTCAAATTCTGATAACAGATTTTGAAAAGTGACCTATGAACTGTTACCATGTCAAGATGGTCATGTACTTTATTATTTTATTTCGACCTACCCACTCATGAAGTCCCCAAATATGTACATCCCGTTGAGATTTGGATATTCACAGCCTCGGTACACATAACCACCAGTCACTGATTTTCCCATCTTGTGAGGATACGCATAAATAGGCAGGACATCATCTATGGAAAAAAATATATATATTATTCATTGAATTAACAATAACATGATGTCTGTGAATTGTTTTGTTCATTTTCCACTGTGTTTTCCAAAGTTTTACAGAAATGAAGAGGATGAAGAGTCAAAGTAAATACAACCCAAAAAATATCAATGCAAATGTGGATAGAGTGTGAACCCGTCATTGACAATACCTGCCGATTAGCAAAATGTTGCATGAACACTAAAAAAGTCTTAAAAAGACCTAAAAAGCAAAACATGCACATTTTGACTCTTTCCCATAATGAAAATTGTGAAGCCAAAACAAAAGCTTATTATATATTTTTGCCAGTAAAATGTGCGAAACCAATTCCTCAAAATGTGGGTCACTGAGTTCAATATAATTAAAAACTGAATTCCAGTTTTCTTATCCCCTATGGAAGATGGTATCACAGACAACACCGTTCACAGCTTCAGAGAAAATGTGAACTCAATTTGGATGGAACGACAGTAACACATCTGAAAACAGAAGAGCGCATGACAAAGCGCAAATCCAAAGGAGAACTCGAGCCATAATTAGGTTTATGGGTTAATTAACAGGTCAGACGGGCATTAAAGGAACATTTCAGAGAGCCTTAGAACACCCAGCTCTGAACGACAAGAGTATAAAGTCAACAAAGATTTAGAGTCAGGAGATATGGCCGCATGCCGGGACAAGGTCAAAGGTCAAGACTGAAGTTGGTGATCTTCGAAACTCTCACTGCATTTAACGACCGCATGAACTCCGGGTCACTTCCAGTAATCACTGTCCGTGAACACAGTTCATGGTCCTATTTGTACTTCTATTTTGAACATTTTACAGATTTTAAAGATATTGTCTTTACGTTTGAGTTTAGCAATGCAGAACCATTTGCTTTCTTGGTACTTGCTGCTCTAGAAATGACAATCTGAAGCCTCTTGAATCTCTTGAATTTGGCAGTCCATGAGTACACTTTAAAGCTGTTACAAACACTGCATCTTCTCTAATCCAAAGCTTTTTTGAGACGTGCTGCTGCCATCAAAATGAGCCAATATTTTCCATTAAACTGTGAAACGTCTCATTAAATCTGAAATGTAGCTTGTGTTCTACAAGCTGTGAGCTGAGCTTTGTAAATGCTTGTATTTGTTTTTTAATTAACTTTCCACACTGCAGAGACAAATCTTGTCACAAACATGCTGGATGTGGAGGACACATTTAAAGGACTCTATACAAAATTAATTAGAATTCTGATTAAGAAATCAAAGTGGGAGACATTCTGCTCCAACACATTTCAGGTTATGCTGCATTACTTATTTGGATGTTTGACGAACACGCATCCTTTTGGTGCATTACCTAATGAGCCGTTGCGACAGAGCTTTTTATCATAGCAGGAAAAGCCCTCTTTGGCTCTCCAGCCATAATTACGGCCCTTCTCAATAATGTCGATTTCTTCAAATTTGTTCTGGCCCACGTCCCCACAGAAGAGACGACCTTTGCCCTCTTTGGTCAGAGGGTCACCACGGTCCACCGAGCACCTCCACATGTTGCGGACGCCAAAGGCATAAACCTCGGGGCGTGCGCCGCGCTCGTGGATGAAGGGATTGTCTGGAGGGATCCTGTATGGCGCCCCTCTCTCACTCACATCCACATCGATACGAAGAACCTTACCCAGAAGAGCTGACCTGGAAAACATGACAAAGAAAATCTGAGGGGCATCTTTCACAGAAAAATACAAGTTTTCCTCATTCCAGTACAGAAAGTAAATGGACTACCCATCTTTTCTTTTGTAAAACGAGATTCGTCCTGAGGGCAATATGAAAAAAAATTATCAATGGCCATAATTGAGAAGGAAACATTACAAATTAATTGTTGATATGAGCTTAGAATGTCACAACTTGAGCACACACGTAATATAACAAGTGTCATAGTAGATTAATTAAAATTTGTGTAGATGCCATGTTTGCTTTCGGAGTACATTCAGTGTCGCCCCTCCAGTACATTCACTTCAATTGAGGAAGGACGTTTTTACAATTTTAATATAATCAGAACTCACTGGTTTCACAACAAATTTTCATCTGAGATGTTTTTTGTTTTGTTTGAATCTAAAATGCTCATACATTAAAAATGTATTTTTGATGTGAATTGTAAGAAAACCTGTTTGATATCACAATGAATCAACTTGCAATTTATTATGCGGTGTGAAAGGAGATGGTTATGCTGGTTTTCTAGGTTACATGTGCCACACGTGACACGTTCTATTGAAACTGTTTGTGGGAGGGAGGTGGATGCGGCGCACCCGACAGTCATCAGGGGCTGATCACCTCTCTTCCCTCAAAGGGAGGAGCCACAGGGATAGAGGTGTGACAGGTGGAGGAAGCACGAGGGAAGCATGGATGAAGGACACACACGCATTTACACGTACCCGGGTTTTTACAAAAAACGATATTTCCCCGTCGACGTTTACAAAAAAATCTTAATTTACATTTGTTTATAAAAAAACATAATTTATACGGACCCGCATATACACCTGGATTAGAGCTACTATGAGCATGCCAAACCCATAGGGGGCAGTGTAAAGAGAAGCATGAGCCATGATAGCCAATCAGAGTCTTAGAAAACGCACAATGTCCTCAATGCGAGTAATTTCAGTGAAAGTTTGTTTGTTGAGACCAATAAACAAGTGTTAACATGTGGGGTTAGAATATAAAACAAAAAAAGGAAAACAAAAAGCAGCTTTCACTGGATCTATTTTCATCACAGCGTTCAAACTGTAAACACAGGTCACACAAAGATGATGCTTCTCTCGCATATTGTGACGAAAATCTCCACCTACCCCGCTTTAGATGCAAACGGAGACAAGACTTTTTCCAAATCTCCACTGTGGCCGGAGTTTTCAGAAATCATAATTTGTTGTTATACTCGTAGCTGTGTTCATGTGTAAATGCAAGGCCAAATGCAGAGAGATATCATAGCTTTTGTAAATACCTGGGTAAGTGTCAACGTGGCCTGGGATACACACAGCAGCCAAGCAGCAGAAGAGCTGCAACATTAACAGTCAGCAGGGAAGTGTTTGCAGTGAGGTTGCTTTGGGTGGATGATTGTGCAGTTAATTGAATAAAACATGTTGACGAGGAAGATTGGCTCTGTGTCTGTGTCTGTAACCTGGAGTAGCAGGGTTCCCTGCCACACCGTTGAAATAAAAATAATTCATGGAAATATGGATGTGTAAGATGTATTGAAGATGCAATATTGAACAAGCATTTAGCAGCCTCCATACTTATTCTGGGCATTTCCAAACATCCCAAATGGATCTCCGGCCATTCCACCATCCCCCGTGAAAATGTACAAGTAACCATCATCTGCAAAGAGCAGCTGCCCTCCATTGTGGTTGGATGCTGGTTCATCAATTTCCAGAACAACTCTAGGAGTAAAACAGACATGACAAAACAGACAGATTTGTACAAACAGATTCTCTGAGTTCGTTAGAAATCGTAGTGACCTCTGCTAACTAATCTGGAACTATAATCCATACCTACCGTTCAGAGGTGTGATCCGCCACATTCATGTCATGGCTCGACACGCGGAACTCACTGATCCTGATCCTCTCATCTAGACCAATCTCCACTGAATAGTACACGTAGAACTTCCCGTTGTATTTGTACTCGGGGTGAAATGTGAGTCCCAGGAAGCCTCTCTCATCCCCCTCCCAGGATGAAGTAAGCACAGCCTTGGTAATGTTTAGAAATGGGTTGTCCAATTTGGAGCGATCAGGAAGGAAAGTCCAGACCAAGCCCACCTGCTCTGCCACAAAGAACCTATGTGTACCATCGTTAGCATGCACCATGGCTAAAGGGTTGCGCAGGCTGTTGGCCACTTCTTCCAGACACAGCTGGAGACAGCCATCCGAGTCTGACTGGACACTACCCAGCTTCTGGTTGAGCTTCTGGTTGCTGAGTAGATGAGGATAACAGTAGTCCATGTCTCCGAGCTCCAGGTAGGAACAGACACGTGTCTGGTCATCTATGACCCGTGCGATGTGTTGGTCATCAGTCAGGTAAGGTAAGGTGGAGTGGCACTTGGTGTAGAACTCAGAGCAGTAGTCAGGACAGAGTCCAGGGATGGTCCGGACCGGGGTGCTCGGGTCCTCTGCATCAAAAAGGTGAGCGGCATAAGGAGAACATTCCTGAGAGAGATAGAGGAGAGAAGAAGGAGGAAAAAAGTTTTTGGGTTTTCAAAGTTATCTTATTTTGAAATTAGAAAAGACAAAATGATGTTATGTATTTTTTATTTTAACAACTGTATTAATCCCTTTTGGGCAATTTGACCGAATGACCCATCGGTAGCAGCGACAGAGAGCAACACTGGGGGGGGGGGGGGGGGAGCTGGTGAGGGCCGGGAGTCTTGCTCAGGGACTCGCGGGGCATCTTTTTGGGACTGTGGGAGGAAACTGGAGTACCCAGAGGAAACTCACACACACATGCAGAGAACATACAAACTCCAAACAGAAAGGCCCCGTCTGATATTTGAACCAGGCAAGCAAACCAAAGCAGTTAGTAAATCATTAGTTTCCAGAACATGAAAGTCCAGTTTTTGCACCCAAATCCAACCACAAAAAAATCAATCCACTCGTTCTGTTCACAGTTCTTCTGTTTTGCTGAGATAAAAATACTGCAGAAGAAAAGTATGTGTGTGTTTACATGCGTGCATGCGTGTTGGGGGGGGGTCCAACTATGCCCAGTGAGATTATACGCATCTGTGGGTCTTGCCAGAAGTCAGAGTGATTTTCACCCATCCAAGTTTGGCTACCAAAAGAGTCCTGATGGAGCCCGATAGACTGATGCTAAGATCCCATGCCAAGAGCCTCAGGACCCGACACCCTGACACCTGAATGACCGCAGAGAACGCCCACAAGCCCAAAGACCCGGAGGCACAGGGGCCGCCGCCTGAGGCCCCGGATGCCCACCCAGAAGGAGCGAGGCAACAGGTTAGCCCCCCCACCCCGACCACCGTCAACTCCCACAAACCGTGTAGGTCGGTGGTGGTTCACCCATCTTGCCCCCGCCCACCCAGCACCCAGGAACCCACTTCACAGAGTAGCAGCTAGCCAAACGTGAAAGTGCTGGCTACCATCCCACAGGGCAGCAGGACATTACTGCTCTGGAGCCTTCCCACTGGAAACCCCCTCCCCGGTCTGCCCGAATCCTTCACTCCAGTTGTGGGGGTATGTAGTCGGTTAAAGACATGCTCCACAGGTGTGGGGCTTGAAGATGAGTACAAGGTGTGAAGAAACAGTTTAAAGTCCTGACAAAAACAACTCTCCAGATGTAGGATTTAGCTCCCTGGTGAAATCAAATGAGACTGTGACTGTGGCAACAATGCTGCGGTC
This sequence comes from Lipophrys pholis, assembly GCF_963383615.2. Taxonomy (NCBI): domain Eukaryota; kingdom Metazoa; phylum Chordata; class Actinopteri; order Blenniiformes; family Blenniidae; genus Lipophrys; species Lipophrys pholis. Next base: position 23,952,703 of record NC_137633.1, read on the forward strand.
AGTGAAACCTGCAGAGATTATTCTGCTTATTGCTATTTTGATGCTGAGTGTCTTTAGAATTAGGACATTTGTGTATGATATTTATGTATGCCAGCATTTTGTCTTTCCAATAAAATACAGTGATGATGGAAGAAGAGTAGTGGACAAAACTGTGTGTTGGCATTGTGGTACCAGAAAGTAATATGAGAGATGGAATACCATATAGTTCCCAATAGATGCATAGTGCATGAGATAGGTAATTAGCTCAAAATATTGTACTTCAATTCCATTCTTCTCCAAATAACAGTTGGGACATGAGTCTCCATTCATCAAAAAACAGTTTGTTAAATTTAGCTTGAGTTAATACTGCTTATCGACCACGTCTGATTTGTGTGCATCGTTTAGTGAGTCATGTCTGCTGTAACAGACTAGTGACATTTCTGTTTCAAGAGTTCATCATCAGTATCACCAGTAGCATGCACAGATAAACACTAGGTGGTGGTAGAGAGCACTTACCCATAGCTCTCTGGACCTTGTCCTTATGAAAGTTTTTTCTTTTTCTTTTCTACTTTTCTATCTGTAAAATCTGCTATCATATCTGCCATTATAAGGCTGATATAATAGGTTCCATATGCTGCACAAGGTGCCTTTATTCTTCACTGAGCACCTGCCCCCAAAAACGCTGCTGAATATCACGCATGTTTTTGTCCCGTAATTGTATGACAACATGTCATTAAGGGGAGTACAGGCACTTATTTGTTTGCACTTAAAGCACTGCCCCAAAACAAAGTTTGGTGAAAAGCTTTTACACTACAACATGAAGTGGGAGGAGAAATATCCCTGGCTTAGCTATTCATCTTTAGAAGATTCTGCATACTGTGCCATTCGTATATCATTTAGCACAAAAACAACATACGCAGTCTTCATCAATGAAGGATTCCGTGACTTTAAAAAGGCCATTGGGGACAAATGAGGTTTTAATTCATATCACAGTTGTAGTCCAGGACACCAAAAGGCTGCTGAGTGTTCTGAGGATTTCATGTCTGTTGCACAAGGACAACAGAAAAACATTCATGCTGTACTGTGCGATGCCTATGAAGAGAAAATTTGCACAAATCGCAAAGTTTTGCTTTCCATTCTAGATGTGGTCATTAACCTGTCAAAGAGAAATGTTGCACTCCGTGGAAACGGGACAGGAAAAAGTGAAGATGGTAACTTTAATGATTTTCTAACATGGAAAGCTTCATTCGACACCATTCGCCAAAACATGCCAAATGCAGTAGAACCTCTGAGGAGTGGACCTGGTAAGAGCGGACACCCAGTACTGGGCAGACACGTCACTGTGCACGGACACATATTTAACTGTTAACACACCTTAATGAGCGGACAACCTGCCTGACGCGGACAACGGACAGGTTTTCCTGCCAAATTTCAAGCTGAGCAGACACTGAGACGGCCAAAATACTTGGGCTGGACCCTATCATTGGAATATTCAGGCCACGGGTGATACACGATTGCCTCCATACTACACTCCTGGTTCACTTCCATGCGCGTTCCATAACATAAACATCCCGAAAATCCCCGCAGAGGGTCGGAGCGGAGCCTAGCGCACAGGATGGATGACGATTTTGACGTCACGCGTATTAAAGTTTCACTTTCCCTCGACCGCAGAGAACTTAAGGCCCGTGGGCCAAAGCCGATTTGGGAGGACATACATTGTTAAAGAAATTAAAAAGGCCAGGTTATTTACAGTGCAGATGAATCCATGGATGTAAATGGGACTGAACAACTGTCTATCTGCATTCGCTATGTGAAGCCTGCCAATGCCAAAACAACAACATGGATTTCTACTTACTTTCCTTCAAATCACTGCTTCTACAAGACATCTCGCATACAATATTTTAGAAACTGAAAGAACATGAGTTTTTTTTATACAGAGACAGAGAGTCAACTAAACAACAATACTGAACCTAGGAGCGAACTCAAATCTAAACACTACAGTATGAGCTAGATTTGATATATTGGGCACATGTGAGAAATACTTATCTGCCATTGGTTGTATAACACGACCACCAGCCTCATATGTGGACTGATGAGGGTGTTTAATTCACTTAACTCCTCAGAAGGAAATTATTCTTTAAGTTTACTGAAAGTAAAATTCATCTTTTCACAACGCTGAGCGGGGACACAGCGATAAACCACTACCCAAGTCAATACACTCACACCAGTGTTTCTAGATACTTGCCGGACCAAGATATTAGCTGCAAACTCCGGAGCAGAGTGCACAGCCCGCCGCAGAGCTCCAATGTGTCCACAACAGAGTTAATATCTTACCTCTCAAGGAGCTGTTGATCCCAAAATCGAATCGATTGATCCTTGGACAAATCATATTTGAAAATTGTCATGCAATTCCAGCCAGTGTGTTTTTTGCAAAAAGCTGGTAAAATACATACATACTCTGAGCTCACTTTTAAAGCTGAAATGATAAAATACCAAATGGAAATATTTAAAAAATACACAACTAAATGTATAACTGGCCTTGATGTGGCTCAGTTATCTATAAAGTTGATCATTCATTATAAAACCATGGGTTGAGATTATACATAAAAAACGTAGAGCAGTAGAATAAAACCAAATTGTCAAATGAAATGCTTTAATAATAATAATAATAATAATAATAATAATAATAATAATAATAATAATAATAATAATAATAATTAAAATCTCAGATTTAATCCATCATTTCACCAGTCTTTATCCTTTATCCTTTAATAAAAAATTGATTGTATACCGTTTTTTTCAGTATCGAACCAGCAACCTTCAGGCCCCGTTTACAAGACAATAAGAGACAATAAGACAATAAGAGTGAAGAAGAGTGTATCTCCAAAACTTTCTTCACTTTTGGGGGATGCTGTGTAAACGGATCCCCCAAAAGTGAAGAAAGTTTTGGTGTTCAGATTCACTGCATCCACCGGCTCCTAAGGTGGAACGTTTCTTTCGCGGGTGCAATTCCCTCCTGCAGAGACTGCTGGAGAGCTGCGACCACACATGTGTATCCCACTCCTGCTCATGTGCCTGTAAACAAACATGGCTGTCCCCGTAATGGTATAGCTCAAGTTTTATAGTCTATATTGGTAGTTTAATAGTTGAGACTCATCTCTAATAGCATCTGATTTGTCATCAGCCCATACGAATGTCGGGTGCTGTCAATTTTGTTCACATTTATAGCGTATTGTTCTCTGCACACGTCTGTGTCGTTTCATTACAAAAACAAGCGACAGCGCTCTCCCATGGCCCCGCATACTAACTACATCGTTGTCAGTGTGTCCGTTCCTGCTGTGTAAACGCAAGACTTTTCTTTAACGGATTCGGTGTCGTCACATCTAATGTTGTCGTGGGAATGGGACCTCAGTTTACCTGGCAAAGCAGCTCCAGCACGTAGCCTGCACACCTCTCATATCCGCGGGAGTCCAGGTGCTCCATGACCCGGTAGAAGGAGCGCATCAGCTCCTGGTCTCTCTGGTGGTCGCAGCAGCCAAAGTCCTTGTACATGACACAGAACTGCAGCGGAGAGAGCGGTCTGAAGGGTGGCTTGAAGTCCAGACACTGCGGGTGTGACGTTCCAGGAGTGACACACAGGCTCAGGAGGATGAGGAGACTCAGAGCCCGGGAGAGCCTCCAGCTGCCCGGGTTGTGCATTCTGCCTGAAGCCGAGCTGTGCAGGAGCTTCCTGCGCAGACTTTGCTCTGACATGTGTCCTCTGACAGCCTGTCTGCTGCTGCTCCACAACACTGCCGGCCTTTAACAGCCACAAAAACAGGTTAAAGTCCGAGCCGCAGTGTGTGTGTCACTTCACTGCTCCTCTCCCACCGAGCCAACAACAGCGTCTTTCCTCATTCCTGTCCAGACTCTCCTGAATTCAATTACAGTCTGCACTGCATTGTGGGAGACTGAGTTCTCCTGACAGTTCTCAGAGAAGTGACCAACATTGAGGACAAAGACTTCACTCTTATTGGAGTGTTTGTGTGGGAGTCTGGTCTGAGCTCGGACCAGAGGGTCTGACTCACCAAGAGTTTTCCCACAGTGAAGTCATCAAACTACGGCGACCCGTACAATACGAAGACCTGTAACAATATCCGTAAGGAGACTCGTACGATATGAAGACCTGGACAAAGACTTGTATGAAGACCTGTACGAAGCTCCTGAGCATGCTAACGAGATTCTATCTGGTTACTACGTGTTAGTTCATGTCTCTATGGACCCTCAGGGTCTCCGTATCAAATACGTTTTTGTTTGTTTGTTGTTTTTTGTACTCAAGGCCATGCGGTATCCTTTCACTAAAACATTTGTGCTCATTGTTAATAATTAATCACAAATAACAAACTGTGGCAGTTGACCATTTGAAGTCATGCCCTGAGCTGCAAGCACAGATAGATAGAGAGAGAGAGAGAGAGAGAGAGAGAGAGAGAGAGAGAGAGAGATGTACTCAGTCCAGCACCAACAGTGCAACAGTACAAGACTAACGGTTTTTGATATGATATGTGCAGGACTGTGAGTTAACAGGTTACTAAAGTAAAGATCAGCATGCAAACCCTGTGAGACACAGCTAACATTACTTCACAGGGGGGTTAACTGCTCCTAATATCATCACCACTACAACTCCATCACAAGCAATTAAATCAACACATGTTCATGAAAGTCAAACATTTATATGCGTAGCTGTGCTCAGCTCAACTTGTAAAAGACCAGTTATAGTTACCACATGCTCTGAGTTTCTTTATTCTGGAGGACTTTTGCACTTTTATTGATTTTTTTTTTCAGTCAGGTTCAGTGTGTGTCTGGCTCCACAAACGAACATGGACATACATTAGATTAGGGGTGTCCAACCCCGGTCCTTGAGGGCCCCTGTCCTGCATGTTTTAGCTCTTTCCCTGCTTCAGCATACCTGAATCTCATGATGATGTCATCCCCAATGTTGTGAAAAAGCCCAATAACCTGTGATTCAGTTAATCACTGTGCTCTTGCTTGGCGCTGTGACATTTAACTCTTCGACCGCCCAACTTTTCTCTGCTGCCTTCGACCAGCTCTGCGTCTCCTCTGAATTACCTGGTACAGAGGAGGTCAGTTCTTGCTTTAACTCATCCTGCCTCACCATACTGGACTCTGTGGCTGCATTAAATCCTGGACAGCCTGAAGCCAAACCTGAGCCCTGGTTCACTGGATGAACCTGGGCAGTCAGACGGGAGTGTTGCAGAGCTGAGCGCATGTTTCATTTCAAATTTTAAAGGAGTGCTGGTGTAAATATCAGGACACTGTAAAATCCGCTAAAAGTGACTACCTAGCAAACATCATTATCTGAAACCGTAATGACCCACGCGTGCTTTTTAAATTCATTGGCTGTTCTTAATAACCCAGTCTGTCTGCCTGGAATTATCCCCTAAAATATGTGAGAACTTCCCGCACTTTTTTATTGTTAGGGTTGTTGCCACTTGGGCCCTAATTCTAGCTCCTCTCTGGTTCCTCTGGTTCTGTCCCTTGTTCAGTTGTGTCTGACCAGTTTAAGCTAACCCCCGGAGAGCTCAGTTGGTAGAGCATGAGACTCAGAATCTCAAGGTAGTGGGGTCATGTTCCACGCCAGGCGCCACCTTCCCGTGGGCTCACCACCCGCAGGAAAGATTCTTAATTAGTGCAATGTGATCTGGGTGACAGTGCTCAGACTGCCGCCACCCGGAAACGGATAAACGGGAGAAGATGGATGGAAGTTTAAGCTAGTGACTGTCACTTTAAGAGGATCTGGTTGCTCATATTAATCCTTCAAGTTCACCCTGTGATGCTATCGCTCTTCATCTTTTTAAAGACACTTTTCCCAGCAAAGGGCAACTCATCCTCACGTTATAAACAACAGTTTATAAAGGTTATTATGGACAGCTATTATAAACAGAAGTCTGTTCTCTGGTCTTGTTCTTGTCGATTTTAAACCTGCAGTAGCAGTTTGAAACTGTTGGCTAAAAGCAAACATAAATACCGTAAGATTGTAAAACAAGGGAGGAAACTGAGAGGATCAGACGTCTACGTAAATGAACATTTGACCAAGAGGAAGGCGGACACATATACGGTATACACACACCGCACTCACACTGGCAGTACAAAGACGAGTTTGTTTCCTGTGCAATAGAAAAAAAACAATAACATAAAGAATTTGTGTAGAGGGGCTGTAGAGCCACATGTGGCTCCGCATCTGCAGGTTGTAGACCTCTTCTTTAGGGTAAACCAACCGTCAGGAGTGTTTCTACAATGTGAAGACATTGAAGGCCACTTTTCATTCTCATGAAAATCTTGTTATTACATGAACACCATGCCAATTTAGATAAGTGAAGTGTCAATGTCTCGGGCAGGAGCTGATTTTCAATTTGAAAACACAGAATCGGTTTAAAAATGGAATCCACAGGAATATGTTTTGTTGGTTTATTAGAGGCAACTGAACCACAAACAAAGACCACAACATGACAGCAAGTGGAATTTATGCACAAAGCCCACAGAGCATTTTAATCATTCAAAAGGGAAACAGTTGAAAGAAAAAAAGTATACAGTGTCAGGATAGTGTTGATTTGATATCATAATATAACGTGTTTGATTTCACTGCCATGTACATTCCCATAGCATCCTGGTGTAGCGTCACTGTGTCACTGAGTCAGAGGCTGCTGAGAGGTGGTCATTGGTACCTGAGTGTTGATGGTGATTCTCTGCCTGGTCTGACATCGAATCATACCGATGATGGCTCTTCTGAATCTGCAAGAAAGAAAAAACGTGAATTATCAGAACGTCATGATGATTTTCATCACATCAAAGCAGCTGCTAAAGCCTGCTTCAGTGTTTGATGTTATGATGCAGACTGTCAAGAGTCAGAAACCTGGAAGTGAACAGCCAATGTATCCAGACCACATAAACCTGTATGTATACAATGTAGCCATATATGATATACAAGTTGTAACTTTTAAAAATGAAATACATATACAAATATGTAACGTTATCACACTGGTACATGACTGTTGATACAGACTGTGAAAAGTATATGAAGCACTATTTTAATAAGTCCAGAATAAATTACAGTAGGTATCAGGATCAGTGAAACCAGAGTTATATACCAGTTGTGTACCAGAGTTCTCCCAGTCATTTAATTTAAAGGACCACACCAGAGTAATTCCATCATGATGTAAACTGGGTTTTTATTTCAAATATGTTAATTGCATTCTTTATCTACACTTTTATTCAGACAGATGTGTTGTAACAGCAGTAAAGGTTTTAAGCACCATAGACTTATTATCAACCTCTCTTCTAGGTTTGGCCCTGAGTCTGTGCACATAGATAGGACATTAGATTGCAACACTAGAAGGTTGAGAACATCATCATTATTAATGTTAATATTATTGTTATTACCATCACTTGTGGTTTTCACTTCTCAGTTCCCCTAGTCACAATATAGCACAAGAACTTGATGTTTTAGGACTGTATGTTAATAGATAAAAATAGAAAACACACACACACGTACAAACACAGCTCAGTGATACAGACAGACATACACTAACGTCAGATGAAAACAACGTGGGATCAGACCGGTTCTGGAATATCTCATGGCTCTGCCCTGGATACCCACAAAGATTGACAGCTGCAGATCAAGAGGACCAAATAGATAACTCCTATGTTAGAAGAGGCCCCGCCTCACAAAGTTATATGTTTCTGAACCCATTCTTCAGGGCTCCTTTGCACTAATCCTGCATGGTGTTGACAGTTTGAGTCCTTGGTTGAACGTGCATGCTTCCTGACAAGACAATAAAACATCAGCTGAGACCGAAAATAATTTTTCTGGGATTCTTTTCCACATCGGACCTAAAAACAATAACTTATGAATGCCAACATCGACCAGATTTACCCTCAGCTTCAGCTTCAGCTATAATCAGTTGTTAATTGTTATTAATTTAACAATTAATTCAAAATCCAAATGAATGGTTTAATATATCTTATGAGACTGATATAACTGAATTGGCTATCATTTCCTCTTTAATAGGTGGTGCCCCCGAGGTATCTGATACAGATCAGATTCCATTTTCAATGAAATAATTACTATCTTTGATAATTATGACTTCATCGATAGCCAAACTGACAAAACCCAACGTTTCTGATGATCCCTATGTGGTAAGAAAACTCTAAAACAATAACAGCATTGTCCTGCAATTAATTCTTTTTTTTTTTAATAAGTCACAACTTTTACGCGGGAAATGGCGTGCACATTTTTTAGGCCCCGAAAGCAACGTATATAAATGAGTCCCCTGGTCCTCCAGTCACACTGAACGATGTTAGGGCCAACCCATGCCTATTATTAGGACTCTAAACACAATCCTTTTTAATCATGTATTGTACTTTGTACTCGGATTATGTGGAACAGACTTGGACGCTCTCACATCATTTATTTCCAGACTGTGCAGTTTAAATCACTGAAAAATGATAAAATGTTTGCAAATTGTAAGATGACCTGTTGGCTCTTCGAAAAGACACTACTATGTGTTATTCATGGTATAGTTTCAATAAAAGCTATGTTATTTTTATCCATACAATCCCTCGGAAGTAAAACCTCTCAATCACAGATCATTGATTCTACCAATAAAATGATTTCAACTCAGTTTTATGCACAAAAACTGTTAATTGACTACCAAAATGAGACCACTCACTTTTTGTTGGCGATCACATAAATGCAGGGGTTGTAAAAGGTGGAGGACTTGGCAAAGAGAGGAGCAATGATAGCCATGGGGGCCGGGATGGTCTGGGGGTCTCCGAATGAAGCCCAGAGACACACAATGGAGTATGGTGACCAGGCAACCACGAACATGACGATCATCACAATGGACATCTGTGTGCAACATCACAACATCAAACACAAAGAACCGCATGTGGCTCCACAGCTGCAGGTTATCATAACTCTGGTATAAACAGAAGGAAATGGTGAAGTCATTCTCAAGTTAAGTCAGTAAAGTAGAAAACCTCAATCTGACAGCTATTGTCAAAGTGTCACGTGAGTGTCACATGTTAAACATGGCCCTACGGTCACTGACTGTAACTGAGAGAAGAGTTGTGTGGCTTCACCTTGGTCACGTCCATCTGATCCGACCAGTCCACGTTGACGTTGTCCAGACAGTTGCTGGCTTTGTACCTCCTGACAGTGACCGACACGTTGTAGTAGCAGTAAAACATGACAGACAGAGGAATGACGAAGTTCACGGCGATCACTGCCATGGTGTAGGAAATGAAGGAGCTGTGGACAGAAGAGGAAACACTCACGCTGATGTCCTGAGTCGGGTACTGGACACCAGGCCCAACGACCCACAATGCTTTGCTCATGGAGAACATCACTGTTCATAAGTAGACAGAGTCAGATTGCTCTTTATACCCATCTAAATATGTCCACAACACATCCGTCCATCTTCTGTGGACACCCTGAACCCTGAACACCCTGAACAGATCTCCAATCCATCACAGGGCAAACACACAGAGACAAACAACCACACACATTTACATTCCCACCGAGGGACAATTTAGGGTCACTAATTAACCTCACATGTTCGGACTGTGGGAGGAAACCAGAGAACCCGGAGGATGTATTTTGAAACAACAACCTTCTCGCTGTGAGGCGAGAGCGCTAACCACTGCGCCACCATTTGGTGTAACACAAACTCCAATGTAAAGAAAAGGTTTGCCTGAAGAGACTAGTAAATTGGAAATCTCGTAATTTTACTATTTCATGGACAATTTGAGATTAATGTGACTTTGATGTCAGCAACACCTCCAGTTAGAGCGGCAACAAAATGGTGAAAATGAAACTGGTACAAATCTAAAGCATCTGTATTTCACCAGTACTTGACAACTTGATTGGTGGGTTGGCCTTAGTTAAGAAGCACTCACATTCACATCTATAGGACAGATAGAGTCACCAACTAACCTCAAACACATGTTTTTACCTTGTGGAAGGAAACACAGGACACACAATGCATGGATTTTATATAGCGCTTTTCAGGGACACTCAAAGACGCTTTACATTGCATTATTCATTCCCTCCATACTCGATGGTGGTAAACTCCGTATGTAGCCACAGCTGCCCTGGGGTAGACTGACGGAAGCGAGGCTGCCAATCTGTGCCATCGGCCCCTCCGACCACCACCAATCAGTCACTCTCACACTGCATTCACCCCGGCGGTTTGGGCCAAAGGACAGCCGGTGGCAGGTGGCACTGCACCACAGGAACCAAGAGGAGAGAGAGACCAGCCAACTCATTTTCGTTCAGAATTCCGTCTGTTCAGGCCAGATCGGTGAAGTAATATGTGAGTATAACAATAACTAATAACTGCAAAGGGTTCCTCAGTTTCTATTAGGGATGTCCCGATCACACTTTTTTGCCCACGATACCGATCCGATTTTTCAGAATTGAGTATCGGCCGATACCGATACCTTCCCGATCCGATACTCACATTGCTATTGCAAATATACTCAATAGTCTATTTTTGGAGCAACTAAGATGTCTGAAGCTAAAAGCACTATTGGCAGAAGCTTTGTTTACCTAGAAATTATTGTAAAACTCACTTATTGAATCAAAATTCTTCTCTTTCTCTTTAGTTGTTGTTGTAAACTGAGGGTACATCCACACCACGAAAAAACGATCTTTTTCCTCCCTGGCCTTCTCCCAACAAACCGTCCACACCTCACTATGAACACGGCTCAACACGAGGCTTCAGGGCATGTAGTACACATGCCAGGCCTTTAGGGGCGCTGTGACTCAGCAAACACAATAAAAACGCAGAAGAAGACAGACCACATAGAAATTTAGAAGTAGACTTCTGCACATAAACACATAAACCCCTATATATAACTCTAGTTTTATAGGTCTGTGGCTCCGCTCCGCCTGCTTCTAGCTTCTGCAGCTCGACCGGAGCTTCTAGTCCGTGATTGTTGCGGTTATTAGGTCACAAATCACTAATATCAGCCCCGATCCGATATCTACCGATCGGATCGGGACATCTCTAGTTTCTATGCAAATCAAATATGAGTAAAATAGTCAATTTAGCTCAACTTCAAAAAACAAGGAGAACTCGAAAACACTAGAAGCGCTAAATATGTTGTAAGTTTCGGTAAATCAGTGCTGGGAATCATGAAGGTCTGTTATAAGGCATTCTGAGCACTTAAAAAGGTAAGTCATGACAAATGAGGTACTGTAACAATGAAAGTTATACTAAACAGTCGCTGAATGTACAGAATACTCAGGCACAGGCAGCTTGTCTGAGCTGTGTCTGCAGACTTTATCTTCTTTTTGTTTAAAGTCTTCCTGCGGAGTCTTTTCTCCTGTCAAATCTACTGGAAAATTTGAAAATCACAAATCCAAAAGCATCACTACTACCACTACTACTACTACTATTATTATTATTATTATTATTATTATTATTATTATTATTATTATTATTATTATTATTATTATTACTACTACAAACTGTAAAGTGTATGAGAGCACCTACACTGTACTATATATAATAATATCTAAGCCTCCACCAAAGCACTTTGATTGTTTCATTCTTTTTATTTTGAGTAAGAGAGGTGCTTTACTCTGTGGTTGATTGAGCAGGTTTCTACTGTATTGTTGATTTTCCAGTCAGGAGTTTCGGTATCTACAGTTCAGACTGGCAGCGCTTGTGTTTTATATTTCTTTTGTAACGTCGGTAGCCTTTGCGGATGTAGAACCTGATTTCTCAAATGATTTACGGGGTGTCACTGGACAGTAAAAAAGAAGCAACACTATTAGTAGAGGAAACAATCTGAACCATCCTGTGAAGCACCGTGGTGAACAGCTGCTCCAACGAGAGAGCCACAATGAACCTTTCATTATAAAGTCTGACCAGTTATTTTCCTTCTGCGTTTGTCATGTTTAATATGATTAAAAAATCTTTTTCTTTTAAACCAACTTCATTCAATGAATTGTCTTTGTTTTATTACAGATGTCCACCTGTAAGCTTCTGTTTCCACCGGCTCTGTGATGAAGGAGAAGAAACCATGCAGGCAGGATATTCTTACTGTTTTCAAAACTCAGTTTATGTTTAATGAATGTGAAGGTATTGTTCTCCCTCTGACCCGTCACCCGAGTGCAGAACTGAGAACTCATTTTATCTACTGACAGTCCTTTTTATCCTTGATAGAACCTTTTAAAGCAAAAGCCTTTTAAATGTGTTCACAACCCGTGACAGACCTTCAAAGTTCATAAATAATGCTTAGAAGAACCGTCACGATGAAACGCGTAGTAGTTTGTGAAGACTCACGCGTCATTCTGTCTCCAGTTGATGGTGCACGTGGCTCCTGTGGGGTCCGGAGCATAACCAGCCCAGCCCACGATAGGCATGGAGGACCAGAACACAGCATTCAGCCATGCTGCCAGAATGAGAAGGTTGTAGGACTGCCTGGTCATTTTCTGCCCTGCAGAGACAAACCGATCAACTCTCAGTCCAACATTTGTTCAATTGTGCTTAATTCTTTTTAACTCTTCACAACATTTCTACATAAGATGCTCTTTAGTGTCGCCATTGTCAGTTTGTCAGGAGAGGAGCATCCCTGGATTCAAGGGGCAACTGACAGATGAGTCACGCATTCATGAGTTCAGAATGCTTCAAATGAATCTCTATATGCATGCATGGAAGAACAGGAGATCTGTGAATGGATACCGATGTCTGGTCTGCAGATGGTCAGGTAGCGATCTATGGCTACCACCGTCAGAAGGCCAATGCTGGCCATCCCGAAGAAGATGTTAAGAGCAGCGTAGATCTGGAGACAGAAACAGAGACAAGCCACAGTGAAGCATCCTGGGAATGTTCATGTGTGTTTACCAGTTATGGAACACCGGGCAGCGTGCAGAGAGCAAGAACTGAGTGGCTCACGAGAAAAAAGAACTGATATTTTGGATTCAGAAAGAGAAAATCCTACAGAGCTGAGTGTGAGTGTGTGTGTGTGTGTGTGTGTGTGTGTGTGTGTGTGTGTGTGTGTGTGTGTGTGTGTGTGTGTGTGTGTGTGTGTGTGTGTGTGTGTGTGTGTGTGTGTGTGTGTGTGTGTGTGTGTGTGTGTGTGTGTGTGTGTGTGTTAATATTAAAAAGTTGTTTTGATTGGGTGCTCTCGGCGAAGTGGCTGCAGTGCCTGAAGGTTTTTTTCTGCTTCCTTCTCTTGATCAGCGGATAACAATACTGGATCTTGTTGGTCTCACCTGACAGCCCGTGTAGCCAAACTTCCAGCTGCCGTGAATGTCGGAAGCAGCCGACAAGGGATAACCGATTCCAGCCACGCCGATGTCGGTGAAAGCCAGGTTGATGATTATGAAGTTGGTGGCGGTTCGAAGTTCCTTAAACTTCACGAACATGAGCAGGACCACGATGTTGCTGGCCAAACTGACGACACCTTTAGGATCAATAAGATGTTAGTGTGGAGGTCAAGTGGTCATTCTTTAATTATCCTGGAGGTGCACCTACCCTTGGAGGGTAGGTGTACAGACTCAGGTGAAACCAGGTTTTCAGTGAGACAATCATGTACAATGTCCGACGTGCTTTCAGTTATCTCCCCTCCTCTGACACTCCTGTCCTCAGCTACTCTATCGTATTTCAGTTATCATGTTCACTAACACAGTCCACCAAAGTGCCAAAGAGATTTTTAAACAGACAGTAAAAGCAGAGCAAGAAATCCCAGTGAGATGAATGAAATGAGAAGCAACTGGTGATTTAAACCAGAAGAAAACCAAAGGTTTCTCACCATCTATGGTAACATGTCCTCCATCTTACCATGAATTCTTTCAGAGGATAGGAACACGCTTGAACAATCCAGCAGGTATTTTTTTTCATATTTTTTCTTCCCTATAAGCACCAGAACTGATTTTAGATTGTGTATCGTGCTCGTACCACACGTTGGCTCTCAGATGTTAAATTAGAGATGTTTGACATGTTCATGTTCAAAGGCTGCTGTAAAGATGAGTCACATGTTTTTAATAGATTATCCAATATCTCTATTGATTATGAAGGTTTTTAACCCTTTAGGTGGCAGTTCGATGACGTGATTTCTTGCAGATTTCTTACACCAAAAGAAAAAAAAAACAACCATTGAGTTATTTTCCAGGTAACAAACATTGGAAGCTGATCAGTCTCAGATATTTCAAATCATCCAAAAACTGACTTTGATGCATCAGTACTTTTTGAGAACTTCGCATTTAAAAATTAAAACCGACCTTGGGGAAACAAATTTCATATCCAAACAAATAACTCTGTATTTTTCAGTGTTCATTTTTTTTTAAGAATATTAATCATATTTGGCATTTCCATCTATATTTATATTGTGTGATGATATTGTAGTGATGATGTTGAAGTGTCTGCTTTTATGTTCCTGTGACGTGCCCTCCTTGTGTTCTTTTGGAAAAGTATTTCAATAAAAACTAAGTATAAATTAAAAAAATAGACAAGTTATTTCCTTACAGACCTGTTAAAGAAATATTTTGCACTTTTTCATTGAAATCATTTTTAAATTATTGTTGGATTAATCAATGAGTATTTAAAATATTTTTGCAGTTTCTGTATTTGAAAAACAACTTTAACATTTAAAATGAACGATAACTAACATATCAGCATCACATTATCAAGTTGGCCTTTAGAGAAGGTCAATCCTGAAACATTAAACTTATACAAGCTCTAGAAATATATATTCGTAGTATTTTACAGTTGTTTTAGGAGGTGTATATTTTTGTCATTCGGGGCAATCAAATGTTTTCATATTTGAGATCTTTTGAAGGTTTTACCAATTCAGTATAAAATATGGATTTTATTAGAGTTTTTCATTTGTCGTCTTTGACTGCTGATTACATAAGTTCTGTCTGTATTTCCTTTGAGGGCAAAGCGCCATGAGATGATCATGTTGGGAGTGGCGCTATAGTCCAAAAAGTTTAATTACATAGAATTTTAATCAAACCGTTTCCCTCAAAGAAACGGAGGTTTTAAAAGGAGAAGACTTTTATTTTTTTTAAATAATAGATGTGCGCCTGGGGTGAGAGTGGTTTACAGCTCTTCTCACTTCAATATCAACTCCATCCCTCCTGCCTGCTACACGTTGGCTCATGTGAAGGGAAGTGTGGACATTTGGGTTAAATGGAGGCTCCACAGAGCATGTTCAGCATGGCGGCCATATTGGGTGAGTCTGAGTAAAAGCATCATCACTACAGCTTCCATTCACAGAATTACATTACTTTTCATTTCATGACATTGATCAATAATCTTGGCTGTGTATATTTATAACATTTAAATCTACTGTAATTACCATTAGTCGAATGCCATCATAGCCAGCAGCCAGATTAGACCAGACGTGGTTAGAAGTTAGCGACAGCGGCGGCATTCAGGGCTGAGAATTTATAAATCATGTGAATAATAGTCACATAATAGTCACATTTTTTTCCAGGCTGATTTTTGAACAAGATTATCTTCAGATCTGAGTGGCAGTCATGAATGTGATTGTATTAGCTCTGGAAACGTGTTAAAGAAACAGTTTATAATCAGTAAATCAACAGGTTTCCCGGAGGTGATTATTGAGCTGCCGTCTACCATTTGTTAGAGGCTGTGCTCCGCTGCTGGATTTGAAGTAAAGAAGGAGGATTTATAAGCAAGGGTTCATAGCTCACACTGAAAAACTGATGTTTGGATCTATTTTGAATCCAGACATGCTCAATACCAGCTTTGTATCTTGTTGAATGGGAAACACATACAAGAATACATTTAAACATTATTTCTCATGAAGAATAAAATGTCATGTAAATAATTATCACCTTTTTTTTATGACCTCGAGAAACTCAACACAATTTTCTCTTTTCTTGCAGAGTCCACAAAGAACAATTCAAAGCCATATTTATCCTTTTTACTATAGTGGTAAACAAACAAAGTGTTTGTTGTATCTGCGTGTATGTGCGTGATCAGTAGAGTCACGTTAGTTTTAAGCTTTAATTTGTTTGCTTTTGACGCAACACATAAAATTAAAGTAGAAAGAGGATAACAGCATCAAGTGTAGAATCGTAGTCATATATGTCAGCTGTAGTAGTTACTACCTGCAGTAATAAGATATCCAGCCACTATATTGTGCTCCAGTTGGGTAAAGGCACTCTTTCCTCCGTAAGGTGTCAATTCATCTGAAATGTTGACTCCAGGGTCCATCCCCATTTTCTGAGCTATTAGGGGGGAAAAATATGAAAATAATACTTGAAGTGATGATCAAGTCTTGGAAGATATGCAGATCCTGGGGAAATCAACCAACTAAAAAACAACTAAAAGGAGGAACAGGGCTGCGTAACTGCAGTCTCCAGAGCTTTATTGTGGAGGAATGGAGGTCATGGGGCTTTAAACCACAGCAGCAACACTTCACAAGAGAGGATTACCTCTCACGTGGAGGCGCTCACAAGTTGGACTCTGGCCATTAAGTTTTATTATTACTGGACTGGATAATGGCTGAACGGGCTCACGGTGAAAACTGCACAGATCACAGAAGATACACACACACGTCTGAACCCCGTCTTTCATTCCCAGGACAGACTCACTCGTCTGTCGATTTACCTGCTGAAAATGTCACAAATGATCTACAATCACTTCTGTTCATTCTACCCATCAGGCCTGAGTGTAGGAGCACAGCATGCAAAGATAAAGGGAAACCTGCCTGTGGTCCTGGAGATTTGTTCCAGGTGACCAAACAGGGAAATACTGTACAGGACATCATGCTCTGATGGGTTGCATCGAAAGAATCCAACATTCAGACACTAAACAAATGGATTTCTTTCATGAATGTCGAATGAACAATAAAACGGGCTTCTTGCAAATATGAAGATCCATCCATCCATCTTCTACACTGTTTATCCAGTTCAGGCTCACGGGGCAAATATGAAGAATCAAAGTAAAAATCTAAACTGATTCAAAAGTCCCATAGAAAAAAAAAGTCAGGAGAAACATAAGGAGCTAAAAAAAAGACTTGAAGCATGGATAGAAACAGACGAACCACCAACCCACAAACCTGAAGGCACATTGGTACACTGACTGAACTGAACACAGGCCGGGGTAAACAGGAGGACACGAGGGGCAATTGGGGCAGTGTGTGGCCCAGCAGCGAGAGATTTGGAGTTTGGAGGTTTGCAGGTTCTATCTCCACAGCAAAGAGGTGATCACTGTGGATCCAAGACCTTTGACCCCCATCAGCTCCTCAGAGCGCGCGAATGTGCCATCCTACAAATAGGATGGATAAATGTAAACAAAAAGAATTTCCCCAAGGCATTAACAAAGCATAACAAAATAAACATTTAAAACACACTGAACACAGCAACCAGACAGGGACCAAAACTACAGCCAGAAAACACACACACACACACACACACACACACACACACACACACACACACACACACACACACACACACACACACACACACACACACACACACACACACACACACACACACACACACACACACACACACACACACAGACTTCAGGTTAAAGGCTGGCCAGGGGGGATTCTAAAGCTCCACCTCCAGACAACTTGGGTCTCCAGGAAAACGACCAGCCCTTTCTTAGAAGCTCCCGATTGATGTGCCGATCGTGAGAGGAGCGCTTAGGAGAGTTTGCAGGGAGAGATGTGAGGCTCTGGACATAATAGAATAAAGCCTCGTCGCTGACTGCATCTGTGAACTTGTCCCAAGTCCGTTCAGCTTCACTACAATTGCATCTGAAATAATGAGGTTAATAATAAAGGTGACAAACTGATTTTGGGCTGGTCCTGGGGTTAGAGCTGAACTCTGTTCTTGATTTGTCGTTCTTACCGTCACGTGAAGCAGGATGTTTTTACCTTGCTGACATGTTTCGGCTGCGCCTGCAGCCTTCCTCAGAGCGACGACCGACGTGTCCGTCTTTATCAAGTGACCGGCCTGACAGGTACAGTGGATCAAGCAAGCCATCGAAATCAGAAAGCAGACGTCCATGAACTGGGACGAGGGGGCCTACAGCCGGCCTGAGAGATTCTGACAGATCTGTCAGGCCCGCCACCTGATAAAGACCGACACGTCGGATGACGCTCTGAGGACGGCGGCAGGCGGAGCCGAACATTTTAACGAGGTAAAAACATCCTGCTTGACAGTCAAAAAGAAATTAAAACGCATATCATGAGGTTCCAGGTACCCTGTACACAAGATGAAGCACTATAGAAGGATGTTTGTGAGGTGTGTTGGATACTGTTCAGTAATTTATACTCCACAATGACTTCTCTTGAGACCAGCTATACTGTGCACACATTAAGCCAAAAAAAAGGTTGAACTTCAATGTTCAACCCCCCCGACCTCCCACCCCCAGGCGCACTGTACCCTGGTCCCTTTCAGAGTTTGAACTACTGGTACGTTAGTCTTTAATACATCAGAATCAGAAGATCAGTCCATCTGTCAGAAGCTGCAGAACCAAACTGAAATCACTTCATCTTTTTAGATTTTATACCAGCACATTGTCGCTTGCTGATCAATAAAATACTTTTTTTGGGTCATCCATACAAAACTTTTTATGTTGCCAAGCTTGATGTACTCTTGTCAAGTTTGTCAGAATCGACGAATGGAAGCAGTACAGGGTAAATGTTGCAGAACACGACTGAATTTTAAGCCACGGTTCCACCTTACAGTCTGTACCGGAACGGTACCAAACTGTTGTGCGGTTCCACCGCAGAGTACGGTTAAAATGTAGATGGGATTGTGAACGGAGCATAACGCAGCACATATATAATGTCGTTTCGCTGCAGTAATTGCAGGATCTTCAAGCACATTTGTTGCAGCCACTCGTCCGAATAAAGTAGTGAGCCTCTGTTCTCTACGTCACAGCAAAACATTCACATTCTCAACCGCAGCGTCTTTACAGCGCCTGCTGAATCTCCTCTCTTGTTATGGAGAGGAGAACCTCTTCGGGAGACCAGGATGCTATGTAGTGCGCAGCCATTTCAATAAACCGAGTTAACAAAACAGCCAGTGTGGACAAAGCAGCGTATGTAAACAACAGGAGGGTTTAAACAGCAAATGACATATTTTAATATTTCAGCTTGTCCAGAGCGATGATCATCACTACCGATCTGCAGACGCTCTGTTGTAGCTCCTCCTTATGGAACCGTACTGATGTGCTCGGCACCTCAACGGAGGGGTGACGACCAAACTTAATCGCTGGGTACGGTTCTTCCAGTTCCATCCACAACTTTTACCTGTGGAGGTGCTCAAAAATCTGTTCTGTTGCAGCACGTACTGCACAGTGGAAAGAACATGACTGAATGTGAAAGAACGTGACTAAATGTTAGAGAACGTGACTGAATGTTAGAGAACGTGACTGAATGTTAAGAGAACATGACTAAATGTTAGAGAACGTGACTGAATGTTAAGAGAACGTGACTGAATGTTAAGAGAACATGGCTGAATGTTAGAGAACGTGACTGAATGTTAAGAGAGCGTGACTGAATGTTAGAGAACGTGACTGAATGTTAAGAGAACGTGACTGAATGTTAGAGAACGTGACTGAATGTTGAGAGAACATGAGTGAAAGTTTCAGGTTAAAAGTTTCGTATAAAAGTCACAAGATAAACAAAGTAAGATCGGTGAATGTAACATTTATTTAAGATTTCTTATGAGGTAACATCTATGACAACATTTTCACCGAATCCGAGGGGATGTTTCAAAGAATAGCAGGTTTGTGTCAGTGGAGTAAACAACAGTCAGAGCGGTTTCAGAGTGAGAGCTGAAGCTTGATCCATATTCCTCTCTGCAGTGGTCCCCCATGGAAAGAAACTGCAGAGAGCTGGGAGGAGACAGTTCAGAGGTCCATGTTACTCTTTTTTCTTGTAGTCCTCCAGGTGGGCCAGGATCCATCCAGACGGTCCCAGGATGGCCAAGCTGAACATGCCCATTGCAATGACGGTTTCCTGAACAACAACCAAACAGAAGGAAATCTGTCAGCATCACATTAAACAGGATCCAACGTCTCCATGTCACAGTAAGAGATGTTTTCAATCAGAGTACCAACGCTGGAGCCGAGACTACGACTTGGGATTTTCTCTTATCGAGGTAACTTCAGGGTTAACCCTGGGTTTTCCGTACAGCGATGCTGGTTCACTTATTGCCTGGTAATTCACTGCCTTGTCTCACTGCTCCGGAGCAGGTTATGTTCTGGATCGTAGATCAACACGCAATCAGAGGACGGACAGAAAACGGCAGAGTACCGGAGCTGCTCTGCAACTAATCAAAAGTGGTGGCCTCGAGGTAAGAGAACGGGACTTCGGACTGGGATTTCCCAGGTTCAAATCCTACAGCTGTCAGGCCACGGTGGCTCCCTGAGGAAGACC
Organism: Lipophrys pholis; assembly: GCF_963383615.2. Lineage (NCBI taxonomy): Eukaryota > Metazoa > Chordata > Actinopteri > Blenniiformes > Blenniidae > Lipophrys > Lipophrys pholis. The sequence goes on from NC_137633.1 coordinate 23,973,124, forward strand.
CTTGACCCCTATCAGCTCTCTGGAACGCTGTGATGAGGCTGAACCTCCACAGCCTCGTAATAGCATTGTTCAATGCAGAAAACAAAAGGAATTTCTCCAAGGTGATACGTTTTAACACATCAGCTGGTCCAAAGCAGCCTTTTTACTCAAGTCAACTAAATGAATAAAGACACCTATTCTCTGGTAAGGAGAGCACCTTACACTGAGAGAATAAATGTTATTATTCAGTTTAATCTGATGTTGAAAGAGATAAAATTACCTTAAGAGGTCTGCTTTGTGGACGAGTAGTCCACCTTGATATACCGCTACATAAATTAATAACAAGGAAACTGTGTACACATGTTGACAGTGAAACATGTCTAATAATGAAAAAAGTCTCCTGTAGGTGATAAAACAAGTCTAATTAAAATATCTATGGCAGGAGATATAAATACAGTTTGTGACCTCCTCCTTCAAGGACGTGTGGAGGCTGCAGCTAGCAGTGTTAGCAGTGTTAGCATCGAGTGTTGGAGGAGATTAAAACACACGAACCAATGGACCAATCTTCTCCTTGGCCGGTCTGGTGAACAGATGAGCCCTCTGAGAGCCAGCCTGTGTCCGCAGGACAGGGCCAGCGCGGCGGAGAGCGGTCAACAGGAGCCCCGACATGTCGAACAGTGTCTGAATCCCTGAATGGAAGCGGAAGTGACTCTTCTTCAGTGGAGGAGGACTGACAGCGGCGAGCTGTGTAGCGCCCTCTGTTGGAGGACCAAGGACCTGCACGTCTCAAACCTGTGTTGACTTCTGCGTGTACTGCAACACATTATAACACCATTATTAATTTCAGCGGGGAAACCCTTTTTTAAGCTTTGCTCCAAACAGAATAGAATAGAATGGAATAAAACGTTACAATATGAAATAAGACAGGATACAAATTAAATAAGAAAGTATCAAATATCAATATGTACAAGGCTTAATGGTGACTCATTATACATGGAATGAAAGGAATTGACAGAAAAACAAACACTAATTGAAGGACATTCATAATTATTTCAGTGCCTTCTTTGTCTGGGCAGCCTATATGGTAAACTGACAGAATATTAGATGGTGTAAGCCCTAAACACACATATTCTCCACGACACCGCTGGCTTATATTCAATCTACAGCTGAAGTTGTTGCTTGTTTGCCTGCAGGTTAGCGTGCACATCATGTCATGACACTTTAACACATCAAGCGCAGCTACACAACGATAACAATCGCAAACTGTCAATTGACAAATTATGTTTAGTTCTGTTGAGCACTGTCTGACACCCATATTTCCACATTAAATACGTCCAACTGGATGTAGCATACCCTGTTTCGAGAGAAGGTGGAAGTTGAGTGACTGTCTCTGTGAAAAGGGTCTATTCCTTAGACAGTCACAGCGATAGCGCCACCTGATGGATGGACAGGATTTGCTGCATAACTAGCCTGTACATGCTTCAATCTGCCTAAAACTTTACATGTATGATCACAGTCGGCCCTCATCACATCCATAGGCCAAAATACAGTCAGCACCACCTGGGGGACATTTTTCCAATGGCTCATCAGCAAGGCTGCTTGCAGCTTTAATTTTGCTTGTTAGTTTTACAATTTTTGTTAATAAAGTCTCTGTTAATTTTTGGAAGTGCATGGCTCTGCTCAGCGTTTGTTTGACCTTGTGTGACCTTTCCCTGCTTATTGTCGGAGGTGGTGTTGGGTAATAATTTCTTGGGGGTGACATTCCCGGTTCTTTAACCTCGTGACGTCATCCACGGGGTTAAAGTAAAGTCGATAGATAAGGAGATAGGAGGGACAATTCGGACGTAGCCAAGGCCTGTGGTTACAACAAATGACTATAAGTGGAAAGACAGCAATGTGCCAGGTGGCGCCCATCCTGCCCAAAATGCTGAAGAAGAAGAAGAAGAAGAAGAAGAAGAAGAAGAAGAAGAAGAAGAAGAAGAAGAAGAAGAAGAAGACAACACAGGTTTGAGATGTGCGGGTCCTCGGTCCTCCAACAGAGGGCGCTACACAGCTCGCCGCTGTCAGTCCTCCTCCACTGAAGAAGAGTCACTTCCGCTTCCATTCAGGGATTCAGACACTGTTCGACATGTCGGGGCTCCTGTTGACCGCTCTCCGCCGCGCTGGCCCTGTCCTGCGGACACAGGCTGGCTCTCAGAGGGCTCATCTGTTCACCAGACCGGCCAAGGAGAAGATTGGTCCATTGGTTCGTGTGTTTTAATCTCCTCCAACACTCGATGCTAACACTGCTAACACTGCTAGCTGCAGCCTCCACACGTCCGCGAAGGAGGAGGTCACGAACTGTATTTATATCTCCTGCTAGAGATCTTTTTAATTAGACTTGTTTTATCTCCTACAGGAGACTTTTTTCATTATTAGACATGTTTCACTGTCAACATGTGTACACAGGTTCCTTGTTATTAATTTATGTAGCAGTATATCAAGGTGGACTACTCGTCCACAAAGCAGACCTCTTAAGGTAATTAATTTATCTTGTTCAATATCAGATTAAACTGAATAATAATATTTATTCTCCCTGTGCATGGTGCTCTCCTTACCAGAGAATATGTGTCTTTATTCATTTAGTTGTCTTGAACAAAAAGGCTGCTTGAAAGAGGAGGTCACAAACTTTATTTATATCTCCTGCAAGAGATCTTTTAATTAGACTTGTTTTATCTCCGACAGGAGAATATATGTTAGTTAGTCACCATGTGCAGCTAATTCTTTTGTTTTTATTCTTAACCATAGCAGTTCACTCAACACAAATTTAAATGGAACACTTTTGTTTTTCCTCCCATTTTTCACGAGCTGAACTCAAATATCTAAGAGTATTTATATATACACACAAAAGGACTATTTCTCTCATTGTTTACAAATATGTCTACATCTGTGTTAGTGAGCATTTCTTTCCAGATCCGGCCACAGTGTAGATTTGGTATTGATTATTTGAAACTTGCAACAGCTGTGGCATTGTGATAAAACAGCACATTTTATTGTGTCCACCCTGTGGCCCCGTTTACACGTACCTGGGTTTTTACAAAAACTGATATTTCCTCCTCTACATTAAAAAAAAAAATCTTTTTTTTAAATTAATTATTATTTCAGATCAACCCTGGTGGAGCTCAATGGACCCGGGATAAATCCAAGAACAAATGCACCTTTCAAAGTGCTCAGCAACAAGGATTTGTTTTATTATCTCAAAAGGATTGTGTCTATCTTTTAAAAACTCTTTCTCTCACAAGCGCTCCTCACGAACAGGGATCTTCTAAGAATGGGCAGGTCATCTTCCAAGAGATCTGATTGGTCAGGAGGCAGAGCTTTAATGCCCGTTGATCTCTGATCCAGAACATAACCTGCTCCGGAGCAGTGAGACACGGCAGTGATTTACCGGGCAACAAGTGAACCAGCATCGCTGTACGGAAAACCCAGGGTTAATCCTGAAGTTACCGCGATAAGAGAAAATCCCAAGTCGTAGTCTCGGCTCCAGCGTTGGTACGCTGATTGAAAACATCTCTTACTGTGACATGGAGACGTTGGATCCTGTTTAATGTGATGCTGACAGATTTCCTTCTGTTTGGTTGTTGTTCAGGAAACCGTCATTGCAATGGGCATGTTCAGCTTGGCCATCCTGGGACCGTCTGGATGGATCCTGGCCCACCTGGAGGACTACAAGAAAAAAGAGTAACATGGACCTCTGAACTGTCTCCTCCCAGCTCTCTGCAGTTTCTTTCCATGGGGGACCACTGCAGAGAGGAATATGGATCAAGCTTCAGCTCTCACTGTCAAACCGCTCTGACTGTTGTTTACTCCACCGACACAAACCTGCTATTCTTTTAAACATCCCCTCGGATTCGGTGAAAATGTTGTCATAGATGTTACCTCATAAGAAACAAATCAATTAGAAGACTGATGTGTCTTCTGGGGTTAATGATCTTCCAACCGGCTCCTCGGGACACCAAGCCAATCCCAGGAAGAAACCCTGCAGACCAATCTGCATACCTAATTACATTGTGGGCGGGGCGATGACATAGCCAGCCAATCCCAGGAAGGCACCTGCACAGATCAATTTACATACCAAAACACACACAGCATAGAGGAGGAGAGGATGCACTGTAACATACATTCACCAATCTACTGTTTATACCATGTGACTTTAATATGTAACTTTTAACCTGAAACATTCAGTCCTGTTCTCTAACAGCGCTGAGGAATAATTACATTTTCAGCTGAACTTGATCTTTCCAGATGGAAGAAAGGTCTTTTGGGAAATGTGCTGTTGTTTGACAGAAGAACTCTGGACATTGAATTTATTTATTTATTTAGAAAAAAGATTAAAATACTTAAAAGCCAGTTTAAGCTTGTAGTTTTCAGTTTCTGAGCCGTAGAGCTTACTCGGGTGAGTTTTAGAGAATAAGTGTCCGGTATGTTCAGATCATTAACAGAAAGGGTAAATATATACAACAAGATGGATGAGGAATAAAGTGCTGAAGTCACATGAAAGTTAACAAAATACAAACTGCAGTGAACTTATCTATAATCACTGGTGTTTGCTTGGAGACCTGTTCACCGACAGCTGAAATCAAAGAATATACCAAGAGGAGCAGAGTCCAGAGAGCTTCTGTGGAGCAGAAGAACGATCAGAATAATGTTACTGTTCAGAGAAAGTGCAATGTGACTTCAGGTTTGGTCTCCACACCGTGTGACCACTGTGTTCTAACACAGCGCTCACACGGTGTGGAGGAGGCGTGGATGTCCGTGATGCTCAGTGTGAGGGGCCCCTCCGTCACCGGTGACTTCAGATTCTGTTTTTGTAACTGCTGTTGGTCCATTGGGTCCTGGTAGATTTTACCCACAGGGACATAGGAGAGCTGTTAAATCAACATTTTAAAAGTCAGTATGTTGTTGGAGGATGGTCATGTACTAGAAGACCTTAAAGCCGATATGAGGACAGTGTCATATCAAATCAAACTTTATTTATATAGCACTTTTCATACAAAGGTTTTAGCACAAAGTGCGTCACATACTATAAAAAAATAACACATACGCATGCACAAGGCCATAAACACACCACCAACTCCAACTGCCCACATCAAAATATAGAAGCTGATGTAAGAATGGCTGAGCACTGATGATCCAGGAGAGAAACCACCATCCTAGGAGGCCGACCACATGGAGAGGAGCCACCGCCCACAGCTATGGGGGGGGGGCTCTGCCACAGTGGAGTGGACTGCCCCGCCCCACCCGGACAGGAGCCCACACCACGGTCAGCAAACCACAGTGCAGAGCGCCCACCGCCATGGCCAGAACAGTCCCCAGGACAACGCGCCCCCATGAGGAAACACGGGTAAAATAACCAAGAGCTTATAAAATGATTCAGTAAATGAAAATTAAAGAAATTGAGCGAAAACTTTGGCTACATCAGAAAGACAAAAGTAAAATGTAAGTAAAATAATCAGCTAATTAAAAATAAATGGGAGCTTAAAAAAATCTATTGATAAATGAAATAAAATAACTTAAGCGAAAACATTGACATTAGAAAAAAAGAAATCGTAAGCCGAATAATCAACTAATTAAAAGCTAAATTAAAAAAGTGGGTTTTGAGTCAGCTTTTAAAAACACCAACAGGCCCTGAGGCCCTCTGGCAAGCTGTTCCACAAATGTGGGCCATCGTGACAGAACGAGGTCTGACCATAGGTCCACTAGGAACCCTTAAGAGGCCGGTGCCAGAGGACCTCAGGGGCCGCGAGGGCTCATATTGTAAAAGCAGGTCAGAAAGATAAGAAGGCCCAAGACCATTAAGACATTTAGAAACTCATAAAATCTTAAAATGGCAAATCTACAACTGCACCGCACATATTTCATCTTTACTAGTGACATTACTTTAAATGGCCCTAATGTATTGAGTTCTATTGTTCAAACAACACAATTAAGAACAAAGATTAACTGGACTACGTTAGTCAGCCGAACTTCCAAGGAAAATGACGTAAAAAATAAAAACACTCTGGTTTGCATGCTCTCATGGGAAATAGTACAAAAAAGAAAAATCCCACACCTAAATGAATTGGCAGCACAAATACTTTTCAACATTCCAATATTTTCTTCATTTAGTTTGGAAGATAGATTAAAAAGTTAACCAGATAAGCTCCTCTTATGTGTGTTGGAGTTTGTCACACCATGTTTTTTTTAAACTGTTACACACACCATGAGATTCATGTACAAATCACAAAGCAACACTGCAAATACAACAGCTATTTCACATTTTACAACTTGCGGTGTGTTTGTGAAACGCAACTTCCACCTGCTAAACAAGCTCCTGCTTATTTAACTCCAACTACCTCCAGACGTTCTTATTGTTGACGTCGCAGTAGGAGAGGACTTGATAGAAGTCGTAGTTGATGTATTTTGGACTCTGCGGGATTCCATACTTCGTGACGCGCTGCGTCACCTGACCGGACATTCGCTCTCACTTTTCAGCAGGTAAACACGTCAATTTATCTTCGTTTGACTTCATCTGACACACTTTAAAGACGTTACGGACTGTTTTTCATGTATTGGGCCAAAGTTCCTCTGACATATAGACTTCAGTGTTTCGATTAGCCTGTTAGCATTAGCCCCTGATGTATGAAAGTATTTTACAGACAGACTGAATTAAAGTACAGATTTGACCGAAAGAGTTTGTGAAACTTCAGCTGTAGTTGTGGAAATGAAAAAGGGCACATTTTTACTCTTTTTTTGAATAGTTGGACTACTTTGGACCAGGTCCGTTTGTACCTAGACTCCTGAAATGTAAACTAGATCATCCTCCAGAGGCTAGACTTTCATAAAAACACTGCTTCAGATTTTTTTTTTAACTTTAACTGTATTTGTGAGAATGAAAAAGGGCACATAACTGTAACAAACAAAGGACTTGACATTACACTGTATTTTCCACATATTGAACAAAGCATGAGACTCACAATCTCAAGGTAATGGGTTCGTGTCCCACGCCGGGCGCCACCTTCCCGTGGGCTCTCCACCTGCAGGAAAGGTTCTTAATCAGGTGCAATGTGATCTGGGTGACGGTGCTCAGACTGTCACCCCCGTGACCCGGAAACTGATAAGTGGGAGAAGATGGATGGATGGAGAACAAAGCTTCCACCAGACTGAAACTGTTTAGGCCGCTTTCACACCAGGATAGTCTTTGGACTGGGTTCAATTTGCTTTGCTTTCACACTGCACTTTTAAAAGCGGACAACTGCCTAGACAATGTCACGCATCTACAACAACTGCTCATTTGGGGGCCCTATTGCCCTGAAACGAACACTGATCAGAATTTAACAAAAGCTTGAGGAAGAAGAGACGCGGCTCATTGATTGGTTCAAACCAAAAGCAGAAGTCCCGCCCCTTTAGCCGGCCAGTGGCTAACGATAGCCGCAAGCAACCACGATATTGTCGTCAATCTTCAAATGTGCCCTTTTTTCATTTTCACAAAAAACTGTTTCAAAAATAAATCTGAAATGTTACTTTTAAGAATTTTTAGTCTCTGTAGGATAAATTATTCTCTCTGGGATTTGGTTTTTTTTGTGATTGTTGTGATTGTGACATTTTGCAGGAACTTTTCTTGAATATTTCAATTAAAGTTGTGGTTTTTTTTAGGTGTTTGTTGCAATGAAAATGCAAGAAGGGAAAGTTTCACTGAATGGTTTTTCAGAGTAGTTTAATATTGTTTTAGGAAATGAGTAATTAACATTCTGAATTAATGACATACTTTGACTGAAAAACAAAAGCACTTAATATGTTCTTCTACGTCACTTTAACATGACAATCGAGATTACCAGAACTCCAAATATGTTATAAAATACTTTACTTATCCAAAAGGAAATGCAACTGTTGGCAATCCAAAAGGACAACCAGGAACACTGAATAAAATGCTTTTAAAGTACATTCATCTCATCTGTTTAAGACTTTCATCACAGCCAGAAAAACCCCAAAGATATTCACAGTTCAAAAGGTAAAGTTCACAGAATCTCACAGCAAATCCAGAATGTAAAACATAAAATAAAAACAACAATAAACGCACAATCCACTGTCTCATTGGAAGCACACATACAGCATACACACCCCACTGGGAATTGACACATTCCGAGGCAGCTGCCACTCGTCCCTGCTGACCCCCAGTACCCACAAATCAACTCCTTTGTTCCATGATGTGATAGACCTGTGTTTGCAATAGACTGCCTCTGCAGTTTGAGAGCAGCCGCCACGCCGAGCGTAAAGCCACTCATGTTATCTCATGCTGACTCTGTGCATCGCACTCATGCAGAAAGCATAATCCAGCCTTAAAGGATGCATAAAACACTGAACAGGTCACCCCCCACTCTTATGTAAGACATTTAGGAACAGGTTTTTTTTCTGTCTTCAACCATAATCTTTGTTGGTAAACGTGACGACATGCCGATATTAATGCAGAAATAGAAAAAAAAATTCTGACATCACACTCTTGTGGCGACTCGTCATAATTGTGGAAAAGTTACAGGGATTGGTTGAATTTGCATTAATAGTTGTGATCACAATATTGTGAAATCCTGGAAGGTCTGCCTATTGGGCACCCCGGCTTTTAGCCTAATAAATAAGGGCTGCATCACTGTATTAGGCCCCGTTTACATGGCAACGTTTCACGTGACAACACCTAATCTTTAAAAAAAGAAAGAAAAAAAGGCGTGCGTTTACACTGCAGCAGCGGACACACTGACAATGATGTAGTTAGTATGCCAGGCCACGGGAGGGCGCTGTTGCTTGTTTTTGTAATGAAACCACACAGACACGTGTGCAGAGAACAATACGCTATAAACGTAAACAAAATTGAGAGAACCCAACATCCGTGTGGACTGATGATGAATCGGATGCTATCGGGAGAGTCTCAACTATAAAACTACTGATATGGACTAGAAAACTAGCATATGGACCGCAAGTCATACCGCTATGGGTCCGCCATGTTTGTTTACAGGCGGATGAGCAGAAGGAACTATTTTCAACGGGAAGGGAGGGGAGACATGCTCATGCACAGTAAGAGTGCTCTGCATCGTATGACAGTCTCTGCAGGGGGGAATCGTGGTCGTAAAAGAATCGTTCCACCTTGGGAGCTGGTGTAAAAACTTTGTGACGACAGTGGATCTGCACACCGGTGCCGTGTAAACGGACCCCCCAAAAGTGAAGAAAGTTATGCGGATACACTTGTATTCGTTGTCGTGTAAACGGGGCCTTAATGAGATGAGTGTCAGGTCTCTGTGTCTGCCCCTGTGTGGCTCACCTCATGTTCCCAATCAACCTATGACCTTCTCCCTCTGTGTGCTCCCTTCGTTACGAGTTCCACCTGTGTCCGCCATTTCCCTGTTTATTTAAACCCCTCTCCCTCTGTTGTCTTGTCTACATGTTACTCTTGTGTCCTCTGTGTTTCCTGGAATTCTGTGCAATAAACCTGATTTTACGGAGCTCCGTGAGTCTGTGTTTGGGTCCCTCCTGCACTTCCCTGACATTGAGTCTGAATGAGACAAATACATTTAGTTTATTTTGTCTGCGGGATTTCTCATCGTATGGGGTGGCACGGTGGCACAGTGGTTAGTGCTCTCACCTCACAGCAAGAAGGTCTGCGTTCAAATACCAGCCGGGCCTTTCAGTGTGGAGTTTGCACGTTCTCCCCATGTGCACCCTGGGTTTCCTCCGGGTGCTTCGGTTTCCTCCCAGTTAACAACATGCATGTGAGGTTAATTAGTGACGCTCACTCTCCACTTAGTGTGTGAGTGTGAGTGTGTGTAGTTGTCTGTGTGTGTTTGTCCTGGCGACTTGTCCAGGGTGCATTCTGCCCTCGGCAATAGTAACCTGGGACCGGCTGCAGCGGCCTGCGACTCTGAACACCTTAAGTGGTATAGAAGATTTCTCCTCGTCAACTCACTCCAAAGTAGTTGATGTGTTCGGCTGCAAAGGAGATAGATCCTGGATAAAATAGCATTTCCATAAGACATAATTATCACAAATGAAAACAACAAAAAGGTTTAAAGATTTCAGTTTATCTGTGATAACTTTAAAATATATGAAAGTTTCAAAAGCTGAATATTTTCAATTAGTTTTTTGTTTTTTTTTCTGTTTATTTTCATTTCACTGGTATTTACAGAAGAAATTAGAAACATTTTCCAGTTAAAAACGGTGTGTTAAAATAAAAACCAGAATATGTACACAATAATACAAAGTCCAATAAATAGATACGACTCAGAGCATCGTCATCAATCCACCGCACAAATAGTCCTTATATGAATCTTATCAAGAAGTGTTGTCTATTTCTGTTTTCTCTATTCCCAAGACCACTGTGAAAAGTAAGTAAATATTAATGCCACTGTGTTTCTACTAGAGCTGAAGCTATGAAGCTGGTTATCCTTGATGACTACGAGCAGGCCAGTGAGTGGGCAGCAAAATACATCCGCAACAGAATCATCCAGTTCAAACCCACTGCAGAGAGACACTTCAGTCTGGGACTGCCCACTGGTAACACACACACACACACACACACACACACACACACACACACGCGCACGCACGCACGCACGCACGCACGCACGCACGCACGCACGCACGCACGCACGCACGCACGCACGCACGCACGCACGCACGCACGCACGCACGCACGCACGCACGCACGCACACACACACACACACACACACCTAAACCTAAGTCTCTGATCTTTTCTTTCAGGAAGCACTCCTCGTGGCTGCTACTTGAAGTTAATTGAGTACTACAAGAGAGGAGAGATTTCATTTAAATATGTGAAAACATTCAACATGGATGAATATGTTGGTGAGTCTGAACCTTCAGAATGAGTGTTTGGTTCTTGTGGTGAGTGGCTGTAGGGGGCCTGTAGGGGGCCTGTTTCTCTGCTTCAAGCTCAAAAGGTCAAAGGAGAGACTCCGTCTTCCTTCCAGCAACGTGACGCCATTGATGCTCACTCTCTCAACAGGTGTACTGTTTACATGACCTCAGTCCATCACACTGCAGGGAAGATTCATATTCATTACTGCTCTTTTCACTGACTTGCTTTACACCACATTCAGAGGAGATATTCTCTGGAAAAAACTGACTTTTTTTTTTAATGTATTCTATATTTATAATCTGGTATTTGGTCTCTTGACTCTTAAACTGTGGCGATATATAACAAAACCAGTATTTTGTGAGCTGTCCAAGGGCCGGTTTACACTTGGCATTAACATGCATTTGGAGTGATCAGATCACATGTTGTGAGTCCAAACGCAGACTGTTGACACTTGTCTCCGTCATGTGTTTGGGGCTAACCACTAGAGTTTGTCCTTACACTAAAGGTAGGACGGATCCTCTGCCCAGGCCGCTATAAGGCTCCATGTGTCTGCAGACCTCCAGGCAGGACGTCCATGCTCTTTTCTATAGTTGGAAAGACTGAAACTCCGACCAAAGCATTCACATAAACAAAAACATGGTGTGCACCGATGACGTCTACATATTACGTATGACGTATTTTCCTGCTACACCACTGTGGTGACACTTGACTGTTGACACAGTTTTGATATGTCTTCATCATATCTATATGTAGCAGTGAGAGCAAGTAAAACCAGGACTGATATTGTTCCACCATCTTTAGAAAGACTTTAGGAGTCTCTGTTCGGACTCTAACCCATCGAAGGAGTTATGAGTCAGAAAATCGTGTAATTCTAAAATTAACATCTTTCAACAGTTTTAGACGGGAATGGAGGAATTGATATGGGTCAGTAATTCTATATTATTGATGAATCTGGATTGTTATTTTTGAAAAGCAATTTTTATGATTGTTGCGTCAAGGTATGGATATATTAAACAAGTGTACATTCATCAAAATAGCATTAAAAACATCTCCAAAGATGTCCCCTGGTGCAAAGAAAGTTCTCTATTTGTAGCTTTTTGTGGCCATAAGTGTGTTTTTATAATCTTCCAGTGTGGACTAGCTAATGCTGCTGTGTTTTCCACTCTTATGTAAATACTGCAGAAAATATCTGACAAACAGCAGCTACTTTATAGAAATATTTCAGTAAGTGACAGTGGTAACACTTTTTAAGGTCATCCTTCAGTCCAGAATTGACCTTGGCGGGCCTGTTTAACCCAGTGGCTCACATTACTGTATTTGACACCCTCTGGTAGTAAAAGTGGAGGATGCTTATGTTTTGTATTGGTTTTAAGAAGAGCCCAGTGAACTGTTGGCTAACAGTGGCATTAGATACTGCTAAAATCTCATTTTAAAAATAGTATATTATCCCCCAAAAAATAAACAATTAAACACTCCCGGCTTAGGCCAGCAGAACTATTAAATGTTGTGCAGGAACCATTTCTTGGGCAGTAACAATTGTTTTTTCATCCTATTTCTTAATGATACCAAGAAAACCGGTATTTCTCCATTTTCCAGGTCTACCTCGAGTTCATCCAGAGAGCTATCACTCCTACATGTGGAACAATTTCTTCAAGCACATTGACATTGATCCAGCGAATGCACACATCCTCGATGGGAACGCAGAGAACCTGGGGGCAGAGTGTGCGGCGTACGAGCAGAAGATAGCTGAAGCTGGAGGAATCGAGCTGTTTGTTGGAGGTCAGACACAGCCTGCAGATCTCTGAGGATTGGCTCTGCTCTGCGATATCATGCTGTTTCCTTGCTGTAGGTATCGGGCCTGATGGTCACATAGCGTTCAATGAGCCCGGTTCCAGCCTTGTTTCCAGGACCAGAGTGAAGACATTGGCGAAGGACACCATCGAGGCAAACGCTTGCTTCTTTGGCAATGACCTGTCCAAAGTACCCAGCATGGCTCTGACTGTGGGTGTAGGAACCGTCATGGATGCCAAGGAGGTCAGAATCAAACACTTCATCAAACACAATCAAACAGGTCTGATAGATGAGAAGAATCTCAATCACTGGACACTTTGTTAGTCCTTTTCAGTTTTTACATTTACAATTTTCCATTTAACACCCTAATTTAAACACAAATGTCTGTACTACTCCTACTTCCATCCTTCTAGCTGTGTCATAAACCTCTGTGGTGATGAATCACAGGTCAGTGAGACATGATGATCTGTGAGCCCATGGTGCTGGGGTACTGCAGCATCCAAAAACGGATTTACCCAAAAACTCATAAATCAAATAAAATGTGAAAAATGAACTGGAAACACTGATAACTAATTTGTTGCTGTCATTAATGGCCATTATTCATTTTGTGTCAAACCAGTCGCACGAGGTCAAGTCTCACGTATTGTCACTATCATGTAGCCTCGCTAACTGAGCACTGACTGGCGCAAAAACGGATTTGGGGCTTTTTTGGGATGCCTCAACACAACACAAGATGAGTAAGCATCATAGAGTTAGCAGATGCAGACTCGCAGTGCAGTCCAAGCACTCCTGAAATGACCAAAGCCGCAGCACCTTCCCCAGAGTGTGTCGACAGGAGCCGTGTCCCCGAGGTTCAAGCCAACTTGGACAGTCAAAATGGAAAAGTTTCAGATTCACCGCATCACCCAACTAGCTGCAGTTTTCCTGGAAGACTCTTTGAAAAATTTGTTGCTCATTCAGTGCAAGCGGGTTCACAAATAGAGATGGCTGCATTCCATTGAGGCTGGTGATCAGGTAGTTTGTTCCAGCTATGTTAAAGCAGTGGAGAAAGTTCTAATCAGTGAAGATGGTGTACAGTTAGGCAGCTGTTTTGTCAAGGGAGGCTTCACAGACTGACAGAAAGCCACAGAAAGATTCAAGCAGCATGAGAAACCCATTGTTAGGAGAGATAACTGGCTCTCGGACACAATTCAGAATGTAGTAATTCAACAGTACACCTGCGCCATTCACAGTGAGATTGCATCTCGTCCAGCAAATAGTCCGTACTTTGGACTCACAGCCATGGACGCCGGTACAATGGAACGATTTTCATTGAAGCTGCAATATGTGGACGAGAGAATGGTGACTCATTCTGATTCCCGTGGATGTTACATCGCTCCTGACAAAGAGACAGGGAAGACACTGTTCAAGTGCATCAAGGATGTATTTCTTAGGGTTAACATCCCAATTGAACGTCTCTAGGGATATTGTCTTCACAGAGCGAGTAATATGTCTGGTCTCTGGTCTTCAGGGGCGACTGAAAGAACTCTTTCCCGAGTCTCTGTTCGTCCACTGTGTCAACCACTCACTTGACTTAGTTCTTCAAGTCACAGTCACAGATTCGCCTGTGAGGTGAATCTAATTGCAAACTCCATGAACTTTGTCCAGGACAAAGCTATGGTAATCCGTGAGAAACGCAAGGAGCTGTACGAGTCATTGTTTGGCTGTGACGCAGTAGTTAACATCGCTATCAAGCATTTATGTAGTGCCTACAGACGAATCATTCACACTTTAGAGCAGGATGACAGAAGTTTGAGAGGGGAGACCAGAACCAAGGTAAGCAGGCTCTGACAGCTAAAACCTCCTGTGGCTTCCCGTGCTGTGAAGCACTTTTCGAGCCGCGTGAGTCAGTGGCCAGGAGTACACAGTACGACAAAGCAGCGCACTGGGAGCCCTTAAGTATGCCGAATTACTGAGAAAGCAGATGGAAGCACTTCGAGATGACGCAGTGGTGGAGAACGTACGACACACGGTATCCACAGTAGGACTGAAAATGCCAGACGAGCACAGGGTGACAAAGACCCAAGTCTGTTATCGTCACACAACCAGAGCGGCAGCACAAAACTCATGGCAACATTTTCCACTCTCAAGACATGGTTCCGCACAACTATGACACAAAATCGACTGACACACCGAGCTGCCATGCATGTTTATGGTGATATTTGGAAAGTCTGGACATTAACAGGCAAATGAGAAGCTTCATCATTACCAACCTGGAGAGGCAGGCCACATTTAGGGTTGTGCAATGAAGGCAGTAAGTTGTTTATTTTTTTTAATGCTGTTGCCGTGTTCAGCACCACAGACAGTTCTACAGGTGCTGTGCCGTGGTTAGTTTCACTGAATAAAAATTAGGCACCCATTTAATGCACCATTGTGTACACCTATCTGACAAGCACATTACATGGAGCATACCCTTAAGTAACAAAGCATAAAAATATGCAGGATAGGTCTACAGGATGTCGCTGAATGAAAAGGGCCTTTTGGTTTTTGTCCTCATTCATTTTAGGAACTGAAGTCGCCTCATTGTGCGTTTCATGATTTGGTTTTGATTCCTAATATGAGACCTGTCAATGCTTATCACGATACATAAATATGCTTCACTTGTTTGTGTATTTCCTGGGTGGCTTTGTGACTAAATAACACAGTTGACTATGTGCCATTGCTGTGACAATATTGCAGTGGCGTCGTCAAGCTAAAAAGAAGTATGCCAGCATATTTCTTTTTAGCAATTTAGCAAGTGGCGAGTTAAGTGCCATACGAAGCTTGCTCAGCATGCTGAGCCACATGTTGTTGTGTTGTATTCAGGTGCTGATTCTGATCACAGGTGCTCACAAAGCCTTTGCTCTGTACAAAGCCATCGAGGAGGGAGTGAACCACATGTGGACGGTCTCAGCCTTCCAGCAACATCCGCACACTACTTTCATCTGCGATGAGGACGCAACCTTGGAGCTGCGAGTGAAAACTGTCAAATACTTCAAAGGTACGAGCTGCAACAGTGATCGTTTTGAACCAGACTGCAGGACAGAGGTCTGCAAGCTGCTTGACCGGAAGAGAGACGGTCCATCTGTCCGTCCCTCCCTCTTCTATGTTGCTTTATCCTGTTCAGGGTTGCTGGAGCCAATCCCAGCTAACTATTGTCGAGTGCAGGATACACCTGGACAGGAAAGGGCGGATTTAATTCAATATTAATTGTGTAGCGTGAAATACAAAACAGTCATATTAAGGCACTTTTACAGCGAAAAAGCCAGAGATTTTGGGGAGGGATTCAAACTGTGGTTCAGGTAAGGGGGAGGGATTCTCTATTCAGTTCAGCAAACAGATCAACTCTTATGTGAATAGTCAGTGCAGTACATTTCCTTAACTGTAAAAACATTTACAGAAGGTTATAGATGAAGGTGAGCTTAGTGGCAGAAGTTTGTTTATTTATTCTTGTTGAGTTGATGTGATGTACAGGGTGGGCTGAAAAAAACAAACAAGCATTGCTTCTGCCCAAACCCTTTGTTGGTTGTGTTCTTGAAGGGAATATGCAATCGTTAAATGTAAACAACCAAAATAAAACTTCATTTTATTTCAACTCCCTGCAGACAGATCCACTGGCAGCAGATGGGTGGGGGCAGGGGTCCCAGACCACGGACTGATCCTGCAGGGAAAGAGGGTGGGAGCAGCAGCAGCAGAAAAAGCTCTGTCTCCCCAGGTTCAGTGCTTGGTTGTTGGTGGGGGGGCCGAGGAGACAAGGAAAGATTGAAGACTTTCGGAAGCAGTGTGGGGCTGGGGCAGTTCTGTGAGGTGGGGGAGGGGAGGGGCTTTGTAAGTGAGAAGTAAGATCTCTCTCTCTCTCTCTCTCTCTCTCTCTCTCTCTCTCTCTCTCTCTCTTTCTCTCTCTCAGTTTTCAATTTAGTCAAAGAGGACACTGTTGACAACAAACAAGTATAGGCCTACATTATTATATTTACTGTGTGTGTGTGTGGGGGGGGGGGGGGGGGGGGCATTAGGATGTGAATGGCTTGAGAAATGAATCTCCCCCTTTGTCTTCTTTCAATAATTATTATTTTTTTATTCAAGAATTCATTCAAATATGTTTCGTTCATTTTAGAGATGCAGTTTAGTTTATTCTTTTATTTTTGATGGGCTATCCCCCAGCGATCCCCCAGTGATCCCCCAGTGCTCAGTTTTTGAGTGATGTCATAGAACAACCATCTGGTGTGAATCCACCCTCAGATCTGTAGATGAAGCCTGATGAGCAGGTTAGCGTAAATGGTGTGCATGCGCAAATGACTCAGGTTCACTTTGATGAACAACTTATGAACCCTTGAGTCAGCTAAAGGAGTTGGGTTTCCGTCACTAGTATGTACTGTACTGTACTACAGCACTACCAAGAGCAAGAGTTCTGAAGGCTTCCTAAGATTCACCGTGGAAATCCACAGTTTCCTGATAATTCCACTCATTATTGATGAGCTGAGACAGAGATTTGATGTTGTGATGTTTCTGTTTTTCCTCTGTAGGTTTAATGCACGTCCACAATAAGCTGGTGGAGCCGCTGCTCAGCATCACGTGACGGACAGAGGAAATCACCCAGGGGGAGGAATTGAGGTCAAACGCTCACCGTTTTGAGAATATTCTCTTCGATTTCCTGTCTCTTGTTCTTGGATTGAAGTTACCTGAGAAAACTGTTGCTTTCAGACTGCTGCAGGGAAATCAAACATCACCGCTCTTATCTTGTATTTGAGTCTCATGTTTCTTTCCAGCCTTCAATGAGGCGTGTGCAGCCAACATTGGATTTAAAAAAAAGAAAATTATATTTGTTGTGTATGAGGAGTTGGAATTGAAGATATTCTGTTCTGACAATAAAACTGAATCCTTCAGTCTGTGATGTGGATCATTAAAATCCATCGCCATCATGACACTGGTATGAAATGTTGTGGTCATTCTTAAAACTGAAATCTACAAAATTCAGGAGTTGGTTTTGGCAGAGGCCTTAATCTGGCGTTTGTGTCAGAGAGGCGAGGCAGCACACCTGATTCACACTTAATCACCTCTCTGCCCATAAAGGAGGAGCCGCCCACAGACACAGAAGGAGAGCCTGAAACAGGCTGTGTGTCTTTTGTTTTCATTTAATTTAATAAAAGAATGGTGTTTGGATAATCTGTCTCTGTCCCTCTGTGGGTGGCAAACACAGCTGCCACAGCATATTATCTGGTCACTGTCCTGATCTGCATCACTTTTACGACATCGTGAGTTTCCCTGAGCGCTTGGACGAGCGGGTCCCTAAATGTGGTCGCCGCAAGGAATTGTGGGGCAGCATGAGCTGGTCTCCTTTGGTAAAGGATGCACCAGTGGTTCCTATCCTAAAGGAGGTTATAAAGGTTATAAAGCCCAATGGTGCAGGAGTGAGTTTAACATTGGGGGGGGGGGGGGGGGCAGATTGGAAACCTGACAGATCCGTAAATAGTTTAGGCACAAATATCAAAAAATAACTACATTGCAAACCACTCAGAAAAAACTGCTCCTCCCTCTTTCCCCAGAACAAAATGGCTTCGAGTTTTAAAGCATAATGATTCTGTCATTCAGGACTTTACACTTACTAGCAAGTTAAGTATTTCAGTCACACAAAGACATTTAGTAGCACACACAGGTGCACATTTTAATACAAGGTCCTGTGCTCCTGCACTTAACGCCTGATTGTCAGAGGATTTCTTCAGAGTCAAACATGAACCGACACACAAAAGGTTGAAGTATTCGAGTAGTTTTGAGTTCTGACCAAACCTGTGGTTTCATGCATAGAGACTGTTTTTTTGGATTCACATAACAGTAACCTTGGTAAGTTTTTGCATCAGTGCCACACGATCAATCAGCAAAATTTTATTTTATCTAAATTAACTCAGCATCAGCAAATTGTTTCTTAGCTTTGGCAAGGTTGTATGAATCAAGCGATGATGCTCCGTTGCGCTCACTTGTGCCAATGCTGACGTATCGTGGACACGGAGGGCTTGTATCACGTTATGTGTTCAATTTCTGTTTTGCGGCTGTGGGATTTTGGAGGAAGTCTGCAATAAATCTGGCTGCATGCAGAAAGTTGAAGTGATGATCCACTTTGCTGACGGCTCCGGTCCGCTCAAGCATGGGCCGGCAATATAAAACTAAACTGTTCAGTCCAGTCAGAGTTGAACTGAAGCTTTTCCTGCTCAACTTTTTCACGCTGCAGTTCAGGTTGTTCCTTTTTTAAAAATCTGACTCACTGTTGGATGACGTGGGGTTTCGCGGGTCGAGATGTTGAAATCTGTGGACGTCAGAGGTGAGCAGCATTGAGCATTGAAAAGGAAGAGAAGCGTATTGTTTTACCCACAATCACACTTTATTTCAAGTTGATGTGCAGCTCATGGGCCTCCGCGGGCCGCCTACTGAGGACTCCTGTCATAAGATCTTTTTTTAAGAGATGTTTGATTGTCACGGACCCCTTGCAATTACACCACGGACCACTAGGGGTCCGCGGGCCCACGGTTGAGAATCACTCAAGACAGGCAACTTTTTGAGAAACACAAAAGATCATATCGGTGTGTAAGTACTATGAGTGTGTTGCCGATTTTCTGTGAAAAATGTATAATATATTTAAAAAAAATATTTGCTTCAGATTATAGTGACAACACTTAAAAAGAAAAATGAAAAACCTGACGTTACCACCACAGCTTGAAGGAATGGAAACCAAAGAGGGATAATCCTCCATGACGTGCTCCAGATTTTGAATGTAAATTGTTGTTGAATACATTTTATGAGTCATAAGTGTTTCTAGTAGAACCATGTCATTTTGGATGTAAATGAAATGAGAGGGAGGTTGAAGACCACAATAACATTTACTAAGGTACTGTAAAAATAAAACTGAGCAGGTCTAATGGTTGTCTTTTTTCTTGTGTTTTACAGTATATTTGTGGCGACAGATGTGATGGGAGTTGCAGCAACGTATTTGAAAGATCTCAACGACCACAAACAAAAAACCAACTCTCTGGAAAAAGAGCTGAATGAGTTGCCCTAAGAAGTGAAAAATGGCAAAGAAAGAACAAGCCACAACAGAAGCCAATTGGATAGGTATGTGATTGTTGACATAACGAGTTTACAGGATATCTTCTAACACACATTGACGGATAAGCAACTTTCTCTCTTTCTTCACAGATATTACACTACCCATAAGTCCTGCAAGTTTGCATTATGCGAGTTTTGATATGATGAATATCAGTTTGTGGTTTATTACAAATTGCTGCCATGATAAATGAAATTAATAAATGACAAATTACATTTATGTCACAAATCATCATACATTCAAAACTCTAATTATTTTGTGACGTCTCAGGATGATGTAAATGGATGAGGGTATTAGGCTATGTGTGTATGTTTATATGTAATAATGCATTTAGCATGACTGTTTAATTAGGTGTGCATCTATTATAGAATGTTAAGTACGTCTTACTCACAGCATACGCGTTATGTATGATGTGTGTACTATGTGTGCTTGTGTGTGGGTATAGGTGTTTGTGTTTGTCTGTTGATATGTATGAATGGACGTGTATGTACATATATATATATATATATATATATATATATTCTATGTACTGCACAGGACGTGTGTGTGTGTGTGTGTGTGTGTGTGTGTGTGTGTGTGTGTGTGTGTGTGTGTGTGTGTGTGTGTGTGTGTGTGTGCGTGTGTGTGTGTGTGTGTGTGTGTGTGCGTGCGTGTGTGTGCGTGCGTGCGTGTGCGTGTGTGTGTGTGTGTATGTATGTAAGAGATGGAAGGAAGTTAATTATACTATTTACTTTAGGACAAGGGGTGGGAGTAAATAAGTTTTACTTCTTCTCACTCCTTTTCAAATACTCATCTGACGATGTTTTTCTTGATTTTACTGTTTATTTATTTGAGAGGAAAACTTTGTTGTTGTTTTTCTTTTTTTTTCCTTTTTTTTTTGGTTTCGTACCTTGATATTTGAAATAAACATTTCAAAACAAAAAAAAAGGACGATCAACCAGGGAGGTTGTCCTCAGTGCAACAAGACTTCACTGGAGAAGTAAAGGGTTCACCTAATGAAAAGGACTTGGAGGATTTGGACCTTTCAGAGTCTGTCACCAGGTATTTGTCCAAACTTGATCTCTCTGATGATTTTGAGTCTTTTAAACAACCAGACCAATACAACAGCTGCTCAGTGTGTGGAAATAGTTATCATTATGCTTTTGCAAGATGTTGATTTTAATGATCGTTTACCTTCCAATGTCAAATCTTCCGGCAAACACATGGTGGCGTGCAACAGTCGCACCTCTGATAGCGATGATGAACACGTTGAGCCAGCATCACCAGGTCCAACAGCAACCATTTGGCCAACCAACATTGTTTGTCTGACCTGAGCAATGAGGACAAGATGTCTTCTTGAGTGAAGAAAAGACTTTAAATAATGAAATACACTTGGAGGATTTGGACCTTTCAGAGTCTGTCAACAGGTATTTGTCCAGACTTTATCGCTCTGAGGAGTTTCAGTAATTTAAGAAAAAGGACTATAGCTAAACTGAAACTAACAATTTTCTTTCTTGCTTATTAAAGATCACCTCAACAAAATGAAGAGGAGACACAGTGCACGGCGTGTGACTGCTCCCTTCCCCCCTGAAGGAAAAGAACCAATCCAACAGTAACACAAGTAAGCACATCGATGACAAGATAAGCTGTTATAATTGAAAAATGACTGGATCAGTTGGATGGGCTTTATTTTACATATAGTTAATTAGATAGCTGCACCAACCTTGGTTGATAGGCTGTTTCACCAGCATTGTTTTACATCATTTTGTTTTTCAGATCTGAGACTTGGAAACAAATTTGTGAGCAGAAGACGACAGAAAAAAGCGAAAAAAACAGAAAAAGAGAAAAGCTTGTCAATGGTGAACCTGAGACCCCCCCCCCCCCAAAAAAAAAGCAAAGGAGAATATCTAGCGCGGGGATCGGAAGTTTGGGCACCCCGGATCAAAATGTGTATAAATGTGAAGGTAAGCTGAAAAATTCTCCTTTGGAGATATTATCAGACATAAAAAATCTGCTTTATCATCAAAATCTCTAACTAATTTCTTAAGTTCCCGTCTCTTAGCTATCAGACTTCTTGCAATTCCACTGAAAGATGCAGACTAAAAATTCAAACGACCTGAATATCTTCAATGAAGTCACCATCATCTCTGTCTTCACCTTCCTCATCCTCTGTGTCAGACCGGCTGCTGGACTTCTGGACTGCCACTTCCTGACCTCATATAAGCAGGAAGTGTCTGAGGGGAGTCATTCTTCACTCCAAGAAATGTTTCTGCTGCCTCAGCCACAAACTTAATTACATCTGACCTTGATTTCCTTTCCCGAGCACCATAAATAATATCAACCATGAATGCAAGGGGGGGCCTCCCTGTCGATCACAATTTCCTGCTTCGAGAGAACATGAGGAGGCTGCTGCCCAGGCACCACCGGCGCTCTCCCACCAGGACCTGAGGCTCCAGGCCTTTCCACTTTCTTAGAGGCTTTTATTTATTTACCTTAATTTATGATTTTATGCTGGTGTCTGACCTCCTGAACCTGTTTTGCTTTCTGAAAATGTGCACACGCTTTAAATGAAGCCATGTGATTCCCTCCACAACTGCAACACTTAGAAGTCAGCTCTTCACATTGCACCACATCATGGTGTCCTCCACACTTAGCACACCGCCTGTTCCCCCTGCAGGATGCCGCCGTATGATCTGATCTCCGGCACTTGAAGCATCAGGAGGTCTTTGATAGGGCCTGACTTGGAATGACAAACATCCTATAAAGAGCCGAGCTGGAAGAGGACTTCCTTCAAAAGTTATCAACACTGGGGTTTTTCTGTTTCCACCCTCCCCGCCCCCTCCTAGTTGCTCTGCTGTTGGTCTGCAGCACCAGCAGGGGGGGCTGTTTGCCTGCAGGAAGTGCAGCAGAGCTGAAGCAGAGGGCAGATGAGGTGAGCAGCTGGGTGGCAGCCACAGCCAGAAGCCTCAGCACAGTAATCTGATCAGCTGAATCACACTCTCTGCTGGCCTGTCTCTCACTCTCTTACCCTCTCACCCTCACCCTCCCTCACAATCTCACTCATTCTCTCACCCTCTCTCGTTCTTTCGCCCTCTCACTTTCTCATTGTCACACTCACTCACTCACTCACTCACTCACTCACTCACTCACTCACTCACTCACTCACTCACTCACTCACTCACTCACTCACTCACTCACTCACTCATTCTGTCACCTTCTCTCATTCTCTCAGTCACTCACTCTCATTCTCACATTGCATGTCGCTACACGATTTATAAGCTGTTCATTCTAAAGGTTTAATTTTTTTTAAATCATCCATCCATCCATCCATCCATCCATCCATCCATCCATCCATCCATCCATCCATCCATCCATCCATCCATCCATCCATCCATGTTCCCATGATCCCTGTTCTCTGTATGTCTGCAGGTTTAAAGGTTTAAATAAAGTTTAGAGGTATCAATAAAGTTTAGAGGTCAGGATGTGAAAGCTGCCAAGTATGCAGCTTATATATTCAGTCATTCATGTGTTGGTATCAAAGCATTAATTTACTTGTTGTTGGGATTTCTGGTTTGGCTATTAGCATTTAATTACTGTAAGTAATAGATTACTGAAAGTAATAAATCACTAAGTTATTGTATGAAAAATTTAAATTATTAATGAAAGTAAACTGTCATTTACTCATTAACAACTCCTAAAGTAATTGAGTAATTACTTAAAGTTAATAAATTATTGGAAAGAATTTATCAATGAAAAATTATTAATTTGAATAAACTCGTTATTTATTCATTAATAATAAAAGGGGCACCACCAGTGAATCTGGAAATAGCTAATACCAAAATATCAGTCTCGGGGGAAATCCTTCGATTTGTGGCCGCGGGCAGGTCTTTCGCGGGAAAGGAAGACCCGAGTTGCGTTTTGCGGGGTGGAACACGGGTGAGTGCCCTGTCGCTTCTTGCGTGGCTGCAGAAGCAAGCTTCAGGTTGGCCGGCACGGGGAGCTGCGTGGCTGGAGGGGAGACAAGTGGGCGCGCAGCGGTGCTGAGTGTGTCCGTAATATCCTAATGATGTTCAGCGTGTGGCCTCGCTACTGTGTGAGCCCCAAACGGTTTTTGCATGTAGCATGTAGCATATAGCACAGCTCGGAGTTACATGCCGCACCTGATTGGACAAACGCACCTCGGGGTCTGTCAGTTCCTGGAGTTAAAACCGGACCAACCTGGCGGCTCGGACACACAAACTTTCTCTTTTATTATTGAAACAGTTCAGCAATTTTTTTTCCCTGAAAACATTTGAGGCAAAAAAAATAGGCTAAGCAGTTGAAAAGTTAAAACACCACTTCACACCCTCTCGCTGTATCATCAAAACGTTGCAAGGAATGTGCCTGCGGTGAGGGGGCGTGGCCTGTGAGTTCGCACAGCATCTTCTTGGAGTGTGAAGTGTCCTGACAAAAACTTCTGCAGCTGGCTTTAATTGTAAGTTTTTATTTTCAAGTTGTGCACATAACAAAACACAAAATACAAAGTCTATTATTGTGATAAAAATAAATACAAAAATTTTTTTATTAAAATTACCAACTGAATAAATGCCAGACAATATAGACAAGCGAAGTGACGGAAATAAACTCAGCAAAGCAAAATTTATAGATGAAGTAGAAACTTTCTTTTCCTTTTCCCTTCTTCTTTTTCCTTATTGCCTCTCTTCTCCTTTCCCCCCTGCTCGCTGGCCTGAACGGAACATTTACTCTTTTTCAGTTGTTTGGCAATTTTAAATAATTAATTGCCGGAGCCCACAGAGTCAAGAACCGACCCATTTGGCCTCGGAGTTTTGTTGTTCTTTTCTTCATTAAATAAACGGACTTTATCCTCTCTTTCCATTGGTGAAGAGTGGGAGGTATTGGTTCAAGTCAAGTCAAAGTTATCATTTTTCCGGCTACTAAACACGTGGATGTGTAATAGTTGTGTTCTCTTTTTGTCCATAACTCTATCTGAAATGAAGCCTCATATACAGTATTGTGGGTCCAGTGGCAAATCGATAATTCAGGATGTGTCGGAGTTCGGTTTGAATCCCGATCCAAAAATTCAATTGGAATTTAAGTCCCAGAAAATGTGTGTGTGGTCTCACAGTTTCTCCACCACAATATGACATTTTATCATGTTTTGATGTGACAGTGGGAGTTTTCGAATACCCTCATTCTTAATGTCAAATTAAATTCTTCCTTTTAGACGATGAATCGGCCTTTAGAAACACCATGAGATCAGTTTGATTTCTACATGATGACATAAAGACGCAGAAATGAAATGAGAGTGCTCAAACAGTCACTCCTCCACTTGGATCTGTTCACATCCTTCACACGCCTCTTATCAATCCTTCACCATTCTGACATGAAGTCTAGTTTACTGTTGGAAACTGTTTATGTCTGTAATCATATGGAACCCTGAAGGATTCACTGTGTGACAAACAGCTGAGTGGATCCGGCAGGAACATGTATGGCGTCATGATTATTGGTGAAATATGTGAAAGTGATGCCCTGAGCTCTAATTATCATGTTTGCGAGTGCCAAGCCTTTCATACTGACACCTCCATAATGACTGTTTGCAGGATTTTATACAACATGGTGTGACACAGCCAAGATGTTAGTCTGGGTGTGAAAGCTGATCTGAAAGAGTGATTCACTGTTTTGATGCCCTTCTGTAACCCGTGGTTTCTTCTGAACTCAAAGGATGTGGCTTCATTTGTACTTTTTATTAGGTGCAAAAAGGTGCCATTTTCTTTTATGAGCTGAATATCCAGCAGATTTGAGTCAGATTTGAGTCTCCTAATGATGGAAAAATTGGAACGTTCATTCATCCACAACTGTCTTTTTGTCTTCTGTATGTTTATTAAAGGTTTACACACCTCTTTGAAGTTACTTGATTAAGGAAAGAAAATTCACAGATATGTCGTTTTGATCATAGATTCACTGAAACGTTGCCTACAATCTTTCATCGAAAGCACAAACGCAGAATTTCAAACCTGCCCTGAATGGAGGGGCTGTAAGCAGGCAGCATTCTTTAAACTCACATTTTGATCAGTTAACAATGAGCAGGAATAGGCTCCAATGAACTCCTCGTAAAATTTCACCTGATTGATGCTGAGTGTGATGCTGCGAGCAAACACTGTAAGTACATCCAGGTGCTGGTTTCATTCTACGTCTGGTTCCAGCTCACAATCGCCCAAGCGTGAAAACAACATCAGCGCAACGAGTGGGTCAAAGTGCACACAGGACGCTGTTTATTCACAACCAGCGGTGAGGACATGACGGATGAAGCACGCACACACACACACACACACACACACACACACACACACACACACGCACGCACACACGCACACACGCACGCACACACGCACACACGCACGCACACAAACACACACACACACGCACACAAACACACACATACATACACACACACACACGCACACACGCCCGCACGCACGCACACAAACACACACACACACGCACACAAACACACACATACATACACACACACACACACACACACACACACACACACACACAAACACACACATACATACACACACACACACACACACACGCACGCACACAAACACGCACACAAACACACACACAAACACACACACACATACATACACACACACACACACACACACACACACACACACACACACACACACACACACACACACACACACACACACACACACACACACACACACACACACACACACACACACACACACACACACACACACACACAGCAGCATGTGGAGGGCGACCCTGAAGAAGAAACTTCTTCAAAGAATCCAAACAGGAAAGTTCAGGACGTGCTCCTTCAGTAATCAAACACGTTGGAAATGTCCTCCAAACAAGGAGCCGAGAGCAGCTGCTGGTCTGAACTTCATCCTCTGATCAACCTCAGGGTTTCTCTTCTGACTGGAGTCACACACTGAGTGTCATTGCTGATATAGTTCAATCCCTTCGGCATTGAAGGTATTAAAGGGCCACTGTGTCCGATTCATGTCATTGATGTTCCCTGACCTCCATGTGGCTCTCATTTACTCAGTGATTGTGCCTCTCATGTCTGATGAAGTCTTCATCTCCAGTTAATCTGTCCTTAATAACAGAAAACATCAGCTGTGCAATGTGGCGCCACTTTTAAAGAACACAGTGAATACTCCTTCTTTAAGAATTTATTTATTCATAATTCGAGTTTGGAGTCACTATAAACTTTGTCTGATGATGAAGGCGATGAGGAGGACCCAGTGAGTTCTGCCGGTAGTTTATAGTTCTCAATGACAGCCAGAGGATAGAAGAGTCACATTAGTCAATGACACTGACTGAAGCTCCACGAAACTGAGTAACCTGAGGTGACCTCGTAAGATCCAATAATTAAGTGACAGCACAGAAAGCAGAGCTGCTTGTCTCTGTGGAGCATTAAAGATGACCCCCCCCCCCCCCCCCCCCCCCCCCATCCCCCGTCACCCCCACCCCTGTTGAGGCAGTCCGGACCACACCCTGAGGTAAAGCCAGTGCAGACGAGTGTGGGGGGCCTCGTATTGTCGTGGCTGGGCTTAGGAAGGATTTAAACACTACTACTTATCGGCTCTTACCCTCACTGACCTTTTTGGAACTAATACAAATCCTGTTGTGCTGGAGAATTACATTAAGCCCTCGGTTTGAACCCAGCAAGCAAACAGACCGGAACATTTCTGGTGATTTTCAGCTCCCCCGCTATGAGTCGTGTGGCTCTGCTCTGACACTTAATGTGCTGGAGAGGCGTGGACCACACAGCATTTCGCTTCTCTTCTTCAAGTCAGAGCATGAAAACAACCGTTGTACACGAGTGACTTTTACACAGTGTCTCATTTCCTGACTTTCCTCAGTTGACATTTTATGGATGTTTGCCTGTTTCTTCAGCCAAACTGTTTGGTCCCGGAGCAACAGGAAACATCTCAGGCCAAGAAGAAACCCCTCAGATGTCAGAGCTAAACCTCATTTGATTTCGCTCTGACAGCGTTCAGGGTCTTAAACTGTCGTCTGAATTCAGCCACTTCAGATACAATCACCTTTATCTCTCAGAATCTCTTTTTTTTTTTAATTTCAGGTATTGTGTAATCATACAAAACCTACGGACAGTAGGAATATATATTGCTGGTAAATACCTGATTGAAGCTCATCAATGCACAGAACAGCATTCAATAGTTTCTTCATATTGAACAGACTTTAAAAAGTAAAGAGATTAGTTTGTAGTCTGCTGGTGTAAATGTTCTTTTTTCTTTTTCAAACATCTGCTCTTTCTTTTTCTAGCGCGAGTACTTTTTAATCTACCACTGCTTCTTTCACACATAGTTCATACCATCTGAAATAAACTGGTTTTTTTTTATCATTCAAAATGTGCAAGAAATTTGTATAATGGATGAAAAGCTTCATGGAAAATCTTCCAAATATCTTCATTTTTCACTGATCTACTTCTGTGTTTTTGTGTCATTCTGTAAATGTGTGATCATATATTTTCGGCAACATCTCCTAACATTAAAATCTTGAATATATAATATATATACAAACTAAAACATCACATTTGGTTCCCAGTCATCAGTGTCCAGTCCTTCCTCTCTGACCTGGGTGTAATCCTCACCCTGACTCCAGCCTGAACCCAGCCAGCCTCACACTGCCCCATAACATTAATCCCAACCCATTGATTAAACATTCAATCTGTGACTGCTTTCACATGGATTTAGATGTTTGATTGTCATTAGTCTCAGTTCTACTTTTTCTTTTTTTCTCTGCTGTCGTTCACTTATAAAAGAAAAAAAAAGAAGAACACTCATATATAAACAGGTATATAAACTAATACAATTAGTTTGTTCTAATGTTGGAGTACCAATGTTGGATACGCTTTAGTTTCCACGGTAGAGGGAGCAAACTGATAATAAATACATTAAAACAACAGCCTGAGGTTCCCAGGTACATCTTAATGTACATGCATTCATAAGACAGTACAGTTTATTCTCAAAGTAAAACATCATTCATTTAGCCAAGATTGTACTTTTGTTGTAGATGGAACAATGATAATTCTGAACTACAGAAACCTTAATAAAGGAGACCAAAAGCTCAGCTGTAACACATCTGTTCGCATTATATGAAAGCAGTGTTTCCTCAGCTGAACTGAGTCAGCGCTGGTCAACATCCTTCAATACTTCCAGTAACAGAAAGTCCACCGGTCCCAAGCTCAGACTGGAAACCGCTCGGTTCTTCTGCCCGTAAGACAAGACAGGCTGATTCAACACCAAATCACTAACATGCTGCTTTTCAGGAATACCCTTCCCCAGACAATAAAGACACTTAGTCATGAGTTAGTCCAGACCTCTGCACATTCATGACCAGAGGAGACATTTCTCTCAATTTCTAACAAATTAAATCCATCTGGAGCCTCAAAAGACATAAAACCTTTAAAATGAACAAAGCTCAGCCAGTCAGATAAAACGTGATCAGTAAGAATACTACTCTCATGGTCCATTTTTGAAATGTACTGTTATAGTATGTATGTAGGTAGGTCGATAGGTAGGTAGGTGTGTGTGTGTGTGTGTGTGTGTGTGTGTGTGTGTGTGTGTGTGTGTGTGTGTGTGTGTAGGTAGGTAGGTGTGTGTGTGTGTGTGTGTGTGTGTGTGTGTGTGTGTGTGTGTGTGTGTGTGTGTGTGTGTGTGTGTGTGTGTAGGTAGTTAGGTAGGTAGGTAGGTAGGTAGATAGGTAGGTAGGTGTGTGTGTGTGTGTGTGTGTGTGTGTGTGTGTGTGTGTGTGTGTGTGTGTGTGTGTGTGTGTGTGTGTGTGTGTAGGTAGGTAGTTAGGTAGGTAGGTAGGTAGGTAGGTAGGTAGGTAGATAGGTAGGTGTGTGTGTGTGTGTGTGTGTGTGTGTGTGTGTGTGTGTGGGTAGGTAGGTAGGTCGGTCGGTCGGTCGGTCGGTAGGTAGGTGTGTGTGTGTGTGTGTGTGTGTGTGTGTGTGTGTGTGTGTGTGTGTGTGTGTGTGTGTGTGTGTGTGTGTGTGTGTGTGTGTGTGTGTGTGTGTGTGTGTGTGTGTGTATGTATTTTCTTATCTATTCATTTATTTCAGTTTGAACGTTTTTGGCCGTTCCTGCTTCTTTAGCCATTATTTGTGATTCTGGCCATTTTTAATCATTTTAATTTTTGTGAACATTTGAAAACGTTTGGTGATTTTAACCATTTCTCTGAGTGTTTCTAATAGTTTTACCTTTTCGGTCAGCCTTAGTCATTTTAACTAGCTGTTTTAGCCATTATAACTATTTTATCAGTTTAGATATTTGACTGTTTTGCCTCTTTAAGTCATGTTTTAAGCTTTCTTTCTTTTTTAGCCTTTCGAAATGTGGTTTTAGCAACATTTCTTATCAGTTTTCAATTATTTGAGCTCGTGTAACGATTTGAGTAATTTTACCATTTGTCTCACCTTTCTTTATCTGTGTCAGGTGGTTTTATCAGTTTCAGATCGTTCCAGTAGTTTGTCAGTACATATTAAAGGTCCAAGTAAAGCGGCAGGTCGTCCTTCAAAGTAAATGAGTGAAAGTTGCTTTATTTGAATTTATACACATGTGGCACATTAAGCCACTTTACAACTGCACCTTACACCTTAAACTTCTTGTTTGCTTAATTGCAGATTCATTGAGCGACTAAAGACCAAACAAAAGTAAAGTGCAATATGAAGGAAGACATTTCCGAGTAAACTCTTTGAGTGTAGTGGATAAATGAGCATTTGTATTCGTTCTCCTTGATGGTTTGAAAGTGTTTAACTTTATATTACCGAGCACATTTATTCAGTTAATTGCAGCTGTGTTGATTCTTTTTAAACTCACCTCCTAAACAGAAAGCAGAGCCCTGTTTGGGGGAAAGACTAATGTGAAAATAAGCTGTGGTGGCTCATTCCCTCAAGCTCTCTGCTGGTTATTTCAAGGGCAAAGCTGTTGGGCTGGCGTTCAAAACTCTTTTTTTTTTTTTTTGGCAAGGGAAAGCTGTTTTAGGTTAACAACCCCCTATTCTTGGATAGGCTGATACTGTAGGCTACAGGGAGAGGCCTCCCTGCATAGTTTATGAAAACCTCAGGGAATACTCTCGGTAAAACTCAAGACGCACAACACAGAAAGTAGGCCAGAATGCAGAGGGGCAATTTTCTCACTCAATTTGCATCAAACCTCGCTCTCTTGAGGAAAGGCAATCAAAAAGGTTTGAGCTTATTGAGAATTATATGATGAACACGGAAATATAAGCTGAGACTTAGTCTGTGGGAAGAAAACAAAGTATATCGTAAAGCAGCTAACAAGTATGTGGGCCTCACAGATGCCGAGCACGTCCCCTCCACATACGTTCTGCTTCTCATTATTCTCACTTACATGCTTCTCATTATGTTCAGGCCATCCTCCCCCCAGGCCAATAGCCTTATAGCCATTTATGTGTCAAGTGAATTTGCACGGACCAGCTTCTCCCTCTCAGATGAATGTGTTCTCCTTCCTCCGCCTGCTCTGATGTGTAGCTGTGATCCTTTCTGATCCTGGAAGAAAGGTCCCCCTATGGTGCCTACATCCTCCGTGTGGACTTCTAATGGACACGGCTTCCAGAGGACGAGAGGCTCAGAAATGATCCGGTGTTTAATATTTAGCGACGGCGTCGTCAGGTCAGAAACATACAAGCAGCTTCATGTCGGAGCTTTTGGGATCCTGAAATTCTCTCTTTGTCGTATGTCTGCTGCTTTCTAAAAGCCTTTTTTTTTTTTTTAACCGTGTGGCTAATCTCGACACAGAAAGTGTACGAGCGTGTCCTCGTCTGAACTTCGGCTGGATGAGAAATGCACATACACAGCTGACTGCCGCTCTCGGCTCTGCTCCACTTCCACCAGGTCTGAGCTGGACCTCTCGTATCAGTCCGTGGCAGGAATGTGGGGAGAGTTTCAAGGTGGACGAAGGGGAGCAGCACACAAACACATGCTGCACGCAAGTGTACACAATCACACACACTCACACACTCACCAATACAACAAGCAGACACGTCCAGTCATCTTGGTCCTCCCGAAAAGTGCAGCGAAAGCATAGATATTAGAAAAAAGAGGAGTTTTATTTCCATGGCAACAAGAGAAACCCCAAAAATACTGCATTGCGTCACAGCGTTAACCCCCGAAGTGTGAGTGAATATTATCTGAAGCTTCACTCCAGAGTCCTGCAACCAGGACAACTTTCACTCTTTGTTCTAAAGGGCCAATAAAAAAAACCTGCAAAATGCATTTCTTTTATTTCAAATGGTCCAAAGAACAGACACACATACTCAAACTCAAACATCAAACATACAGTTGGTGGGCTGAAACCTGCACACCTCAATCCAGCTGGAAGAATTTATACAGAAAAATATACATTGACTGTAATTTTCTATTTTATTAAATTCAGTTTCTGATTTATTGAAAGGTGATTAAAGTGTTTTAGTAAAAAAAAAATATATTTTTAAAAGACACAACACGAACCAGAATGTTGCATTAACATTGGCACTCGCATCAAAAGCCCCGTTTCCACGGTGCCCCTTGGTGCCGGTACGGGTCAGGTCGGAAGCGGTTGTTGTGCGTTTCCACTGACTCAGAACCGTTACCAACCGGTACCATTGGTAACCATTTCTCGCTACCCCTCCACTTGGGGTACCAGGCACAATGTGCCGGATATGAGGGGGAGGAGCTTCAACACTGCCGTCTGCTCATTGGTCCGTGACAACCGCTGTTCTACCAGCAAGCAGCCATTTCCAATCAGTTCTTCTGCAGGAATCAGGAAACTTTTTTGAAAATGTCCTCCCGTTATGGCGTCGCATCCTGCATGATTACGCAACCGTTCATAACCCCTCCTACATTTCAAACCGTTCCCCGTGTAATGGAAACGCGGCACTGATACCCCCACCTGACCGGCACCGGTACCAAGGGGCACTGTGGAAACAGGGCTAAAGTCGCTGTGAGGATGAGTCTGTGAATGAAGACATGCTGAAGGCTGTACAATGCTGCGAATGGAGAACTGACGCATTGTATTCTCACAGGTCGAGCCGACCCCGGCTTTTAAAATATTCACATTTAAAAAATCTTTAAAAAATCTGAAATGTTTTTTTTTTTTATAGCATATGACAGACTGGAATAACGTGATAAGTTCAGTCACTGTGATGAAAACCGTTCATGTTGAGCCTGTCTTTCTCTTTAATACTATTAAGAACAAAGCAATAACGTAACTCTGCGTTTCGCCTCGTTCCAACAAATCACAACTTTCACCTCATTTTGTATTTTTGATTAAAGCCCGTCGTACTTTGTCCTTTAGTGTTATATTTTGACCATTGTTTGAACATGTGTTATCTTCCAAAAATGCTAAAAAAAATTGTTGTAATCATTTGTGAATTAGACTGTCAAAAAGCGTATAATGGAACCATCCATCCTTTTGTGTTTTCATGCAAATAGAAGGAATAAAACCAGAATTGGGACATGTGAAGTTTTTACACCAGATTGACCTGAGGAGAAAAGGAGGTTTAGCTTTTAATTGTTTTTGATGGTACAGGTGATTGTGCTGCTATTGTGTCCCTCTCGAGGTTGAACTGAACTGAATGTGACTTCTGAAGTCGAAAGTAATCCAACAAGTCTGGATTACAGGATTAATTAATTTGATGTTTCGGGATGTTTTTCTGTCAGAGATTCCTCAAGTTCTTGGCTTCATTACGTTTGACTTTGATGAGAGAAATGATGCATCGAAATCAGTATTCAAAATATAATCATCCAAATGGTGATCAGGATTATTCTCAGTCAATATTTTGCACACAGTCATGCTGTGATCGTCCCGCAGGTTTTAAATTTTCATTCTCACATGATCCCTGAGCTGCTAATGTTATCTTACCTTCTTTCCACATGGAGGTCTGTGGAAACGATGGACGGGAGGAACTTTCTTTCTGACAAATGTTGAAGTGGAAGCTTTGTTTGCTTCATATGAAAAAACAGATCAGCCTGTTTTTTTTTTCTGAAAACTTTTTATTGAGAGTTTTCATGAAGACTCGTCTCTGTGTGACTAATACAATGTGTGACTGTCACACTTAAAAAACAGACGTTATGTCTTCTCTATGGACACAAATGTCTGCTTTCAGACATGATATTCAGCATGTTGCTGGGAAACCTTACAGCCATTTCATTCTGTGCTTTGAAAACCTGATTAAACTGGAGCAGGCGATGAACTTCCGAGCAGGATTTCTTCACGCTCAAACTGCACATTCATCACTTCACGGATGATTCTTTAGTTTGTTACCAGTTCCTAAATGTGCTAAATTTGAGTCTTTATGGACTTCATTCAGGTCAAAATAATTTCAGTTTGGAAATGTTGGTACTTTTTGTAAATGAATCTTTCAGAAACAGAAATACAACACTGTTTGTGCTTTATATTTAGTCTGTGGTACTTGGACCGAGTCGGCCTCCTTGAAAGGAAACCCTGTGGGTCATTACATCTTATTACATCTCATCAAATCTGAGAGTCATACGCAGCGTATGACTCTCAGATTTGATGAATTTTACTCAAACAATAAAAAAAAAATACAATAAAAAGTGTTTAAAGCTGTGAATCTTTCTCCATAAATCCAAATTGCATGGTTTTAAGTAAAAAAAACAAAAGACAGTGGAGGAGATATGACTAATCTACTTACAATGTTTAAAAGAAACAGGTTGTATGATTTGCATTGAATTCTAGCAGCAGACCTGATCTCAGCGTGAGCCGGACCACCTCTGGAGCTCTGGCAGGCCGGATCACACACCCAGCTCTTAAACTCAATTAACTGTTTAACACCAAAACACATTTTTCTCCTCACCAGCACTTTAATTTATCCTGTTATTGTGTGTGTTCTCATCATGACCTTACATGGCCCGCAGTCTTTAGTTCTTCATCACTGAACTGAATGTGTTTAGCTTCATGTACTTTTAGTGTCTTTATGGGATTTTTGGGATGCAGAAATGTGATTGTGTCTAAAAAAAGACCGTATTCCAGCTGGCTTCAGTCTGGATTTCAAGGACGATATTTAATGGAAAAATGTAAATAACTTAAAGTAATAATGATACATTGCAATAATACAAGACTGCAGACAATGTAATCTATACAGGATGTCTATCATTTCAAGGATTTTATCATCAAGGTGATAAAATTGACCAAAACAGTGAGGTGACAAATGGAGTGAGGCAGCTTGAAGCCTTGCCTCTCCTCCGCTCTAAACAGTCCCATAAAAACTTGTTTGTGGGTATTTGCTGTCACTTTGAAAAAAAAATATGTATTTCATAAATCTTGGTGAAATATTTGATCATGCAGATTTAACATTGATTTCTAAAAATGCAGAAGGTGAGACAATCCAGCTCAGTCTCACGGCAAGTCATCAAATGGTCACGGAATTTACTGTATTTTTCGTGTTCTGTGACACGTTTTGCCCCTTTCGTGTTCCACATAATGAATTTCAGACGAATCAATTGGACTTATC
Source organism: Lipophrys pholis (assembly GCF_963383615.2). Taxonomy (NCBI): domain Eukaryota; kingdom Metazoa; phylum Chordata; class Actinopteri; order Blenniiformes; family Blenniidae; genus Lipophrys; species Lipophrys pholis. Next base: position 24,008,407 of record NC_137633.1, read on the forward strand.
TTTGGTGTCTGGGTCACACTTTTTTCCTCATTAGACAGCGCATATGCTGGGACATTTCTGTCCTGCTTTTCTTCCAACAATCAGGCATTAACTCATTTTACTGTACGGCCTGTTCACATTAATGACTGTAAAGTTCCCAATAAAGACGTGTGCAGCCACAATGGGGGGCATTAACATTTTGCCAGGTACCATGTGTTTAGCTCCGTATCCCTTCAAATATAAAATGCAAAGCAATATCCAGGCATTTTCTGGATGAAGTGAAAAACATTGGTGAGCTTTGTGGTTCTGTAGCGGAGCTGGTGGGGGGACAGGGTGCTGCTGGCCCAGACCCACGGTGACGCAGGTAGACACCCCCAAAGTGATAGCAGAAAAATAATGGAATGTCAGTCACTAGCCGTTAGGGATGTCCCGATCACACTTTTTTGCCCCCGATACCGATCCGATTTTTCAGAATTGAGTATCGGCCGATATCGATACTTTCCCGATCCGATACTCACATTGCTATTGCAAATATACGCAATAGTCTATTTTTGGAGCAACTAAGATGTCTGATGCTAAAAGCAGTATTGGCAGAAGCTTCGATTAGCTAGAAATTATTGGAAAACTCACTTATTGAATCAAAATTCTTCTTTCTTTTTAGTTGTTGTAAACTGAGGGTACATCCACACGACGAAAAAACGATCTTTATCCTCCCTGGCCTTCTCCCAAAAAACCGTCCACACCTCACTATGAACACGGCTCAACACGAGGCTTCAGGGCATGTAGTACACATGCCAGGCCTTTAGGGGCGCTGTGACTCACCAAACACAACAAAAAAGCATAAGAAGACAGACCACATAGAAATTTAGAAGTAGGCTTCTGCACATAAACACATAAACCACTATATATCACTCTAGTTTTATAGGTCTATGGCCCCGCTCCGCCTGCTTCTAGCTTCTGCAGCTCGACCGGAGCTTCCAGTCCCTGATTGTTGTGGTTATTAGGTGACATTGCGGACCGCGTTTTTTTTTTTTTTTTTTTTAGATTGGCGGGATGATCGGCTGGATTTGCCGATCCCCGATCACTCACAAATCACCAATATCGGCCCCGATCCGATATCTACCGATCGGATCGGGACTTCCCTACTAGCCGTATTTGTAAGGATACATGTGTAAAAAATGGGGGAAACAGTCGAGATCAGAGCATTTATGAAATAAAATTAAGAGGTAATGTTTCAAATTGGCAATTAGGGATGGGGCAGATCCGATCCAGTACCGTTATCGAGTTCTGATACCAACGTAATTCCCAGATCTGAAATTTCCAATTTAACCTGCAGAGATTTCAGATCCATGAAGCCTTGTCTGCTTCACTGTTGCTGAAACGACTCAACAAGTGTTTCCCTGCTGCTGCTCTGCTCGCTGGCTGCAAACTGTGGAATGGATTTCCTGAACGGAGGAGTAATGAGTCAGGAAATCCATTCCACACTTTGCAGCCAGCCAACATAGTAGCACTGTGGCTATCCAACTTTTCATGACAACATGTCACTGTTTGAATGTATAACACATCAACATGGATGTTTTTGCAAAGCCGTTGTACAGCCAGGCGGTCGCTCTGCCGCCAGACATCACCGTTTCAAAACGCCAGCTCGGCGAGGAGAACGGCACTGACCGCGGCATCAAAACAACGAAGAGCCGCTCAGCAGGAGATTCACACCTCCCTGAAGCTGCGTCCTACTCCATTGCAAAACTTACTAAAAATAGTCCCAATCGTTTGTGCTGCCTTCGTGCTGGAATAATTACAGTTTGTGCTGCGTTGCTAAAGAATTTCTCCAGGAATTAATAAAGTGATTCTGGTGTTTTAAAGATAGAACAAGTTTATTATGAGACGATGACGTCACGCAGACCCCCACATTGTCCAAACTGACTAAAATAGTTTGTACTGCTTCATTTCTGACCTGATACTAACCTCAAGTTGCCTTTTGAGAGAATACATGCAAACATTCCAACATTTCATACTTAGAGAGATAGAGAGAAGTTTACCACAGTCTCATGTAAAATCAACAATAATGATAATGATAATATTTAATCATAATATCGGTATTGACAGATATCCAAATTCAGGTATCGGGATCAGATCTGAAGCGAAAAAACGTGGATCAGTGCATCGATATTTACAATCTCAACTTCTCTCTCTCTCTGTCTCTTTCTCTCTCTCTCTACTCATTTGACAGAAAATCATGCAGTAACGAGTGTCTCATGTTGAATTAACTGTTTTATATAATATCTGGCCGTTGACAAAGCAAATTGAGTATTTTTGTTGATATGTGATTTTATTTCATATTTTGATGGTTCAACGTGTGTGATTTTATTAAGCTAAAGCCATTCGTTCAGTATCTGTTTGGCAATGATCTTTGACAGGTCGGGTCCAGATCTATATTCCAGATCCGTAGTTTATATAGACCTTTAAAGACTGGATTCAGTTTTGTTCTTCCTCATCCTCACTGATGGACAACAGGTACGTGACAGCTGATCTGATGATCGCACTTTGTCAATTAGTTTTATGAAATCTTGCGTTGCAGGTGGAAAAGTTGCGTTGTCTAATAATAATATGTCGAGAGTTTAAATGGGGAGCGTTGAATACAAGCAGTTAGTGTAAAAAAAGGGAATAAGTTAGGGAAAGGCAGGAGGTTCTATGTGTGTACCCACTTTTCATTAGCGGTTGTCAAAGAAGGGGAGGATAGGAGGTGTTTCCATGACAACATGGTATCTCAGGGGTGCAGGCAGGGTTTTGTTTTGTTTTGTTTTCTTGTTTTCATCTTTTTTTCTGTCTATCCCTCATTTTTCTCCTCACTATGCTTCCTCTGGGGTTGTTTTCGCCAATATACTAAATAACTCAGGACAGATAGTTTAAAGGTAAAAATCACCTCATGGAACTGCTGAGGGCTGAATAAAACTGCAAAGATGAGGCAAGTGGTGAACAGGAAAACATTTTTACAACCAAAAATAGTTTTCTCAAAAGAAACTCATCTAAGCGGGGATATTTGTAATATAAGAAGAAGATGGCAGTGTTTTCTGCTTATATATTATTCATGCTAGAGGAGTTATGATATTGATCAGTTCTGTTACAAATACATAATGTTATAGAGCATCCTGCTGGCAGATACGTCATAGTCCAAGGTACTTTGCTATCTGAAAATATAAATCTGATAAATGTTTATGGTCCAAATGAAGATGACCCTACATTCTACAACAACTTGTTCCTCTCAATTTCAAATCTCTCTGGACACTATGTGGTAGCTGGTGATTTCAACTTGCAGGTTAGAGCCATCAAGAGATCCATCATCAGGCTTTGATAACACTCATACGAGGTCGAGGAGGACAATACACTATTTTATGAGAGATATGTGGAGGTATGGAAAACCAGATGCTGTGGATTACTCCTGCTACTCTGGCCCTTACAAAACCCATTCAGGAATAGTCTTGTTCTTAGTTTCAGCACTGCTTGTTTCAGAAATATAAGAGTGCCAATATAGCAGTATAGTTTTATCTATCCATGCAGCAATATCCTTGATATATGAAGATGATAAGCTTGTAAAAGACCCCCCAAGATTGCGCTTTCAACCAGAGTGGCTTATGGATCTTGTATTTGTAGATTTCTTCGATAAGCAAATTGACCTGTATTTTGAAAGAAGCGGTCCTGAAACATCGGCTAGTATAAGATGAGAGGCATTTAAGGCCTTCGTTAGGGATCAAATCATCTGTTTCATTAGCTCCAAAAATGGGAGAGCACAACTTGAAATGAGGATGCTGGAAGGAAAAAAATTTGAAAACTTGAAACCAATCTCTTTCAAAACAAACCTAACCCACCAGATAAGCATACAGAAGTTCTTGCTCTCAGCTCTCAGTGTAATGAGTTATCAACTAACAAAGACGTAGCCAACTTACAGAAACTCAAACAATCAGACTACAAACAAAGAGAAAACTCAAGGAAAATATCCGCCTGCCGCATTAAACAACAACAAGCAGAAAGGTTATATTATTAATAATTATACAGAAGCTCCAAAAACGAAAACTGATGAATCCTGAAGAAATTAGTGACACTTTCAGGGTCTTCTGGAGATCGTATTGCTCTGAATGCTATTCCAACCTGGATTGTGTTGTGGAAAATTATTATATGCTACTGAAGAATTCTGTTCTTCTCTGTATCCTGCTAAAACGTTTTTTATTTTTGTCTGTGTGACTCCGGCCTTATAATCTTTATTACGGACTCAGCAGACATGTTTTCCCTTTGCTTCAGCGCAACTGCCCCAGGATGGGGGGAGTGAGAAAGGTTTCTCACCCCCAGGTGTGGGAACGTGTCGGCGCCCTGGTGTATTCAGTATACTCACCCCCGCCCCTCCGCGTCTCTTAAAATGCTAGCTCGAAGTTTGCACGTGGCGCATGCCCTTAGCAGATTGATGTGTGATGTCTGCATTGTGGATGTGTCTGTTGAAGCTTCAAAAACTATTCCTGACAGAAGAACTCTGTTTCACGACTTTATTCCAAGAGCAGCAATAGAAGGAATCCACCACAAAAGGCCGGATTTTTTTTTTACTGACCTCAACATCCCAAAATTCCCTGAAGAGGAAAATCAGACATTTGATGAAGAAATAACATAACAGGAAATAGCAGAGCCGATAGGCTCTATGGAGGCTGGAAAAGCAGCAGGCCTTGATGGCATTCCCATTGATCTATATAATGTCTTCCAATCCAAACTACTGACACTTTTATTGGAGCTGTTTGAGTAATCCATCAGGAATGGCCTCCTCCCCACATCCATGAGGATTGCCTTAATCATACTGCTTCCAGAAGTGGGAAAACTAAAAACTAAATGTGAAAATATGCGACCAGTTAGTCTCCTAAATGCAGATACAAAAACACTATGCAAAGTTCTTGCAAGAAGCTTGGAAGGTCAGGTCCCTCCGCTGGTGGAGGGGATCAAAATGGATTTATTCAAGGTAGAGGTTCCATAATGTCAGACGAGTACTGAATATTTTACACAGCCCAAGAACAACAAAAGACACAGGCTTGCTTTCACTTGATGTGCCTTTGGCCGTGTTGAATGGCCTTATCTGTTCTTATTTGTGCTTACCTGCTTTGGTTTTGCAGGTACATTTTGTAAATGGGTCAGATTGCTTTGTACAGGACTTACTGCAACAGTCTTAACCAATAATATGGCCTCCAAACACTTCCATATTTTTAGAAGTTGCTCGCAAGGAAGCCCTCTATCCCCATAAGTGATTGTTCTTGCAACAGAACCACTTGCCATTGTGATTCGGACATGAACACATATTTGTGGTATTTTGGAGGGGCAGGTGGAACATAAAATAGTGCTTTTTGCTGATGATGTAATCCTGTTCCTAAAAAATGTTAATAGTTCCATTCCAGCACTTATTGACCTGATTGAAACCTTTGGAAAAATATCTGGATACAAAATTACTCAAAATCCTCTATAATGTTACTTAATGAATCAGATAGGATAAATGGCAATGTTCACGTCTCTCCTTTTAACTCTAAAGACAGCTTCACATATTCAGGTATAATAATTTTCTCTGAGGTGAACAAAACTTCTCAAATAAACTATGATTCACTGCAGGAATCTCCAAACGGAGCTGAAAGCGGTGATTCAAGAATGGACGACCAACCTCCAGCCATCATCCAACCACCTTTGGTGTCCAGGCACATTCCCACGTGTCAGCCAATCCCTGCTGCAGACCGCCTACGCCCAGCCAATTATTGGCCAGGTCCGGCCTCATAAGCCAACAGGTCAAGCCTTGCCTGTCTCAGCTGCATGGCTACGCACCTCCACCCCTCCTCCACCGGGGCTCGCGTCTTCGCGCCTTCAATGCTCATCATCCAGCCGCAGCCGTACCCTGCCTGAGCTGTCTGCCTCACCCTCTTAAACCCAACCGGTCAGCACGAGCCACCACCTCTGAGTCCGGTTCTGCAAAGGTTTCTTCCTGTTAGAGGGAGTTTGTCCTTTCCACAGTCACTCATGTGGAACCGTTGGGATTCTCAGCGTCAAAAGAATCGAATCGCCTACGCGTCTCAAGCTTCATCTTCACCACCACCAGTGTCCAGGCTCCGGAGGGGAAGACTAATCCTCGATCATCATGTTCATGCATCCATTACTCATCACAGGCTTCCGCCGGGCTCTGAGCGCCAAATAGCTTTCTAAGCAATAAAGCTTGTCTAACGCATATCGTGTCTGTGTGTCACTCCAGGTTGAACCTGTTTAGAGAACGCTGGACATCATTACCGATTTCGATGATTGCCAGGATAAATATCCTGAAAATGAACATTCTTCCTAAATTCCCAATCTATTTCAAAATATCCCACTACCACCTTCCTCTTCTTTGTTTGCTAGAACTAGAAAATTGTTTACTAAATATATTTGTCAAAGATGAAGTTATTTTTTATTATATCTACCGCATGATCGAGTAGTGCCCAAACATCCAGTGGTATTATTGGGCAGCTCAGCTGCGGTCCATTATGTTTTACTTTTGTTCTGAAAACAGAAGAAGATGGTGTATTTATGTCTTTTACAGAAAAATCAACCAAATATAACAGTCCAAAATGCCTTTCTATAACATACCTTCAAATCAGAAATTTTATATCATCATCTCAAAATCATTCATTGGACATATCCATTACTTCTTCACTAGAGTCTGCAATTACAGGTCATTATTATGAGAAAAGTCTTGGCCTGGCATCCATTGTTCACCAACTCCAGACAAAAAGGGGGGGAAGGGGAACAACGTTTTTCTTAAACAAAGAATCATGTGGTCACCACTGGAAAAGAAATCCATTGGTCACATGACCCCCACCAGGGGGCTCCCTCAAATCCCTCCTGGAAGCTGCACCACTGCACCTCACCACCAGGGGGCTCTACCAACTTTGTCACACCCAGAGGAGGAGGCTGCTCTCTGAATCTGAGACCAGCGCAAGGAGATTGGTTAAGACAGAGCCTGGGGCCTGAAGACGGGCATCAGGTATTAAACCCTGATGCGGGGAACCCCCCTTAACTCCAAGTCGGATCAAAACGCTGATCGTAACGGATCAGCTCCGCACGGAGCCACAAAGAGCTGTGAGGACCCACAAGGACCGGATTCTAACTTGTTGACCAGGTGAAGAAAGCCGGGGCAAGTACTTTCCCTTTTCTTCAGTTTTTGGGATCCTCGGAACGCAGGAGCGTCTCCCCCCACCGCTGCACCGGCTCTATTCTTTTGCAGCTGAAAGCAAGGCCCCACACTCCTGGTTCTGGATGCCGATTCCAGACCCGGTAACAAACAAGTTACTGCAGCCGCACCCGGCGCTGAACAGCACAGCATAAACGAACAGTCAGAGAGCTTTTGTCTGGGCAGCGTAGTTAAATTAGCCTGAAGCTAATATATGCAATGTGTTTTCCTGTGCCGCTGATAACGCTGCAGCCGTTGGTGTACGCATGTGAATGCGCACGCACCATCGCAAGTACGAAACTCAGTTCCTTCACCTCAGACACCAGAGATCCAGGTGAACTTCCAACAGCTACTCCGATCTCTGGGTGAAGGAACCGGGAATCGGAAACGAACTTTCTCACTAGAACTCTCCTTCTCTTTCCTCCCTCTCTTACTAACACTGGCTCCGCGTGCGCACACCGCACACGCTCGTCACCGTTATCTAATTGAGATTATGAGTCATTGCAGTCTCTCGGTGTACCGCCGCCCAGTGGTTGCTCTAGTCATTGTATCGCCCGTTGCCCTCTCGTGGCCCTCACGGTCATTACCCTGAACCTCCAACGTCTGCCCCTCCCTCTGGTGGACATTCGAGGTCATTACACCCATTCACCCTCATCACACACATACATACTCTCTTTGTACATAGTGTTTGCTGTTTAGTCGATTAGATCTCCATGTTAGATGATGTTTGCTACTTAGATGCGTTGATTTATGAAATTATTTGAGAATCATTTGTATATTAATACATTTTTGTTAATAAATGCCTGTCAGCTAAATTTAATGATTCTTGGTGATTATTGTGTATTTATTGTTGACATTCGCTGGTTTGTAACAGTCTGTGCTCGGATCTCACACCTTCCCTTTTATTTAAGATTGTTATATTTTTACACAGAAATATTAGCTTACTTAAATAAACCTTTTTTCAAACAAGATAATTGTAATTGTAATTAGCTATTTCCCGATTGTCTGGTGGTGCCCCTTTTATGATTAATGAATAAATAACGAATTTATTCAAATTATAAATTTTTCATTAATAAATTATTTTAGATAATTTATTAACTTTAAGTAATTACTCAATTACTTTTGGAGTTGTTAATGAGTAAATCACAGTTTACTTCCATTAATAATTAAAATTTTTCATAAATTACTTCCAGTGATTTATTATTTTCAGTAATCTATTCCTTACCGTAATTTAATGCAAATAATTAACCATAAATCCCAACAAAGTATAATATCAAATATCATACCTGTATGATTTAATAATATCTGGATCTGATGAATCTTCAAAACCTAAGCTGAGATTGTGGATGAGAGATATCGTTGTCGAAATACCGATACTAGACTGTAACGGGCACATATGAAAGCTCAGAAACAAACAATTAACAGCAATGTTTTCATTATGAAACTTATTCATTATAAATGGCTGATGCGTATATACAAAACCTCCATCAAATTGCACAAATTTAAAAATCACATCCCTGATACAATTATCAAATGCGATGAAGCAAGAGGTATGATATACCACTGAATATGGAAATGTGTGAAAGTTTAATATTTCTGGCAGGATATTATTTATATGATTGATCAAAGAAGAAGTTACCACTGGACCCCAAACTTTCCCTTCTCTGTCTATATCCAACTACCGCACACTTACAGAGTAAGAAGTCAAGATTTGTAGATATGTATATATTACAAGCTAAACGAATTGGAAGAATGTTGATGGACCAAGAATTGGAAGTTGGATTAAAGAAATGGCATCTAAAATGACAATGGAAAAGGTTACATACATTATTAGACAGAAACGACGTGTCTTTAATCACATCTGCCGACCTTTGTAAGTTCTTTAAGACACAATCCTTATGTTGGTAACTTGCTTCAGCAGGAGGCAAATCTGAAGGAGTAGAATATCCATGCGAGTTATAAGGCCCTGAGAAACGCTCTTGAAATACATCATGGAGGTTTTCAACATTTGTCTATAAATTTAATTGGATTTGAAGCCCTATATGATCTAAATTGAGTGTGCACATAAATGTATATTTGTATACATGCAGGCAATTGCATACTGTACTGTACTTGCATACCCATGGTCTTATTGTCATCAGCATTATTTATAATAATAATAATAATAATAATTATTGTTGTTGTTGTTATGACTATACATTTTTCTTTTTGTAATGATATAATTTTGTTTTGTTTTTTTCTTGTTCTAAAATGTCTTGTGACTTATTTGGTGAAGGGAATTAGGGTGTGGGAGGGTGAAGAGGGAGGAAAGTTTGCTTTACTGCAATCAACAGTGTTTTACTGTTTAAGCCTGGAAATAGGCTGCACATCACGTCAACTTCATGACTGGTTTACGCATGTTTCTACTGCTATTGATGCTTTGGCGACACTTTGAGGTGATACCAGGATTAAATACATGTGATGCAGTGATAAACTGGTCAACATCAAGGTGCAATTTGCTGCGAGAGCCATTTTTTTCATGGAATCAGAGTTATCAACTGCACACACATTGCTATAAAACCAACATTGCATGATAAATGTGTATGTCAACAGGAAACATTTTCATTTGATCAATGTACAGATCATATAGGGCAGGCAAATCCAATTAGCCAACATAGTGGTGGGGCGAGTAAATGTATTCTTTTAATTGTCCCAATATTAATCCCCATGATGCACATTCAGCATGTGCGCATTCGAATACTATCCCGTCTTCACAGCGCCATTACTAGTCAGTGGTTAAAGTTTGTGACTTGCTGTTCATGCTTTCATATCTATCTAACAAGCTTCTGATTGGTCCCCTGTGCAAAGTACTTATATTATTAACCCCATATGTGAAGTGTGAAATGTCTTAATCAGCCTCACCTTTTCTCCAGCGCATTTCTGCATTAATTTGCAACAAGTTTGTGTGTGATCGTAGAAGGAACAACTGAAAAGATGGAGCACCCATTGAGGGATCGCCAATAAAATAAAAAAAGAAAGAAGAAGAAATAAAACATTTTTTGTATCAGCTGGGAATTGAACCCAGCCACCCACATAATAGTCAACAATTCTACCACTGCACTACCAGAGCATCACGTGTGACAAAGAAACATACAAAGTATTTGTCATCCCGTTACTCAGTTTAATCTTGTTGATAAAACTTTATGCCCAAATTAAATTTCCTCTCCATTGCACAAAAACGATGAGAGAGGTGGCTCTTTTCCAAACCTGCAGCTTGTCTCTCCCTCTGACCGGAATAGACCAGCAACACCCCCCGGACGGCACCCACAGGCAACAAAAATGAGAGGGAATCTCAGGTGCAGGACTTGTATAAGTGTGATTTGCATATTTAAATGGTTGGGTGGACGGGGACGAGTCGAGTACTCCAACATGTGCACTCAATTCCGTGTTGATTGGGATGCACAACGGAAATGTGCTTAGATTCAGACAGTTTTTTTCTTGTGCCTATGAGATTTTCTGGATTTGAATGTACTGTACACCATTTTTCAATAGGAAACCCACGCAAGTCTTTGTACGTGAGTTCTCTGGTGCGTGTGAAGCTGATCCTGATCTGAGACATCACATTAAGTATGCCGACAGTGAAAGGTGAATAAAAGCTCTCATGTTGTGTTTATATGATAATAAATCTGACTGTAGAAGAGTCTGACGTGCCCTTCATAACAATAATATGTGCAAAAAACAAAAATTCATCCTGATATCACATTTCTCCTTTGGCACAAACTCACCGTTCCTCTTCAACCGGCCATCAAATCACCTTCCAGCGTCACTCTCAGACTCTATCAGAGCAGAGCGGCCTCCGTGTGGAATCGTGTGAACTCATGTGACTCCGCAGAGCCGTCTGCGTCCTTCCCTTCACACACTGGCTGCTACGTAGGCAGGTGCTTACTACCTACAAAACCTGTCACCTCCCCCTCAAACACTTTAAATATGGAAGCACATATTGAACGGAGACCTGCTGTGGACTTTGTGTGCATCCAGACTGCCAAGACACCAAGAGGTTTCTCAGCTCTGTGTGGGAGGAAGAGGACAGGGACGACAGATTCTCACTCTGAAACTTGTGTAGAGAGAAGCTTTTCTCCTGCAGCAGCACCTCCTGGTTAGAGACTGATATGTTGTCACAGTAGTGCAGTAGGGTGGTGGTTGGCACTCCAGCATCACAGTGATAATGTCATTGGTTCACATATCGGACGGTCTTTCTGTGTGGAGTCTGCATGTCCTCGCCTGTCCCAGTGTACCTAGCCTCACCTGATGGATGGTGTGTTTCAGATTTATGAATATGTATTACTGAATTTCACCTACTAAATTAAATTATCCTGAAGAACAGTAACTGGAAAATAAGCAATTTCTTCCATTTAATAAAAATTGTTCGCTTGTTCTGAATTCGATGGCAGAAATGAAAAGAGTTAGAAACTTGAGATGAAAATATAACACCAGGAGGAGTAATTACAACCAGTCCGGTTTAGTGGCAACAGGTCAAATATGTATGAAAAGAGACTTTTAGAGAGACACATTGTCAGCTGATAAAATAGTGATTGATGGACACTTTTTGGTTCTTGTGCCTCTGATATATGTGCACATTAGCGACGTCAAAAAACATCCCTGAATGCACTTTGTAATGTTGATGACATCGGTTGTTCTGATAATGGAGAAAAGTCTGAATCTGTATACTCAGAAATAATTGAACCGTCTCTGATGTTGGTCTTTTTAACCTTCATTCAGCTCAGCTCAACTAAAATTGCCGGTTCGGATTCATTCATGAGCTAGAACCTGATGGTATTCATAATGCACTTCAGTGTGTCCGTCTCTGACTCGCCGTTGTGAAGACTTCGTTGCTGCCATCGTCCTAATGAACTGTGCACAATGACACTTTCTCTGAAGGCCTCCGTGCTAATTTTCTGGGGGTTTGTGAGCACCGCTGGCTACTTTCCCTTCAGCCTGCACAAGCATCTTTTTGTGGACTCTTTGCTGGTTTCTTTCCTGGTTATCTCTCCTTTAAATCCTCTTAACCTCTGCTTTAATGCTGCATGGCCTTCACCCAGAATACCTCGGCCTTTGCCTTATTTTCAATTCACAAAACAACTGAAATGTGCTCCCCTATGTCCCAGAGTCCCAAAGGACATAGTGCCACTTGTTCTCATTTGAATCAGGATCCGGGCCCCCAAATCCCCTTTCAGAGGTTTACTTCAGTTTAGTTTTCGGTTAGAAGTCATTGTTCCAGGTTGCGTAATAATTTTGAAACCATCTGTAGTTTCCTAAATTAGAGCATTTCTTTTCTCCATCAGTGTCTTCATGTACAAACATTTGCGTGGATTTCTTACTGGAAAATGGCATACGCTCAAATCCAGATAACGGCATACGCACAAAGTGATCCAGATGTCTGAATCTGTGTGTATGCAGGAGTCCAAGCACTTTTCTTTTGTAAATCCTGATTAACATGGAATTGGACGCGCATGTTGTACCTGACTCATCCCTGTCCACACCACATTTAAATATGCAAATCATATTAAAATTTGCCCTGCACGGTCAGAAAGTTTAAACAAGACAATGAGTGTAGCTATTCCCACAGGTTAAGTATTACTTCGGGACCAGTGGTGATATGTAACAATTGCGAAGGATGCCTGTGATCTTAATCCCGTGCAAAGTTACTCAGCAACTCCTCCGCAAATTATCGACCATCCATCCATCCATTTTCTTCCACTTATCCATTTCCGGGTCACAGGGGTGACAGTCTGAGCACTGCCACCCAGATCACATAGCACCTGATTAAGAACCTTCCTGCAGGTGGTGAGCCCACAGGAAGGTGGCGCCTGGCGTGGGACACGAACCCACTAACCTGAGATTGTGAGTCTCATGCTCTACCAAGTGAGCTAGCCGGGGGAAATTATCAATCATATTTTGCCAAACACTAACGCTATCTGATGATACCAGTCCCATGTGAATAGTACATAAAGCAGGAAAGAAAGAAGAACTTCAGAGAAAGCGAATTAGAGATGCACCAGTATCGGGTATCGGGCATGAGTACTCGTACTCATACTCGTAAAAGTGCCACAGATACCACGACACCCGATACCGCCTTACGGCAGCGTGGGTGTTGTGTATTTAGGCCTACGAGGGCTAGTTGAGACGGACACAAGGCATTGTGGGTATTGTAGTGTGTGTTGAGTTATCCTGCAGCGGACCGCAGCTCCTCCGTGTTTGTTCGGTGTGGACATAAATAAAAGGTTAATCGGCCACTGGAGTCCGTATCCTTGTTATCCTTGTAAGAAGATACACTGAAGACATGTCAGCGCGGTTTACGGCACTTCGCAGCAAGGCACGGTGAGGAGCGTACATCGCGGGCGGGCAATGGCAAGCGGTTAACTCCTTCGCCTCACAGCCGGTGGAAAGCAGGACATGGAACTCAGTTTCTGAGATGAACACTTGTTGTATTTATTAGTTAGTTTTATGTACAGCTTCGCCGCTCTGCATAGCACGCTCGCTCTTTCAGGCACAGTGTTCAAGCTAGCAGCGCGTCTGTTAAAGGGGCCACGCACGCAATGTTTTCTAACGGTATAAGTGGCAGTGCCATGAAAAATATATTTTTAAGTCAATTTAAGTACTCTGTATCGGTATCGGTGAGTACTCATATGCATACACTACTCGTTTTGGAGTGTGTAGTAGTGTTTCCATAGTAGTAGTGTTTTTGTAGTAGTGGTGTTTTTGTAGTAGTGCTTTCCCTACTTCTGACCATGAGCGCAGATTTATATTTTCTTACCCATGGGTGCTCTCGGCCCATTCAGTCTCTCTCTCTCTCTCTCTCTCTCTCTCTCTCTCTCTCTCTCTCTCTCTCTCTCTATCATGTCTCAGGTTCTTTCCTGCCCCTCCTGCCCTCTGTGAGTGAATCTGTTCCCCTTTCAATGAAGTGGCCAGCAGACATCCTCACCGGGGGGCTCAGACTGCTCAGCTCTTAATCTGTCCGGGCAGAAGAAAGAGGAAGCAGCGCAAAGTGATGGCACAGACCAATGCTGAATTTCTTTCCCCAGAACCAGTCTGAAGCCAGGGTCCACCAGGGGGTCCTACGGAGCCAAAGGAGATGGGAGGTCATGGAGATGTGGATCTGCAGTTCACAATAAATAGAAATGTTAAAATAATTTACAAGCATCCCAGGCTTCAAAAACATCATCAGCTCTGGAGAAATTGTTAACTCACACCACAAGTTGAATTTAACAATCATCATGATGATACCTGGATTCCAAGTGTATGTGTGTCAGACTTTAAACCACATACACATCGTTTCCACTGAGATATCGATGCAAACAATTTCAACATAGATACCCCCTGCTAAACCCAGGGTCTGAATCCTTACCCTCTACCTGAACCAGGGTCTGAATCCCTCCCCTACCTGATCTCGGGTTTGAATCCTTCCCCACCATCTGTCTGGGTCCTATACTTTTCTCTCCTTCTGTCCTCTAACCCCAACTGGAACAGCCGAAAGCCACCACATCTGAGCCTTGTTCTGCAGGTTTCTTCCGGTTAAAGGGGAGTTTTTCCTTTCCGTATTCGCTTATGCTTACTCAGGTTTTCTCTGTAAAAGGACCCTGAAATAACTGTCTTGTATTTGGTGTTATATAAATAGAATAGAATTGAGCATGACTCCACAACATCAGAGTAAAACACTTGTTTATGCATGAAATATATTCACAAATTTAAAAAAAATCTGTAATTGTTTGAAGAGTGAACAACACATATGGCCCTTTTCCACCTGCTCAGCCCCACTCGACACGACTTGACTTGCCTCTCCTCTACTGGATTCAGCCTTGGTCGTTTTCCATTACAATATAGTACCACCACGGCGACAGTTTTCCCTGTCTTGTACAAGTAATCAGTCAGTAATTATAATGCGGAACAAACGGACAATGGATATCAGCTCGAATAATAAATCAAAGAGTATATGTTTTTCTAGGCCCCTGGCTAGCTCAGTTGGTAGAGCACGAGACTTGCACTCTCAAGGTAGAGAGTTCATGTCCCACGCCGGGAGCCACCTTCTGGGGGCTCACCACCTGCAGGAAAGGTTCTTAATCAGTGCAATGTGATCTGAGTGCCACCCCCACAACCAGGAAACGGATAAGAGGGAGAGGATGGATGGATGTGTTTATTAATAATGTTACACAATGTAGATTGTTACAATAGTGTTTCACTGTCTGTTCGGTTTAATTGGTGCCCCTGTTCACTGGGGATTTCTGCCACAAGCTGTTAGTAACAAACGTAAAGATACTTTCAACTTTAATGGAAATGCGGTAAAACTGCGTTCGCCTGGACAGCTATGGATTTTGGTTGACTTAACATCTGCTGTGAAAAGGGGATGCTAAAGGAAACCGGTCACTAGTTAACTGGGAAAGTGGTTAATCGGAAACACCCGTGGTATCCGCGGCTCGGAGACCTCCTGATACTCGTAGCGGATCGTGCCATGGAGCTCCCCCTAAATCCTCTGGTCCACGGGGTTCATTTCTGTGCGTCTATCTCCGTGAGCATTTTTGTTATGATCGGGTTTAAAAAAGGGCCGGGTGAATGAGTCGCCCTCTGACTCATCTGTGTCGTGACGCTCCAGCCAATCAGTGGCCTGCCGTCTGCTGATGTCACATTGTCTACTGACGTCAGCTCGCTTGAAGCCTCAGTCGAGTAGGTACCAAAATACCTGGTACCGGGTACTAACGCCTAAAGGAACAGTATCAATAGCAAGGAAAATCAAGTCGAGTAAGGCTGAGTAGGTACTAGTGGAAAAACGCCAGTAATTATCATTTGTCTAAAATTAATAAGACAAATATGATGTGTCATGTCATAAAACCAGCAGTTAGACCGGGAGCATAAAATTATCATACAGAGGAGAAACTCGATAAATCACTATAACTTGTGTCTACAAAATTTTTTTATTTATTGAAAAATAGTCAAAATGTAAATATTTACTTTCATATTTAATACAAACGTGTGGAGAGAAGTGAGAGGATGTTGACTTGTGATGACGTCTCAAATAGTTAAATATTCAACTGTTGGAAAAGATCTTAAACCTTAGAAAAATTCACTCCAGACTCCTGAATGCCAACGGAAATTCCATTTATTAATTTGAGATAATTTTAAATACTATTTCATGATTTAATACCGTATTACAGATGTAGGAAACTGACAGGCAAATATTGGACTATTTATTACAGAAATCCCCGTTTCCACGGGTCTGCAGGATGATGGGATAAAGAGATAAAAGCATCATCTGCCTGGGTGTTGATTTCATAAAATAGTTTTTGTAGATGTACTCAGTCATTTCGTGCGTTTCCGCTGTGCCCTCAGCTCCCCTCAACATCTCGGCCGTCAGCATTTTGCTTCACCTTCCTGTCCAGCATCACAAATGCTGCCAGTTGATGCTTGTCCCACAGCTTTAGCGGTATCCCGCAGAGACAACTCGGAGCAGAAAACACATCCTATTAAACACTGTTGAGTGCACAATGACCTCATGAGGACAACACAGCTCCGATTCTCCTGCCAAGGATTTAGTCATGGTAAACACATAAACCTCAAATTAACCTTTTCATAGGAGAAACATCTGAATTTACTTTAGAAGAGGACGCCTCAATGAGGGCCCAACGTCATCGCGACCACCGATTGAAAAATGACCGCAGTGCAGTAGAGGAGGGCCCTGGCTCCAACATCTCCTGCCTCAGTTCCTCCTGCTGAACGGAGCTGACAGATCGATAAGGAAAGCACTCCCTTCAGAGGACGGGAGAGCAGGAGAAGGTGTGTGGGACTACGTGTCCACCATCTGTCCTGCGGACTGGCATCAATGAGTGTACAGACGGACACCCGCTAATAAGCTCAAACAGGCAGCAGTAAGAGAAGCCACATGAGGACACGCTGCTGCACGCTCACGTCACCGTTACTCAGGGAGAGCACACCAGGTCACAGACAACTGCAGACAGAAACCCGCAAGCACACACCCATGTCGCTGAGCTGCCAATCCACTTGTTTCTAAAGAGTCTCACTAATGTTTGTGTGAAGCCATCAGTAATAATCAGGACAGCTCAGCAGGAGCCACGGTTCAAATATATGTAGGTCAATGTGAAGCATTCACAGAGAATGTCCTCCTTACTAATTTTTAAAACCAGAATTCATATTGGATGGCTTATCCACAGATCTAGTTCACAAGGTGTGGCTGAGCCAATTCTCCTTTAGTAAGTTCTTGTAAAATTAGCAGGGGCGACTGGTCATTAGGGGCAGGTGGCGCTGAGCACCCCCTGGTGTCGTCAGAAAGGACTGCATGCAAGCTATGCTATTAATTCTCTAAGATTATCTACAATATTTTCTTGTCTGTGAATAAAACTTCCTCTTATAGAGCACATGATGACTGTGAGGACTGTCCTCCCTGGTTATTGGTCTCCTCTTGCTGTTTCAGGCTGTTTCCTCCAGTTCACGTGATTTTGAAGCAGAATGGGGCTTGAAGCCTGAAGCCCCACTAACAACGTATTTAGAAGCTCAGAGCTGATTGGCTGCTGCTGATTGAAGCACTGCTTCACAGAACCGGAGCGAGTCGAACAAATACCAGCTAACAAACAGTTAAGAATATAAATATTAGGTCGATTACTTACGAGTATGAGTTTGAAACTCTTATTTTAGCGGAGAAAATTCAAGTAAGTAGTTTGAACCCCATCTATGATATTTTTATTTTATTTTATTTATTTATGTTTTTCCGATCGGCTCTCTCCAAGGCTCAACATTTTTACGGGATCAACTCCTATATGGTTGTTATAATGTTGGGGCTAAAAAGTTGTGCACTCACTTTACTTTGGAATTTAGTGGCGTCACTAGACCTGAAATAAAATATATAAAAGTATTTACATCTAGAAATGCCACTGAAAATTATGATTAACCTGGAGAAACAGGGATGCAGCTGATAACATACAAAAGTGAGGCAGTGAGCAGATAACACATTCTTCAGACGTCTGAGCTAAATTGAATTCCGTTGTAGTGATTTCATGATTTACACTTGCATTGTTCCATCAGCGACATCGACCTTTCTTCCACTGTGACAAAAACCGTGTGTGTGTGTGTGTGTGTGTGTGTGTGTAGTAACACACAAAAGTAACAGAATACAACAGTAGACACTGAACACTGTAAACCAGTTGTCCTCTTTAATGGCTTTTGCGTTTGGAGTCAACTAAATTAAAGCAGAAGTGCAAATAGCCTTAAATGAGCAAACATCAAGCACAGAATAAACAAGAACTTACGATCCATGTTACTTTGACACATTTTAGACGAGGTAGAAAAACTGACAAAATATTACGCTGTTTTCTTAAAAACAAAAAAGAAGTAAATAAATAAAGATTATTTTCAAAAAGTGTTAACGTTAGATAAATAAAATACTGAAATAATGATTAAAAACAGAAAACGTCTGAAACTACAGCATGTGTTCAACAATGAAAGAATTGTTGCATAACTACGTCCAGGTTCAGACCCTGGGCTACCAGGGGTCGAGGCTAATGTACAGGAACAGTGTTTGGACGTTATAACGACCGATAGGAATCTTTTCCTTCGGGCTTTTCTGGAGGCAAAATTACTAATAAAGTCTGTGTAATCCAACTTGTTATTAATGCTTATAACTACAAGTCCACTGAGTCTTTCCTGGGACATCGACAAACTGGCTTTGGGGAATTGAGGGAGACTCCACCTCTACAGCAAGTGCACTGCCGTCAACATCCGTTTCTTCTCCACGAGTGAGTTTATCAGCAAGAACCATACATTGATCCCTCGCGTTCAGTGGTGCCAGGGTCACGGTCCCTGGATTAGTGGGTGAACTCTCCATTTTTGCCTTCTTTTTATCGCAGCCTATAAACACAATTATTTTTTAGAAACAGCGGCACGTCAGACTTCTCTATTCGTCGAGTACGAGGGACAAAGGCACGGATCCCGGGCTGCTTATTTAAATGTGTTCTTATTAATCAAGGAAATCCTGTGTAAAATCACATGTCCATAAGCAGTAAGCAACTTTATATAGTCACGATTAAGTGATTTAATGTGTTTTCACATCTACGGGCAAATGATGAGGGATGGACAGACGTCTCTCCGTGAAAAAAAAAATCTCGACTTTCATTTTCGACATTTTCTGAAGCACACGAAGGTTGTTGTTTTTTTAACCTCCAATTTTTTTTTTCCTTCAGTGGCCCTATAATACTCTTCCGTACTATTTAGTTAAAATCCATCCATAGAATTTGCTCATTGTCACAAAATTTCAGTATAATTTATACCTTAAGCAATATTTGCCTCGTAATGACCCGCCCTACTCTGCCTCTGATTGGCTCAACAGTCCAACATAGACATTAACCAATCAAATCCACGAATGCAGCGAGTACGAGCCAATTCGAGTCAGAGTAGGGCAGGTCATGGCTTCATCACTCTATAGGTAAAAAAATGAGTATGGCGGTGCATCGGTGGGGTTCGGAAGAGGGTGTACTTCATGCTGACTGAAAAATAAGTGGATATACTCCGTATACCAGTGTATATCCTGGATTACACCAAGTGCCTTTGCATCCAGCTGTCGAAAATTGACAGGCACTCTAAAGAGCCCCCACGAGTATGGGGGCCCTCTGGTGGTCCTCGGGGCACCTGCAAATGTTGCATGTATGTCGGACCGGCTCCATGTTTGTGTGTGTGTGCCAGCATATGTGTGTTTGTTTGTTTGTTTGTGCACGTGCGTCTGTGTGCGTGTGCGTCCACGCCACCCCAGCCCCCCACCCCACCACTACCCCCGGCCCCCACACCTCCAGGTAAGGTACCTGCAGTATTTTTATAGAGAGGCTGATGATAGAAAGTCATACTCGGCTCGTCAAAGCTCCACGGGTTGTTCTTTGAAACGCAGCTGCAGATCCTGGATAAAGTGACAGTCACACTGAAGAGGATGATGATGGTTTCCACACCTTCCTACAGACATTCCTACATTCTGTGCATACCAGCGGAGAGCTCTTCTATGCACAGAATAGATGTTGGCGTGTCAGAACGAACGTGTCTCAAATTAACTTCTGCTGGGCGAGATGAGTGAGAGTATCAAAAGATGCTTGTGCTCCTGCTCATTGGCTCGCCAGTTGCTGAGATACAGCCCAGAGGACAGCAGCCGCGGTTCATTCAAGTTGAGCGTGAACACTGGTGCTCTTTGATTCAAATGGGGTCGTGGAAGGTGAAGCAGAGGACGAGGAAGAGGTAGATTTGATCCTTCATGCTGCTCACTGTGCGGAGAGATATCAGTGAAAGAGAAGCAGTCAGCGATGAACCCTATCATGGATCTGTTATGTCAGTCAGTCTTTATGATTTTCCATCAGTTGTGGTTTCTGGAATGATGCCATCTCAATAAGAAAGCAGCAGCAACAAGGCTGGGTTCCCAGATCTGCATTGTCCTCAGATGAACCTCCGATCGCTGCCAAGAACGCAGCAAAGTTTCTAGGAGTTAAAAGCGAGTTTAGAGCACATCTCTGGTTTTCAGGAACTTTAACAAAGGAGCGATTCCTCAAAGGACATTTAGGCAAATCTTCTGCTTTTGTGCTGTAAGAAAGTAAAAAGGTTGAGATGATAGTGTGCTGGGAGGGAGGGAGGGAGGAAAGCCTTTATCATTCATTTTTTCATTCCTCTGTATCTTTAAAAAAAAAAAAAACGATTTCTCTGTTCTGTACTGGAAAGAATTACAGCCATTCAAAAAAAAAAAAACGACTTAAATCCTACATCAGACTGAAGTTAGAATGACGAGAGACAGCACTGTTTAACTTTTATCAATTAGATGTTTAGACATTCAGATAAGAATGTCTTACTAAAATCTTACATTGCCTTATTTTATGGTGGTAGTACTCGTAGTACAGAGTCAGAAGAGTATTCAGTACTTCAATTAAAAACCAGAGGAAACTGACATATAATATATAAAGTTAACACACACCGTGCCGCCCTGATGAGTTCCAAGAGTTTTTGGACTGAGCTTGACTTGCTGCAAAGGCATGATTGATGTTGTCCTGGCGTGACTGCACGAATTTATGAAATACAAGTTTCAGTGTCTTTTCCAAACAATGTGCAGTGCGCTCATGAAGCAGCTGCAAGTCTTAACAAAGACTATGAAGCTGAAGCAGAGGATACGCTAACGTGTTAGTTAACATCAGCTGGATAAAGATAAAAGATGATCGGATTCATCAAACAGGAAAACCACATAAAAACCATTGTTCCAAAGAGAGATTGTTTGTGGCTGTAATCATTTCCTCTCAGTTGAAATGTGTTAATGTGCCTCCTGGCCACAGCAGGCTGCATTCGGAGGGTTGGGTGTGTTTCTAAAATCTGGCTCCGTGTTTTGGAAGAGGTGAAAGGTTTCGAACACTCTGAAGAGGCCACCTACAGGTCTACTATTCACTCCCCAGGTTTAGTTTATGAGGCAAAGAAAGCGGCCGGATTGGGCAGAAAAGAAAACAAGACTTTTAACGGGAGCTTTTCTAATGCCGCCCCAGAGAGATATTCTATTTCAGATCTGGTCAGAGTCTTTACTCCTCCAGTTCAACCTGTGCTCTTCATTTTGGAGCTCTTAAAGAATTTCGCTCTGCGATTAATAAAGTCTTTTCTGTTCTTGCTGACTGAATTTGGTTTGTTTTTACAGGTGCGAACATTAGAAACATGTTTAGTCTGTGTGGGAAAGCCTCAGGACGTGTCCTAATACTTTGCTGCACAGGGGCACATGTGAATCCCCCAGAGGGTGACAGTGTGTGCAGTGGTTCGCCCCCTGTTGCCTCACGGGGAAAACTCCTGGTTTGAAGTTGCTGGTGAGCCAGTTGTTCCTGAAACATGCTTGTCGGAGTAAACATTGACTCCAGAGCGGCTGATGTGTGTCTGGCTGCTTGTTATACCTGTTCGGGTCCTCTTGAGACCAGCTCTGGATGCACACACTCACAGCTGATGACAAAAACATACAAACCACAACTCAAGTGGAACAACACCGTCTGTGTTTTTCTGTCTGCAGCTACGTATTTAGCAGATGTTTTAGTTTAACTCTTCGGTCATTTTGCTTGTTTTTGCTTGTTTTTTTTTTCCACATATGCTTTTTTTTTCAGCCTCTTCACAACTCGTTGTCATGTTGTGGTCCACAGTCGGTAGTTTTGAGTCTTATTTAGTCTTATTCTTATTTGTGACTTTGTATCTCTCAAAAATAATCCTATACATCTTTGAGGTCATGTTGTATTTTGTTTTGGTTGTTTTGTGTCTTCGTTTGGTCGTCTTGCTTCTCTCTTTCTCGCAGCATCTCACATTCATGTTATAGGGTTTTCTATTCCTGCAGCCTATATTTTACATATGGGGCCTCACGAGGCCCCTTTTCTCCGCAGATCTCTACACTCCCGCTCGCTGGGCCTCTATAATAATGCAATGTGTAGGGTTCAGGCATGGAAGTAGTGAGGAAACAACAGGCAGACATGCTGAGCGAGCAGAAAAAAGCTTCCAGACAAAGTGAAAACGTGCTGAATGGTTAAAAACGTCAACAGTTTTGTGCCCCTGAGGTAAAAAAACCCCCAAAACAATTAAATACTTTTTCAGGCCTTTATAATCAGTCTTTTAACAATTTCATTATATCAACATATAGTCATATACTGTAAAATTGTACATTTGCATTTTGCATCATGTTGCCTTTGGATTTTAATTACAATTAAATATGTTAAGCAACCGAAGCCTTTTGGAGCCAATCCAGATGCTAATCTTTTTGATTTATTGCACTGAGATTATTGAGTGTCTCCCTTCTGCAGGTGTGAAATCACTGTGTTCATCTACAATCTACACCCTACTTGTTTTGTGCACATCCAGTTTTTATAGAACAAACATCATGTGAACCGCGCCTTGAATAATGGCGGGTAATCTACAGGCACTTTATTTTCCTTTCGTGGATATATTATAATTAGACTCTTGGAAAATGGAGAAGACTGAACGTGCATTAAATGACAGCTCGTAAAACACCTCCCAGACACCAAGACAGCTTGTTTTCGTGAATAGATCAAGTTTTATGAGCTTTCAGACGTCATCCAGGACAAGATTTCTTCCCAGGAAAAGACAAAGATGATATGGGTCACTGAACTCCACAAACACAGGCCAAGTCGTTCCAGATTGTAATGTGTGTGCTGAGCTGTTGATGCAGTTTGGAAGAGAAGAAATGCATGCTTAAAGGGTACACCTTCTTCTCCGCAGTGTGCCAGTCCGATTCACGCTTGGATTACTTTCTGGTGAGTCAGGACACCTCGGACACACAGACTCTCGCCATCACCATCAGTGACCTTTCACACTGACATTCACTAATAAAACGATCACTCCTCCTATCAGACAATGGAGCTATAACACATCACTGCAGAAGGATTCACATTTCATCACATTCTTTAAAAAACACAGTGGACACTCTGCCATAATATTGTTTGACCAAAGCTGCCGAACAGGACAAGGGAGACAAAAAAATTAAATTAATTAAAAATAATTGTGTGGTGATGACTGGTGATGAGTGGTTTACACTATTGCCTCACAGTGAGAATAACCCTGGTTTGAATATGGGCCGAGCCTTTCAGATTCAGATTCAGATTCAAACAGCTTTATTTATCCCACAGGGGGCGATTCATTTGCAGTTTCTCAGTGTGTACATTTACATACATGCACGCATTCAGTCATCAGTCAGTCATCAATCAATCTGTCAGGAATTAGCATGTGACATAGGGAAATGTCAGAACACAAGAAATTAATAAAACCAGATAAGATAAGCACAAAACGAGACAATAAAATGTTAAGACCAGTCATAAAAAACAAACAATGATAAGACAAGGATAATGTCATTCAAGTAATTTATGGTAATTTAAATCCTAAAATGGGTGTGGTCTGTGTTTATGAGCGATATGGCAGAGGGAATGTGAATGAATGAATTTGGGGAACATAATAACGTCTATCTGAAGGCACGAGAGAGAATTCCTTAGACAGAACCTGGTCTGCTTGGCTCGTGATTCGTTTTGCTTTTCTAGCGACTTGTTCCTCCCAGATTGGGCCCAAGTCCCTCTGAGGAGTTCCAATAACTTTGGAGCACACTTTGATGACATTATTTAAGCTGTTTTTATCTTCCACAGACAGCCCGTTGTACCAGCAGGTAAAGGAAAAGGTGAAAAGGCTTTCAATAAAAGAAGAAAAGAAAAGAAAAAGAAAAATGCAGTTTGCATGTTTTCCAAGATGGCTGCCACTGAGACTACCTGTATTACCTGAGCATGCTGATTCTGAGCTGCCTGAACTAAAGTTTGGACTTCAAGAGTTTGTCCAAAGACTGTGAGAGGAGAGTGCCATCAAAGGGTAACAGAAGAGACGGAGCAAATCAAACAATCTCTGAGCATTGGTAAAATCGGCACGCAGCAATCACAGATACTCATGCTGAGTGAACAGGTGGACAACTTCCAAAAACAGTTTTGAAAATAGGAACAAAGAGCAAGACAGGAAATAGAAAACCTGAAAGAAGAAGCGACAAATTGGAACAATACTCACACATAGATGATGTGATTATCACTGGTTCAAAGACCAAACGCTGCTCTAATGCAGACGCCACAGCCTCCGCTGATGCCGGCATCAGCAGGCTGAGTTGGAAACGCTGGAGATCCAGGTCGTTTAGTTCCCCAGTGGCCGGGACCTGCCCGTTTAAAGCCGGCACATCGTGGTTTGCCACACGCTCTAAAACAACCAAACGCATAGCAGCCTCCAGCGATCATCATACGGTTTATCAATAGAAAATACAAATCCGAGCTACTGAAAGAAGGATGCAAGCGGAAGGAGACCGATTTTTACCTGAATGAGTACCTCACAAAAAAAATATAAAAAATGCTGACATGGTTATCGAAGCCCGCAGGCTCAAGAAGGAAAACAAGGTCAAGGCAACAAGGACAAGGAATTGTAAAGTTTTCATAAGACTTATGGAGTTTCACCGGAGAAAGACAAGGTGATTTCATGAGTAATCAAAAGAAATCAAAGAACTGGAGCTGTAAGAGGAAAATAACTGAAGGTCCGTCTGTCACCTGCCGTCAACTTCAAAGGTTCTATTGCACTTTATTTTAATATGGACTGTGACTTCGCCAGCGTCTATCAGAGATGGATCATCATCACTAAAGTGACCTGCTCTATAAGGTGTGGAACTTCCCCTTCTCTATGTTCTCCAGTGACTTATCCCCTTTCAATTTAAACTTAGGGGCGACCGCCGCCACAGGACGACTGCCGCCACAGGACGACTGCCGCCACAGGACGACTGCCGCCACAGGACGACTGCCGCCACAGGACGACTGCCGCCACAGGACGACTGCCGCCACAGGACGACTGCCGCCACAGGACGACTGCCGCCACAGGACGACTGCCGCCACAGGACGACTGCCGCCACAGGACGACTGCCTCATTTGTTTTGATTTATATAAATGATTTAGCCATGTCTTGCAAATGTTTGATTTAATAGTCTGATCAACAGTGCGAATGATGAATTATCCTCTATTTGTAAATGGTAAATAAATTAACACTGAACATGAGGAAATGCAACTTTGTGATCTATTTCAACACTAAAAAGATTTATCCCAAAGAGCAAGTGGAATTATTCATCAATGGCACAAAAATTACGCAAGTAAAAGCTACAAAATGTGTTTCCTTCTTGTACCATTTATGTTAATGTGTGCTAAATAAATAAGCCAAACTGAACTAAACCATGTTCTCCTTGTGTAGTGTGCTCCTAGTGTGTGTGTGTGTGTGTGTGTGTGTGTGTGTGTGTGTGTGTGTGTGTCCTGTGATGGGCTGCTCACCTCACCTGTCCAGGTGAACCTGCCGTCACACTGTGAGCCGAACCAGACCAGGACCTGTACAGGATAAAGGGGCGTAGAGGATGAATGGATGAATCTCTTGTATGATTTCATTCCGATGTGTGACAGTTTCCCATCACTTCAGATTTTACTGAAATAAAATGTTATTAGTATTTATGTTTCTCTCATTCTTGTGGCATTCATGGTGTCCCACCCTCGATCACTTTCTCTGAACATGGCGGAGAGATGTGAGTTTGACTGCTGCGCTGATCAATAAAACAAACTACACCCAAATGTTGGCGTGCATGTGGTGCACCCATCCCTACACCCTTGGCTTTTGGCTGGGAATCAGCCCCGAGGAGTTGACAGAAGGTAATCCCCACCATGTGAGGCCTCAGCCCCAGTTTGGAGGCGGAGTGTGCTTCATTCAAATCTGCCGCTGCTATAAAAAGACGGTAAGTTGCAAGAAAACCAACTTCAACCCACATCATCCTGGCACAACACAGGACTAAATCCCATTTGTCACAAGTGATAATGAATACTATCAAAGCTGTAAAAAATGCACTGGTGTGTTTGGTCCTTTTGCCCAGGTTCCTGGTGGCAGCTGTCATGTTCTGGCTGCTGGACTTTTTATGCATCAGAAAAAGGGTTTTGTTCCAGATGAAGGAGCAGGAAGGAGACACCATTGATCCTCCTCTATGCATATCAGATTCCAACCGGCTCCTCAGCCTGGAGTCCCTAAAAGCTGTCTGGCACGGCCACAAACTGGACTTCCTGAAAGAGGCGCATCTCGGCCGCGGAGCTCCGAACACTGAAGTCGTGGAGCTGCAGGATCACCGGCGCGCTCGGATCCTGGATTTCGCCAAAGACCAGAGACCGCTCATCCTCAACTTCGGCAGCTGCACCTGACCTCCGTTCATGGCGCGTCTGAAGTCTTTCCAGGCTGTGGCGCAGCATAACGCGGACATCGCGGACTCCGTGCTGGTGTACATCGAGGAGGCGCACCCATCGGACGGCTGGGTGACCTCGGACGCGCCGTACCAGATCCCGACGCACCGGTGTCTGGAGGAGCGGCTGTGCGCAGCGCAGCTGATGCGCCTGGAGGTGCCCGGCTGCCACATCGTGGTGGACAGCATGGAGAACTCCTCCAACGCTGCGTACGGAGCTTATTTCGACAGGCTGTACATCCTGCAGGAGGGGGTGATAGTCTACCAGGGGGGCAGAGGACCGGAGGGATACCGGATCACCGAGCTCAGAGACTGGCTGGATCAGTACAGAGAAAGGCTGCAAAAGTCCAACAGTTTAGTTATTAATGTGTAGATTGTATTCCTATTTTTTTTTAGAGCTGCTATTACAAGAACAAAAAGTTTTTCAGTATTGTCTAAGTTTAGATTCATGTTTGTTTGTGTGTATTTATTTTTGGTTTGATTCTGGACGTCCTGTCGGATCTCCGGAGAAATCCCTCAGGTTAGTTTGTGTGTTTTCCTCCTAAAATGATTCAGCAGGCAGGATGTTGAGATGAGCATCACTTTACTCCTCAGTAATGTTGTGAAGTTCGGTTTTTAAAAGGATTGAATCCACGGAGCCGACACTGATGTTTCCATACTGAGAGCTCAGTGACCGAGTCTTTCTCAACCTCATGGCTGTTTTCTGTAAATATTCCGTTTTTACGGAGACCTTTTTCACTCAATAAAATACTTTGATCTACTCCCGTGTTTTTGCTGCTCACTAAATATTTGGATTTCTTTTGTTATTGCTGCTTGCGATTTGGTTTTCCAATAACATGATGCAGTGTCTATTTCCCTGTGATTGGGTCGAAGGAAAGAATGAATGTTTAATTTCCTGCACGCCGGGACAGAGCAGATTCCTCTCCAAATCTCTTCTGCAAAGAGCTGCGACTGGAGAAAAGCAGACAATTCCACCAAATCCCCTCATAACTGCAAACATCTCCAGCCTGCATGGACGGGTCTTTCAAACTAGAATTTGGTTCAATTCTGACTGCTTGAGATTAGATTAAATCAATTCATTGAAAAGCGAAGAAAGTTATTTTTCTTTTCCTAAGCCAAGGGGCCAAAGGTAAAATTCTATTTAGTCCCTAACGTCTACCCTGCCCTGCAGGCTGGTTCATTCTCGGGGAATGTTGCATCTGCCTTTAAAAGTGTGGAGTGATTATAGGTGTTTGGTTAATGCAGCAAAGAAGCCATCCTCTGCAGTCCACTGCCCCTTTCTAAGCATCTGACCTCTTGCAATTAAATGAGGATAATCACACTTTATCCTATTATGCTGAGGGATATATCCACCTCTCAGGGTCTAAACGTACAAATGTTTTCAAGGCTTAGCACATTGATCCCACAACAGGAAAAAAAATGGTGTTAGGAGTATCCAATCAAGCTTTTAAATACTGAAATACCCGTGAAAGTGTGCATTTATAGCTCATCTGTCTTTTCCATTAGTTTTAGCCGGTCAGGGAAAATGCATGACTACTAAAGATGCGATCAAAGTCATTCTTTAACTATTTTTCGCAGAAAATGATTTTATTCAGCTTTACAAGAAATCATATTAACTCAGAGGAAAATCCTTAGAAAACGCCAGTCACAACACGATGAATACACAGCAGGGGGCAACGCTTTAGAGACAGATGACTCAGGAAAACATAATAATACTGTCAAAACCTGTGAGCTGACACATGCTCCGGTTCTTCACTGCTGGGATATATTGAGCTGTTACATCCAGCGAGAGAGCGAAGCTCCAACTGGGTTGTGAATCACTGTCGACACAACACAACAACACAACAGTCTTCTGGAAACTTTGCACACAAAGATTCTCATTGTGTTTGAAGCGTTCGCAGACCTCTGCTCTGACAGAGTTGCTTCATTTGCCAAAAATCTCACTTAATGTTGAAGTGAAGTGGGTTTAATGTGAGTGACGATGTGAGAAAGCAGTTGGCACAGACCGGGGGCCTGGAGCCCCAACTCACCCCCCCCCCCCCCAACCCCCCCACCCCACCCCCACCCGCTTCCCCCGGACCAGAATGCAGCTCGGAGGAGGCCCCCCGCAGCTCCCACAATGAGCCTCTGAAACAAAGAACAAGGCTGAAATATATTTATTGGCTTGACACCAAGCAACACGAGGTCAACAGTTAGAATTACTACAATAACTAAATGACTTAAATGATTAAAAGAAAAACAGAAAAACCCTAACGTCTAAAACTTCAAGAATGAAGACGTCATAACTGTTAATTATGATGTCAACAGTTCTCAACTGTAGCTTCAATTTTGTGATTTATTAATCTTTGATTTGGCTGAAAATGACAAAACTGTCAAACTGTTTATGATTAGATTGGATTAAATTAGATTACATTACACTAGATTAGATTGGATTAGATTACTTTACATCAGACATTATTAATCCCACATGGGGATATTCGGTCATCACAGCAGCAGTATCACATTGCACAAAATAGTTAAAGACAATATAGATACACACAGAAAAACAGACTATGTATGTAAATAGTTTGTGATATATGAGTTGTATTGTGAACACTGTAGCCAAAGTTACCCTGGGAAAGTAATCCGATTACTGATTACTAGTTACTCCTTCAAAAGTAACTTAGTTACTTCACTTATTACTTGTTATTAAAAGTAACTAAGTTAGATTACAAGTAACTTTTTAGTTACTTCCAGCAGCTGCAGACCCCCCCCCCCCCCCATCCCGATCTCAACGTAAACACTCTGTTCTGATCACCACCTGGCCTCCTGCTGATACATATTTAATCTTTGGCCTCTATGGTTGTTTATGGCATTTATATCTGACTCATAGTTTTATTATCAGATTTTTACTATTAATGGTATTTATTTTCCCACAGATGTAGTTGTTGTCTGCAGTTGCATTATTTATCCATTCATTTATTTGCACCACCTGCTCGATGCGACCTTTTAATTGCCCCCAGGTGGAACAAATAAAGTCTTTCATTGATTGATTGATTGAGAAAAGTGGGGGCTGATCGCAATGTTAAGGTTTATTGATGACGTTGGTTTGTTCCCATTCTTTTGTGTTACCTGAACGCACCATTAGAGCGAGTTGGCCTGTGATTGGCTGAGAGTGGAGAAGGGGGCGTGTCAGGTCAGACTGCACGCACTGCAAGCATGTGTGTCAGTTTAGAGGAGAGAGAACCAGGGCCCGTTCTGTTTAATGATAAAGCTGCTTTGCAGAGTATAGTAATATCGTAATATATAGTAATATAATAGTAACGCACGTGCTGGAAGCAGTAACTTTAATTTGATTACTAGTTTGGAAATAATAACGTGTTAGATTACCCGTTACTGAAATAACGGAGTAACGCGTTGCTAATTAACACGTTACCGGCATCACTCATTGTAAAACACTGAACAACAGTTAAAATGGCTAAAGCTGCGTCAACAATGTTTAAAACAGTTTTAACAACAGTTAAAAGAACAACAAGAAATAAAAGTCGAATAAGTCGAACAGCTAAACAACTGCAAGCCGCTCAAGCAGTCAGTATAAACTAAAACATATCATATCATAGATGTAACATGAAGGAAGTTTATAAACGGTGTTGTCTTCACATTGAAGGTTCAGCGCGTGTTTCAGTGGCCGACTCATTATTTGCTGGATATGGGCAGTAACGTCTCTTTTGGTCTTAAAGCTGCAGATTTATGGTTCAAGTTAAGAAAAACAGAATCTCTGTGTTTTCTCTTCTCTCTCCTCTTCTGTGACACCATGCTTAGTGTTTTCTTTCTTTCTTTCTTTCTTTCTTTCTTTCTTTCTTTCTTTCTTTCTTTATACTAATTTCAAAAAAGAAATAAGAAATATCTCTGAGATTTCAGGAATGAAAATACTGAACTATTCGGGTCCCACTTCTTGAACAGGTAAATGTTTTTTTCCGATCACTGTAGACCAAACACTTTGATATGGAAGAAATGTAAGGATCTGACTTTGAATGGCTGGATAATCACCAGGATTCACAAACTGTGTAAGTCATCCATTCATTCAGACTGAAAGATAAAGCTGCACCATGTTTAGGTTTCAATAAAAAATACTTCGTTGTACCTATTGAAACACTTTGAAGTTGTAAGATATAACCTTGTTGTACATTTCAGGGTTTGCTTGTTTTTGTTACCATCAGTTGGGAAAATGTATTTCAAAAGAAGTTGACTGAAATCAGATTTTTGTCATAAATCTTTAAAATAGTCTTCACATTTTCCACATTCTTCTACAAATCAATTAGTTTTTTTTTCAAAAGATAGAAAATGAGTCTTGTAGGTCAAAGGGACAAAAACAAATTTCTGTTCTTATGAGAAGTTTTCCCTTAAATCCTCCACCAGGTTTATTGTCCTCGATGTGCAGCAGAACTTTAACGTTTAATTAGTTTGAAGATCTGAAGGAGGAAATGTGGTTACAAGAAATGGTTAATGGCCCACGAAAGGGTTCATCTTAATGATAACTTTTGCCTTTTGCAGCAAAATAAAATGTTGGGGGGGGGTGAATCACAACTTCGTGGAAGTCAGAAGATAAGACTATTTCCTCTATAGAAACAAAAGCAGAAAGAGCAGAGCGAGTTAAAGTGTGGAGGCTTCTCAGTGACCCCACTTCACTGCTCATCTGGAACACATTGAGCTCACAGGAGAAGATTTATGAGGAGCCGACAGCGGATGGAGGGGTACCCACCTGAGTGAAATACAGCGTCTGCACCCCTCAACACAAACAACCCAGTGAAACTCGGTATTCTTTCCATGTGTGATTTTCCATGAGCAGAAACAAAGGGTTAAGGGTCCAGGCTGGGAGCGAGGAGGGTTAACTTCTGCCGCTCTGTTTTGTTTTATGACTTAAAAGGAGCAGAACAGCCCCACTGAGGGACTCCGGTCAGCTTTCAAGGTGAAGGCCCCCCCTCTCCTCAAGGGTCATAACTCCACAAATGAATGTGGTGGGGAGCCAGGGGCCCCAGCACATACAAAAAAAAAGGTTTCCATGAAACCAGCATGTTCAGCTATGCATTAAACAACCTTCTCTCGACTGATAAAAATAAACTCACGGGGGTCGTTTCAACCGTGTGGACATTTTCCAGCAATCCTGGAAACCACAAGCGCCTCTCTGAATAAAAGGTTATATATGTGAACTTTCTTTACTGTCACAAACACTCATCAACAGAAGACTGTAATCTAAATGCCACCAAAGCTACACGAGTGAGAGAGTCGCATGCTGTTTACCGTTTGATGGAGCTGCAGGTCTGTCGCTGCTTCTTCAGGTCAGCGATCTGCAGCAACACAGCAGGAGGCTCACAGACATTTTCCAATAAAGCTCAGAACGCTTGGATGGAGCACAGCAAACAGCCGATGAACTGAAATTGTGCAGCATCAAAGTGGAACAAGATGTGTGATGTTGGACATGCAGCTCATCACCCAGAACAGAGCCCGACACCCCCTCACATCTTAATGTACGCAGAACCTTCCTGAACACTGACGGGAAATCTGATCACCTATAAACCTGCAGGAGTCTCTGATTGAACGGTATAGGGAATGAAGAAGAACAGGGGTGTCAAACATATAGCCCGTGGGCCAAAAGTGGACTCTCTCAGGGTCTCATGTGGACAAAGTGTGTTCACAGTACAAGGAGCATATTGCCAGAATGTAGGTACTGTGGATTTGAGGGGTATACCCTGAGTAGTGCTCACAACCCTGAGAGCTGAAGGCTGGTGAAGCATGAACCATGAAGTCACGTTATCATCGGAGTCACTTCAGAAAAACCTGCTTTATGACTTCATGACTTTCTCCTGTGAGCTGCACCAGTCTCATTTTGTTGACCAGGCTTTGTGAAACTTGAATTAAATGTTTCTCAATGGGGGGTTTCTGAATATACTCATTGAGCAATTCAGATCTAAATGGACGGTGTGTCTCTCTCTCCCTCTCCTCTCTCTCTCTCTCTCTCTCTCTCTCTCTCTCTCTCTCTCTCTCTCTCTCTCTCTCTCTCTCCCTCCCTCTCTCTCTGTATATCCTGTTGGATGGATGACACCCTGTGGTCTTGTACTGGGACTACATGAAGCTGAGAGCTCGGCTGAGCCTGAACCTTAAACGATCAGAACGCTTCAGTCTGTCTCTCAGCCGGAGACCAGAGAGTGGGAACGACACTCTTCACATACTTTCAAGTCCAAGAAATTATGTTTAAAGTTAGAGAGTCGTTTTATTTCGGTTCATGATGGAGCCCCAAGAAAACTGACTGTCTTCTCCTCTATACAAAGATGTTTCTGCCTGTTTCCACGTGACGAGTGAATAATGACCGGCAGATCAGTGTGTCGTTATCCTGCATGTTTTAGAGCTTTTTAACAGTCAGTCAATTATTTTCACCTTTTCTGAAATGAATTATAGACCGTCAGAGTGATTACCGATATTTACGATCGAAATACCACACGCTACATGATCTGAAATTGTTGACTTTTAGGTCATCTTCCAACATTTCCTTTCCAGTGTGGACCTGATCATCATTTTAAATCCTTCCAACATGCTGGCCATCGTGTTGACAGGGAGCATTGAGTGATGTGATCTATCCTGCTGGTTCTTGTCGGGACTCTCGTTGCAACACTTTGAATTATTTGAAGAATCTTTAAGCAGTTATTCGGACACCCTGAAGTTACAATAGTCTACTCTGGAAATAACAGATGCGTGGATTAGTTTTTCAGTGTCACTCTGAGTCAACTTGTTCTAGAAACATTACGCAGGTGAAAAAGTCCTGCAGACTTATTTAATGTTGGAGTTGAGGGATTAGTTCTGGTGAAAAGTAACTCCCAGGTTCCTCACAGTGGTACTGAGATTTGTGAATGTACCTAGAGGGAGCTCAAGGCTCCAGGTGTGAGTTACCTGGCAGGAAGACTATTAACATCCTGTCATGTGATGCTCACTCTCTCTCTGGGTACGTCCGAATTGTCCCTCCTATCTCCTTAACTATCGACTTTTCCTGAACCCCGGAAGTCTTTTGTGTGGCGGCCATGATAAGGACTGTCCGAATTCTCAATAAGCAAAGGAAAGGAGGCGTGTTGCTTCCTTTAGAGCCTCCTTTAGCTTAGGAACCACTGATGCATCGTTTCGCAAAGGAGACCAGCTCATGCTCCCCCACAATTCCTTGCGGCGACAACATTTAAAGGGACCCGCTCATCCGAGCGTTCAGGGAAACTCAGGATGTCGGAAAAAAGGAGCAGATCATGTAAGTTACCAAAGCAATAATCTGCCTTGAACAACTTTAAATTATATAAAACTCAAATGCACTTTTTGTAGTCCATTTTCGGAAACTTGTAGTTCTTTACCCACCATGGAGGACGTCACTAACCTGGGCCGCCGTCGCATTATCATCATGATGTCGCTCAGTGAAAGTGCTGTCCGACTGCCACACCACTGTGATCACCTTTCACTAACTCCTTTAGGAAGCCTTCTAACACCTTTCCGTAACCCTGTGACGTCGTCCACAGGGTTAAGGTAAAGTCCATAGATAAGGAGATAGGAGGGACAATTCAGACGTACCCTCTGTCTGTACTGAATGCTATGTGCTAGTAAAAAAAACCACACAAGCCATTTGTTGGTGTCCTGCGTCCTCCTTAAAGTTTCCTGGGGTCACAATATACATACCATCCAGTATTTATATATACGTAGATAATTTCTCTCTCAAGATGTTTTTACACACCTCCGTGGGTGTGGAAGTAGTTGTGAATGGGTGAATGTGATTAACAGTGTAAAGCGCTTTGGGGAACGCTCACGTGGTGGAAATACACTATATATGTGAAATCCATTTACCATTTACTAAATATTATTACTTTCAGTTCAGAAGCAGAAAATTACATGTCGTCCAGGATTTTATGTGTTATGTGGAATTTGATCCAGTTTTACAGGCTCATCCTCGTCTACTTGGCAAACCACACAACAGACTCCCCAGCTCTGCTAACCGGTCTGGACATTAACCACCTGCCGTGTGACCATTCTCAAACACAGATACGACAGGAGGTAGAAGAAACATACTCTCAGATACTCCATTGATATATCATGAAACATCCAAATAATAGTCATGGAAAGAAAAAGGCGACGGTACGTCGTTCCCTCGTTCTGAAACAGGCGAAGCCTCACTTAACCACAGGATGGAGACAGAGACTACTGCTGTCTGTGTATCCTGAGGACAAGCAGGGACACATGGTGGAGCACTAGTTAGCTGCCCTCATGAAGGACAAGTCAGGGCCGGCGGCTTTTCACGAGTTTTCCATGTTCTCCCTTTTCCAGATCTAGTTCATGTCTCAGCTGATTATCATTGAAAGAGGTTTGATGCAGCTTCACCGAAGAGCACTGATGTTGTTGTGTTCATACCAGAAATGACTCAGGTTTGCGTCAGTTGTTTTTCACACAGTAAAGTTTCTGATGTACTATTTCAACTTGTCTTCGACAAATCTGACATGGGATGAACACCTGTCCTGGATTTACTGTTGTTCCTCTACATCAACTGGAAAAGACTTTAGCTCCAGTAACCCTGATCTGTGTGACACCGCGATAGATGAATGAATGAACGAATGAATGAATGAATGAATGAATGAATGAATGAACGAATGAATGAATGAATGAATGAATGAATGAATGAAGGGATGAGCCTTAAAGAAGATCTTATCTTGACTTAAAGTTCAAACTTCAGGTAAAAAAGCAGCAAAAAAAGCAAAAAAGCAGCAAAAAAGCAGCAAGATAGTTTGATTTGATTTGATTTGATTTGACTTGACTTGGTAAGTTTATTTCTGACGTGTACAAAACAAAACAAAAACCAATAAATAAAATAAAAACACAGACAAACTTAACAGAGCAAAGCAAGCACAAAATAAGTATCTAAATAAAAGTGGCCTGACAATAGGTATTAGGAAGAAGCAAAGCTTATTTACCTCCACCCCTTCTCCACCTCAACCATCAGTCTTTCATAGTTATTTATGTACAAATTTATCAACAAACTCTATATATCCATTTGTATATGGATATATAGAAATTTAGTTGAGCTGATAATAATGAAGAGCCCTACCCAAGAAATTTATCACCGCCACTGCTCCCATCTCTGGAAAAAAAAAAAAAGCTTTGAGTATTTGTAGGAAGTTAGTTGTTTATTGCTCTACACATTATTTGTGTTGTTCAAAAATATACCAGTTCAGTGACTTTTAGTATTTTTGATTTTAAGAAGAGCAAATTTGTATGATCTCTATACCAGGTATTCTAAATGATCCCTCTTGCTCTTTTTTTGTAGAATTGATAGTGGTTGTAGTGAACATTTCTAAGTGTTGCCCCAGACCCCTGCACAGTAACTTAGCTATGATAACACCAGTGAACAGTATAATGTGCGGGGTGATTTGTGGTCCACAATGTGTTTTACTTTATTGAGCACCGATATTTTTCTTGAGATCTTGTTTTTTATATTGTGTTTTAAGTGTGATTTCCAATTTATGTTATCATCAATTATGACTCAATATACTGTATATCAGAATAACTACAATAATAGTGATGTCAAACAAATAAGTCCCTATAGAGGCACCCACAGCTCTGCAGCCACATGTGACTCTACAGCACCTCTGTAGTGGGTCCATGAAGCTTCCAACAAATTATATGTACATTTTTATTTTATTTTTTTAATCTTGTTTATATTTCACTTTTACACAACAGTCTATATTTTTAAATGACCCTTCTCTCCCAGTTGAAGGTCCAAATGTTCCATTTGAAGCAGGGGTGTCCAAATTCTGTCCTGGAGGGCTCCGGTCCTGCATGTTTTAGTTCTCAGCATAGAGGCACTGCTTTTATTGTACATCTTTATTTGATTGATTTTATTATATATCATGCACACATGGGATCTATCGACGCACGCTGCCTCTCACTTCAGCTGAGAAATGTTTAGTCTCCATGTAACAGGCGACCAGGCTACTCGAGAGGGGTGGACAGAGGCAAGGGCACACAGTTCACCATCTTTATTGATACACACACACACACACACACACACACACACACACACACACACACACACACAAACACCCTTTTCATGGAATCCTACTGTGTTTGTCCTGCTGCAGAGTGCTCTGTCTTTGCCCGTCACACTTTTCTGGCTCTTCCCAGAAGGGTAGGAAGCCAATCAGGCTATTGATGAGGCACGAGTGTGCCTGAAGAATGACGATGAAGTAAATCCAGTCAAATCTGAGGGTTGTCCCACCTAACTCCTTAACTATCGACTTTACCTTAACCCCTGGATGACGTCACAGGGTTAAGGAAAGGTGTTAGAAGGCTTCCTAAAGTAGTTAGTGAAAGGCGATCACGTTAGTGTGGCAGTCGGACCGCACTTTCACTTAGTGACATCATAATAATGCGACGGCGGCGCAAGTTAGTGACGTCCACCATGGTGGGGAAAGAACTACAAGTTTCCGAAAATGGACTACAAAAAGTGCATTTGGGTTTTAGATGATTAAAAGTTGTTCAAGGCAGATTATTGCTTTGGTAACTTACATGACCCGAGTTTCCCTGAACGCTCGGATGGACGGGTCCCTTTAAATGTTGTCGCCGCAAGGAATTGTGAGGCAGCATCAGCTGGTCTCCTTTAATAAAGGAAGCATCAGTGGTTTCTAAGCTAAAGGAGGTTCTAAAGGAAGCAACGAGCCTCCTTTCCTTTGCTTATTGAGAATTCAGACAGTCCTCATCATGGCCGCCACACAAAACACATCCGGGGTGAAGGAAAAGTCAAAAGATAAGGAGATAGGAGGGACAATTTGGACGTACCCCAAGTCTCCTCCCTTTGTGTCTCTGTGTGATTAAAAACAAGAACAAACAGATTCAAAAACAGTTTTTAACCCCCTGCAGTCATTTTACTCAACACTACAAAAAAGATCTGAAACAGATAAAACTAGAATGGTAATAATAATAATAATTATAATAATAATAATAATAATAATAATAATAATAGTACATTTCTCTGTATAAAGCACCTAGAAATGACTGTGTTGTATTCGATGCTATATATATAAAGTTGAATTGAAGTTGACCCAGTCCCGGTGTACCTGTTCTCGTTCAGTTAGCTGGGATTGATCCAACGCCCCGTGACCCTGACCAGGATTATACAAGATGGATGGATGGATGGTAAAAATGTCTGCTTTGGTCCTCAAGGTTTCAGAACTCTGACCCAAAGAACTAAACTAACTCCATGTGTCAGTGGAGGTGAGGCGAACTTTGCATTTATTGATTTTATTAAAAGCAACAGACACCAAAACACTGTCTGGTTTCAATACAACAATAAACTGAGAATAAATACTGATTAAGATGGCATGCCCCAAGCCTGTGCTCTTCATGTTCACAGTACAAGTCAAAAACTGAAACGTAATCGTGATTTGTTATGAGCACAATATTTCCACCCTGGTGGACACGGGTCGCCATCTCACGCCGGCAAATAACCAATAACATTTGTGAAAATATGTCAGCACTGAGTTCAGGGCTCGAAGGTGAAATCCCTGCAAACACAGACAGGGAGGATAAATCCTGCAATATCTCACACTGACCAGCTCACAGAATGATGAATAACTATTTACGCTACATGAATAAAATAATCTGATTAAAGATAGAAAATGATTAGCCTCTAAAACTGATCATAAAGTGTTTATATTAGATTTGACATCATCGTCTATAGTTTTTAAAGCAACAGTAGAATCCACCACCAGAGGAATCAAGCAAACACAACTGAATGAGCATTTTGTTTGACATTTTAAGACAATTCTATGAAAATTTGTTCTAACCGCCATAATTTCAACCATTTGCACGTTACCTGCACTGTACAAACACAATATGTATTCTTTAACACATGGAAACTCACTGCATGTTGTGAGGAGACGGTTTATACGATAACGAACTAATGAGTTTATTTCATGAATCGTCTTCGATCATTTTGTGTTTTCTTTTGGTTCTAGATATGTTTGAATTGGCGTCATTTGTTTCATCAGCATTTCCAGAGCCACATCATTATATTCTACTTTAGAAAAAGAGTTTAGAATATATGAACCATGTTTTTCATTCTGACGTGAAAAACATCTTCTAACCTGATGACGTCTACAGGTTAAAATCGGCTTTAGTTTTCTTCACAAATACAAAGTCTGGAAATAAAAGTGGCACTCTTCAAAGTTTCCAACAATAGTTCCTACTCAATGACATTGAGGTATCTTTATATTAAAACACGAGACTAAGAAATATCACATAATGACATCTTGTAAGATTCCTCAAAGTGCATTGGGGGAAAGTGTGTTTGTGAGGTTGAGACTAGATTTACAATCCGATGTCCTGCTCGTCCTTGAAGTCCAGTAAAAGCTACATTCAAAATATTCCAGCATCTTTCAAACAGTCAAAGAAGTCCATGTTGTTATATTTAGACAGTCGTCTCCATGCTGGGGGGGGGGTCATGTAATCAGATGGAGGTGTAGTGTCTCCCAAAGCTGGTGAGTCTAATCTTTTCTGGCAGGATGATGTGTACTGAGTGCTCCGGCTCCTCCTGGCTGCCTCCGCTTCCTCTCAGCAGGTGTTCCCTCTGCTTCCGAACAAGCTGGCTGTACTTGGCATTGGACAGCCACGTCTCGCAGCGGCCAAAAAACACAATGCCCGTGGTGCCCAGGATGATGAGGCAGGTGAGCAGGGCCAGCATGCCGAAGCAGACCAGCTGAGCGCGGGTGACCAGGACCCCGGACGAGTGCACGGTCTCCTTCAGAGTGATCTTGAGCAGGTCTCTCTCGGCCGGTCTGAGGAGTTTGTGGAAGGCGTGAGCGGGGAGGGAGTAGTGCTGCGGGCTCAGGGCAAACACTCGGTGCTCCGGCCTGCCGGCCTTCAGTCTGCTCCTGGGTTTGTGCTGCAGGGAGCACGTGGGGCCTGTAAACCCCTTCTGGCAAACGCAGTGAAACGTTCCATCGGATTGACTCACACAGGCGCCCTGGTTGGCACAGGGCAGGCCGGCGCAGGCGGACAGGCTGCTGGTGTCATTACAAGTGAAACCAGTGAACCGGTGTGGACAGACACATGTGAAAGCCAAGCCATGGTTTGTGCAGTTGCCACCGTTGAGGCAGGGGTTCGGCTGGCAGCTGTCAGAGCCAATCTCGCAGAAGGCTCCAGAAAATCCGGCGGGACACAAACAGGAAGAGCCGTCGGCGTCCGTGTACATTCCTCCGTTCTGACAGGGAGATCTGGAGGACAGAGCAGCAAGGTCAGTTTATCTCAATCACAAGCATCTTTCATCCTGTGATCAGGAAGCAGCAGCGAAGCAGCAAACCGGTGAGTTCCATCCCCTCGCTGTTTTCAGACATTGATCGGACACTTTGTCACCTCATAATTTGAGGAGTCCTGCAAAGCAGTGTCCTCGGCCCATTATGATTCTGCTCATGAGACGTCCTTCATCTGTTCCCACCGAGGAGCTACGTTCCTCAATTTAGTCATCGCATATTTTTCATACTGATAAACTGTTGCTGGAGAAATTACAGGTTGACTTTAGGGAACAGAAATATCATGCAGATCTCAGGGCAGAGACTGTGAAGCTTCAAAACTTTGAATTGTTTACATTAATTTAAGAGACGTGATGGGAGGCCTGAACAAAAGAAAGAAACCACAGCGCCCGGTCATTGTCATTGTTCCTCACAGCTTGTGAGTGCTGTGACTTCGCGTTCAGGCCCTGCTCAAAACACTTCTGCAAAACATCATACAGATCGTGAATTTAAAGAGCTAAAAACCTTTTTATCAACATTTTTCAAGGTGCAACATGAGGAAGCTCAAGTGACTTTCTTTTATTATTCTGTAAGATCTGGTTTTTGGAAGACTGATCCAGGAGCAGTGAAGTAGCAGCAGACTGAGTAGATTCAGACTCCTGCACCTCATCCGGTGGTTTACAAGTTAAGCCACAAGCATCCAGAACAATGATTTTCTTCTATCAAACATTCAGAAACGATTTATGGACAAAATGGAGGATCACAATAATAAAGAAACAATAATTTCAAATATTTTTCAGGACATCATCTAATAGAAAACATGAAAGAGTGAAAACATGATAAAAGTGATATAAGGAGTGTATTTTAAAAAGATTTAGTTTTGAAGAGGTCTGTATACTTGTATTATCTGCATGATGTTTTTCTTTCTGCTGCTTTTCTTCTTCACTTTGTTCAGTGACACTGCAGCAAGACACAGACATGAATAAGTCCTTAATAACGTGCAAAATCTGGACTTTTGCTTCATATTTGCTTAATATTTTCTGGGTTTTTTGGTTTAATATTTGTAGATTGTGAATTTTTTACCTTTCTCATGTTTCAAATAAAAAAGATCTGAACAGAATATTTTATTTGCAATACGGTATACATTTAATCTGCTAGGAAGATCAATAATTTTGGTTGATGACAATATGGTGAAACACATGCATTAATAGACTGTAGTCATAGCAGAGTCCGGGAATACATAGTTATTGATAACACAGGAGAAACTGGGTTTTAAAAAAGTGTCTATCGTCCATAATTCGAGTTGAAACTAGTGAATAATTCCATTGATTGAGACACCGACTCCTTCGACAGTGATATTGATGGATGTCAGGAGATTGATTTCAGTCTTTTCTTCCTGACTAATGAAAACCACTACAGTTCATTTTCTGCTTATTAGAAATCTGTTACCATGGAGACAAATGAAGGAAACCGCAGGCTATCTGATCAGCACGGTGAAAGCCTGGGGTAAAAAGCCCATCGATATCGCTAACAGTAATTACACAAGTTGTAACACACAGTGAGTCCAAAGAATTATGGCTCTGGCATACTGTCAGACTGTGAGGAGCTGATGAATGGAGTCTTTTGACAGAGCTGAATTCTTCCCGAAAAGCAGAGAAACAGTGAAAATCACATCGAGGATTAGAGTGTGAGAGCTGGAGGAGAGCCGACAAATCTCTTTTCGTGAACTACCATAGGATATTGAATTTGAGGTGTGTGTGATTGGAGTCAATAAGAAGAGCAGAGAAGAACAAACAGAGGAGAGAGGAGGGCTTCGCCAGCTGGCTGATCCCTCAGGGGCTTTTGTATTCCTGATTGGCAGGAGAAAGATTCCCGAGAGCTTCACCTTGTCAGTAAACCAACAGCAGACAGGATGTTATGCCGCCTCAAAGCAACCTGACTTCTTTATGTTTCAGGCAGCCTGTTCCGTTGGAACAATCACTTTACTCGGAGGCTGCAGAGAGTGCCAGGCTCGTTTCCAGTGGTGTGGAGGCCTCAGAAGGTCATTTTCTCTCAGAGGAACGGAGGGCTGAACAACATTTCATTTTAAGGTTAATTTTATTTGATTGCTGCTCATCAGCCCCTGAACCTGAACGTTTCAAGCAGGTTTCCCTCCAGTGACTTCAACTGATCCGATAACTTCAAATTCCATCAAACTTTACAAAACATGTCAGCACCTGATCCAACTCTAATGTGTCCAGGAGGGAAACAGAATCTGACAAATTGTTGACCTAACTGTTCTGATCTTCATCATTCTGACCGTTGCATCGTTCAGTTGCAGAGTCGTGACCTACATGGTTCTGATTTTACATCACTTTGATTGTTGCATCTTTCTGATTGTTTCATAATCTTCCTTGAGGTATCGTTCTGATTGTTAGATTCTTCTTACACTGTTGCACCTTTTCCTGCTGTGTTTCTGTGTGCCGTTAGCCCCATTCAGAGTTGTGTGACAGCACCAATAAAATCATCTCAAGCTGCTCTGAAATAAACACGATAACCGTGTGTGCTTATCGGTGACATGCGGTGAGGTTCCTGCCTGGCGAGGCACTGGGTACTGATTGCATCAGAATCAGATTTACAAATATCGGCCCCCCAGCAGAGTAGATTATTCACTGTTTGATCTGCAAAGGGTTATGTTCCAGATCTCAAACCAGCATTCTTTCCACACACAGAAAAAACACTTTATTAATCCATCTGCTCTCTCCTGTGGAGGGTCGCGTTGTGCTGGAGCCCCGGCGTAGCACGGGCGAGGGCAGGATGCACCCTGGATAAGGTCGCCAGTCTATCACAGGACGAAGACACAGAAACAGACAACCACACACACTCACCTTTACAACTCGGGGCAATTTAGGGTCACCACTTAACCTCTCATGTATTGCTTTTGGACTGTGGGAGGAAACCCGAGTACCCCGGAGGAAACACACACACACACAACAGCAGCAAACACGGCGCTAAGAAGCCACACCACTGCCACGCCTGCAGGGAAGGTTCCCACCGGACTGCAGAAAGGCCCCGGGCCGTACTCCGACCCATGTCCTATACACTGTGGGGAGAGACTCCAATCCACTCCACTCCACTCCACCATGCAGCCCTACTTTATTAATCCCAGAGGAAAATTCTACACAGTTGGCCTCCACAGGATAGAATAAAATATGATTCAAATGAAATATTAAAACATCAACTAAGAATAAAATATTAAATGAGAAAATAATATGTGTAAGGAAGTATTAATATTTACAAGGCAAATGGTTGATAAATATATACACAGTGAATGGCTGGACAGTAAAAACTATCAGCTGATCCCAGTAAACGAGCCAGTCGGTGTCCATTTACTGCTGAGTCTGAGAAAAAAACTGCATATTGGACCAAACCGAGTAAAACTCACCGACACACTCGGAAGAAAGAAACCAAAAGTGATGAAAATAGTTTCAAGATATTAAAGAGGAAAGTCAATGAAAACTGGAGCCCCAGGCAGCATCCAAATAGTGAACAATTACTTATAAATTAAGTTCATCTGCAGATACTTCTGAGGAAAAAACCCTTAATGATTACCCCCTACTGCGATTGAAAGCCCAGTTTACTGTAGACAATAGTTTCATCTTGGATGTATAATCCTACATGGAAAGCGCGCGGCTTCTTCCACTGCAGCTGCAGGACAAGAGTCTCTGGACACACAATCGCCCCCTACCATGAGGCAGAAGAACTCCAGTCTAAAAAATGTTGAGAATTTTAATTAGAAAAGCAATCGGGATGGTTTAAATGGAAAATCGGTTTATGGTTCAAACCATTGGACAGATATAATTATTTATATTCCTTTATTTGTCTGTCCGCCTGTTAACGGGATCGCTCAAAAACTAATGAGCTAATCGTCATGAAAATTGGAACACCGATGTATTTTGATTAAAGGAAGAATCCATTAAAGTTTGGTGGTAATCCGGATTAAAAATAATTGTTAAATAGAACATTTTTACTTCACAATATATTGTATTATCTTCAGTTCCTTCAAATTATGAAACAAAATCAAATGATCACCAAACTACATAAATGAACGAAGGCAGTTGATCTGGATGTGAAATATGTGTCATTTCCCTGTGTCCATGTCTTCCTTCGGCAGAGGTCAGAAATCTCTGACTGC
Organism: Lipophrys pholis; assembly: GCF_963383615.2. Classification (NCBI taxonomy): domain Eukaryota; kingdom Metazoa; phylum Chordata; class Actinopteri; order Blenniiformes; family Blenniidae; genus Lipophrys; species Lipophrys pholis. The sequence continues at coordinate 24,052,866 of NC_137633.1, forward strand.
TAGTTTTTTATGGTTTCCATGATGACACACGAGGCTCTGCCTCCCCTGCCTCTAATGACGTCACTGCTGCTGAGGCACCGTCCTTCCATCACACAGTAGCCCCGTTTAGGATTTACAAAGCAAACAAACAAGAAGTCTGCTCTTCACCTTTCAAATCTGAAGGATTTCTTTCTCAGCCTCTTTCAGGTCAGAGTCTTCACGCAGCCTGTGACACTTATTCCACCTCTGCACCCTCACACGCTTTGTCTCTGCCGTCTCATGAGGCCAGGATGAAGACGGCGATTTGACAGATTTTTGCTCTGCATCTCGTGCTGCCTCTTCTGAGGACTTGAGAAAATCTGATCTCCTCCAGTCGGTTGACTAGGAAACCAGAGCTCCTGCAGCCTGGAGAGGATTTTTCACTCAAGAGGCAGTGCAACACTTCATCTCGCAAATGCTCTTTTTCTCCCTCTTTTCTTCCTTCTCCGTGGCGTTTAAACTCGTCTCCGTGATAGCCTGTGTTTTACTCGTGATTTTATCCTACACTTACATGATTGGTGTTTATTTCAACAGCTCAACCCTGACTGCAGTCTCTCCGCCACACGTGAAGAGTTGATTCAGTCTTTTCAAACACTGGATGAGACTAATGTATTATTTATCATATCATTTCAAACAGAGTGTCCTGAGTCTCGGACGATGGAGAAAAAAAAAAAACCTGCTGCACAGTTTGGACTATATCCATCAGTGAGCAATGACAGTGTGAAAACGTGTTTTTATTAGCACTTCATTCATGCAAAGAATATAAAAAGGAATGTTACAGCATTTGGTGTAGTGAAAGGATATTTCAGAAGTGGAGAATTTGTACTGAAATAAACACTATTTGACCACATTCATACACAATGAAAACATGGTGGAAATGGTCAAACTGACCAAAATCGTACAAATTTCATCTTTGCTCTTTGGATGCAGTAATTCAATTGGGTGTGATGAGTGAAGAAAAGAACCAAAGAAAAGCTGTTATAATGAGAAGCGTAAACAGAAAATATATTTTATACATTCTAATTACCATGAGCCGAGGAGAGAGAGAAGAAAATGAAAGGTTTGGAGAAGTTTTCTCATCTGATGAGGGATTAAGTAGGTAAGAAATGGTGCTACAACATAGTGATCCCAGTGAAGCAGGACGTGCAGGTGGTTCTATAACATCCACGTTGGGCTGTTTGTGTGTTCGCTCTGTGAGACAAACACATGCAAAGTGTTTGTTTTGCACTGCAGCCAGAGGAAGGAGTTAGTGCTTCCTGTTGACTGCAGGACTGTTTTCTGTGTATTGACTTGAAGAGACGCCGTGTGTGTGAGGAAGGATGCATTTATGATGCTGCTCAGGTGCGCACAGCCTGCGACAGTATAAAGGAGCACTTTTTAACATGAACCTGCACAATGAGCCGGGCCGGCTGAGAAACTACTGCATCCTCCAGTTTACACGTCCTGGAAACTCAGGTTTAACTGTGTGAGTCTAAATCATCCAATAGTGTGAATTGTTTCTTTTCTACTGTTGATTCGGGGAAAAGGCTTATTTTAACAAAACTGTCAAGGTGGCTTCAAACAGGAGTCAACATGTGCCAGCCTACCGTGGTTTCTGTTGCTCACATTCTTTCACCTGCATTGTGCACAGGGGCTGTTTCAGCCGGCTGGAAAGACTCAACAATCCATTGATTATCGTCACTAATGGCAAATTAAAGCCGATGAGGCTGTAATTACGAGGAGGGTTTCAATAAAAACTCACCCTTTTGTGAGGCCGAGTCCTTTCTTCAGGTGGCAGTTTTCTCCTGTGGAGCCACTGGGGCAGATGCACAGGTACCCCCCCTCTCCAGTGTCGATGCAGGTGGCGTTGGTAGCACAGGGGCTGGATGAGCACAGACGGGTGTCTGTGGAGGAAAAAATGCTGTTTTTAAATCTCTCTCTCTCTCTCTCTCTCTCTCTCTCTCTCTCTCTCTCTGTTTCTCTCCCTCTCTCTCTCTCTCTCTCCCCCTCTCACTCCCCCCCCCCTCTCTTTCTCTTCACCTTCCAGCACAGAAAACGGAACTGAGCGTGTCGTAGCACACAGCTCACCGTGCACCGTGCACAACAATGAGAGGTCAAACTGAGCCAGCAGCTGAAGAAAATGTATTCATTTTAATATAATCCTTTTGTTTCCTGCTTTGCTTGAGGCTTGGCATGTGTTTTTTATTTTATAAAATAAGGTTCATTGGTGCCACAATAACCAGAATTACTACACAAGAGCTTGATTTAAAAACAGCATATACTGAAATAGAAATGTGACTATTAGATGGTTTAAATATCCACATTTAGTCATAGGTAGAGTTACAAGGTTGTGAAAAGTGATTTATGTGTTAAATTGAAAGAAATTAAGAAAAACTATTTTCATCAGTCTTATATTTCTTCTGGTTGGAGTTTGGCTTTTGAAGTCCTGGCTGATAATCCAGCCGACTGAATCCTTCAGAGGCTTCACTGCACGCCAACCTGTGACTCACTGTAACCTCACATGTGGGGATGTGGGGGCAGAAGGAGATAGCAGTGGCGTCTGGGGAGTTTAATGAGCCTCACCTCGGTCACACAGGCTGCCCACCCAGCCGTCCTCGCACACACACTGCCAGGCCTTCTCGCAGCGGCCGTGCAGGCAGCCGGGGAACGTCACACACTGGTCACAGTTTTCTCCCTGCCAACCTGGTTTACACCTGAGAGGAGGAGGAGGAGGAGGAGGAGGAGGAGGAAGAACCATCCGGAACTATTAATACACCACCAATGTGTCTAGTTCAGAGTGTCCTTGGGCCAAAATTGGCCAATCACGTGTCGGTTTTTTTCTAAGTTGTTGATGATTTAACTGGGGGGTTTATTTGGTCCCTAAGCTGAAATGAGTCAGACAGCCCTACTGTAAAATCAATATCAGCACGAGTGGAAAACAATTATTTCCGGAAAGTTTTAGCGGAGATGGGGCCAGCTGTGTGAGCAAGCTTTAGTGTTCAGCAATTTTAAACAAAAGACTAATTAGCGGTGGATTTGACACAATGCAGCGCCACAAATTACTGGCTGGATTGTGATCGTATTTATTTGACAGAGGACATTTCACTGGTCCAACACTTTATGGACATCAGATTACAGGAAGCTTCAGGGTGCCATCATCATCATCATCATCATCATCATCACCATCTACCTCACGTCGTTTAGTACCTGCACTTTCCTGGTTTCTCACAAAAACCATTTTCTTGGTCGCAGCCTCCGTTGCATTCCCAACCTCAGGGACAGACAGGGACAGAAATAACAAAAACCGTAAAGCACATGAGACATTCAGAGGCACGAAAAATTCATCCAACTGCTCCGGGAGGAGTTGGATTCATTACCACAATGTGAAATTACCTCTGACGATGCTTGTCACGACCAGAAATAAGACCACCGCTGTGAGACGCATCGTAATTTCCAGGAAGACGCTCTTTGTCCTATAAAATGCAAAGCAGGTGAAAACGCACAAGGAGCTCCTCTGTGGGGAGAAGCGACATTTTATCTGCGAAAAATCACAATTTAAAAGTTCCTTTTTCCGAAAAGGAAATAAACCAGGGGACCCACGCTGGATGAACGGAGCTTTTCTTCTTTTAATTCTCAGATACCGTTGGAGGAACCGTAATTGGGTCGGAGAGGAGAAGCCCACACAATGCAAAGCTGAATATCTCGTGGTGAAGAACCGACGCACCTGAACCACACGCGTCTTTCCCCAAAGGTATCCATGACGCAAAAAGCGGAGAAAAGCCTCACATTCACCCTCAAGACGCGAGCGTCAAGTTCAAATAAGAATTATCTTACTTATGTCGCCCCTCCGCTCCGTCTCCAAACGCCTCTCAGCATATTTGGGTTGGTTGTTTTTTTTCTGGCTCTCTGCGTATTAATGCGCTCAGGTGTGAGGTAGTCTGAGTCTGAGGAGGACCTGGAGAAGTGATGGGACTGCTGCTGCATCAAGCAGCTCGCTCCTCCCACATGATGAAGGAGCCCGAGACCACACGGATCTATCTATCTATCTATCTATCTATCTATCTATCTATCTATCTATCTATCTATCTATCTATCTATCTATCTATCTATCTATCTATCTATCTATCTATCTATCTATCTATCTGTCTATCTATCTATCTATCTATCTATCTATCTGTGCTCTTTGTTCCACCGGTGGTACTCCAGTACAAACAGGAAAGCCAAATTAAAATAATTAGACTACATGTAGTGGTAAATATTACAAACACTTAGAATAACACATTTAAACTAAGTGTTATAATGCATGTTCGTCTCTCGGGCAGCATCTGCTTCACGCTCTTAGTGAGCAGTGTAGAGAATTGTAATTTTTATGTGTGAAACTATAAACAGAAGAAGGAAGCATTAACAGGAAATAGTCTTCATAATAAGAGTCAACATGTCTCCGTGGCGAGCCAGCGAACAGCTGATCAGGTCAGTTTAAGAAACCTGAAATCAACAAGCAGGACTGGACAAAAACTCCATGAGCATTTACTGAGCGAAAGTAACATTTTACCAAAGTAAAAGCAGCTCCACAAAGAACATTTCATGTATTTCTGGTTTCTTGAAATCATTTCTGTTCTTTATTACTCATCAAAGAGAAAGGGTCGATGAATCAGTGTTCTCGTTTTTGAAGTTTTTACAGGGAACAAATTTCACCTGAAAATTCTCTTGCACTTTATTCCAGTCGTATAAAAGCAGCATTTTATCTTTTACATTTTGTCCAGGAATTTGCACTTGTATGCGCTATTGTATGCTGTTATTTATATTGAATCAGTTTCAAATGTTTTAAATGTGAAGATGTGACATCTGTGTGTGTGTGTGTGTGTGGGGGGGGGGGGGGGGGGGGGGGTAATTGATGAATCCTGATGGCAAAAGCAAGACCAACATATATTAGCCTTCATCCAACTCACACACCTGCACAGGGATGGGCTAAAGTATGCACACACACACACACACACACACGCACACACACACACACACACACCTTCGTCTCACGTATCCTTCCCAGGGGCAGTTGATGAGATTTTCCTCGCCATGATTTTAGCCCCTTTGATAATGACCTCCACCTCCCTGATGTCACTGAAGCCGCAAGATGAAAACGGCTCACACGTCTTTTGTTTTGAAGTGTTGATCCATGTGAGTCGGATGAAACCTGGAGGCTCTTCTCTTCTGTGTCGGGCCGACACTGACGCGGTGAGAAGCAAATTGAAGTGGAAGCAGGTGGACAGAGCTGCCTCCGCTGCTCCAGCAGAGCCAGACTGTACAGCTGCACAGAGGCGAGGGAATCGGATCACGCTCCTCACATCCGATATCATCTTCTCAGAGGTCTCAAGCATCACATCTCTCTGTTCAATTTAGTGTGAGTGGTTATTTCCAAAATCTCCAGAGAGCAAGCTCCCAGCCGCTCTGGCATTCTGCTGGTGACGGAGGAGATGGCATCAGACAGCGGCTCTAAAGAAACGTCTATCAGCTTCATCAACGTGAAGGAGTCCACCCTCAACTGATTTGTTTGTACTCACATTCGTGTGTGTGTGTGTGTGTGTGTGTGTGTGTGTGTGTGTGTGTGTGTGTGTGTGTGTGTGTGTGTGTGTGTGTGTGTGTGTGTGTGTGTATGTGTGTGTGTGTGTGTGTGTGCGTACCATCAAGAAACATTATTCATCCAACAAAACAAAAGATCCAAAATAGCAAATTATTCCTGGTTTGACACAAACAGAAATCTGCGAGCAGCTTTGAGCTTTGGAGGCGAATATGCAGATCAACAAGGGGCCAACATGTCAATGATCAGCACATCTAATGCTCTTAAAGTCCTTGATCTGAGTGATTATGAACAGTTTCATGTTTTAACGGACCAAATATCATCAGTTCACAGTTATTATGTTCATCACTTGGCCGTGTCTCTCCATTTGCATTTATATGACAGTTGTAATGTTCCGCAGAAAGACTTTGATTTCCAGTGATTATGCACCCACAGAGAATGAATATTTCCCCCGATGATACCATCCGTCAATGATACGACAGTCGAAGGAAACATTTCATGCCGTAGCAGCACAGTTTAGGTTTGCATATGAGCCGCACAGATCTTTTTCATTTCAGATGCACTTGACAGCGAAATGATTCAATTAGAATTCCCCGCATGCTCAACAAAGATGGGAGGAAAAGTCCATCAACAGAGCCTGAAATCTGATTAAAGGATTTCACATTCAGCTGACATATACAGCCGCCGTGCAGCAGGTTTCAGTCCTTGCAATCAGACTCTCCACACGTAACGCGGAGCAAACAGGAGTTGAGCAGTGAATCCTAAACACAGCTGGATAATAAAGGTGCTGCTGCTGCTGCCTGCTTCCACTTTCCTTCAGGTGGATCATTACTCACCACGGCTCATGAGGCTTCTTCAGTTCACGCCAGGCAGAACGAAACTCACTGACACACGGAAATAAACCTGTAAGCTGTCCTACAAAACACACAGTTTAATGTACTGCACATTATGTGTGTTGTTATTGCAATAAAAATGAATTAAACTTGAGAAAACACCTTTACTCTATAAAAAGGCTTTACAGCTTCTTATGAGTATGATGTTTTGATTCTGTTTTTCAATTTTATTAAGTTTTGGACAAAATCACGATCGTTTTCAACTGGAACAGCTTCGATCTGGATGAATTCAGGATTTCATCCCTGGAGTGACTCAGCAGGAGTTTATGATGATGGAAAATCCATCTGAATTGTTCACGGCTGTATCACCATCAATCAAATGTCATACAATTTTTCAGTCTTGTCTCTCCTGTTTTGTTGCCCACAGCCCCGCAGTGCCATCCTGGCCTGCAAAATGATATTCAAAATTTAAAAATGACAAAGAAAACGTAATATTTTTTTTTTCAAATAGTCACTCCTACTTCTGACGTATCAACTGTTTTAGAATTAGAGTCTCAGCGAGAAGACAAACCTGGGACAAGAGATGAGTGATCTGCAGGGAAGTCTGTCACAACAACATCACTAGTTTTAGCACTTATTTATTTATATATATATATATATATATATATATATATATATATATATATATATTTATTCCTATGAGAACGTTTTTAAGTGTAAACGCGCACCTTTGATTTATTGATTCATTAACACACAACTCAATAGTCATCTGTGTTGCCACAGTTACCCTGAAAAAGTAATCCAATCACTGATTACTCATTTGAAAACTAAGTAACTTAGTTACTTTTCTGATTACTCATTTGTAAAAGTAACAATTAGATTACAGGTAACTTTTTTTTAGTTACTTTCAGCAGCTGCCGACAACACCCCCCCACGGTCTCGACATAAAAAGGACAACCGGTGTGCTGATGACTGCCTGGCCTCCGGCGCCCTGCTGATTCATACCTGGTGATCGAGTTGTCTGTTGTTGCGCAATTTATCTATTTATTTATTTGCACTGCCTGCGCTGTGTAACCTTTCAATTGCCATCCCGGGGCCAAATAAAGTCTTTGATTGATTGATTGATTGATTGATTGATTGATTGATTGATTGATTGATTGATTGATTGATTGATTGAAGAACGGGTGGGCTTCCTGCCAATATATCTTTTTACTCAGGAAAATTACAAAAGTAGTGTAACATCTCTGCAGTTGTGTTCTTGTTGCAATGAAAAGGTTTATTGATGATGTTTGTTGGTTCTGATTCTTTTGTGTCACCTGAACGCACCGTCAGAGCGAGTTGGCCTGTGATTGGCTGAGAGTGGAGAAGGGGGCGGGTCAGGTGATGGTGCAGAGACGTCATGCACCACGAGCCTGTGTGTCTGTTCGGAGAAGGAAGGAGCCCGTTCTGTCTAATGATAAACAAGAAATTCGTCCTGCGGGACGCGACAACAGTAATACACAGTGACTTGTAGAAGTAACTTTAATCTGATTACTGGTTTGGAAATAGTAATGCATTAGATTAGTCGTCACTGAAATAAGTGGTCATATGAGAGTAACGAGTTACTAATTAACGCGTTACCAGTGTCACTGACAGTAATGGCAGCACATGAACAGAGAAAAACCTTTCTGAAGCATGTATTCCTCTGCAGGAGCTCGACAGTTACAGTCTGGTTCTGCTCATGTAAAAGCAGATGAACATAAATAAATCTTACAGGCAGTTTTATGTTATTTCTTTTCATGAATTTTATTTTTTGATTCAGATGTGCGTATTTATACTGCTACAACAATTTGGTATTTAGTTTCCCTTCTGGGGTAAATCAATCAAACAGTGTATCAATCTGTAGAGCTGTCTGTCTGCATGTATGTATTGCATTACAACAACAACAATGGGTAATAAATCAAATAAATATATTTTTAGAAAAATAATTAATCCTAAATATTAAAACTTTGAGAATTTATTTACAAAGAGAACTTTTCTTCCATAAAGATACTAAGAGGGGCTATAGCATGAAGAAGGATGGAAAAAAGGAGATGGCAGCTTTTCATCCTGTTCTCATGTAACAACAACAACAACAACAACAATAATAATAATAATAATAATAATAATAATAATAATAATAATAATAATAATAATAATAATAATAATAATAATAATAATAATAATGATAAATGTTAGTAAGTTATTAAGGTCACCTCACAAAAGTTCAAAAGAACATAAAAACCAAAACAAGACAGAAAAATGTGTGGTTACGTTCCAACAACACAGCATCAACTAGTGGCCAGGGGTATTATGACACTGGAGTTTCTGTTATTGCGATAACTTCAAGCATTAACCGTGGGTTTTCCGTACTATGATGCTCGTTCACTTCTCACCAGGATAAATCACCCCGGTCCTTAAACTGAAAGCCTAACCTGCTCCGGAGCAGGTTATGTTCTGAATAAGAGGTCAAAGCTTCGCCACCTGACCAATCAGATCTCTTGGAAAATGACCCGCCCATTCTTTAAATGATGATGATTGATGTGCAGGTTCAGCGCTGAGCTGCAGCGGACATGAGATAAGGAAGTATTTAATTTAATCTTTTTGACATAATAAAATAAATCCTGGTCTCTGGGGCTTTGAAGGATGTTTTTATTCTTGACTTGTTCCAAGTCTGTTTTTCTCCACGAGGGTTGATCTGGAATAATGAGGTTAATGATCACACCTGACAGAACTGCAGAAACATGAATTTATGGAACGCAGAAATCAGGATCGTGTGTGTCTAGATAAGATGACCTGGGAAACAGAGAGACCCTGGATATGTTGATCACGGCTCGTGGTACAGGCCTCTGGCTCACAAACCTCAGTGTTGTCAATGTTCGTCATGTTCCTGTGTGCAAGGCGATTGTTATTGATACATTGTTGTCTTCACAGAGGATTATTCTGATACATAAACAGGAAAATCAAACATTTTCCAGCAGAAAAAGAACTTAACATACCTTTAGAGTGAATTTGTAACAACCTGCACTTTAAAGGCTGTAAATGGCCTAATGGTAGTTGGACTTAATCTTTGGACAAATCATTATTTTGAGAGGGCACTTGCTCTGAAAAATACCCCCGCCCCCCAAAAAACCTAACAACTTTCAAACAGGTTTAGTCTAAATACGTCGTACCTCCTTGCACAAAACAAAGAGAGAGAAAACTGTCCATAAGATTGTGTTTTACAATAATTTTGCTGCTCAAACTGTGTGTTGTTCCTCAAAGATCCTCTCTATCCCGTTATCCAATGAAGTACAGTTCCAGTGTCCGCCCCCCCTCCCAGGTTACATTTCATTGTTTTCACATTCAAGCATTCAACTCTATTATGCATTAGTGAAAAGCAGCACCAATGCAGTTGTGGACAAGATAAAGCAATACACAGCACACAGATCTGATTGTGATGTGCAGCGTGTCACACCTCATGATATCATACATCTGACCTGAAAGTCTTTGGATAACACTGATTTTCAGTGGGATGAAGTTTTTCTGATTCCCCCAAGAGATCAGCACAGAAAGATTGTGGAGCTCCTCTCCTCTCTGTGGGTCAGCAGGAGAGAAATGCTTGTGAAAATAATTCTATTTTACACCTCCCGAACCTCTAAACACTCAATAATGAGTCACACAGGAAAAGGATGAGTCTGCCTTCAAGGCTGAGTGGCTCCTTTAATTATAACATAGAGGTGAAAGGTCAAACCCAACAAAGAACACACACACACACACACACACACACACACACACACACACACACACACACACACACACACACACACACACACACACACACACACACACACACACACACACACGCACACACATACACACACACACACACACACACTTTTGAGCAGTACAGTGGTGTGAGTTTATTGCAGGTTCTCCTGTTTTCCTCGAGTGTGGTAAGCTGGTAAAATTCCTGTGTGTTTGTGAGTGTCACTGTGTGTGACTGCAAATGTCCTGTGTGTGTGACTGTCTGCCTCTGTGTGTGTCCTGTGATGGACTGCACACCTGGCCAGGTGAACCTGCCTTCACACACTGTTGGTGGATGAAGGCGTAGAGAAATGTATTCATATTCTATAACTCTTGTTCAAACACAGTTGCATTGTAGAATAATCAAAGGTTTTTAAAATGCCTCATTAGAAACTGATGAATAGTTTAGGAACACCACAGTACTTGCAAGACATGCTTTTATTAACTCTTTATTATAGGAATATGTATTCATGCATCAGTGGATTAATATAGAGCTCCAGGCCTGTGTTGTAACAGCAGCGTCTCCTCATACTGCGTCTCTGCATGCTGAGAACGGACAAAGACACTTGTGTGTCCCTGCAGTGCATCCAGGACTGTTTATGGAAACAGTGAGCACCATTCCAGCATTACAATTGGAGTTGTCTCCGTCTGTTTGCTGCTCTCTCGCTCTATGCTCAGGGACATCTCTGTAGCCTCAGCCTTCAGAGGGGTTTCAGATCTTCAAACAATTTCAAACTCGTACAAAGTCCACTAGAGAATATTATCAAGTAAGAGAGAAATTAAACAAACTGTGCAGGAAAAAATGGCAGCTTGATCTCAGGCTCATTTCCGGAATATAAATTAGCAATTAAAAAGTCAAATGACTACATCACAACTGACTGTACTGATTTTACTGGAATATCGAAGGGGCCATCTACGATTGTAGACTCCGAGTCATTTAATTGAGTTGAAACATTTGATCCCACATAAGATGCTGCTTTGCACTGGATGATTTCCCTTTAAGTTAACTGACTTTTTAAATCACCAGGCACAGTAATTGGCTTGTCATGCTTTGAGCTCCCTTCTTAACGACTTCTGTAGGACTCGGTGTACACTGTCTTGCACTGATGTTACATCAACTGTCTTCAGTGCAGAAAAGACTTTGATCAGCCTTTCTGTGAAAGACTGTGTTTTTTTGTCTCTTTCAGCTCCTCTGCTCCTCCAGCACCTCACCACAAACCAACGCTTTGATTTGCTGTGTAGACCTTTAAATATTAAACACTGATTGTAGTGGCTATTTGTCCACAACAAATTAAATCAAACAATTACTCCAAACTTTTGAAATGGCCACTGAGGCTACGTTGGCTTTACACAGTTCAACAGATCAAAAATGACTCAACGTCCATACCAGAAAAGTCTGTTTGAGGTGGTTTATTTACTCGTTGAAGCAAGCATACATTTTCTGCAGCCTTTCTTTCACCATGGTAAAAAACCGTATGCCCTTGCAGCCTGCGGCTCCACCCACATTGACCCATTTATGTAAATTTACGTCTCGTAAGTGACCAATAAAGAAGAAGGTAAATAATGACGTAATTTAGCAAAATAGTAAACAAGAAATTAATCAGCATAAATTCTAAATAAAACAAATTAACTTTAGCAAAAATGAAATAAATTACTCTAACTAAACTAAAGCCTAAATTAAACAAATCACAAATAGCTCCGACAACCCAGCCCCTAATTGTGAAGGTACTTTACCCACAGTTAACTGTAGCATTGGCACAATGGAGCTATTTCCGATTATAGCTTAAGCGCTAAGTGAAGCTTCTGGATACCTGAAAGAAACAAATAGATGGAGAATAGAACTAGGAAGAGAGAATGAGCTGCTGGTTATTTGTTGGCCTCCGGGGGGAGACAGAGCTTGGTTACTGGTCTGTCCAGGATGCTGGTCCTTGTTTGAACCCTTTACAGAGCCGACCAGTCCTCTGGACTCAGCTGTGGTGCTCAGGACTCAGCCCATCATCCATGAGCCTCTTGGAGCTGTGGCATCAGCAATCATTACAACGTCTCCTGGGGAGAAGCTTCTTTTCTGCCTTGTCCATTTTTGTCGTTCTTGCATAACGAGCAAATACTCTGATGTCCATTTTTTCCAGAAGAGCTCCGCAATGTACTTACTTGCTTCCATCTCCTCTTGATGTACAGGTCAGATTTTTCAAACAGGCCTGGTGGCAGAACGGGTTTACCTTTTAGCTGGAGAGTGTGGTTTGGAGTAAGCACTTCCAAGTTATTGGGATCTTCTGAGACCTTAGTCATTGGCCAGTCAGTGACACCTCACAAAACAGTGTCTGCAGGCCCTCCTCGTCCAGCGTTTGATGTTCAAGAACAGAGGTAAGTACACTGCGCACAGAGTGAATCAGACGCTCCCAAACTCCACCTTGGTGTGAGACACTTCACTCCTTCCTGCACAAAGGTCCTCTAAATTTTAGAGTGAGTTAAAGCAGCCGGACCTTGCCTCAGCTCCTTTTTTGCAGCAATGAAATTGGTGCCATTAACTGTCCTTATACTTGTCACAGGTCCTCTTCTGCAGATAAAGCTTCACATGGCATTGATGCAGGAGTCTGTGCCGAGGGAGTGCACCACCAGCGCCACCTTGGATACAATTCCTTTAAGTTTGACGATGTTACGCAGGTTGAAAAAGCAGGAACGTGTCAACAGGCTGACATGGCTATATAGTGACAGAGACTGGTCAAAAGACACACCCAGGTTACGATATAATCATTTAATGGCCCAATGTGCTGCCCAATGAGTGGAATCCATGTCGGGGGGAAAGTATAAGAGCCTCTGTTTTGCTTGTCTTTAGCTGAAGGCAACTGTCAGTCATCCACATTTTAATGGCCAAACAGTCATTTAAAATGAAAAGTTTATTGATCTCTTTGGGTTTAAAAGAATAATATAACTGAATGTCATCTGCATACAGGTGGTAAGAAATCCCACTAAAACTGCTAATATTCTGACCCAGAAGCAATAAATACAATAAAAATAGTAATGGGCCCAGGACAGACCCCTGAGGTCCACCACAGGACAGATCCCTGAGGTCCACCACAGGACAGAGGGACTGTGTCAGACATGAACTGGCCCACTGAAACAGACAACCTCCTGTGGGAGAGGTAGGATGAGGACCAGTCCAATGCAGAACCTGAGAGACCCACAACCTGCTTTAGCCTGTCCAGCAGAATACTGTGATCCACAGTGTCAACAGCAGAATACTGTGATCCACAGTGTCAACATCGGAATACTGTGATCCACAGTGTCTACAGCAGAATACTGTGATCCACAGTGTCAACAGCAGAGCTGAGGTCCAGAAGTACCAGTACGGAGTATTTCCCATCATCTGCTGCCATCAAAATGTCATTAGTGATTTTAGTCAGAGCAGATTCTGTGGAGTGAAGTTTATGGAAGCCAGATTGGAACGGGTCAAGTGCCTCAAGAGTAGATGTAAGCTGACATTAAAAACCAAAGATGGAGGGAGAAAATCAAAGGGGCCATACGAAGGCTAAATTTTGATCATCAGACCTGTAACTTCCTCCAAGGAGACGGGAAAAGAGTTTAAAATTGAGATGTTGGGAGCAGCTGCAGGAAGATGAGAGATGTCTGGCAGATCTTGGCTCTGATTTCACTCATTTTATTGACAAAATATTTTAATAAATTATTGCACTCAGTGTGAGAGGAAACGGGCACTTGTGGAGTGGAAGGAGAGACTATCGCATTTAAGGTGTTAAAGAGAACTTTTGAATTTCTTTTGTTAGCAGAAATGAGGTTGGTGAAATATGCTGTTCTTGCATCTCGAATCATTTCATTGAGTTCCAGTAATAATTCCTTAAGATGCAGCCGGGGAACCTGTAGTTCAGTGGATTTCCATAAATGCTCTGTCCTCCTCCACTGACGCCTGAGACAGAGAATTGACCCTATAATCCGAGGTGAGGATTTTACTGAGGGATGTTTTTTAGGTTTGAGGGGAGCAACCATGTCTAGAACAGAGGAGCGCCTGCTGTGAAAAAACTCCACCAGGGTTTAACATCATCACAGTCTGACAGGCCATGTTCATCACTAAAAGCAGTACATTTTTCAGCAGTGTCTTCATTTATGATGCGCCTAGATTGAGACATGGAGTTACTTGGTTTCATATCCGGAATACAGGAAATTCCAAAAAGGACACATTTATGATCAGTGACTAGTAAATCCTCATGGCCAATGTTTTCCATAGTGAGTCCATGAGTCCAAAGTACTCCAGCTTTGTGTGTGGGCCCAGAAACATGTTGCCTAAAGCTATAAGACTCGGTGATCCAGATCCAGAAAGGCAGCGGCAACCTTAGAGGTAACATCATCAATGTGAAAATTGAAATCCCCAATAATTAAAACCTTTTCAAACATTATAAGTGAAGATAAAAACTCAGTAGAATCAGACAGGAAAGGGCCAGAAGGTCGGTAGAATAAAATACAGTAAAAAGGGTTAACATGGCCAACTTTTGTTACTGTGAGTTTAGAGGAGGGAAAGTCTCTGTGCTGACTGACCGGCAGTCAAAATGTATTTTGGAAATCACAGCGAGACCTCCAGCGCGGCCTGAGAGCCTCGGTGTGCTGATGTAGCTGCAGTCTGAGGGGCGGAGTTCATTTAAAGAGGTATATTCAGAAGACCTCTGCCAAGTTTCAGTGAGGGAGAAGAAGTCCAAGTTTTCCCTCATGAACAGGTCCTGAGGAAGAAAAGTTTTCTTGGTCATGGAACGTGCATTTAGCAGAGCAATTTCTACAGAACGCTCAGTAGGGGGCGCTGCAGCAGGAGCCAGCGGCAGTGTGCGCAGGTGACAGGTGTTCGCTCCCTGGCATACCTGCTCCTGTGTGACTGCTGTGTAGTGACAGTACAACTGATCATCACAGGGATGTAGTGAAGTGTCGGGCCAGTCTGCCCTCCACAGTGAGGAGGGCTGGAGGGTGAGACGCTGTCCTGGGGTGTGGCAGGAGTGGCAGAGGGGGGGGTTGGAGAGGGAGAGTGTTTAATGTAGCGTCATGATTGTGATCCATACCGGACTGCATACTGAATACTGGAGGAAAGCTTTTCACTGCCATGCTTATTTGGGTGAATTCCATCATTCCTGAAGAGTGAGGATCGATCCAGAAGAGATTAAAGTTCTCAATAAAAACCTGGTTCAAAGTTCTACATGCGGACTATAGCCAGGTGTGCAGGTAGAGGACACGACTGAAACGGTCTTACCCACCACCGATCCAGGGAATCGGATTATTATTATTATTATTATTATTATTATTATTATTATTATTATTATTATTATTATTATTATAATCAGACCTCAGGTATAATATTCACTGTGCAAAAATTGCACTTCTTTTTTGTGTCACTGCTGAAAAGCTCCAACCAAGCAGTTAAAGTTTCGTCTGTGAATTAGAAGTGTTGGCAAAAAAAAAAGTAATTGTCTGGAGTAATTGACAAAACTCAACTTAGTTTGTTGTTGTCTGAATTATTTTCTCTACCCTCCACCACACAACTTCTCTTTTAAAAGGTAAAACATATTGCTTATCACTTCTTGAGAGCTTTACGCAACTCTACTCCAATTTACAGCACTTTGAAAACAACCACAGCTGAACCAAAGTGCTGTAAATAAATAGACTTAATATCAAAAAACACAAAGTGCGAACAGTAAAACAATAAAAATGCAATGGAAAAAACTCTGAAATAGTAATAATAAAAACAGGAACAGAGTCCTAAGCTGGGTTTAACATCAAAGAATATTGATGGGTTTTAAGATTAGTTGGACAGTGAAGCAGCTTGTCTGATGTTTGGTAGTTTCTTCCATAACTTCAGGGCTGCAACAAAAAAACTCCTTCACCTCTGAGCGTCCATTTAGACCTCCGTACCTCCAGCAGCAGCTGATCAGCTGACCTGAGGCACCCAGCAGGAGTGAATGCTAATAGCCTATTGATGATACACCTATTCTTTGGAGGTGAACTGCTGCAGTTTGTGTTTACGGACTCGACGACCGGGCCAAGATGGCGGCCATATTCAGCAGAGCGTGCAAACAATGGGAGTGTTTATACGGCCAATGAACTATTTAAAAATTCACTACCGATCAGCTGACTGCTGCAGTGTAGCTCCTCCTTATGGAACCCAATGTGCTAGGTACCGCAATGGAGGGGTTACAAAAAATCGGTAACGGTTGAGTACGATACTTTTGGTACTTGCGACACCTTTTGTCAGTGGAAACACAAGAAAACTCACAACCATACAGTACTGTACCGAAAAATACTACGCAGTGGAAATGAGAAGAAAACTTAGGAACCTCCGGTAAGCAGCACTCTGACAACCAAGTGTTCTGCTGGGAAATGGGACTAACAGTTCTGAATACTCAACATAACAGTATTTCACCAACAAATCCTGACAAACAAGATCAGACTGAAGTCAGAAACAAACAATTCATAAAAGAAAAATGTGAATTCTCTATTTTCAAGCATTACCAGGGAAGAACTACGATTGTGTTTTTTCTTTTTATTCAGTTCTAACAATACATTTAGAGTAGCCACTCTAGCAAATAGTATTTGTGTTAATTTCATTATGATGATGCATCACTGCTGTGTGTGTGTGTGTGTGTGTGTGTGTGTGTGTGTGTGTGTGTGTGTGTGTGTGTGTGTGTGTGTGTGTGTGTGTGTGTGTGTGTGTGTGTGTGTGTGTGTGTGTGTGTGTGTGTGTGTGTGTGTGTGTGTGTGTGTGCGTGCATCTGATGATGTCAAACCTATAGGAGGGTATTTGTGGAATTTGCCATCTGTTTTATTGAGAACTGTGCTTGGAGATGTTAACTTAATTTCAATAATGGAGATAACGTTTCCCATATCTCCATAGCAACAGTGGCCTTCATTAGCGGGAGAACACTGAGGTTGTGGGAGAGGATGATGGAGAAGACTGATACCTTGCAGGACACAGGAAGAAATCTGAGGAGGGAGATGAGGAGGAAGACGAGGCAAGAAACAGGCAAATATAGAGGAATCCTTCACCTGTTACCACCTGCACCTGAGGTCAGGTTATTCCTGTCTCGTCACCATGGTAACAGGGGAATTATGCTTTGCGCTCTTTTTTTAGAGGGAGCGAGGATTTGCAACTTTGCAGTTCTTAAAAATCTGTTTAGAAATGAGTTTATAAAACATCCTGGAAGGAAATGAATAAAGACTGTTTATGTGTTGTCACCAGTGATGTATTCCCCATGCTTGACGGGAAGCATTCAGTGTGGAAAGTCAAGGAAAACAACCCATAGGGCAGAGGCAAGGCGTCAGATTACATTGAATCCAGTCCAGACTGCCGAGTTAGGAAATGTCATCTACGTGCTGCATTGTCAACTGCAGTAGCCACCATGGGACAAGTAAAGTAATGGGCTTGTATCGTATTTCATTGTGGAAGATAAACAGTTCAAGTCACGTCTCAGAGGTCACAAAGAGAGATGGCAAGGAGTTTTCCTGCATCCAACATTGATCTGCCCACCGTATAACTGTACAACTGTATAAACGGCTTCAACAGTAGTATACCACGTACCTACAGAAGCAAGAGTAGCGACCGCAGTGGACCGAGGAGGCGGTGACGGGGATTGTGAGAAATGAGAGACCTTGTTTGGTCATTGCCATGGTTGTGAGTTGCAGTTCCGTGTTCCAGTTGTGTTACTGTTTGTCATTGTTCCTAATCATTCTTATGTCTTGTTGGTTTATTTAAATGCATTTATTTTGAGTTGCACCGTGAGTTGAGAGGATGTTTTGCTTCCTGAGAGTCCTGAGTGTCTGTAGCTGTGCATTCAAGTTGAATCACTGTCTGTGTTTTGGAGAGCGCTGTCAGATGCAGGCAGCAGAATTGCTCTAACGCAAGTGGGAGCCGAGGTAAACAAATTGCAGAATGGTTACATAATCCACAACATATGACTGATTTATTCTCGATTAGTTTTCACCAGGAACACATTAAACGACGCCCAACCAACGACAGAGTTTTCAAATTGTTCCTCAAGTTTGGTGAACATATTCAGGATTTTAATGACTCCATCTCAGACTACACAGCTGGAAAGCTTTGCTATGGAGGTTTTACCTTATCAAAGTGGCTCAGAGCTCCCCTGCTGCCACTGCTGGGTCCTGATGTTTTCCTGGAAATATAATAGAGATTAATGGCGCTGTTACACATTGTGTCTGTTGTTCCAGACTCTATCCATTACCAGTCTGCACCCTTCCGTTCACCACACATGAAGAGAACAGCGTGAGGAAAGCAGAGAAAGAAGCGAGGGAACAAAGAGAAAATCTTCCACTGACAGGTTCAGTCAACATGGACAGGACACTCATTGACCTTGACTGAAGACCTGCTGCTTCACCTGGAGCGTCGAGATGAGCAGAAACTACAGAAGAAGCATGAAGATCTGAAACACATACAAAGTGATAAAACAGCAAAACATGCCACAATATATCTCCTCCAATAAAATGTAGTCATGAAACTTCTAAATTATAACAAACATAACAAAACCCTATATACAATTTAAAAAGAATTTAAAACAATCTATATAAGGTTTAAACTTATTTTGAGAGTCCACTGAATTCTATGTGATGATAAAGGTAAGTTAAATGAATAAAATAAAAGTGCTGTTTAATCAAGGTAAACTCTGATATCTTTTTTCCTCATCTTAATTTCACTGTGACTCAACCCACATATCACATATTTTCAACACAAAAAGTGTTAGAGTAATTTTATATATAGTTGCCATATCCGTGCTTAATTATATTCATGTTCAAGTTCAGTTATATTCCTTGTGTTCTTTCTTAGCAGCGCCGCTGAGGCACAGGTCAACCTGACCAAGGCTGATAAGCAGGATGAGCCGCGCTATCCACACAGCTGCCTTCTCGAGGTCCCATGCGCAGGGGATGTCCTTTGATTGTACTCATAGTTGATAAAACTGTTAAAGCTCACAGAATGTTTGTTTATATGATATGTATCCTGTAAACCCTCCCCTTTGTTGAATGGAATAAAAACGCAGGAGAAATGGCCTGGGAGCAGAGTGGATAGGAGGTGTATTTGGGCACACTCCTAGCCATTTCTCCTCGAGTAATCAAAAGCTCATTCTTGTTGTCTTCTTCTTTCTTGCAGATTTAATAAATGTCCGTAGCCTAAACCTGACAAAAAGCCAAATTGATTTTGGCTGAAGCTGTGTGCTGTTTAGCACATCCCAGGGCTTCCGAGGCTGAAGTTGAAGTCACCATAATGGATGAAAGCATTGATTCCTCTGCGGGATGACATGGACAGTGTGTCCTGCTGTGTTCACTATATCACCATATCCGGTTCACGGAACAAAACATGTCACTCAGCCCGAGAGGAGGAACACATTACTGTCAGCCTCTTTTCTCACAGCACAGGGCGACTGAAGAAGCAGGCTGTACACTGGTTTGTAAAGGTATTGATCAGCCCTGAACTTTTCCATATTTTGTCACATTCTAACCACAAATGTAAACGTATTTTATCGGAGAGACGAACACAACGTGAAGTGGAAGGAAAATAATTCATTGGGTTAAAAGTGTTTTTCAAATGCAAAACTGAAAAGTGTCGAGTTACAAAAGTCTTCACCCCCATTTACTCTGAAGCCCTTAAATAAAATAAAGGTAAACGAAAAGCATTCAGAAGTCTCCTATTTAGTAAATAGAGCCCAGCTGTGTGCAATCTAATTTCATTATAAATCCAGTGGTTCTGTGAAGGCCTCAGATGTTCTTTAGAGAACATTTATATTGAAGACCAAGGAACACTACAAACAAGTTAGAGAGAAAGATGTGGAGAAGTTTAAAGCAGGTTAAAAAAAAAAAAAAAAAAAAAAACATCACAAGGAGCACCATGCAATCCATCATCCCAAAACGGAAAGTGTATGGCACAACAGCAAACCTACCAAGACATGGCCGTACACCCAAGCTGAAGGCCTGGAAAGGAGAGCATTGATCAGAGAAGTAGCACAGAGGCACAGGGGAACTCTGGATGAGTTATAGAGATCCACAATCTATCCACAGGACAACCGCCCATCTGCACCCCACAAATCAGACATTTATGGAGAGGCAAGAGTTGCAAGAAGAAAGCCCTTGTTGAAACAAAGGCAGAAGTGTTTCCAGTTTGCCACAAGCCACATAGAAGATGCAGCAAACATGAGGAGAACTGAGTTCTGGACAGAGGAGACCACAGCTGAACTTTTTGGACTAAATGCAAAATGCTACAGTATGTGTGGTGGAAGACGAGCATCCACATCTCTGTGAACACTCCATCTCCACTGTCAAACATGGTGGAAGCAGCATCATGATGTGGGGATGCTTTACTTCAGGAGGGGTGGGGAGGCTGCTCAGAGTTGATGGAAGATTGGACGGAGACAAACACAGGACAATTTTGGATGAAAAATCTGTTAATCTGAAAAGACTTCAGAATTAACCCTGGGATTTCCCTACTGTGAAGCAGATTCGCTTCTTACTGGGATAAATCACCCTGGTGCTCTGATGTACCGTAGCAGAGAAAGAAGGTGCCTTCGACTGACCAACCAGATCTCTTGGAAAATGACCTGCCTATTTTTACAATATCTTGATTGGTGCACGGATTGTACCACGTGGTATACGCAGAGCGCAGACAGAGTCTTTAGAACAATCTTTTTGACGTAATAAAATAAATCCTCACCACCGGGGCTTTGAGGATGTTTTTGTTCTTGTTCTTGTCTTGTTTCCAAGTCTGTTTATCTCCACAAGGGTTGATTTGTAATAATGAGGTTAATAATAATGTTGCTTTCAGTCTGGTGGGCTTTCATACCGGGCCTGGCCTCCCCCGCACCTCCTACAGACGGACGGGGGGGTGGCACATTTCTTTCCCAATAAAGAAACATGTGGCTGGAAAAATTCGCCATTGGTCATGTGACCCCCACCAGAGGTTCCCCGCAACCCCTCCTCGGAAGCTGCGCCCCTGCAACTCACCACCAGGGGGATCCACCAACTCCGCCACACCCGTGGTCTGGAAACCTGAGACCAGCCCAAGCAGATTGGTTAAGAGGCAGCCTGGCACCACAGGGTGCCTCAACATGACGCGCAGGTACAAAAGTTCGGCTGCACGAAAACACACCCATCTCCAAGATGGATTGCGGTCGATCAAGACGTCCAACTTCATGCGGAGACACAAGGAGCGGTTAACTAACGCGGACCGGGCCAGGAACTGTTTACTTTGCTGGACAAGTGGAAAAAGCCGTTGTATTCCACCTCTTTATTTTCTTTCTTTTTTTTTTTTTCAACTGGATCTCCGGAACGCACCGCTGCACAGCCGCATCTCCCACCCTCCCATGTACGCGCCGACTGCGCATGAGCCACACCTGACCAGTCACTTGTGTAGGCAATCCTCCATCTCCCCGTCTGAACAATCACAAGTTAAAAGATATCCAGACGGCTCAGAACTCCTGAAGTGAAACATAAAGTACTTTAGGAAAGGTGGAGAACGCCGGGCAGCAGAAGTAGAGATATTTTTGGGATCATTACGTTATGTTATGGAACGCGCACAGAAGTGAGCCTAGAGTGGAGCATAGCCACAATCGTGTATGCCCCGCGGACACTCGCGGACGCTCACCTACTCGCCACACTCGCGGACATTGGTAGCATGGAGGGGCCTTTACAGGTTTGTGTACGCGTGTGAACATTGAATAGTGTGCGAATATTGTGTTCTCTAAAGTGCGGTTAGGGCACACCGACCCCCCCACACACTCACACACATTCACCCCCCAAACAAACAGACACATATATTTATATACAGAACACACACACACACACACACACACACACACACACACACACACACACACACACACACACACACACACACACACACACACACACGAGACAACCTCCCACATTTTCGGCCCTGGAGATCACCCCTCAGTCAGCTGTCCATCCAAGAACCAGAAGTACATTTTCAAACTTTACAGTATAATCAGATAAAGTTTGGATTTCCAGTTCATGAGGATCACCTTTTTTGCGACGCTTAGGGAGACCAGGAGCATGCAGGACAAATTTCTTTCTCTTATAACGTCTGTGAGATCACCTAACAAGCAAAGTGCAGGTGACACTGGAATAGCGTGGCCCAGGCATAATGATAAATCTTCACAGATCTTTTGCCAGAACATTTGGACTGGTGTACACAGCCAAACTGCGTGTAAATAGGTATCGGGGAGATCATCTGTGCAGTTTGAACATATGTTAGTGGAGGTGAGACCCATCTTGAACATCCTTTGTCCTGTGTAATGAACTCTGTAATGGACCTTGTATTGTATGAGCTGTATATTGGTGTTTTTGCTCATTTTGAATGTATTTCTCGTGGAGGCTTGGAAAGATGAGATCAACGAAGGAGTCGAGTCGGCTTTCTTTATTGCCTCCAGCCACATGACAGTTCACCCGTCAAACATTTCTCTCCTGCGTCACCGCACTTCCTCTTTTGACACGTCCCTGTCACCAACACACCCACCGCACGTCACCGCCAGACCCACTCCATTCTGCTTGAGAGAACCTTCCTCCAGGTGCACACCACACAGTTCATTGGCTTGAGGGTTGAAAGCCGTCGTCCGGTGTAGCTGCACCACAGGCCTTTAGCCTTTATTGGTGTCTTCCTTTGCAGGATGTCAGGATTGTTCCAGAGGGTGTGAGTTTGCAGGGGATGAGTGAAGATCCATTCATTTTAAGAAATTCCCCCCAAGATGTCAGCGATGTGTTTATATTGATGCTTTTAAAGCAGCTGTGTTTTTTGATGACAGGACTGAAGAAGGGAAGATCTCTGGTTTGGAGATCTTCACAGAATGTTTTTTCAATGTCCAGCCAGCTTCATCTGAGGTTTTCTGATTAATCCATTTTACAACATAAAGTCATGTATTGGCCAGATAATGATTATAAAAGTTTGGAAGGTCTAAGCCACCTTGGATCTTGGTGTTCTGTGGTGTTTTTAAACTTATACGTGATGGTTTGTTTTTCCATCAGAATGTTGAGACATGAGAATCAAGAGTGTTAAACCAGGTTTTTGGTGGTTTTGTTGGGATCATTGAGAAGATGGAGTTAATTTTAGGCAGGACCATCATTTTGATTGTTGCTACTCTCCCCAGAAGTGAAATAGGAAGTGTCCTCCATCGAGTGAGGTCCTCCTCTATTGTTTTAATAAGGGGGGGTGTAGTTTAAGTACACTAAGTCTGACAGCTTGGCTGAGATGTTAATGCCGAGGTATTTGATGATCCCTGGTTTTAGTGGGCTGTTAGGTGTGTGCTGAAATATAGAGTTAATAGGCAAGACGACAGATTTATTCCAATTTATAGAATATTCTGAGATTGCAGAGAATCTGTTTATTCACCCTATTGTTTCTGGAAGAGAGGTCTGTGCGCAGGAAAATTAGCACATCATCTGCATAGAGACATATTTTATGTGTAACATTTACTGTTCGTATTCCTTTTATGTTATTGTTCTGTCTGATGGCTGCTGCTAGTGGTTCAATAAAAATTGTAAAGAGAGATGGTGAGAGTGGACACCACTGTCTGGTGCCTATCTCAAGATATTTGGTCATTGGTTTTGACACAGGCGCTGAGTGAGGTGTACAGTATTTTTGTCCAGGAGAGCTAATTTTCTCTAAATCCAAATTTTCGTAGTGTAGCGAGTAGGAATTTCCAATTTACCCTATCAAAGGCTTTTTCTGCATCTAAGGAGGTCTTTTGTTTATTGTGGTGGCAGTGGTCTATATGGTTAATTAATCTATGTGTATTGTTAGTACAGTGGTCTATAAGATTAATTAATCTACGTGTATTGTTAGTGCAGTGGTCTATGAGATTAATTAATCTATGTGTATTGTTATTGCAGTGGTCTATAAGATTAATTAATCTATTGTTAGAGGAGTGTCGTCCTTTAATAAACCCAGTTTGATCAGGGTGTATGATGTGGGGTGTAATTTTTTCCAGTCTGCTTGCTAATGTTTTACTAATTATTTTAAGATCTACATTGATTAGTGATATCGGGCGATAGCTAGATGGTAGTGTGGGATCTTTATCCGGCTTTGAAGAAGACTGATATTTGCACAGTTCATATGTGGGGGGAGAGTTAACATTTTTTTATTCTCTTCAATTATTCTAAAAACGATTAGTGATAGTAAAGACCATAATTCTTTGTAAAGTTCAGCGGGGTATCCATCAGGTCCTGGAGCTTTACCATCAGGCATGTGCTGGAGAGCTTCCTGCAGTTTTTCCTTGGCCTTGGATCTGTTCGTCTTTTAATTTTGGGAGGTCAACTGTGCTCAGAAAGTCTATTTCAGATTGTGAAGGGTCAATTTGTGAAGAGTAAAGTTTTTTGTAAAATTCTCTGAAAGTATTGTTTATTTCTTGAGGGTCAAAAATGATTTTACCATTTTGAGTTTGGACCGAGGGGATTGTACATTCTTCTTTATTTCATTTTAATTGATTGCCTAAAGGTTTGATGGATTTATTACCATGTTCAAAGTTCTCCCAAGCGGAGTCTCTGTAGTGGAAATTGTGTTTTATGTTCATTTATTTCATTCAAGTCAATTTTTTAATTTCCTTAATTCCATCAATAAGCGGTCGTCTTTGCAGGCAACATGAGCTGTCTCCATGGTTTTGATTTTATCTTCCAGTTCTTTCTCCTTTATTTTTTCCCTTTGGTCTTGTATGAGGAATAAGAAATGATTTTGCCTCTCATGACAACTTTAGCCGTCTCTCAGAGGACACAGGGAGAGACACCAGGCAGGTCGTTTATTTCTAAAAAGATTGTCCATTGATTTTTAAAGAATGTGAGGAAGTCTGTATCCTTGAGGAGTGATGCGTTAAATCTCCATTCTCTAATAGGAGGGGTGATTGTTCTATTAGTGACTGTCATAGTGACCGGTGCATGGTCAGTGATCGTAATGGGGTGAATCTGTGTGTCCGAGGTGTCTTTAATCACTGATTTACTCACCAGAAAGTAATCTAAGCGTGAATAGGATTGGTGCACTGCTGAGTAGAAGGTGTACTCTTTAAGGGTGGGATGAGAGGTGCGCCAGGCGTCGCAAAGGCCATAGTCACTCATGTACTGCTGGACTATGTCTATGGATTCCCAGTGTCGGGTGTTTGCTGCTTTACTAACTCTGTGTGGATTGAGGACTTTGTTGAGGACTCCTCCCACTATCAGTGTTTTGTCAGAGTGTGTTGAGAGGGTGGTGAAGAAATTATGATAGAAGGAGGGGTCATCAACATTTGGGCCATAGATGTTTGTGATACACATCTCTATGTTCTGCAGAGAGATGTGAATAATTATAAATCTTCCCTCTGGGTCTGTGATTGTGTCTTTACAAGAGAATTGTATTTTATTGTTGATTAATATAGCTACGCCTCTCTGCTTGGAGTTAAAACAAGCTGAGTATGTGTGAGGGAATTGTGGTGAAATGAATTTGTGATGTACTGTGTTAGGAGTGTGTCTCTTGTAACAAGACAATGTCTGCCTGGAGTTTGTTTAAGTGTTCAAAAACTTTTTGTCTTTTTATTTGCGTGCCCATTCCTCGTACATTCCAGGTGACAAACCTGAACGTGTTCCTCTCTACACTCATCTTCTAGGTGTCTCTTCTAGTGTGTGTGTGTGTGTGTGTGTGTGTGTGTGTGTGTGTGTGTGTGTGTGTGTGTGTGTGTGTGTGTGTGTGTGTGTGTGTGTTTAAGAGTGTGATATCATGACAGTTGGATTGTGATGTGGTGGTTTTAATGTGGTGAAAACAATGGAAATGTATTGTTATTAAAACAAGGGAGGGGCTTAGAAGTAGAAAGTAAGAAACCAAAAACAGAACAAAAACCATTTCAAACCCATAGGTGACATTTAGCAGTGATGTAAGGAGTGCTTTGAAAAAAAAAAAAAAAAAAATTGATTATATCCCAGTGCTTACAGTGCAAGTCCAAGATAATTATTATAAAAACAATATCACAAACATCGTGTACATTAATGGTGTAATATTAATTAGCTTTGCCTGATTTTACGTTATTCATGATGTTTACCAATGTTGCTGTTAAATACTTACCTGGACCTGAGTAAACCTGTAGTGTGTTTGTTTGTGTGTGTGTGTGTGTGTGTGTGTGTGTGTGTGTGTGTGTGTGTGTGTGTGTGTGTGTGTGTGTGTGTGTGTGTGTGTGTGTGTGTGTGTGTGTGTGTGTGTGTGTGTGTGTGTGTGTGTCAGAGTGGTTAATACTCAGTCTGTGAGGACCATCAGTAGAGCCAGGGGGTGACAGCGGGGTCCCGGTACAGCTTGTCATTGACGTAAAGCCTGTCCACTGTGACTAAATCGTTTTTAACACCACAGGAAAATCCGACTCGATTTTTTTGCAGACATCCGACAATTGGGCCAGCGCTCCCAATGATGGAGGGGGAAATCGGGACTAAAATCGTCCCTATTATCCTCCTCCTCTGTATCTCCTTCATCACAGCATTATATATGTATATTCTAAAAATGCCTTGATGATTATCTGATTTGTTTATGGTGATTAAAAACATATTTATTGATAGCTTAGTGGTTTTTGAAAGGTTTTTATGAAATGATTTCTAATACAACTACACATATATATATAAACAGTATAAAACAGTAATACAGTAAAAGGGCAGTGTTGTGCGACATGTTAGATAGATAGATAGATGGATGGATGGATGGATGGATAGATAGATAGGCTCGGCGGCTCAATGCATGGCAGGACAGGTGTACTATATTTCAATAGATTTGATTTCAACTTATCGCGGGTCACAGTATTTGCACCATGGGCATGTGTGAACACTGCGTTTTCTATGTTTTCATGATGCTTGCTGCTCTCTGCAGGTGTCGCTGTTCTTTGTGTTTTGAAACCATGTTGAGCAGTTTTAGCTCTTTCATACCCCACAAGCTTCTCCATGACGCCGGCCTTCACTGAAGGGAGGAGTCCTTCAGCGCTGGATGGATAGATAGATAGATAGATAGATAGATAGATAGATAGATAGATAGATAGATAGATAGATAGATAGATAGATAGATAGATAGATAGATAGATAGATAGATAGATAGATAGATAGATAGATAGATAGATAGATAACAATTGTAATACATTTATTAAAAACATCATCCACACGTCCATTCAAACACCACTGTTTCTAATATGTGAATCAAATAAGTTAAATAAGATAAGAAAGTGTACAATAGGTTTAAAATATACGTAAAATTTGTTAAAATGGGAGGATAAATTAGGAAGTGGCAGTGAGCACTGGTTGTTACACTGTGATTGAAATGTTCGAAATTTCATTTCATTTATTTATTTTCCACATTTTCACATATACAACACTGATCTTGATATGTGCATGAATTTGCAAAATTATGACATGTCAGCTTTATTACTATAAAGAAAATCCACTGGGCTCCTCCATGTGTTTCATCTTTCTCGACTTCCACAACTTACATATAGATAGACAGAGTGACTATTTCTTTATTCATTTATTTATTAACAAGATAACCCCTTGAGATGTATAACGTCATAACTCATACATAACACTGATAAGAAATGTGTTCGGAGGATAGAACAACACTTCACAGCAGGTAATGATGTTTGAGATGAGGAGGGGCAGCAGACTGACTTCAGTCAACAGATCCAAACCAGCTTTGTGACAGCAAATAGACTAAACAAACAAGAGAAAATCTAAGCAGGATTTTTTTCGTATTGAGGTAACTTCAGGGTGAACCCTTTCTGTTCACTTTTTACTTGGTAAATCACCATGGTAACTTACTGAACCTCCCAGGAACAGGTTATGTTCTGGTTAAGAGCTCAACAAGCATTCTGACCAATCAGATCGCTTGGAAAATATCCTGCCTGTTGTGAGAAGATCCTGATTGGGGCACGGATTTAGAGCGGAGAGGAGAGCTGAGGAGAGAAAGATCTTTTAGGGAGAGATGCAATCCTTTTCACATAATAAAATAAAGCCTTGTTACTGAGTGTTTGATGTATGTTTTTGTCTGTTAAGTCTCTGTTAAATCTGTTTGGCTCCATTAGAGTTGCTAATAAAGTTGATAATAATGGTCACACATGGCATAACTGCCGAAACATGAATTTATGGAATGCACAACTACTCCCAGCTGTCATTGTGAGGAATTAATACTCCAACACAAAACATGCTCAGATGGGGGGAGGATTCTCTAAACAACTCAACGGAAAAAATAAACTAAAAGAAGAGCAGTGAGGAAGCTCTGTCCGACGTCTGCTCCGTTGTAAAGTGAAATTAAGCGATCACAGAGCCGAGCCTCTCCGTTTTTAGAGTCCAATAAATTAATTGTATAATTTCATAAAGTTAAGCATAAACGGAGTCAGCCATGTTCTGTCAGCATTCCTTCATGACTTTTAGCTGCAGCAGCAGTGGTACTTTTAGCCCGGCTGATGTTTTTAAATTCTTCACATTTTCAGGGAATAATTGCTCCTCCGTTACATGAGCTGCTCTGCAATCTTTGTTTGTAATCGGTCAGCCGCCAGAAAACCCCAGCCCTTAAATGTGCACTGATCCCGATGGGAAAACCCTGGGTATGAAATACCAAGTTGATAACCTGCTTCTTCGTAATGGTTTATCAGGATTGCAAATGTGTGTGTAAAGGCTTCTACACACTGTGCGATTTTAGAACGAAATCCCCCATATAGAGCAGGAGGTGAATATGGATCAGAGAGTGTAGGAGTCGTGCATGCCACCGGCGGATTCACCCACAGAGGCGCAGAGTCAGGGCTTTCCAAATCCGTTCTTTTATTAACGGAAATCACAAGAAAACTCAAAACACACACCAGACACCACTGCCTCTTTCAGGCTCTTCTGTGAGTCGGTGTGTTCACTCCCGCCTGCCACCCCTGTGTGTCCAGCGGCTCCTCCTTTATGGGCAGAGAGGTGAGGCAGCCCACATGATTCACATCAGGGCTTAGCCGCCTCTCTGCCAGAGAGAGAGAGAGAACAACCTGGATGGTAACGTGGCAACGGGAGCTTGAAGTATAGACTAGTTAGCATTTATTAAGATTTACTACCATTTGATGTTAGTATTTCCTGTTGTGGTCTTTCGTTTCCCAACAAAACACATTACATATAAATTAAAGGAACAGGCTGCAAGTCGCAGCAGTAACCATGATCACCCCAAATATCTGACACGGTCTGCTATTGACTGCAGGCTTACGAGCACCAAATCGGCCATCTGTGAACCTTGCACTCAGTGCCACAAACAGCCTCCGATTAGCGCCTCGACCACAGATTTTACTAACGCTTCTCCCACAATCCAATCTTTCATCTCCAATGGTCAAAAATTGCACAGTGTATGGGAGCCTTAAGTCAACCCAGGTAACAGATCGATATCCCGGGTATGTTAAACTCGGTTCATACTATAGAGCTTAGGACTGACAGGGTAGATGAAATGTTACCCTCTCACACGTTGTCCCCTCCAAAGGTACATGCTAATTGCAGGCACAAGAGTCTCCTATTAGACCGATAACGTCCCGCGCCTCTTGTGATTTTGATGAAAAAGCAGCTGGGCATTAGAGAAGGCGTGTAGAGGAAGGCCAGCAAAGGCAGGAGCACGCAGAGGGAGCGCTGCCTGAAAAAGTACAGATCGAGAGACGCATGGATGGAAATTACAGCAGCTGGAGAGCACGGTGAACCACGCGGCCTGAAATAGGCAGCAGCAGTAGGAGTTGTGTGTAAGTGATGGCTAATGAAACGGTTAAAAGAAAAGCTGTCTCCTGTTACACCCCTACTCTACCTTACATTTGGCATTTTTCTAGTACCTATTCGGTTCGACTCGACTCGCTTCTACTCGACTCAGTTTCGTTTTTCGTTACAATGCAGTACCACCTCAGCATCATGAGAGGAGAGGATACGGAGAAGACGAAGTGTAATGGTAAGCTAATGTTAGCAAATGCAAGTCAAGTCATTGCTCTTAGGTATTATAATATGTATGGTGTGTGTGTGTGTTTCAGATGTCTCGCTTGGTGCAAAATGGCCACAGGTCTGGGTCTCGGTGTTCCGCTGAGTGTCCAGTGGTGGGATGTTATTGTTCCCGGCTTCACAGAGGCACAGCGGCTACAGAACTTCAGGATGTCTGAAGAGACATTTAGCTTTCTGTGCAACCAATTGCACCCGGCTGTGTTAATGACAGAACTAATCCGTTTTCCTGACGCATGATGCAAGGGTCCTGAGGAAGTCCACAGTGTGGGAATTAGCCAGCCAGGCAAACTTCTTCCTCGCTCATATCAGGACTGTTGGTCTAGTTCCTGCTGACTACTACATCCTCCATCGTCTGCAGAACTGGCTCTTCAAACCATTCCACGGCGACTGACGGCAGAACAGCATCTCTTCAACCACAAAAATTGCTTTAGCATCGATGGTGCATTGCATTGCCTGCATACAGGAGACCATGATCTTACTTGTAAATTATCTGTCTGTTTGTTTTGACTGTACCAGTAACATACAATAATGTTTTATTTGACAAACATTCATTAGCCTCAATCACGATTTCTAAAGTCGTGGCAGAGTCAACGCCAGTCTCCCTCCTGTTGCTCGCCGATATGTGTCTGAAAATGGCGTCCATTTGGCTGAACCACTTCTAGGCTTTTTCCCGGCACTGCTTCACTGTTCTATGGTATCCGTGGGTATCCATCAGCTCGCAGAGCTCCCGGTTAACTGTTTCATTGCAGGTTGCTCCGTCCAGCTTCCGCTGGATCCTCTCATCAGCCACCAGACAAAGAAATGTGTCGACCCGTTCCATGAGCAGCCATCTCTTTGGTAATTTTGTCTTGTGGTTGGATCTTTAAAATGGCAGGGTTAACTCTTTGAATGAGTCGCTCTCATGCTGATTCATCCGTGTTGCCATGCCCCAGCCAATCAGGGGCCTGACTTCTACCAACGTCACATTGTCCACTCGCTTCAGCTCGCTTGGATCCTTGATCGGGGAGGTACAACGAAAGTACCTGGTACCAGGTACCAGGTACTAACACGTAATGGAAAAGTCTAAAAGGCAAGGTGAGGCGAAGGGTGTGGAGTCGAGTCAGGCCTTGTCGTCACTAGTGGAAAAGCGCCTTTTGCGGTATCTCCCAGAACCTTTGATTCGTCTGTATTTTAATGCCTCCTGCAACTCCTAATCATCAATCAAACTGATTTCTGTCTTTGACTTTTTCTTTCAGGCTCATCCTCGACCAACAGCCGTGAAGCACAAACACACAATAAAAACAAAGTGAGTTCAATCAGCACCGTCTGTTTTCAATCTGTAAATAAAACCAATCAACGCAGACTCTCCTGCGGTGCTTTGTCTTTACAGATATTTTGGAATATCAAGCCAACCGCACCTAAATCTATCTCCGTTACAATCTGAACAGTTTCTACATTGAGTTTAATATCTTCTA
The DNA here is from genome assembly GCF_963383615.2 of Lipophrys pholis. NCBI lineage: Eukaryota > Metazoa > Chordata > Actinopteri > Blenniiformes > Blenniidae > Lipophrys > Lipophrys pholis. The sequence continues at coordinate 24,084,515 of NC_137633.1, forward strand.
TTGGTGCTACGTAATTAATTGACTTTGTGCTGCATCGGCTCACACAGCCCATAAAATCTTCCTCTGGTGATGTAATTGAATTTCACGTCCATAGAAACCTGTGGCTGCAGTTCAAGGTTAAGGCAGTGTTGATATTGCAGCTCAGCCCCCGCCGACTACGGTCCTCCTTTATGAATTATTCACATGCTCAGTCACAGCTAAAAGGAAGTGAGGGGTGATGAACTCTGTTTTTAGATCCAGCCACTGGGTATGAAGAATGCGTCAACAAAACACCTTTTCCCGAGGCGTGTCTGCAGGTATGGGACTGTTTTATGAGGGTACTCACCAAACTGTTCACGAGATTACTCCCAGTGGAGACAGCATCACAGTCCGTGTGTTCAGGTTCACTCACAGTTAAAGAGAGGGGTCATGATCTCTGAAGCAATGTAATATTCATTCATTCATTCAATCATGCATTCATTCATTACCTAATTAATGAATATATGTATTTTTGAATGGTCCTAATGCCCTTCACTTTTTCCAGATTGAGACAAGATTGTTTTTCTTTCTTTAGAAAAGAAAATCCAGGCCTCTGATGTAAATGATTAAATGAGTGAAGGAAGCACACAGAGAGGAGAGAGACAGAGGACTGACGGTACATTTTGACCTTGCTCTGCTATTTTATTGCCGGCTGTTCTTTCATTACCACTTCCTTTCACCCTCATTGAAAAGGAAAAAGAGTGATAGAATACTGAAATAGAGTTGATGAATGGATGGAGGCTGGAAAGGAGGTGAGGAGGTGCAGAAGAAGTGGCTCTTCCACTACACTGTGTAGGGATGTGATGTTGATGGGAAAGTGAGGATGATGAACAGGAAGAAAACTGAGAGAGAGTGAAGCTTGTTTAGTGGAGTGCGATCAGACTCTATGAAAATGCAAGGACAAATCCCGCCGAACCTCCAGGGGCAACAGTGCAAGGATATTCAGGTTTTGTAAAAAGATAATAAATTAAATGTAGACCTTCTTCATAACGGCATCACACACTGAAAAAAAACAATTCTCAGTCATTTCCACAAACACAGAAATAATTTGTTGAGTTAATGTAATTTAATCACGTCACACATTTCGACCTATTCATACTAAGTAGATTGAATCCCATTTATTCATATTATCTGAACAACATGTATTAGAATGAACCATTTAACAACAAGAAACTCAATGTGCTCATGTTAATCAAACATATTTCTGATATGTAAACTGAAAAACTGCATAGTTGATTCTTTTGGAGTGCACGTTACACGTGTTCATGCTATTATGCATTTTAAAGCCTAAAATTATGGATGCATATTCAATTGATATATCAACCATATTCTATAATGTGCCCCTAAAGGCATATTAGGGGCAAATTCAGGCATTCATGACATATTTAGGCAAGTGAAGACATACATGTAGATTGAAATCTAATTCAATCTACAAATATCTTGACTAAACAAACTTTTTACAGATCGTGTGTACATGCTAGGAACGTGAATGTGACATCAATAAACCAGATGTAACGTTTGCTCTTTTCATTTCAGTCGCCCCCACTGGAGTTTGGACTTATACATGTGTAGAGGTTGCTGAATGTTGAGGCCAATGTTAAATTGGATGATAGGACAGATTTTTCATGTTCGGATATTGATGTATTCGTGTGCACAAATGTTTAAAGTTGATAGACACCATATTTTATTTTCAAATAAGAATTAAAGATGTTTGATTGAATATCCATTGGTCTGTATCTTTTTTATTTTACATACGCACGCATATCTATGTTGCAATCAACATTTGAGATATATTTATTTTTATATGCTCATATCAGAATATCTATATTCTGAAGTGTACTAAGTACTTTATTACATATATGTCAATATATTCATCCATATATATCACAAAGTGTATTGAGTATATTATTACATATATTTTAATATATATTTCTTAACATATTCTTCCATATATATCACAAAGTGTATTAAATATATTATTACGTATATGTAATCAATATAAAAGTAAATATATTGTAAAAAAAAAATTTAATGTATGAAAAGCGGCAAGCGGGGGGGGGGGGGGGGGGGGGGGGCAGGCAGTGCAAATAAATAAATAGATAAATAGTGCAACAGACTACAACTACATCATAGTAATAAATACCAGTAATAGTAAAGTCAGAGTGTGAGTCAGAAAGATAAATACAACAAAGACTGTAAGTCAAAAGTTAAAGTATACATAAACATGGTACATGAGCCCAGACAGTGATCAGCACACAGCTTTTTGCAAAACCGGCTGAGACGGTGGAGCGTGTTGTGTTGTGTTGTGTTGTGTTGTGTCGTGTTGTGTTGTGTTGTGTTGTGTCGTGTTGTGTTGTGTTGTGTTGTGTCGTGTTGTGTTGTGTTGTGTTGTGTCGTGTTGTGTCGTGTCGTGTCGTGTCGTGTCGTGTCATATCGTTTTGTGTTGTGTTGTGTTGTGTGGTGTTGTGGCAGCTGCTAAAAGTGACTAAAATGTTATTTGTAATCTAGCAGGTCTGCAGACTTTATGACCAAAACAGACTCCGTTGCCTAGTTTTCAGGAGGATTTTCCTAGTAAAAAACCTCAGAGAGACAAAATACAAAGGAATCAGACTGAGAGCACAACCTCTGCATGATTGTCCAGGAGTTTCTCTCACTCTGAAGTCACAGTTCCTTCTTAAAGACTGAATTGTTTTGAGTCTGCATTGAAGGTCACCTAAAGTAGCACCGAGGTTTCAGAAGCGCTGACACAGGTCATCCTTGAACACAGACTGCAAAATTACACTTCATTCTTTATGAGACAAAACAAGATTTCTATAACACATATGTATTTAACTCTGCAATATGGTATGAAGTTTATTAAAATAGAATTACCACAGCTGTCGTTTATGCATGTCTGACATTTAAATCCTACAATTAAGACCTGCTAATGTTTCACTGTTTGAGCTGTTTTAAAAGTTTGCCTGAATCTTTTGTTTGGTTGTGACACATATTTATGTTATTTAGTTTAGCACATATGAAAGTCCCATCCATCCATCCATCCATCCATCCATCCATCCATCCATCCATCCATCCATCCATCCATTCATCCATCCATCCATTCATCCGTCCATCCATCCATCCATCCATCCATCCATCCATCCATCCATCCATCCATCCATCCATCCATCCATCCATCCATCCATCCATCCATTCATCCGTCCATCCATCCATCCATCCATCCATCCATCCATTCATCCGTCCATCCATCCGTCCATCCATCCATCCATCCATCCATCCATCCATCCATTCATCCATCCATCCATCCATCCATCCATCCATCCATCCATCCATCCAGCTTCTATCCCGCTTACCCAGTTCGGGGCTGCAGGGTGCTGGAGCCGATCCCTGTGGGCGAGGGCAGAGTACAACGTGGACAGGTCGCCAGTCTGTCACAGGGACATATGAAAGTGAAATCTAATAAGAACCAATGAAAGCTGCAGTCAGCTCTTATTTGAATACTTTAGAAATGTATCCAGACACAAACACTGAAACGTCGTTGATCCAGACTATACAGTCTATAATATACAGTACTCAGTGTTAATGTGTTTGGAGGTGAAGGTAGTATTAAATGCTACTGATCTGACTGCTCGTCATTTATTTTGTTAGATTGATGTTTGGGACTGGATTGAAAAGACTAGTTTGATTGACATGGAATCTAAACATAGTGTTTTTTAACATTGAACCTATTTCACTCTGTTGATTAGAAATACTGGGCTGTGTGTGACAACACCTTGTCAAGACCAATAACTATACAGCAGCAAAGATTATGTGAATGAAATAAATCACACCTGTGAGCAGCCAGACGGCGTCTCAGATATTCCTCTGCTTTAAATATACTATATATAAATAACTGTGACCCTCTCCAGTGTCAAAATGGTGATAATTCCAACCTGTGCAGGGATACATGAACTCATGAATACCTCTGGAATTTTCAAATACCAAATGTTTATGAAGCAGAGCTGCATCTCTTTCTGGTTAGAGTCACATGGGTGTTTCCTGTGCACGTGGCCTCGGCCCATCAGGATGGACATCCACCCAAAGTAGACCAGAAACCTTTTTGACTCCTTCTTGGCCACAGCAAACAGAAAATCTCATCATGCTTTTTCCATCTCACACAAAACTGTATATTTATGCAATTATCCACTGATTGAATGTGTTTGAAGGTGTGGAGGAGAGGAAAAGAAAAAGTAATAAGTGCTAATCAGTCAGGAGCATAGTGAAGCATGCCATTAGTCCTCTCAATTGGAAAACAGGAAAAAAATCAACCTTATTTCTTAAGTGATTATATACTCTTTTATTAAATTGTTCTGGGTTGAATATTTCAGGAAAGTTGAGAATATTTTTTATTTGCACACTATAAAAACGTCAGCATTTAAAAAAAAAAAAAATGTTTATAGCACTGTATTAATCCCGAATTGACCCATTGGTAGCAGCCGCACAGAGCAGCGCTCAGGGGGACGAGGGGGGTCCGGGGGTCTTGCTCAGGTACCCCCAGTGCATGTGTTTTGGGTGACGCAAAAAGGCCATTTGGTGATAATTACTAAGAGAACCCTATAAGCAAAGCTTCATAAACTGAAAGTGAATCTATTATTATTGACGGGACAAAGCAGTCCTCACAGACCAGCTGCTAAAATCAGTTGTTGCTGGGAAACACACACCGGGTCCACCTCACTGCATTTCTACCGTTCAGACACACCGTGACGTCTTCAAGCTGTGGCATCTCGAGAGACCTGTAATCCAGAGTGATGTGATGTTTCCCAGCTGTGAGGTTCAGAAAATGTGTTGCATGATAGCTTTTCTTCCATGTTGTAGGTTCCTGGGGATCCCTTGAGATTAATGAACCCATAACAGGGACATGCTCAGAGAACGGTTTAAAAGGCTGTGTTAAATCCATCCATTCATCAGCCCTCCACACTGTTCTATCCCATTCAGGGCTGTGGGAGCTGTGTCCCGTCCTCTCTATGAATAGAAGAATGATTTCTAGGCTTTTGAGTTGTTTGTATCAGTATAACTGACGATGAGGATGAGGAAGGCACTTTTTCTGGGTCAAACATAGCAGCGGCACTAGTGGTGTGTGTGTGTGTGTGTGTGTGTGTGTGTGTGTGTGTGTGTGTGTGTGTGTGTGTGTGTGTGTGTGTGTGTGTGTGTGTGTGTGTGTGTGTGTGTGTGTGTGTGTGTGTGTGTGTGTGTGTGTTTGTGAGACAGAGCTTTGTTCCTTGTTGGGTTTGACACTGTGGAATTTGTCCATTTAACATAAACTCCTCAAACAAGTTGGGAAACATTATTTGATTACATTTTTTCTCCCCTTTAAATGATACGAAGGAGTTTTTTTATTATATATTGTTGGAAAGCCTGATCAGTCACCTTTATAACAAGGTACCACTTGTAAGGATTGTGCTTTCGTAGAATTGAGGAACGCAACTCAAAATGTGCCAAAATCCCCTGCAATGTTCTCCTGTTGTTATTCACTCTTTGATTGGTTGGTTGATTGCCCTTTCTCACAGCAATAAGGAAAAAAAAAAACACCACATGCTGGCCATTTTTTTACTTTATTCATTTGACACTATCAGGGACCTCAGTAGCATTTGGAAGATCCATCCACAGCCACAACAGCTTGGCACCTCCTCCTCATGCTGGTCACCAACCGAGCCACATTTAGCTGTGGGATGGTATCCCTTTCTCAAACCAGGAGTTGTTGAAGATGAACTAGCGGGGTTGTGTGGGTCACTCTGGCACGTACAGCACACCCAAGCTGATCCCACAAGCATTCACTCGGATTGACGTCTGGACTCAAAGCAGGCCGTTCCATCCTCTCCACGCCCAGATCCTGTAGTGGTCTGTAATGATCCTGGCTCTGTGGGGGGGGGGGGGGGGGGACGTTGTCCTCCTGGAGGATGGAGTTCGCTCCCAGATTCTGCAGATATGGGATTGCCCCTGGCAATATCTCACTCGCATTGAGATTGCCTTCAATGATGACAAGTTCCGTTTTGTGCAGCAATCTGCATCCTTTGATTCTGCTATCCAGCTTCCACAGACACAACTTTGATTCTTCACTGAACGTGACGTTGCCCCACATTGTTAGGTTTCACTGTGTGACAGTGAAGGACAGTCATTGCAGGACTACTGGCCTTACTGACCACTGACCACTTTTTTCAGTAACGAGTAATCTAACACATTAAACCAGTTATCAGATTAGAGTTACTTCTCCAAGTCACTGTGCGTTACTGTTGCAGCGTCCCGCAGGACATTGGAACGGAAGACGGGTTTCTTGTCTGTAAAGCTGATTTATTACTGAGCCAGGCTGCTCCTTCATTCACCTCCAAACGGACACACACACACACACACACACACACACACACACACACACACACACACACACACACACACACACACACACAGTCTCTGCACGCTCGCCTGACGCCCGCCCCCTTCTCCACTCTCAGCCAATCACAGGCCAACTTGCTCTAACGCTGCATTCAGGTAATACAAAAGAATTGGAATCAACAAACATCAACACCAAAGCTTATCAATGCAACAGCAGAGATGTTACACTATTTTTGTAGTTTATACGGAGTAAAAAGACGGAAAGAAGCCCCCCTTTTTCAATCAATCAATCAATCAATCAATCAATCAATCAATCAATCAATCAATCAATCAATCAATCAATCAATCAAAGATTTTATTTGTCCCCCGGGGGGAATTAAAAGGTCCCATAGAGCAAGCTGTGCAAATAAATAAATACATAAATAAATACATCGCTAATTAGATGCAACAACAGACTGACAGGTTTTGTTAGTGTGAAGAAGAAGAAGTCTGCTGCACACCACTATGTGATTGTTATGCAGTACATCGGCTGGACCAGCAGTCAGGTACTCTGCAGGCCAAATGTGAGAAGATGCTCTCCTATTTTAATCAGATATTTCTCTGAATTAGTTCACGATAACACTGTGGCTTTATTCAGCAGGTCTGAGCTTAAAGAAGAGGCATGCTTCACTATCAGCAGGGAATTTCCCAGTGCTATGAGCTGTGGCATGGCTCTGTACCCAGTCTTTGTTCAGTGCATCTGGCCTTCCAGATGGCCTAAAGGATAATAGGATGAACGTTCACTCTGGCTGCTCCTGTTCAGAAGAAGGCCGGGGATATGTGGAGGCCTGCCAAAGGAGACGATCACAGCCTGGCTTCCAGTGTGGTCCAGTGAAAATGGACTCACTCTCTCCAACATTTCCTCGGTTCAACTATCGGAGCCTCAACCTCAGCATCCCACAATGATCGAACTGAGGAAGAAGAAGAAGATGAAGACGAATGAAGAACTATACTATAAATCTGTGCTGTCAGTTCTACAGGAGGAGGTGTGGTCAGTCTGAGTTCAGAGGAGACAAACACTTTTCACAAAATTAAACAGCATCACCGTCATTACATTATTCTGTCCTTCATATTTTGATTAATGTAAGTGTTTAAGTTTCTAAGTTGATTTATTTGCAATTCAGGTGTAATACTCAATTCAAACCAAAAGGTGTTGCTGTTTACTTGGTAACTTTACTTATTTAACTTCTTTAAGATTTACTTTGTTTGTGGTAGTGCCACCTACTGTCCTGTAAGCAGCAGGTTAAAAACGAGTTCACTTCCAAATTGCTCCTCTCTGTTCACTTTTCTTGTGTTGATCTTGACCAGACATAATCTGTAAGTAACAAATGTTCTGTAAGTTATTATTTGATGTAAATTCATGTTTATGTATTTTCTGCATAAATCTTTGTTCTGTGTGAGCCAGCTAAGCTAATTTGAGTCTGTGCTAGTTGTGTTATGCACTACTACCTCATGTGTATTAAGTTATACACTCTTTTATTTGAGTTTTGTACATAAATTCGAATGTATTTTTGTATCTGTTTTGCAGTTTTACAAGTTTAAGAAATGGTCTTCGGACATAAAAGACAGCCTGTTTCCTCTGTCGTTTCTGGGGCCTTTTCTTTTGAGTTTAGCTCGCTGTCTAAGTTGAGTTGGGAGGAAACGCTGAACTGATGGCAGGAGAACATGTAAGGCAAAGGACTTTTAGAGGTCACTTTATTGTGGAAGGTTACCGAGTGTACAAGATAACAAATTTTTCAAATGTAGTCGGCCCAGAAAGGACATTTAGATGTTACTGATCCCATCCTACATTTTATCATCTTCTTTTGATGATCATTGATTTTTATTTGCAACCAGACTCAGAGGTTGAGGCTTTCTACTTAAACTGTCCTCAGGCCAATTCGAAATTTCCTCATCCGCGTGTCCATGTGGTCCATGTGACGTAAATATCGTCATCCAGCCCTGTGCACCAGGGACCACGAGGCCCAACTGCGCATGCACCAGAGCAATGAACAACAACAACAACAATGGACCCCCACTGGGCACTTTCGTGAGCAGATCCCCTGGTATCCCCGTCTGTAAATTCCCAATTCAAAAGAAAATAAAGATAGCCAGATCCCACTGAGCAGAAAGTCTTCCAAAGCACGTCTGGGGCCCCGTTTACACGACAACAAAATCGAGTGTATCCGCAAAACCTTCTTCACTTTTGGGTGGTCCGTTTACACGCCACCAGTTTGCAGATGCACTGTATCCGCAAAGTTTTTAATCCGGCTTCCAAGGTGGAAAGATTCTTTCACGGCGCAAATCCCTCCTGCAGAGACTGATGGAAGCTACAGAGCCTGTTACTGCGCATGCACCTCTCTCCCCCTCCCTCCTGCTCATCCAGTTGTAAACAAACATGGCGGCCGCATAGTGGTACGACCCGCGGTCCATATTCTAGTTTTATCGTCCAGATCAGTAGTTTAATAGTTGAGACTCTCCCTGATAGTATCCGATGTGTCATCAGTCCATGCGGATGTCCGGTTCTCTCCATTTTCTTCACGTTTATAGTGTATTGTTCTCTGCGCACGTCTGTGTCGTTTCATAACGAAATCAAGCAACAGCGCCCTCCCGTGGCCCAGCATACTAACTACATCGTTGTCGCTGTGTCCGCTGCTGCAGCGTAAACGCACTCCTTTTTTTTTAGCGGATTAGGTGTTGTCACGTGAAACGTTGTCGTGTAAACAGGGCCTAAAAGACGTCATCTCAATACATCCAGAAGACGTCTTCAGGGGGGCCAGAATGAACATTTTTTTTAGACGTCTTTCTTGGACGTTGTCTTTACGTCTTGTCTGGACATCATATGGACGTCAATGAAAATATGTTAAAAAACAATGAGGACAGCTCATCAGTCTATCATAAGACGTGCACAGACGCACAATTTCAATCACCTGCATGCTTCTGGAATGTGGGAGGAAACCCATGCACAAACTCTACAAACACCTCCAGCTGGTTTTCAACCCACAACATTCTGTCTGTGAGATAAGAGCACTAACCACTGCACCAATGAAAGTTATCCATGGAAATTTAAAAAGTTCAATGCTTTGCCCCCGAAGCTGAACATGGTCATAACTCAGACATTGTGCAGTCTGTGTTAAACTTCACATGCTTGTCATGATCTACTTCTGGTGTCAAATAGACGTCCAGATTATGGCCTGGACGGACGGACGTGTCTTGGACGTCTATGGATATTGCTTGCTCAGTGGGGTGGCTCAGAACCCCTGGAGTAAAATACAAAAAACTTCAGGTACTGATGTGAACCCCAGTGCGCGTTCTGCATGCAAGTCAAAGAGGTCTGCAACGTGGAAAGTATGGAAGGGCCTTCAGAGGGAGAGAGTTTCTGCAGAAACACATTCAGGCGTGGACCATCTTCAGAATCAAATACATATTGCAACTTTGGATGTAAAATCAGTCAGCTCCTTATTTCAGTACAATAAAATTAAAGCAAACATACCAAAGGAGACAAGTTAACTTAAATTAATCTACGGCAAATGTTCCTCAGAGCAAAGTAGCTAATGGTCTCTAAAAATGAGTGATGAAGCATCACTTCAAGCGGTATGCTTGCAGAATTTGGATCCTGGCAGATATTCTCTCATATCTGCCAGCTCTGCTTGTTTCAAAAGGTAGAAACACTCACAATTTATGGACAAATGCCTGCGAGGAAATTTGGAGCTGTTCTTCTAAATTAGCTTTGTGTGGTTCCAGCAGCTTTTTATAGTGCAGCCGTCACAATATGACATGTAATTTCCATAATATGCTCATCGAGATAATTGCACAGGCATCCCCACCATTCTTTCCATTTGCTCTAGTTCATGTCGCACCATCCTGCATGTAATGAGCATTGATGAGTGTCTTTTCATTTCATAGGCGCGATGTTCTGTGAAGGGCAGGGACATGAAGGGATAACGTTGTCCTATTAATGTGCAGCCGTGAACTTCACATGTAATCTGTGCTCTTAATTGAAACCATTAATTTGATCTGAAACTCATGTAAGGCTTTAAAATGATTCTGTAACTGAAACATTACTTTGCCTCACAGCGTCATGGGGGAAGCACCAGCGGGAGGAAGAGTCTCACGCACCACGCACGCACTTCAAGCGGGTGAAGGAGATGAAAGATTAGATGGGATGATAGTTAAAAACCACAAAGACACAATTAATGTCTTTGTGTCAGTTAATATAAAGCTCAAATAAATGGGAGATTGTAAATACACTGCCTTCCCTTTTCAGTTATCATCCATCCATCTCCAAAAGCAAAAAAAAGCCCAGACATCTCTGTCCCCCACAACTTCAACCAGCCCTCCCGGGGGGGGGGGGGGGGGGGGACACTAAGCTGCTCCCAGGCCAAGCCAGAGATGTAGTCTCCCTAGAGTCCTGGACTGACCTTCTGGGACCCGTGTTAAAAAACCCTAAAATGCCAGGCTATGTGGATGATCGGTCAAAGATAGTGCATTTTTCCATGAAACAGCGTTCTCATGTGGACGGGCCCTGAGACTGATAGTTTGTTATAAATAAGCTTTTACATAAATTCTGAAATGGACTCCACACAGAACTGTTATAGCCCCAATTTGACTGTAGAGGGCAGAAGACCAAATTTGGGATTTTGTCTGCATTACAATGTTTCTCAGTGTTGTCTCAAGTTCTGGCAGGTTTAGCCTGATTCATATAGCACCTTAAAACAACACAGTTGGCCAAAGTGCTGTACAGACAGGAGCATTTATTTATTTATTAATTAAAATGTATTATTGCACATTACTGAATGTAGAGCAACAAATGTAAATTGTAGAGATGCAACCTGGTCATTAAAAATGGTTGAATCCCGAGCAGTGGTTGTCTCTCTCACTGTCCCGGAGCTCCCGCCGGACGTTACAGTCGATGTGGACATCACTACACACACAGGCTAAACTCGCTAGTCGCTAAACTAATAGCACAAGAGACATGTTCCGAACTCCGTCGTGCTGCACTCAACTCACTCTCCAGCAGAGAGGCCCTTTTTATTTAGCAGTGACCGCGGAAAGACAACATACGTCACATATGCTCGCAGAGATCATTATGAGTGACAGACATCGCACTTCAACAAAAATTATTACAAATGTGATTTTTTTATTAATTTTATTTTCTTAGGCGGTCCTCAGTCCAATGTTGGGTTCCTAAATTGGCCCTCAGCTATCAAAACTTTGAGAACTCCTGCTCTAAAGGGAGACTACCAGGAGGCGCCCTCCTCTGGTGCCCGAACCGCCTGAACTGGCTCCTCTCAATGTGGAGGAGCAGCGACTCGACTTTGAGTTCCTCCCGGATGGCTGAGCTCCTCACTTTATCACCAAGAGTGACACCTGCCACCCAGCGGAGAAAACTTATTTCATCTGCTTGTATCTGTGATCTCATTCTTTCAGTCACGACTCAAACGTCATGACCATAGGTGAGGGTGGGGATGTGGATCTAAACAGAGAGCTTTGCTTTACAGCTCAGCTCCTCCTCACCACAGGGATCCAGTGACTGCATTATTGCATCTGCCTAATCCAGTCTGTGGCCAATCTCACAATCCCTCCTCCCATCACTCTTGAATAAGACCCTGAGATATTCCTCCGAAGGTGCTCTCTCCCTACCTGCAGCAGAATCTGGTTTAATTATTATTCTAATGACATTTATTCTGCATTGTTATTCCACAAATGATCTCCATATTTACTCAATTACAACTTCAGCTTCCTGAACATCCTTTTCAGAGCATGCCTTCATGCCCGGAATCTCCAGAAAGAAATAATTGGTCCCTGTGTGGCTACGCTCCAGCTGTCACACTATATATGCACAGGGAGACTCTGCTGTAACCATAGAAACAGAGGACCATTGATACCCCAATTTTATTGGAGTAAACATACATCACTACACCCATAAAGCCATTGGATCCCTCTGTTTCCCACTCTTCATACCATCCCCAGTACTTTCTGCCTCTGCCTTTTGTTTGGCTGATAGAGCGACTGTAGATACGAACATGTTCCCATATGAAGAAAGACGGAGGTAATTTGGAGCTAAATGTGGATATGAAATATGTGACTTGAAGTGTGCTGGTCAAGCTGAAGGCCAAAGACTCTTATGTAGCTGAAGTAAAGGAGGTCAGTCACAGCTCAGCTCACAGCAGCTTTAACTTCACTCCACACATTTATAGAAAATAGTATTTTCAGTATCAAACAAGAATATTTAGTTTTCTACTCAGTCAAATAAAATGCGCTGGTGTTTCTTCACTCTTAAGATCAGAGATGGGAACATGTTCCAGTTCATGAAACATATTATGAAACATATTATGTTGACTCAATATGATGAATGACTAAAACTTAAGATTTTCAAGCTATTAAGATATTCTGCTATACCGGCTGGCTGGAGGACAGAGGAGAGGAGAGGAGTCATGAGACAGATTGTGGTAGGGATTCTATCCCTAGTTCAGGCTGGGTATGGCTATAGATTGGATGATGTGCATTGATGGCGACGTAGGCACAAGATCAGGAGGAGGAGGGGCCGAGGAGGGTGACAACACGGTTGGCACAAACAAGACTTGAACGAGGTCTTATGAGGCAGAATCTGATGATTTGCTGAGGGGTAGACGATCAGCAGCAGGGATTGGCTGCCGCATAATGGTGTAAAGACTGTAAAGAGGAGGCCTGGTGAGGAGGACCGGTGAGGAGGCCCGGCGAGGAGCCCTGGTGAGGAGGCCTGGTGAGGAGGACCGGTGAGGAGGCCCGGCGAGGAGGACCGGTGAGGGCGGCTAAAAGAGCCTGTCAAGGGTGTACTTCTTTTCTCTTCTCTTATTCTTCTCCCTTTCCTCCTCTTCATCATTTCAATTTTCTTCTTTTTCTTCTTCTTCTCTTCACCCTTTCTCCTCTCTTCTTCTTGCTGCTTTCCTCTTCTTCTGAGAGGCTCATCGAGGGTGGCCTTCTTTTTCTCTTCCGTTTTTCCCTCTTCTTCATTTCTACTCCCTCCTTTCTTCTTCTTCTCTTTTCTCATTTTTCTTCTGCGAGGCCCGTCGAGGGCGGACTATTTATTCTTCTTTTTCCCCTCTCATCATTTCTACTCTCTTCTTTCTTCTTCTCTTCTTCTTGCTGCTTACCTCTTCTTCAAAGGGGCCCTGCGAAAGTGGGCTTCTTTTTCTCTTCTCTTGTTCTTCTCACTTTTCCCCCCTTTTTTGTCATTTCTACTCTCTTCTCTTTCTTCTTCTTCTTGCTGCTTTCTGCTTATCCTGGGAGGCCCGGCGGGGGCAACGGGAGAGCCCGGTGCCTATGAAGAGAGCCTGGCGAAAGCTACCGACGGCCCAGCGGCGACAGATAAAGGCGTGCGTTTACACGTAACGACGACAAGTCAGGAATTGCATGAATTTCAATTCCTGACCGCCGATCAAGATTTTGATCTGAATTATATCCTTCAGAGCAGAAGTGTCATGCGCCGTCATGGACAGTCGTGACCTGTCATCGTGCGTTACAAGTAATAGCATGAAGCGGTGGCGACTCATCACGAGTCATTACACACAGTCACCAATATTGTTGAGCGCTAATGCACACAGCTGCGTGCCGCTGTGTACCATTGCGCATTGTCACTTTTTCTCACCAATCTGTCAGGGATGTGGTGAATCGGGAGGATTTGGTGAATACAGTGGTGGATTTTGCTATGAGCGATGTGGGCAGCCGCCCAGGGCACGATCTGTGAATGTGGCACATTTCCTCTCGTGAACATTGCACGAGAGGGAATGAGAATCATCTCGTCTCATGGAGGCGCGGGTGTTCGCCCAGGGTGTAAAACAAGTCATTTCCACGACTGGGTATATACAGTATATGGCTCCATAAACACCCTAGTCATTCTATCATCAGCTGCTGTATGCATCACCACGCATCACAACTAATGCACACACTCAGTTTTGAACTTTACTGATCTTGTCTTATTATTCTTGAAAGATCTTTTGGCAGCCAAAAACATGCTCCACGAGTATCAGGAATGTCACGCACCAATACGCACCATTTAAGAACCTTATTCAGATGCATTATGTCACAAAAAGAATGTCAGGAATGTGCCAGGACAGACCGGAAAATAATGTTTGTAACTCATCATGCCGATGTGTAGCAATTTCTTTTTGGAGCAATTTGGAAGTGTCATGAAGTGGGCTGAAGGCCCTCCGGTGTGAGCGATGATGATATATAGACAGTGGCGACTGGTCATTAAGGGCAGGTTGGGCTGAGCCCCACCTGGTGTCATCAGAAAAGACTGCATGTAAAGTATGTTATTAATTCTTTAAGATTATCTATAATATGTCCTTGCCTGTGAATAAAACGTCCTACTAAATGGCACATAATGACTGTGTGAGGACTGTACTCCCTGGTTAATGTTCTCCTCTTGCTGCTTCAGGTTGTTTCCTCCTGATCCACACCGATGGTGCATTAGTGGGGCTCGCCCCTCCCTCACCATGCAGTGTGTATTGCATGCAGTCAAGTGTAAGTGCACATGCTCAGGCTGTGGCAACGTCTCAGATCATGTGATTTTGGCTGGAATCCCCACTAACAACGTCATTTAGAAACTCAGAGCTGATTGACTGACGCTGATTGAGTCACTGCTTCACAGAACCGGAGCGAGTCGTCAGAAACAAACAAACGGTTTAGAATCAAAATGAATTAGGACGATTGTTTACTGTAGTAGGAGTTTGATTTACATCAGTGGAGAAACTGGAGGTAGCTGGTGGTAAACTGAGTGACACGATGTTAAAGAATTTCTAAGTATCTCATGTTTGTGTAACTCTGCTGGTGGTGGAAATTTCATCTTCTAAACAGCAGAACCAGGTTCGATTCCCTATAACCAGTGCTCAAACATTTTACAGGATCGGTGCCTATATGGTTGGCATACTGTTGTGGCAAAAGACTTGTGCACCCACTTTACTTTGGCATTCAGTGGTGTCACTAGACCTGAAATAAAGTCTTACCCCACCAAGTATTCACACGTAGAAACACCACTGTATACAGAGCTTTTACCTTGAGTCTTTCAGGAACACATTATACTAATCTGGATGGCGACACAGGTCTGGAAGTGGGCCTTGGAAGAATTAAGGTTGTGTTTAGGGAAGGGAATTCACCTATGCGAAGAAGCAGTAAGATGCAGAGAGTAAGGCACTGGAGATTAATGATGAGGAGTGAGAGAATGGTTCCCCGGCTAGCTCAGTTGGTAGAGCATGAGACTGGCAATCTCAAGGTAGAGGGTTCATGTCCCACGCCGGGCACCACCTTCCTGTGGGTTCACCACCTGCAGGAAGGTTCTTAATCGGTGCAATGTGATCTGGGTGACAGTGCTCAGACTGTCACCCCTGCAACCTGGAAAAGCATAAGTGGAAGTGGATGGATGGATGGATGGAGTGAGAGAATGTAGCTGGGTGCGGTGAGCAATCTGTGTAGAAGTGGTCAAGTGATGAGGTTCATGCTATTAGTTGGACTGCAACGAGTTTGGCAATTCCTCTGAGGAGACGTTCATACAGTTATTGGCAAATGGCTGCTGGCGGCATTTGGTTTGGAAATGATGCCAGCTACTAAGCTTTTGATGTAAAGGACTTTGAACGGCAGTAATCTGAGCAATAGACGATGAAGGCCAGGCCTGTGGAAATAGCACAGGATGAGGAACAGATTCCAGACGAGTCATGGATTTTATTTTTAGAGTGGACAGAGCAGGTCTGTTTTGATGTACGTAGCTGGCTGTCTCAATGAACGGTTGCAGGGAGGTGCGGATTAGTTCAGGACCAGTTCTTCCGTCGAGGGAGTGGCAGAAGGCACGAGTGATAGAAAGTCCCAACCTTTATGAGCGTTGGCACTTATTTATCTATTTATTTATTTATTTATTTATTTATTTATTTATTTATTTATTTATTTATTTATTTATTTATTTATTTATTTATTTATTTGATTATTTATTTGTTTGTTTATTTATTTGTTTGTTTGTTTGTTTGTTTATAATCAATTAATTAATAAATTCATTTCTCTTTTTATTCGTTTAATTTAATTTCATATTATTTAATTTTATTCTATTTTTCGAATTTCATTTGATTGTATTTTTTTTTCTAAATTAATCAAAAAAATGTTGTGCTTTTTTGCTGGAATATTTGCTGGTGGCGATGCTGAGAGGACTGGAGTAAAACAGCAAAATGGGGATCAGTAAATCAACCTTTCGAAACCTCTTCCTCTAACGCTGAGAAACGACTTCAGGATCTCTTAGACTGAGATTATTGAACGAGACAACGAATGCAGGTGAAAATCCCATGTGACCTTGAGAGAGCGGGAATGCTCTCTGTGGAAAAACAGTTAACTTGATGCTGTCGATGGGCAGGTAGCTAAAGGTTACTTGAATAATTTGACCTAAGCTATCCATTATAGTTCTGAGTGGAGCTATAATGAAGATTTTTTTCCCCGCAGATTAATAGAGTGCCTTGAATTCCAATAAGAAATTATCAAAACTTGTTCGGGGTGACCGCAAAGGGAGGGACGGGTGTCTTTGTGAACCTTGATTTTCTGGCTGGCTGTAGAAGGGGAGGTTAGAGTGGACAAGCGCAGCTGGATGGAAGCGTGGGCAGGATGAGTGGACGACACGGCCGGGGAAGAGCAAGGTTGCTTGGAAGAGCGTGATCAGATCTTGGTATCTCGACTGGGCGTGTGTTATTCGACTGCTGAAAGAGGGCTGCTGATGTCGCTTTATGATATGATGGAAAACAGAAGAGCTGTTTTTGGTTGCAGGTCGCCGATCGGCTGAGGTGCAAGTGGAGCTAAGCCTGAACTGATTTCGCAGCAAATTCTTTATTAATTTTTTTATTAACTGTGGCTGTTTAGAGAGGCCGTGCACCGCTGGACGGAAACGTGGCAGAGATGGCTGCAAAAACTTTATGATATTGATGGAGAACCACGTATGTGGGCGTAGGCCACTGATCAACGACATCCGACTCGGGCTCGGCCTGAACGTGTGTTGGACTGCTGAACGAGGGCTGCTGATTACGCTGCGAGCTTTAAGATATTGATGGATAAAGGGACGGCCGTGATTGAGCTCTTGAAAACGGCCGTGAGCTGCCGCGGAAGACAGAGCCCGACAGAAATGAACAGAAACGCCCCGGAGAATCCTGGAGCGCAACAAAGGGGAAATAATTGTGTTCATGGGTGTGTGTGTCCTACTGAGGATCAGCCCTGATGGGCGCCGCCCGTGAAGAGAGCAGCGGGCCCTTCTAGAGCCGCCAGTGTGACTTTTTTTTTTTTTTTTTTAAGTGTTTGTTTTTTTTACGCGTGAATATAATCATTTCTTGCCTGCTTGATGTATTTTACTTTTTGACTAAAAAGCAGTGTGATCTGATTCAGCCAGTCGGTACAGTGGACGTATTAACCTTTGAACTTACCACTTCCTCTTATTGAGAGCGAATTTTTCCTGGCGACTGCATAACTTACCTGGTCACAAAACACGGAGCGCTTTTTTGCAAAGAACATGTGACAAAACCTTTGCTGTGTTTATTAATATGTCATTAGATCCATTGAACCGAATATTTTTACTTCTTGGAAGATAGTGGTCTTTGTGTGTGAGGCCGAAATTAAAACTTGCCGTGTGTTTTGCTTACTGCTGCTGCTGCTGTTGTGCCGCCGTCCTTAATATAATTGTGTTAAAGTTTACGTTCAGTGTTGTGTTTACGTGGCAGGATTGCAAACCTTTCACCTTTATCACTTTGACCAAATATATTTCGCGTATTGTGTCTCTTAATGATGTTTTCAATAGCTAAGCTTCTACTGTACGTGTGCGACTGTCACGTCGCGGCGCATGTTGTCGGTGTTACAGTAGAAAATAAACTAGAGCTCCCTAAATCCCCCAGCACCATCACTGAACGTTCGAGCTCCGCCGTAGCGCCAGCAGAAAGAAATCTTCTGGCGCCGACATTGTAGTGCCGGCTGCAGGACATGGGAGCACGCCCGCAGTGGCGGGACCTATGGAGGAGCTGAGAGCTGATATCAAGCAGTGGATGCGTCCGTCACGCCTGTGGGGAGAAGAACATCGGTGACACTGTGGAAAAGCAGTGGCAGGAATACAGCGCGGCCGGGGGAGCGGCAGCCGGGACACCCGGAGCTGCAGCGCCGGCGGCCTGGAAAAGGTTCACATCTATGCTGCACATTAGACCTGCGTCTCTGAAGACGTTCTGTATGTCTGGAGCAGGAAAGAGACATGGGGAGGAGAGGACCATAGGAGAGGACGGCACGGGGCTGGAGGAGAGGCCTTAAAATAAAGTAGGGAAATCTTTTACTGTAAAGGTAAACAGAGTTAACAGTGTATGAGCCTGATTACATCTGCGTATCAGTTGTTAAATGTTTATTCTGTTTGACAAAAACCTTAACACTGACTTTTTTTTTTAGCTTTTGTAAGTCAAATGCTAAAACTGTACATTAATATGTGTAATGTTGTCTGTTGTAAATACATGAATGTCATGCAGGGACATCAGGGGCTGGAGACAGGGAATCAAAGTGAGGGAGGGACAGGAGCAGAGCAACAGCAGATGTTTTATAAAAGTTCACTAAAGTTAAAAAAATTATTGTTGCTTTCTGGTAGTAAGTTCAAACTTATTGGCGCCTTGTTGGACAAGAAGTCAATATGTGAGCAATTCATGGTTGCAAATGACAGGAGGAAAACACCTTTAGTCTCTTTGGCTCAGGACAAGAGGATTTCAACCTTTAGTGTGTCTGTTCATGTTTGACTCTGAAGAAATCCTCTGACGTGCAGATTATTGAAAACAAGGCTGTTAAGTGCAGGAACAGACTGAGTGCCAGTGAGGCACTAAACTAAACTAAACTAAACAGGTATGAGTTTTATTTAGTTTTGATGGGCAGACCTTTGAACTGAACCAGACGAAGTTGTTGGAAAAGAACAAATCTTGTTTATTTATTAGACTTTATTTTTATTGTCCAAATTTTCTGTATTGAGTTTCAAACTGATTACGTCTATTTTACTATCTATTGTTTTACTTAAGGTTTTAGTAAGGGGCATAACATTAAGAAGTATAATTACATAATATAAAAACTTATAATTTTTACATTTTAATCACCAAATATACAAAAGTAAATCATTTTGATCACTATATTCATCTTGTTTTATTCAGGTCAGTAAGTTGTTACTGAAAGAACCACTTCCATTGCCAAACAACCAGTAAATGCGTTTTGTACCATAATCAAATGGATTTTAACCGATATAAACATAGTAAACTGAGCACCTGTGTGCTACTAAAGTTGTCTTTGTGCTACTGAAATATTTATCCTGTGATAATCATTATGCTTTGTTTAACACTCAAGGCATTTTGTTTTTCTGAATGGTTTTCAATGTAGTTAATCTTTGACATTTCTGCGTAAACTTTTTCAAAATTAAATCATAGTAGCTTGTTTCCATGGCAACCAAAATCAATTTTGACGTAAAAGTACTTATTACACACATACATATACAAATACATATACACACACACACACACACACACACACACACACACACACACACACACACACACACACACACACACACACACACACATACATACATACATACATACATACATACATACATACATACATATAACTCAACACACCTCAGTTATTCTACCAACAGCTAGTGAACAGTTCACACACTCCAGATCGCTCAGCATTCAGAGAAATTCCATGGAGTTGATCAGAGAGGAGGATGCTGCAGGGAGCGAATGCTGTCACGATGTAGAACACATCAACACACATCAACACACATCACTACTAATACACACGCTCAGTTGCAAATTTCATGAATAGAGATGATTCTTGATATTCCTGGAAGATTTATTGGCAGCCCCAAAAGATTTTCCACAAATATCAGGAATGTCAGGCCCCTTTAAGAACTATATTCAGATGCATTACGTCACATTAAGAATGTGAGGAATGTTTTAGGAATGACGGGAAAATGATATTGGTAACTCATCATGCTGATGTGTAAACTCACCTTAAATCAGGTGACGCTGTCGGATAGTACTGCGACAAGAAGAGTGTAGGATTTAGTGGAGGAGTGTTCTTCACCTCTGGTCACCGACTTAAAGAAACAGAATCCAGAAACAGACTTTCTGATGATCATCTTGGCCTCAGGATTCAGACGACAGGATACGTCAGAGGGATTTCCTCATCCCATCACTGTCACTTTTCTCACTGAGCGGTGAGTGAATTCATTCATTTTTCTTTATTTGGCAATTTAACTGGTGTATTATAACAAAATTTACAACAATAGTACTAATAACTTCATCTATATGGCAGTTTTTATACTTCACATACAACTGACCACAGTTAAAAACAAGAAATGGATGAAATGAGAAAACAGAAACAAAAGCAGCATTGAAACAACAATCATGTTATTTAACCTACTGTAAATCTCTCCATGTATTTCTGTCTCTCTCTGTGTGTAAATAATTAGTTAGTTGGTTTTGCACTTACTTTTTTCAAGAGTGCTTTTTTATGTGACCCTCAATACACGTTTTGAAAATCCCAGGCTTAAATTATTACTACAACCACCTTGACAACTATAACTCATAATAATAATAATGATAACAACAATAATAATAGTAATAATGGTAACATCAGCTAAAACATCTGCAATTAAAACAACTTTTACTGACATAGTGCGAAGGATCTGTGGCTGTTCTGGCCCTTGTTTTGGCATGATGGTCTGATTTTGGCACCTCGGGGGGGAAATAATTGAGGACCCCTGTTGTAGAGTGACGGTACTCACTGATTATAAGGTCGCAGCATCTCTTTTCTTCTGTGTGTTTTCTCTGCTTGTGTGCCAAATTAATACAGGTACCTTCAAACCACCGACACTGAATCTCACATCATGTTTCTAATCTGAGAAAAAGAGATTAATAAAAACATCTAATCCACTATTTTGATTAAAGCTTGAGACGATCATGACCAGTCATCTTCAGACACCTGTTTTGATTTTTGATATATAAAGAAAGTGGTCATCCCACAAGAGCCACTCTAAACCAATATTTCCTGAAAGACATTAGGCTGCTGTTGGATAAAAGAGGAAGTCATAATACTGATTATGAACCGTGTGATTTTTCTGGACTTGATCTGTTGAAAGATGAGTGTGAGGCCGATTCTGTTGAAGGAGGCTCCTGATGAAAACGTCCTGATATAATCTCTTTAATCTGCGATCTGAACTCTTTCCTGGGCACAAAGAAGCGATCTGCCTTCTTTCTATCTATCTATCTATCTATCTATCTATCTATCTATCTATCTATCTATCTATCTATCTAACTATCCATCCATCCATCCATCCATCCATCCATCCATCCATCCATCCATCCATCCATCCATCCATCCATCCATCTATCTATCTATGCATTGCATGAAGCTTATTTTCCACCTTGGTTTAATTTTTTTCAGATGAAAATTCTGTTTTTGTTCGATTGTTTCTGTGGACCGCAATAACAAAGCTGTTTCTTTTGCAAAATAATTCTTTTTTTAAATACTTAAATGTGATTACCTGAAAGTCGGGTGATGAATGAAATCATTGTTATTAGTTCCTGTGGACGTCCGTCTTTGTTGAAGCAATGTGGGGTTGAAAGGAGACACACAGTAGATTTGACAGGCCTGAAATGAGTTTGTGACCTGAAGGCAACAGGAACCGCAGAGGGAGAACCTGGAGAGATGAGACTCTTATTTACCTGGTGTCGCCACTAGAGGGCGCTGCTGCATATATAAACCAAACGTCTGACGCATTAAAAGTGTGCTTGTGAGTTAAATGTATGCAGGGGTTAGAGTGTTTCACTGACGTTAATGAGAATGCACCACTCACCCCCCTTTACTTTTCATACTGTCTTTAATGACAAGGGAGCTCAGTCAGGGTTTGCCTTTACGTGAAAATGAGAAGCATCGGCTTGTCCTGGTTGCCAGACCTCCTCCCCTCAGTCCGACAGCGCTGCTGACATTTCTTATAGGCGTCTGTTTTATTGCCGTGGCATTTCGAGGAAAAGCCTCACAGAGAGCTCCGGCACATCGCAGACAGGAAGTGATGGATCCAAATAAGTAATAACAGTTTCCATGACAACGTCAACATTGACAACGGGGTAAATGTGGCTCTGCCATTTCTTTGAGTGTTCATTAATAAAAGGAGGAGAGGAAAAACATCACGTGGGTCCTGAAGGAGAGTGGCTGACATCTGTTAAAATAAATGTGAATTGTTTCCCTCGCTTAGTTGTTCTCTTCCGCTGCAGTTGGGATAATTGTCTCATCTGAACTGAGCGGCAAGACTGATAGGCTGAGATTTGAAGACGTTTTCCAGGGAAATACCCGCCGTGGATCCTCGTTCAGGCTGATGAGACTGAATATCACTTCAGCGTGTGCTGTTATTGTCACCTGGACAACATCAGGTGGCGAACAATATCGCCTGATTGGTGGAGCTGAAGCTTAGAAAGAGGAGTCTCTGAAGAGTTCTTCAGGCAGATGTCTGAGCAGATTAAATGAGCCATCTGATCTTTTTGTTTCCTGTGTGGAAGCTTCAGGGAATCAGATGTAGTTGGAGGATTTGATGAGTTGTCAGAGATCTTCTTAGTGTGTAGACCGGAGGCCTGTACTACGAACTGTGATAAACATATCCAGGCCCTCTCCGTTTCCTGGGTTGACTTGCCCAGACACATGTGATCCTGATAACCGTGACTATGAAGCAGGTTAACAACTCACTATTGTTTTCCATCCAGTTCTTTTGAGGCTGAGTTTCCCCCGTGACTGTGTTTTGTGTTGGAATATGAATTCATCACCACGACAGGATAAGATGATTTGCGCTCCATAAATTCATGTTTCTGCACTTCTGTCAGGTGTGATCATTAACCTCATTATTACAGATCAACCCTCGTGGAGATAAACAGACTTGGAACAACCATCATAAACACAGAGAAACATCCTTCAAAGCCTCAGTGACCAGGATTTATTCCATCCTGTCAAAAAGATCGCTCTAAATTGCTTTCTCGTCTTCTCTCCGCTGCAGCTCAGCGCTGAACCCATGCACCAATCACGATCATTTAAGAACGGGCAGGTCATCTTCCAAGAGATTTGATTGGACAGGAGGCGGAGCCGTTACACTCATTGTGACCTTACCGAGATTGTATCCTGCTCCGGAGCAGGTTAGACATTCAGAGTCATTTGCCGGGGTGATTTTCTCCGGTGAGAAGTGAGTGAGCGTCCTAGTATTGAAAACCCAAGGTTAATCCTTGAAGTTATCTCGATAAGAGAAAATCCAGCGTCGTAGTACAGCTGATGTTCCTGCTTGTCATTATTATGACCACATTGACTTTGAATTTAGTTTTTGACAACTGGAGCTTTTTGGGGAGATAAACAGGCTTTAAATATCAGGATGCAACAGTGGAACAAAAATAGTCTTTTTATCTTTGCAATGTGAGGCTGTACAGCTCCTCTGGAGTGACTCTACAGCTCCTCTGAAGTGACTCTACAGCTCCTCTGGAGTGACTCTGGGCAAAAACTATGTAGTGACCTCTCCAGCAACAGGAACTGCAGCCTCCTCCTGATCACAAACCATCCATAACAAGATCCAAGGAGGAAGGCGCTGCAGGATGCAACTGTGTGGTAATACGCAGCCACAGCCAATGTGAGATAAAACAAAATAAAACCACGCCACACTCACATGTTGAAGATGACATATATGCCTCTATATGCCAGTGCTGCGGTGGAAGTCTCAGGAGTTGATGGGTTTGTTGGTTGTTGGTGCAAAGACCATGGACAAAGAAAGATATTGAAAATTCTGCAGCGCTATTACTGTTGCTTGGTGGTGACACTGCTGCCTTTGTGAAAAAAACTAATAGCTTTCTGTCTTGAATTTTGTATTGCTATGCTATAACTGAGTCCTCAGCACCCACCTCACCCCAGTACACCAAAATCAGCATAACTGTCCGAGGGGATGAAAGACCACAACATCATGACTGGGGAGACACCATGAACGCCAACCTCAATGCTGTGCGACGCGTGACTGATGCTCGTACTGTGGAAATGTATATTCTTAACATCAGTAAAAAGATTCTAACAATGGTTTACCGGTCACTCATAGAATCCATTCTCACCTTCAATATCACATCTTGGTACAACTTCCTCACCAGCAAATAGAAAATAAAACGATCCCGCATCACCGACCAAGCCAGTAAAATAATTGGCTCCACACAAACTCTACTGTCCCACCTGTGTGAGGAACCCTCCACCCCCTCCATCACTCATTCACCCTCCTCCCATCAGGCAGAAGATACAAAGTCCCACTGGCCAGAAAAACAATTTACAAAAAAATCATTCATTCCATCTGCAGTCACCGCCCTCAGCAGCAGAGGGAACATAATTCCAAGAACTTGAGCAACTTGCAGCCGGTCCTTTCCCTTCTTCGCCCTTATTTTAAGTAATAATGTTGTAATATTGTCTTTTATGAGTATTTGGCAAAATTGCTCACAATCATGGACAATGTCTCCCATCCATGTCGACAGAAGAAGAAAAGGAAAAGGAAATAAAAGGTGTCTTCCATCCACTGCATGAAACACGAGACAATCTGAAGAGAAGCTTCAGTATGATGATATGTGACGTGTTCATACTTCTATCTGCACACGCAGTGTTCGGTTTTAACTTTAACTTCTTAAAATATTTTAATACATTGTTTACTGCATGTATAACATCTATCTATCTATCTATCTATCTATCTATCTATCTATCTATCTATCCATCCAGCGCTGAAGGACTCCTCCCTTCAGTGAAGGCCGGCGTCATGGAGAAGCTTGTGGGGTATGAAAGAGCTAAAACTACTCAACATGGTTTCAAAACACAAAGAACAGCGACACCTGCAGAGAGCAGCAAGCATCATGAAAACAGAAGACGCAGTGTTCACACATGCCCATGGTGCAAATACTGTGACCCGCGATAAGTTGAAATCAAATCTATTGAAACATAGTACACCTGTCCTGCCATGCATTGAGCCGCCGAGCCCCCTTCAGGGACTCATGGTTACTAAAGGGACACTTAAGGTCTCTTACTATGTGGTTTGCTCTTTTGGTTAAACCAGCACTTTTTTCTATACAGTTAAACTTGTCATGTGATAAATCTGTGACATAAACATAGTTTTTTTTTTTTTTTAAAGTGACGCTTCTCCTGGTTACTCAAGTATTCAGTTAACCAGGAGGAGCAACCAGGAGCAGTGTCAATTCAATTTTATTTATGTAGCACCAAATACAACACAGTAACTTTAAGGAACTTTCACAGAGAAAACCCAATAATTCCACATGTGAAAGGAAAAACAATCCTTTGTAACAGGAAGGAACCTGCAGAACCAGGCTTCTTTGTAACCAGAAGGAACCTGCAGAACCAGGCTTCTTTGTAACAGGAAGGAACCTGCAGAACCAGGCTTAGAAGTGGCAGCTGTCTGTTATTCATGCTGGGGTGAGGGATAGAAGGAAAAAAAAGGAGGGGACAAACAGAACAATTGTAGAGACTGATGCAAACCCTGCTTATGGTAGGGGATCGGGATTCAGACCCTGGTTCTTGTGGGGGGTAGGGATACTCCATTCGAACCAGCAGACAGAGATCCACTTTTAGAGCACGAGTTTCCAGTTCCACTGTGATCCTGCAGGAAGGGAGTAATGGTGAGAGAGAAAGAGGGAGGGAGGGAGGGAGGGTGAGAGAGAGGGAGGGGGGGAGGGAGGGAGGGAGGGAGGGAGGGAGGGAGCGTGAGAGGGAGGGAGGGTGAGAGAGAGGGAGGGTGAGAGGGAGGGAGGGTTGGGAGGGATGGAGGGAGGGAGGGAGAGAGGGAGGAAGACAGACGAGGAGAGAGACAAATGTTAGTAACATGTAAAAGTAAAACATGGTGGGTGAGAAAGGAAAGAAGTTTAGTGTCGGTCCTCCAGCAGTCTTAACCTATGGCAGTTTAACGAGAAATCAGAAACACACATACACAGTAACACAGAGGGAGAGAGAGGGAGAGAGAGAGAGAGAGAGAGAGAGAGAGAGAGAGAGAGAGAGAGAGAGAGAGAGAGAGAGAGAGAGAGAGAGAGAGAGAGACTTTCACACATGGTGATCAGTTCTTTATATTTTAAAATGTTTTTGTCTTTTGCAACATTTGAAGTTATTAAGTAAACAAGCTAATTTCTTCTGGTTATTTTGTAATGTTAGTTATAGTTATTGTTATGATTAATATCATAAGTTCCACATTAAGAGTTGACCTCAGTTTCATCAGACTGATAGATTCCTCATTGCCCGTCTCTTCCAGCATAAAACGTTTGGTGGCCTGAAACAGTTTTTTTTTTTTTTTTTACATTTAGATGACTGAATTGATGTGAACATTAAACATAACCGTTGTCCAGTTGGAGATCATATCAGTATTCACAGCTCTTTGACATAAACTCTCTTAAACGCTAACTGTTTCTGCTGTTTACATGAGTTCTTCTGTTATTGGAGAAGTTCTACATCATCTTCATGTTATTTCATTTATTTCATTTTTCTAATACAGTGGTCTGCAACCTTCAGCACTCAAAGAGCCATTTGGACCCGTTTCCCACTGAACACAACGATTGTCACTCTCAACAAGCCAGCAATATTAAAATACCTCATCTGCCGTAAACACTCCCGGGTGTTAAACATCCTTTAATAATAATCAGTCAGAGACGCCTAATGAAAAGAGTTCAAAAAGATTTGAGGTTTGTCTTTAAAAAGTGGGTTAAAGTTAATGAATGTATGATTTGTGTAATCATTGTGCAGGACAGCATAAAAAGAACTCTAAAGCAAAAACCAAACTGATCGGTTGATCTTGGTCCACTTTGCTCGCCGCTGCCCACTGAGCTGATTTCATGTGGTAGCTGTGGTCAATATCTCTGACCTGGTTGTCCAGCTGCTTTCAGCACCCCTTGTCAATAAACAAATTCATTATAGATGCTCACTGTCAAAGCACTGCTGATGCAGCTGTTGATCTATATGCAATTTTAAAAGAATAACTAGAATTGACAGTGTTAGTGTATGCATGGTAATGATCTAGTTAACATCCAAATGAGGACTGGGCCCTAACCTCTGTGGGCTCTCATTGTTTAAAAGCTGGAGAAGTGAAAGTGTGTCATGCTGCAGCAGCTTGGTGCCCTGCTGGAGGCCTGACCAACTAGAGCAGACGATTCAAACTGGGCGAAGCCAGAGGACAGAAAACCATTGGACTGAGCCTGACATGGTTCACTTGTGTGTGTCCATTTCAAACGATGGTCTCAGGCTGGACTCTGTACAGAAAGGCTCTCCAGAATTTGTTCGACGTCGAGGACATAAGACTGTAAGTATGGCTACTTTGCATCGACAGCAGAGATCCCGGACAGGTTCGACCCGACAGGATCGAAGCTCCTGCTCCTCCACTGCATCCTGTCCTGTCTTCTCTGGACCTTACAGTGATCATGAGGAAGAACCTCCACTGCGCCGCCAATCGTCTCCTTTACTGAAAGGCTCTCTTTCAAGTCTTCCCAGCTCTACCATTTCAAGCCCCAAAGGGTCTTTGTCCAGCCTCCAGGGGTCTGTTCCTTGCCTCCAGGGGTCTTCTTCAGGCTATCAAGGGTCTCTGTCCAGGTTCAGTAGCCCATCGCCCAAAAACAGAGGGTTAGTGTCTCGGATGAAGAGACGCTCTTTGGGCAATTTGGATTCTTCTAGCGTCGGGGCCGGGGAACACAGTAGCAACCCTGCTCTGCTGAGCCCCAATGGCAGCTCCAGTGATGATGATGGGAGTTGGGATACAAACAGCTGGAGCTCAGGAGCCACTTGCCTGCTACGGACTCCTATGAAGGAAGACAGCGATGCTGTTTCATGGGAATCAGGTGGAAAAGCTTGTACAGATGGTATAATGTCCTCGGCTGCTCGGCCAGAAGATGAAATCATTTATCAGAATCTTGTTTTTTCTCGCCCGGCTTCAAAAGCTGAACTAAAAACAGACGGCGTGATTGAGAGGCCTTGCACAGCCTCAAGAAAAGACACAGGAACCCAAAGTATCTCCTCTGCTTGTCTGAGCAAGAAAATGTTTTCAGTCTCTCCCAAAGGGCATGATGAGCAAACAGAGGACAGACGCAAGTTCTCGCAGTTTTTGAATGAGGTGACATGCAGGGTGCTAAAATCTAATGGTGGACCTCCTCAGCCTGCCACCCTCAGACGTCGCTTCCCTTCTCCTCCTCCACCACCGCCGTCAACTCCATCTCATATGCCTCTACATTCAATTGCAACAAACCCACCTCCATTACAATCCACCTCATGCGCAAACTCATGGTACAGCCCGACCAGCTCCAACCTAATGACCATAAGGGAGCAGGAAACGACGGACATCACCAGCTCTATCCACCAGTGGAGCAAGACACTACCAAGCTGTAAAGTCCTGGAGCCGACCGACATGTTGAGGAAAGTGAAAGGAGAAATTCGCTCCAACCTGGAACTATGCACCAATATCCAGTCACAACCCTCCACTGGGAGAGTATATCTGGAGACAGACATTGACAGAGTGCGGAGGCTTGATGAACTGCTGGCTAACGGCTCCCTTGGGAAAGAAAGAAATGAAAAAAGTCTGGGAAAAGGTTTGGAAAAGAGAAAAGATAAGGAAATCAAGGTTCCATGGGAAAAAAATGGAAGTTTGGGAATGGAAAAAGTAAGGGAGAAAGAGAAGAGAAAAGACAACCTTGGGGAGGGAGACAGGGGGAGAGAGAAGGTAAAGGACAAGGAGAAAGGGAGAGAAACAACCTGCTGGGAAAATGGCGGGAGACAAAGAAGCCGAGAGAAAGAGAAAGGATCCTTACTGAGCAGTTACAATACTTGTAATCCTCTTCTGGCGTCCAGTGGACAAAGTGCCCCCGTTCCTGTCTTCAGCTGGATGGATGGATTTCCGAGGATGTCCTACAGATCCACCTTATTGCCCAGACCTGTGAACGTCACTGTAAGTACAAAAATGTATTGCAATTATTACTCCCTTCTTAACAAAGTAATAGAGCTTATAAACTATAATAACTTAAATTGAAAAGTTGGTTAATTGGTGATATGCTGTTGCTTGAGCCAGTTTTTCTCAATCAGCATGTTGTAATAATGTGTGCAGTAGGATAGTTTCTGTGACACATCAGCATTCTGATCACTGGCACACCAGTGCAGAACTCTGCAACCTCCGACACCAAGAAAGCTGTTTTTACACATTTCCCACTAAATGTGTGTAATGTGTCTGGAGCCTTCAAAATGAAGACAACACAACCATTACACTGAACTATATAGTTTGTTAATCATTCCAAAACAGTTGTCAGCATTTGGAAAAGTGTAACGTGAAAAATATGACAATTCCAATACATTAAACAACTTAAATTGTTCTTAATCATTACTTTTTGTCACCTCTAAGTGTAGCATCAGGCTATCAGTGTGTGGGGATTTCTTACCTCATAAGAATCACGTGGCACCAATTATGTAGTGATTTTGGCAGGTTGGCTATTGATAATGATTATTAATCATCAAAGATAGTTATTAATTATTTTATTGAACATTTGATCTGATCTGGACCTGTTTAACAGGGAATCATAGCCAATTCAGTTATATCAGTCTCATAACATGTTCCAAATATCTCATGAAGATGGGTGGAGGGAGCGGTGTGTGAGACGTATAATGAGACTACAAACAATGATCACAATAAACTTCATTCAAAATGGTGGTTATCAGAGAAGCAGGAAGGCTGCCCAAGGTCACGACCATGTGATTGGGAGAACAATAGAACATTGAAGCTAGTCTTTAGCGTCTTCTTCCTGAGTGTTTCTCTGTTAAAGGCCCATTTCTAAAGTGAGTTTATGTGACTTGCTGTAAAATGTCTGGAGTCCTCAGATGGTGTTCAGTTACGTGTGAGATGTTATCCGTGATGTGATATGTGTAGGGCTGCAAGTTAAGAAGTTAGTAAAGCAAAGATTAGCATTCAAGACCCAGCGTCTTTCTGCAGCAGAGCTACTGTTGGTATACAGTAGTGATGTGCAAGTTTGAACAAATCGTTCAAAACCCGCGAGTCACTTTACTGAACGGTGACTCAGGAGTCATCACGTTCATTAACTTGTTCACTGAGAAATTCTTGCTACAGCCGTCGAGCTGCAGAGAGGAAAACAGAAATGTCCCTGTTGTGCTGCTGCTGCTCTAACTGCACCTTATAAATATATCACATTACTCACTTAAGTGGCCCTGTGGTAAAAACAGCCATGCCGCTGGTGCTAATAGCTTCAGCACGCATGCCCGACTCAGCTTGAAACTCGAAAGAGTCATACCTCCTCTGAATCTGTCAATACCTAGCAGTCGTCCAGTGAGCTGCTCGGTTCACCTTGCCTGAAGCTTACCTGAAAGTCTGCCGCGGCGCTCAGAGAGTTTCTGAGTGGCGGCGCAGTAAAAAACACATTGTTTGTTTCGCAAAGCTTGTAGAAATAACTACATGAATAAATACATGAATTAGTGCATAATAAATAGTTAAAATACGACTGTAGCGTGTATTGTGTTGCGTTTAATTCTGTCCCCTATAATTAGTTTCGCCCTTTGAACATCACGTTATTTATTAATATCAGTAAAACTATTTATGAAATCGGTAAGAAGAAAATCTGAATTTTGGAGGAAAAAATGAAACTTTAACATTATATATATCAATAAACAACACAAATAATATAAAATCAACAGACCAGTTCCAATAAAAATGAGTGTGTAATTATTGTTTATTTCCCTCACAAGTGTTTCAGCATCTTCTTATTGATACATGACGCTCTCCGTGTTTCGTGACGCAATTCAGCTGAGCGTCCAGGTCCGTGAGAGGCTGGAAATGGTGGCATGTGACTTAAATGTTATTTGGGAAGTTAACGAAGTTAGGAAAAAATTTTAAAAGGTTATGGATGATATGGTCATTAATGGCCCTACAAGAATTACAAACTCCACCAGCACCCAGATTGATTTAATTTTTACTAATAGGCCAGAAAAGATCTTGAAGTCATACAATATGCTCACAGGAATGTCTGATCACAATCTTATAATGGTCACAAGAAAATTAAATAAAAAGCACTTCAAACCCTTGGCCGCCACTGAACTCTATAGGATACCAAAACAGGAACAACAAAACTTCCAAGATTCTATCAAAGACATAAACTGGGATGAATTGCTCACTGGCAAAAAATTTGATTTGGATTTTTCTAATATGGCCAACAAAATACAGCAGATTATTGTGCAATTTACAGGGATAATTAAACTAAAAGCTTGAAAGAATAGTCTTCCCTGGTTAAACAAATTTATTCTGAAACTCATGAAAGAACGAGATCACTCTTTGAAGTTGTCAATCAAATTAGGACACAACAGACACCAATTTGTTTTGTTGAAAAACAGTGTAGTGAAAGAAATAAGAAAATCTAAAGCTGACTTTTTCATTACTGCCTTGAATAGTGCAAGGGGGAATTCTAAAATAACCTGGAACGCACAGACCTCTCTTCCAGAAACAATAGGGTTGATAGACAGTTTCTCCTCAATCTCAGAATATTCTATAAATTGGAACAAATCAGTAGTCTTGCCTATCAACTCTACATTTCAGCAGACACCTAACACCCCACTAAAACCAGGGAACATCAAATATCTCGGCATTAACGTCTCAGCCAAACTCTCAGACTTGGTACACTTAAACTACACCCCCCTTATTAAAGCAATAGAGGAGGACCTCACTCGATGGAGGACACTCCCAATTTCACTTATGGGGAGAGTAGCAACAATCAAAATGATGATCTTGCCTAAAATTAACTACATCTTCTCAATGATCCCAGCAAAACCACCAAAAACCTGGTTTAACACTCTTGATTCTCATGTCTCAAAATTCTTATGGAAAAATAAACCATCACGTATAAGTTTAAAAACACTCCAGAACACCAAGGACCAAGGTGGTTTAGAACTCCCAAATTTTTATAATTATTATCTGGCCAATAAACTACTTTATGTTGTAAAATGGATCAATCAGAAACCCCTAGATGAAGGCTGGCTAGACGTTGAAAAAACATTCTGTGAAGATCTCCAAGTCAGAGATCTTCCCTTCTTCAGTCCTGTCATCAAAAAGCACAGCTGCTTCAAAAGCATCAATATAAACATGTCGCTGACAGCTTGGTGGGAATTTCTTAAAATAAATGGATCTACACTCATTCCCTGCAAACTCACACCCATCTGGAACAATCCCGACATCCTGCAAAGAAAAAAACCAATAAACTTCCCAAGATGGCAAAATAAAGGAATAAGACACTTAGAACAACTTATCTCCAATAACTCTTTTATTCCATTTAATGAGCTAATAGAAACATATGGTATCAGTCAAAACAACTATCTGGAATATCTTCAGCTTAAGTCAATAATACAAACTAAGTTCAAACTAGAACAGATTAACTTGAACTTACCTCAGACAGTGACAAACCTCCTGAAGATCTCAGCACCTAAACCTCTTTCTAAAATGATCTCAATCCTGTCAGGTTCAAATATCTCAATATCCCTTCCCACATTCAAATGGGAAGAAGATCTCAATATCAACAGAGACCCAACGTTTTGGTCAGAAATCTGTACAAATACATTCAAAATGAGCAAAAACCCCAATATACAGCTCATACAATACAAGATCCTTCACAGAGTTCATTACACGGGACAAAGGATGTTCAAGATGGGGCTCACTCCCACTAACATATGTTCAAACTGCACAGGTGATCTCCCCGATACCTATCTACACGCACTTTGGCTGTGTACGCCAGTCCAAACCTTCTGGCAAAAGATTTGTGAAGACTTATCGTTATGCCTGGGCCACCCTATTCCAGTCTCACCTTCACTTTGCTTGTTAGGAGATCTCACAGAAATTAAAAGAGAAAAAAATGAGTCCTGCATGCTCCTGGTTTCCCTAAGCGTCGCAAAAAAGGCGATCCTCATGAACTGGAAATCCAAAAGTAATTTGAATATAAAGTTATTTAAAAACTTACTTCTAGACCACATCACATTGGAGAGAATGTCTGCTTGTAGGAAAAATCATTTGACACAATTTGAGTCCACATGGTCCCCAATAATTAAATACACCATGTAGCCCTGTGGGGGGGGGGGGGGGGTAGTGGCTCCACCCCGGGGCTCTGGGGACCGTCCGTGGCTGGGGCGTCGCGGCTTTGGTGGTTGGTGGCTCTGTGGGCTCGGGGGTGTCCTGGCGTCTATGCTGGGGGGCTACGGCCTGGCCTGGGGAGTCCTGGGCGGGGGTGTGGGGGGGGCTCTGCTCTGGGCCGGGGTCGGGCCCGCTGGGGTGGGATGGGGGGGCTGGGCGTCGGGCCCCGGCTGGGCTGTCGACTGGGAGGGGGTTGGGGGCGGGTCGTCCGGGCCCTGGGGGTGCGGGGCCTCCCCCTTCCCGGTGGGGGTGCCCGCTGCGGCGCTGGGGGTGGGTCCTCCCTCTGGCCCCCTCCCCCGGTGGGGCGGGTTGGCCCCTGCTGCCGCGCTCCGGGTCTGCCTCATTCCCGGATTGGGGGGAGCGGGGGACGGGGGGGGCTCCGGGTTCTGGATGGACGGTTAACTGAGAGTGACCTCCAGGGCCTGATAGGGGTGTGCGTGTGCGAGTGCGTGTGTGTGTGGGTTGGGGTGTGTGGGTTGGGGTGTGGGGCTGTGTGGAGTGAGCGAATGAGGGGGGGTGCCCTGGCCACTGGCCTCCGGCTGGGCTCGCACTGGGCCCTGCGGGTCTCGGACTCTGCTGTCTGGCCGTTTGGTGGGGTGGGGGCTCCCTGCCCGGGTCCCCTTGCGGCGCCTTGTTTGGGGGGGTGTGGCCCCCCGGGTCCTAGGCCGGCCGCTCGGGGGGTGGGGTGGGGCAGCGCGGGGGGTCCAGCTGGGCCAAGGTCCTAGCGATGGGGGGACCCCCTCCCTCAGAACCCTCCCTGCCTTACCTCACCTTATATTACCCCACAATAGGGAACAGTGGGGCGGTGCCTAGGTGGGGGGTCCAGGCTACTTAATTGCGGTCTGGGTCCTCCCCCGACTTTGCACCACCCACAATTTTAACCACACCTAGTCACGCAGGGTCTTGAGGGGGTAAGCCGCTTTCGGGGTTCTGCCGCTTGTCAGCGGTAGAACGCCCGGGCCCCGCTACCCCCCAATTTTAAACCGCACCATAGACACACACATCGCATCCACCTTTTCAAGACACAAAAACACACCCTTACATACATCCAACACACATATAGGGCAGGGGAAGGGCGGGAGACGTGGCTCCCCCCAGCACCTCCCGCTGGGGTCCCGCCCCGGCCCGGGGTGAGTGCGGCTGGAGTGCGGGGGGGCGCGCTCCCTCGGGCGTGGCGCTTGTGGGGGGGCTGGGGTGCGGTGCTCCTTCTCCACTTGCTGTTGGATTGGTGGAGGTTGGGATACCGCGGTGGCCGGGAGGGGGCCCGGCCGGCGGCCTGAGGGTGCGAGAGTCATCACTCCCCCCCCCGTTCCGTGTGTGTGTGTGTGTGTGTGTGTGTGTGTGTGTGTGTGTGTGTGTGTGTGTGCGGGGTGGGTCATGGGTTGGGTTTCCCAATCAAGACCCGGGGGGAGGGGTTATGGGGCGGGTGGAATATGAGGCTCCTGGGGGTGTAGAGTTGACTGTTCTCCGACCGGGGCCTGCGCCGGACTTCGCTTTCCTGGGTCTGGGGGCGGGGCTGGTCCGGGGCGCGGCGGCTGGGGCCGTCTCTGCCTTGCCGGGTTGGGGGGGGCGGTGGGTGGGCCTGTTCCCGGGGGTGCGGTGGGACTCGCCGCCGGGGTTGGGGGGGCTCTCGGCCCGCTCGGCCCGGGGGCCCTGCTCCGGCCTTTTCTCAGTTTGGCGGCTTGGGTCGGGGCCTGGGGCCCTGTGCCCTTTGTCCTTCTCTTGTGGGCCCCTCTTGCCTGGGGGGGATTCCTCTCTGCATTCTCTGTCGGGTGCTTTTTGGGCGGGTGCGGGGCTCTCTGGGGTGGTTCGCTGGGGTCTCCCCGGGCCTGGGGGGCTTCTGTCTGCCGGGGTGGCGGTGTCCGGGCGCGGTGGCCCTCGGACCCCGGGGTGTCACCACGGGTCCCCCCACAACAGTTCCGGCCACACCCAGTGGACAAGCCACACACACTCACACACACATACACGCACACACACACACACAGACACACTTTCACTCCTCACGAAAGGTGCTTCTGAAGTTGCTTGTTGTCTGTCATCATTTGCTCAAACTTTAAAAATCATGTTCCTCTTTTGTTGTTGCCTCTTTGTTATTTCATGTTCCTGCTTCACGTTACTGTCTAGATAGAGCTGCTCAGGCTGGTTTAATCTAGGAAATCATCTTACTGTTTAGATAGAGCTGCTCAGGCTGGTTAATCTAGAAAATCATCTTACTGTCTAGATAGAGCTGCTCAGGCTGGTTCAATCTAATAACAGTTGGAAAGTATTTGGATGAGTGTGATTATTGCAAATAATATATGTAGCACAACAAGGACATTGTATGTTATCCCCTTCCCCCCTCACCCCTCCCCCCTCGACTTTCTTCTCTCTCTTCTCTTCTCTCTCTCTTTGTGCGTTCCCCCCCGGTCGTGTACGGCAGCCATGCCAACTTCTGACGGAGAAGGCAACAGGAGGAGACTCCAGGTCTCTCCCTGTTGCAAGACCAAAAACTGTTCTGACTCCGAAGGCTCTCAATCACATCATATTGTTGGCCCAAGCTGCCGAACAGGACAAGGGCAAGAAAGAAAAAAAAAGAAAAAAAGAAAAAAATAAAAATAAAATAAAATAAAATAAAATAAAATAACCTGGAATTATATTAAAAAAACTATTGGGTGATTCCAAAAAAACCAAAACAAAACTATTGCAAATTCAATTCAATGGAAATATCTTGACAGAACCTCAAGTGATGGCTGACGCTTTCAACCCTGCAGGGAATACCCTGCATTGTCTGCAACGCAGTCCTTCACCATCACAAATATTACTGAGACTAAAGTTATCGATTTAATTTGATCACTCAAAACATCTAAAGCAAAGGATGTTTCTGGAATGGACCCGAACATGCTCACAGATCTAAGTTCAGCTCTCACCACTCCTATTGCCTCTCTTAGGCTAACCTCCGGAGTCCCTCAGGGGTCAATATTAGGCCCCCTTTTATTCAGTCTTTATATTAATGATTTACCCACTGTTTGTCCTATAGCCGAATGCTTAATGTATGCAGACAACACGGTTTTCTTTGACCATGGTCACAGCAAAGACACTGTTGCCGCTAAACTCATTAAAACAACGTCCTGTGTTATAACTTGGTTGCAGGAGTGCTGTCTACAAATAAACTTTTCTAAAACTGTAGGCATGTATTTCACTAAAACAAATAGAGCATCACCTGACTCTGACATACATGGTAATGGAGAAAAAATTTAAATTGTCCCCCAATATAAATATCTCGGGATAATAATAGATTCAGAGCTTTCCTTTAAAGCCCATATTGGCAAGTTGTGTAAAAAAATTTTAAGTTAAAGCTCATAAATCAATTCAACTGAAGCTGCAAAAATGTACTTGCAGCCGATGATCTTCAGTCACTTCAACTATTGCCTAACCAGCTGGTCCCAGGCTAGTCAGAGTTCAAAAACAAAAAATTGGAAATCTTGTACAAACAAGCAATTAAAGTTATGGATAAAAAACCTAGGCACTATCATCACTGTGCAATTTTTTAAAAAAATACAGTATTTTAAATTGGGACAGTCTTCACACGTTTCCAGACTTAAAACTGACCTATAAAGTACTGCATAAATTGGCTCCAGATCCTCTGGCAGAGTTCATCAGCCAAAGAAGCAGCCTTGAGCGTGTCACTCTGCGCAGGAGCACTTTCAGTAAGTCGGCCTGGTCAGTAAGGAGTGCAAGTGTGTGGAACTCAGTACCTGAGGAGGTTAAACTGCTCACAACATACAAGGCCTTCACAAAAATTTTTTAAATGTGGCTTATCAACACCTACAGCTGCCAACACTAAAAGATAAGCCTGTTGTGATGTTTTGATGTTGTGATAAAATGTTATGTTGTGATGTTGGATTTTTTCTTAATTGTAGTAAGTGTTTGCATATGTATTTTGTATTATATTGTACATGTATTGTGGGTTTTTTTTCTCTCTTTCTTTTATTTTCTTCTTTTATTATTCTTACTCCTTACTCTTAAATATAATTGTATTGCCCTTTTCACATCATGGCCAGGGGACTCCAGATGAAAACTAGCCTTCTGGCTAATTCTGGCTTTTTTAACCATGTGTAATCATGTGTTTTATGAAAATGCACTGTCCCCTTTTAAATAAATTAATACTAACACATCTTCATGAAGGTTAAACAGTTCT
This sequence comes from Lipophrys pholis, assembly GCF_963383615.2. Lineage (NCBI taxonomy): Eukaryota > Metazoa > Chordata > Actinopteri > Blenniiformes > Blenniidae > Lipophrys > Lipophrys pholis. Next base: position 24,122,314 of record NC_137633.1, read on the forward strand.
ATACATAGCATCATGTTTAACTAATCATCTCATGTAAATGCCCAGTTGTTGGTTACCACTTCCTTGATGTCTTTCAAGGAGTTTGGCCGTTATCCAGGCCTGGGAAGGTGGTGGCTTCAGTGGCAGTTAGCACCTCCGTGCTGGTTGGCTGCATTGAGCAGGCGGAGAAAGAGGAGAGGCTGAAGTGTGGTGATTCAGGAGCAGTCCTTGAATCTCTCTAAAGGCTTTTGATTTCAAGGTGTCAAATCCTGGGAGTCCCAACCAATCAATGACCGGCTGAGAGCAGTCAGTGTTAGTTTGAGTAGGAAGGGTGGAGGATTTTCATGAGGCTGCAGTGGCTCATGGCCCACCTGCAGATGCTCAGTCACAAATGAAGATTGTCTTTCAATAAAAAATGAACCAACTTGTCTGTGGTCCTGTGAGATGCCAACAGACATGCACGTAAAACAATTCCCACACGAGCAGCAATAAAGGAAAAATATTAACCTTCAGACAGGCTCAGAGGCAGGAAATTATCTGCTTCGATTGATGGTGTGAGGAGGTAATAAAACCACAAAATAACAGCATCGGGAACAAGAAGCGACAAATAGCAAACAATCAATCATTGTGGATGATGAGAAGAAAGAAAAGCAGATTGAAAGTCTATGTAAACTGCTGAAGAGCTGTTTTTCTTCCCTGAGAGGATGTGAACATCTGGAGCGGCTGCTGTTTCTCCTGTTTTATCTCTCATTCCATCATGTCTCGTTTGTGAAAAGTATCAAGGTTTCTTTGTCCTAAAATACCATCTGCATCCAATAATTAACACAGACGAGCCAGTTGTTGCTTTAACGATCAAGTTAAAACTTCGAACATGTTTGAAATGTGCTCGTCGCCCTCAGTTAACCCGTCAGTTTAATTGAAATACGTCTCGCTTCCAAAAATCTGTACACAAAAATATTTCTCACTGGTTTTCTGCATGAATAAATTGTACTTCATTTTGTGAATTTTCAATAAGTAGACAAATAAATATCTTGATTTATAATGAATACTTTTGCGGTACAAAACCTTTCTAGTCCGCCGCTGCGTGCGTTTTCTCGCGGGGTTGCCTGGCGTCGGGTGGAACACGGGTCGGCGGGGGAACCTCTTAATCTGGATATGCACAAGAGCAGAACTACTTCCGTGTCAACAAAGGCTCATGCAATTACTGTATTTTATAGAATGTTTGAACCTGCGCTCACAAGTTCCCAATAGACGCGCATCCCAAGGCTTGTGCTCCTGCACTGCCCGTCTATTGGGAACAATACGGTATTTATTTTTATTTATTTATTTTTATTTTTTTTTTTTCTGCCCTTGTCCTGTTCGGCAGCTTGGGCCAACAATATGATGTGATTGAGAGCCTTCGGAGTCAGAACAGTTTTTGGTCTTGCAACAGGGAGAGACCTGGAGTCTCCTCCTGTTGCCTTCTCCGTCAGAAGCTGGCATGGCTGCCGTACACGACCGGGGGGGAACGCACAAAGAGAGAGAGAAGAGAAGAGAGAGAAGAAAGTCGAGGGGGGAGGGGGGTGGGGGGTGGGGGGTGGGGGGAAGGGGATAACATACAATGTCCTTGTTGTGCTACATATATTATTTGCAATAATCACACTCATCCAAATACTTTCCAACTGTTATTAGATTGAACCAGCCTGAGCAGCTCTATCTAGACAGTAAGATGATTTCCTAGATTTAACCAGCCTGAGCAGCTCTATCTAGACAGTAAGATGATTTTCTAGATTAACCAGCCTGAGCAGCTCTATCTAGACAGTAACGTGAAGCAGGAACATGAAATAACAAAGAGGCAACAACAAAAGAGGAACATGATTTTTAAAGTTTGAGCAAATGATGACAGACAACAAGCAACTTCAGAAGCACCTTTAGTGAGGAGTGGAAGTGTGTGTGTGTGTGTGTGCGTGTATGTGAGTGTGTGTGGCTTGTCCACTGGGTGTGGCCGGAACTGTTGTGGGGGGACCCGTGGTGACACCCCGGGGTCCGAGGCCACCGCGCCCGGACACCGCCACCCCGGCAGACAGAAGCCCCCCAGGCCCGGGGAGACCCCAGCGAACCACCCCAGAGAGCCCCGCCCCCGCCCAAAAAGCACCCGACGGAGAATGCAGAGAGGAATCCCCCCCAGGCAAGAGGGGCCCACAAGAGAAGGACAAAGGGCACAGGGCCCCAGGCCCCGACCCAAGCCGCCAAGCCGAGAAAAGGCCGGAGCAGGGCCCCCGGGCCGAGCGGGCCGAGAGCCCCCCCAACCCCGGCGGCGAGTCCCACCGCACCCCCGGGAACAGGCCCACCCACCGCCCCCCCCAACCCGGCAAGGCAGAGACGGCCCCAGCCGCCGCGCCCCGGACCAGCCCCGCCCCCAGACCCAGGAAAGCGAAGCCCGGCGCAGGCCCCGGTCGGAGAACAGTCAACTCTACACCCCCAGGAGCCTCATAATCCACCCGCCCCATAACCCCTCCCCCCGGGTCTTGATTGGGAAACCCAACCCATGACCCACCCCGCACACACCCACACCCACACCCACACCCACACCCACACACACACACACACACACACACACACGGAACGGGGGGGGGGGGGGAGTGATGACTCTCGCACCCTCAGGCCGCCGGCCGGGCCCCCTCCCGGCCACCGCGGTATCCCAACCTCCACCAATCCAACAGCAAGTGGAGAAGGAGCACCGCACCCCAGCCCCCCCACAAGCGCCACGCCCGAGGGAGCGCGCCCCCCGCACTCCAGCCGCACTCACCCCGGGCCGGGGCGGGACCCCAGCGGGAGGTGCTGGGGGGAGCCACGTCTCCCGCCCTTCACCTGCCCTATATGTGTGTTGGATGTATGTAAGGGTGTGTTTTTGTGTTTTGAAAAGGTGGATGCGATGTGTGTGTCTATGGTGCGGTTTAAAATTGGGGGGTAGCGGGGCCCGGGCGTTCTACCGCTGACAAGCGGCAGAACCCCGAAAGCGGCTTACCCCCTCAAGACCCTGCATGACTAAGTGTGGTTAAAATTGTGGGTGGTGCAAAGTCGGGGGAGGACCCAGACCGCAATTAAGTAGCCTGGACCCCCCACCTAGGCACCGCCCCACTGTTCCCTATTGTGGGGTAATATAAGGTGAGGTAAGGCAGGGAGGGTTCTGAGGGAGGGGGTCCCCCCGTCGCTAGGACCTTGGCCCAGCTGGACCCCCCGCGCTGCCCCACCCCACCCCCCGAGCGGCCGGCCTAGGACCCGGGGGGCCACACCCCCCCAAACAAGGCGCCGCAAGGGGACCCGGGCAAGGAGCCCCCACGTATTTATTTTTAGACAATCAGACCTTTAAGCCCTCGTGGGCCACATAAAATAACATGGCGGGCCACATTTGGCCCGCGGGCCTTGGGTTTGACACGTGTTGTACACATCATTTCTTCTTTCTGAAGAAATCCCAACTCTGGGCTCTGTGGGTTCATGGAAGTTAAAATAGCACTGCAGAGACTATGTCAGATGTATCTGTGAAGGTTTATAACCGTGGTGGTGTTAGTCTTGAGAAACGACTCAACCCGGGTTAGTGGAGCTAAGTAAGGTGGTTCTACCTGTACTGAAGCTGCTGACGGAGGAGCTCATCTCCCTACGATCTCCTGTGAGATCTCTGACTACACACAGGGGTTATATCTCCTAAACAATACTCGACAGAGTCTAAGACATGCTAAGTGGCGTTAATAGAGCTGGATATGAGTTTACAGTGACTATATTTTCCTGAACGGTTCAACTCAAGCTTTGTAACTGCTCAGGTTGTCTAAGGAGGCGGAGTTAGATTTCTGATGGTGGAAGGGTTAGTACATGCACATGATGGCGTCTGAGCACGCCGTCACTAAACCCTACTGATAAAAATCTCCTCTGCTCCTGAGGTGGAGGTTCTCCCGCCTCGCTGGCAGTTGCCGAAAGAAAAAACTAGCTGATACTGGTTAGTGGGGTCCACCGTCGTGGTCCAGAACTGCTTCACCACGTATGCAGCTAGAAAGAGTATGTACTGGTGTACAAACCTGATTAAAACCACTTTTTTTACCATCAAAATCACGGGAAGGTGGCGCCCGGCGTGGGACATGAACCCACTACCTAGGGATTGTAAGTCTCGTGCTCTACCAACTGAGCTTGCCGGGTAATTTTGAGAATGTTCACAAATTTAAATAAAAGAATATTCATTCATTCATTTTCTTCCGCTTATCCGTTTCCGGGTCGCGGGGGTGACAGTCTGAGCACCGTCACCCAGATCACATCGCACCATTTTAAGAACCTTCCTGCAGGTGGTGAGCCCACGGGAAGGTGGCGCCCGGCGTGGGACACGAACCCACTACCCTGAGATTGTGAGTCTCATGCTCTACCAACTGAGCTCACCGGGTAATTTTGAGAATGTTCACAAATTTAAATAAAAGAATATTTCAATATAAACTATTTACTCAGCTACACTAACAATGGGCTCTGAACTGTATTCGCTTCATTTTCTACGGATAATCTTCAATAAAAGGGAGGATTTCTTGGAATATTAATTCATCACTGCGACAGCACGAGTAGTTCTGGTTCCATAAATTCATGTTTCTGCAGTTCTGTCAGATGTGATCATTAACCTCATTATTCCAGATCAACCCTCGTGGAGAAAAACAGACTTGGAACAAGTCGAGAACAAAAACATCCTTCAGAGCCTCAGAGACCAGGATTTATTTTATTATGTCAAAAAGATCGCTCTGAATTATTTTCTCCTTTCTGCTCAGCTGCACCCGCGCACCAATCATCATCATTTAACAATGGGCAGGTCATTTTCCAAGAGATCTGATTGGTCAGGAGGTCTGACCTCTTATCAAGAACATAACCTGCTCCGGAGCAGGTTAGACTTTCAGCTTAAGTTGCCACGGCGATTTATCCTGGTGAGAAGTGAGCGAGTGTCATCGCATGGAAAACCCAGGGTTAATCCTTGAAGTTATCTTGATAAGAGAAAATCCAGCATCGCGGTACAGGCCTGTGGAGAAATAAACACACACACACACACACACACACACACACACACACACACACACACACACATACACACACACACACACACACACACACACACGCGTGCACACACAGGGAGAACATGCCTTGCTTGGCCTCTGCAGCTTTCTATGTATGGGACAAGAGAGCAAACCACTAATCCACCTGTTTAAATTAATGACAGTTCAGTTTCAGCTTGATTTCAAATGTTTTTCAATCGTTTAAAGGGAGGAGGAACACAGCCTGCGCAGTTTTCATTACATCAGGCACCATGACTAAATTATGTATCATTGTGAAGATAATTACAGAGATGGTTGTCAGATGATATCAGAGGAGCGTGCACGCTCTGCAGCACGCTCTGCTGCACGTTCTACAGCCATGTGTCAGTCGTCCTCACCGTGCTCGAGCAGTACATTGGTGAGAATGAATAATATTACCCGAGCCTATGATGATTTCATTCAATCTTCATTTGAAGCTCCAAACGCTGGTATCACATCAAATTCCTGCTTGTTGACTGAATATCGCTCTTCACTCAATTACTGTTTTTGTTGATTGTTTACACACACATTTCCTGAAAGCATGCCTCATACTCTCATATCTCTACACACAAATTAAAAAACACACGCACAATCTGCAAAACCGCTCGACTCTCCAGCAAAATCACACTTTACTTCTAAAACAATGTTATCTCTTCTAAAAATGGTATTCTATTTTCCAATGACACAAATGGTTCTCAGAAATAAGAAGACATTTATAAGAACCAAGTGAACACTGATGTGGTCGATGAAATAACACTATGGTGAATGGAAAACACTCAAAGTGTGTTGCAAAAATATTTTAGAATATTGTTTTTATACTCAGAGGACACAACAACACAATGTACATCCAAATCAACACAAAGTTGCACATGATGATGAAAAAGCAATGACAAAAAACAAATAAACAATATCTATATCTATCTATCTATATATATATATATATATATATATATATATATATATATATATATATATATATATCCATCTATCTATCTATCTATAATATAGATATCTATATCTATATCTATATATATATATATATATATATATATATATATGCTTCCTCCTTCCTCCATTTGGGTCTGGCCACAGCACCGCGTCCACATCATAAGCCATGTTTATGTTTATCCTGGCCAAGCAGCTGGAAATATTACCTGGCCACCCCAACCATGAAAAGCGTCAACTACTATATCTCCATGTACCAACTATATCTCCACCACTTCCAGAGCTTAGAGAAGCGCTGCAGGCGTTTGTGGATTTTCCGTCTCCAGGCAGAAAAATATTGCTCCGTAGGGTTGAGGAATCGATAATATGGAGGGAAGTGTGTGTGGGCACGGAACCCGTTACGAACCAGAGCAGCCTTACTTTGTCCCAGATGACGACGTACTGACACACATGACAACAGCTGCTCGAGGCCGCCTGTCTGATCAGATGGAATGAATGTGTTGTGTTGTGTGATCAGGTGATGGGATCAGGTGATTGGCTGTTTGGTGGGGTGGACAGGTAATCAGGTGGGCGGGAGGTGGTGGACTCCAAGTCCAGGTGTGTGTGTGTGGTGATTTGAAAAAAGTCTGTTTAAGAACTGAAATTTGAGTGAAAAGCAGGATATGTAGTGGTAGTTCAGCAGAATTGGTTCAGAGGGTTGAGATACATGTTGTGGTCACTCTGTCTCCAGTACCAGTATTTGTGTGTAAACTATTGAGACAACTGTACTAGATGATCAGAATCATTCTCTTTTTTTTTTTTTTTACTTAATTACTTCTGACACATCAGCCACTTTCCTCACGATACTAAATCTACAAACATGACCATTCATTGATGAGACATGAGGGGAGAATACACAGAAAGGTGCACCACTCCTCACTCACACTTGTTCCTTTCATGAGTGTAAATCACAGTGTGAACTTGACTCTGGGCTGATGTCCGTCATCAGATGTGTTCTAATGTTGATTTCAGAGGAAGGGTTAAGGTCCACATCATCCCTCATTTCAATACATGAGTATCTAAACATTGGGCATGGAGACTGCAGAGAGTACTGGTCCCTCTGGTACGCGATATTAAAGACACATCATCTGTACTGACTATTTATTTACTCCCATTTCAAAGAGGGGAAGCTCTGACTCCAGCAGACCTCACTGTCCTGATTGGCTGAAGATGTTCTCTCCAGCAGACCTCACTGTCCTGATTGGCTGAAGATGTTCTCATGCATGCATAATTGAAACTCTTTTGATCTTCAGGCGCAGACATGGGAGTCAGAACTTTGTCCAAGAAGTGAGGAGATGTTTGGGTTAGATTTATTCAGTAGATGTCAGCTCCCCGGCAACTGTGTACCCGGGGCGGGGGCGTACACCCTGAAAGGAATACATCTGGTATCAGGAGGAGAAAACTACTGTACTGCAGCTTTTCACACAGTTTGTAGATTGTGAGTGTTTCACTGGAGAGGCGAGAAGGAGGGAAAAAAGAAAGTGTCATCTACAGTCTGCACCCAGGATGAAGTATTTTTTATAATATCTGATAGAGTGCACAGTAGTGCCATTGCCCATAGAAAACTATGAAATCTACACAGTCTTTATGTCAAAAAGCAAATTCCCTGCATTAAGTAGCCGTTTCGTTGATTCAGTTCCAGATTTTTAAAAACATCCGACTCTGAATAATACAAGTGATCCAGCTGCCCTGGAAGGATTACCCCACTCATCCAGACAGCACCGACATATCACAGAAACAACAGCAGAGGAGGTAATTTGTGTTTAAAATAGAAAAATGTGTCTTTATCTACCAGACACAGAGCAGGAACATGAAGAAGAACTGACGGTTTTCATCAGTGAAGATTATGTAACTTTCCTGTTTTGTGAGCTATTATGCATCATTATCATCAGAATAGTTGGACATAAAACTTAAAAAAAGATTTGTTCCTAGAAATTAAAATACCTAATATTTATTAACCGAATCAGATTGATCAGGCAGTTTGTGAATGAGGCACAATTCACAAATGTGTTTTTGTAGCTGATCGATAAGGGTGATTGGTGATTGTGAGGAATTTCATAGTGTTGGTGAGGCTCAGCTTCAGTTTTGCATTTTTACCTTTTAATTGGGCAATTTCACTGGTTCCCCCAGACATACACACACACACACACACACACCCTCAGTAGCCTCCACCCTGCTCGGCTCCCATGCGTCTGTACGACGGCTGGACGGAGGGGGATTACTGAGCGTTGTCCCATTCAGGAGCTGTATGAGTCATCTTGCTCTGTCATTCCACTGTTTGTAACACCTACACAACGCTAAGGCGCGCACGCACGCACGCACACACGCACTCACGTACGCATGCACACGCACGCACACACACAGGAGCTGTGTAGCTGTGACATTTACTCAGCAGTAAGTCCTGGTGCTGCTGCAACACAACTAATCAAGACACTTATCGTCAAAAACACATTTGCGAGGGTTTCCCGGCCGGTCGAAGGATTGCACCGGTAATTGGTTCGGAATGAACAAAGGAATGAATCGAAGTGAAAATGTAAGTGGTGATTTCTCTCGTGAAATCCTGCTCATGCATAATGCTTGTGAACCCACACGTGTGCAAACAAGGACCTGTTTGTTGACTGGCCTCCTGCTGTTTGCATGTAAAGGTGCGTTTACACAAAACGACCACAGGTCAGGAATGGCACGAATTTCAATTCCTGAACGTGCGTTTACACTTTGGCACGACGAGCTACGAATATAATCTTCCCTTCATTCCTGTAACATTCCTGACATTCTTTATGTGACGTACTGCATCTGTATAAGGTTCTTAAAATGTCCGTATCGGTGCGTGATGTTCCCGATATTATGGTTTTTGGCTGCCAGAAAATCTTTCAAGAAAAACAAGACTCGCTTCCATACATGCAACTGATTGTGTGGATTAGTTGTGATGCGTGGTGATGTGTTATACAGCGTGACAGCATTCGCTCCCCTGCTGCATCCTCTGGTCAACGGACAACTCGTCCACGGACAACTCGTCCACAAACCTGCAACCCCGGACAATTCGTCCACGACTATTTTTTCCAGTAATATTGATTTGAAGGATTGGATTTCAAAGTATATTTGACACAATTAGAAGGATTATTAAGTATATTTGACACAACAACTTAAGAACTGGCAGCTCCCCAGAGCGCTAACTCCACAGAGGCGCATCGTGCACCGGCTCAGATACCTTCCTCAGAAATACGTTTTTCAGAAATTTATTTCTGAAAACAAATAAGCTGTAAAGTTAAAACGCCGCTTCTTAGATGACGGCTTTGAGTGATGCGTTCAGGTGCTCGTTAACATGTCGGAAGCCCGCCCTCCGACATGTTAACGAGCTGCGGAGCTCATTCAGTAGCGACGTTACTTGAGAAACATGATTAAAATATGACTGATAGAGTCATTAGCAAGATGGAACGTGCATGTGCAGGATGCGGAGTTTCGGGTGGGGGGGGGGGGGGGGGGGGTCTTATGTGCTCAAAGAAGAGCATTCTTTGTGAGTAACAAAGCCATATGATACTATACTAAATACGTATATATGGATATATACTACATATATGAAACATATTTAAAATATAAATTAGAAATAATATGTAATCCATAGTCGGTGACGCCGTGTGACACTTCTGCCCTGAAATGATGATCAGTGGTCAGGAATTGAAATTCATGTCATCGTTATGTGTAAACGCACCTTGACCGCAGATCTCGATCTTGACCTGAATTATGATTCAGGGCGGAGGCGTTTGTCCCGTTTATCTCGTCCTTTGTTTGTCCTATTTCATGTTCTAAGGCAGATGTGCAGACGAAGCCACACAGGGCTTCTCTTCAGGTTAATGATTAAAGTGTGTTGACTCACTATCAACATGCCTTTTTTCACAAATCCACCCTTCATTGGCTGAGATGCGAATGATTCTATGCTTGCGATAGGATCTCAAGCTTTCCCTGCTGCATCACTGGTCTCTGTTTGGAAAACAGCAGTTAGTTTGATTCAACATTTATGTCCTTTGACACCATGAAGTGCAGGACACCAGTTCTAAATGATATTCTATTGTATGTGTGTTAACAATTGTGTTGACATGTGGAACAGGGCTGATTACAGACGGCTACTAATGAGCCCCGAGATGCTATAAGCAGAGTTGATCTGACCTCTGGACTAACTGGTTAGTTCTACTTCTCAAAATTAGGCTTGACTGCTGCAACCTAAAAAAAACCTGAATATTCCGCATTAGAAAAGCTACAAAGCTGATGTCAATATTTTCTTTTCAGTCACATATGAAACATAATTCTTTATTCAGCCGTCTTTTTACTTTCCACCACAAAAGGTTTTTATATGTTTCTTCTATTTTTTTAAACAACCTGAGGAGAGTCTCCACATTGTGTTTCCCCATTTCAGTAGCAAACAGTGTTTTTCTTTCAGAATATTAATCTGCCCCCCCCCACCACCACCACCCCCACCCCCACCCCCACCCCACCCCCCCACCCCACCCCCCCACCACCACCACCACAACACGCTGAGCACTGATATAGTGAGGAATGAGATGTTTAACACTAGATAAGAGGAGGAGATGAATCTGATTAATAAATCCTTCAATATCTTCTCTTCTTTTCCTCCCAGGAGTCTGATGGAGAGATGCAGTACGACAACAGGTGAGACTTAAACTCCTTCGCCTCCTGACAGTGACAACCCCCTCTCCTGTTGTATCCCCTCTTTCTCTCTCTATCCCCCTCTCCCCCTCCCTATCTCCTTCTCTCTCTATCTTTCTCCCTCTCTCTCTCTCCCTCCTTCTTACTCTCCCCTTCCCTCTCTCTCTCTCTATCCTTCCCTCACTCTTTCTCTCTATCCTTCTCTCACTCTCTCTCTCCTTCCTTCTCTTTCTCTCTCTTTCATTCCCTCCCCCTCTCTCTCTATCCTTCTCTCGCTCTCTCTCTCCTTCCCTCTCTCTCTCACTCTCTCTCTCCTTCCCTCTCGCTTTCTCTCTCTTTCATTCCCTCCCTCTCTCCCTCTCTCTCTCTCTCCCTCCCTCTCTCTCTCTCCCCTCCCTCTCCCTCTCCCTCCCTCTCTCCCTCCCTCTCTCTCCCTCCCCTCCCTCTCTCTCTCTCCCCTCCCTCTCCCTCCCTCTCTCCCTCCCTCTCTCTCCCTCCCCTCCCTCTCCCTCCCTCTCTACCCTCCCTCCCTCTCCCTCCCTCTCCCTCCCTCTCTGCCTCCCTCTCTCCCTCCCTCTCTCTCCCTCCCCTCCCTCTCCCTCCCTCTCTCCCCTCCCTCCCTCTCTCCCCTCCCTCCCTCTCCCTCCCTCTCTCCCCTCCCTCTCCCTCCCTCTCTCTCCCTCCCTCTCCCTCCCTCTCTCCCCTCCCTCCCTCTCCCTCCCTCTCTCTCTCTCCCTTCCCTCTCCCTCCCTCTCTGCCTCCCTCTCTCCCTCCCTCTCTCTCTCTCCCCTCCCTCTCCCTCCCTCTCTGCCTACAAGCCGTCTCCAGTCAGTATTGGCTCTTTCTCCATGCTGCTGTGAGGGATGCACAGATTCATGACTCTAGTGATCGTAGCGTCTGAAAATGAGGAGAAAATCATGTAGACGGTGAGAAACGCTTGGATTGAAGAGCCACTCTTATGAAATGATGATTGTTGTGAGTACTCTTCTGCAGCTGCTCTGTGTTTCTGTCCATGTGTTGCAGCGAGCTGTGTGTGTGTGTGTGTGTGCGTGTGTGTGTGTGTGTGTGTGTGTGTGTGCGTGTGTGTGTGTGTGTGTGTGTGTGTGTGTGTGTGTGTGTGTGTGTGTGTGTGTGTGTGTGTGTGTGTGTGTAACTCACTGCAGCAGCTCAGCTCTAGTAATTTTTTATTCTTCCTCAGTTGACTCAGCAGTACAGTTTTTTTTATTTCTTTTTTATACATATTCTACTGTGTTTTTATTGCTATGAAGATCATGAGTTCTTTCTCTGCTCTGGATGAGAACACACAACCGCCAATCATATGCCGTTCTTATTGTACAGATCAAGTGAGAGGAACTAAGAACAGGAAGGAAAATGTCACAAGCTTTCTAATCAGCCACAAGCCCAACATGGTGTAACATGATGAAGTTAATTGCTTTCACCTCCAGTCTGAACCTGCAGCGGTGAGGAAACATTGATTTAAAGAGGATATCTGCTTCCTGTCATAATTGAAGCAAACAGCCGAGGGAAAAGGTGCTGTCCACAGGGACACATTCAGCTCTCTGAAGTGAGTTTGTAACTTCCTACACACTGGGAAGATCTTTAAATAATCCAAAGGGGGAAAGAAGAATGGGTGAACAGTGTGCTAATTCCTTTAGTATCAGCATATAATTAATATCTCATCTGATGGAAGCTGGAATTAACATTATTTCTGAAACAGAACTTTACTAGGATCCAAGGAACATAACTAAGTAAAGAAAGAAATAGAATGGATAGATAGATAGATAGATAGATAGATAGATAGATAGATAGATAGATAGATAGATAGATAGATAGATAGATAGATAGATAGATAGATTTAAATACTATTCGATATGTGATGTGTTTTTGATGAAACACCTCTCATGACATTGTTCATTTTAATTGTCAAAAGCTTAAATGGAGAGGTTGTTTTAATGATTACCTCTAAACTTAACTGAATCAGTATCTGAAAATCACCAGTACATGTTGTATAAATATAGGATTAAATATACTGTGCTCAATTGTGTGACACTGAGAAAAATCACTTTACATTTAAAAATGTATAATGAAAAACTCTAAATGGGTTAAAATTATCACTGGACTTTTCAAAAGCCTCTAAGCGACACTAATATCATGTGGTATATATGAAGGGATGACCATCATACAGTGTTTTGTAATTGCTAATAAATAAAACAGATAGTTTTAAAGAGAATTGCAGAAATGCTGGTTATATAGTTGGTTCCTTTATTTGGTTTATTTACTTGGTTTTTATGATAAGATATTCAAAGTCTCCTAACTTGTTCCAACATGAAATGAAAAGCTGAACTTTCCAGAGACTTTAACTCGATTCTCACTGTCAAACTGACACTTTAAGCCCCGAAGAGATCATTACACTGTGACTTCTAAGAAACAATATCTGCTTACTGACAGATGAAACGGTTCCCGCTGAAGTTCTTATTTATATTTGTACATAACAAAGGTCTTGATGTCACAACTCTATTGTTGGAAGAACTCACAGGATGTGTTTTCAAGTCAAAATATGAAGGAAGTGTCTCACAAAGCAACAACAGTAAAACCAGACCAACGCGGAGAAACAGCTGAAACTTTCACTGGATTCATGAGACCAGATTTTGTTCTATTAAGTAATTGTTTCCTTCATCAGTTGTTATCCACGGTACAAACCCCAGAGAGGGACTCTCAGAGAGAGCCTCTCAGACTCTCATCAGGTCTGCCTGCTGCAGCTTCCAGCGCCCTGCTCTCTCATCCGTCTGTCAAATTATCTCCAAAAGGGTTCAGTCAGGGATCCATGCAGGAGCTATACAGTGTGTGAGGGATCCGACTTTGACCATAAGATAACACATCATGGAAAACTGACATCTGAATTGATTCTGTTTGTATAACCTGGTGTTTGGCCTCCTTTACAAGAAGAAGACCAAGTGTTGTTGTTTTTTTCAGTCATATTTTAATCATGTTAAGCAAGTCACGTCACTACTGTGTCAGTCCCGCAGCTCATTAACATGTCGGAGGGCGCACTTACATGATGCACCTGAACGCATTACTAAAAGCGGTCAGCTACGAAAATCAGTCCGTTGTCCGCTCATTAAAGTGTGTTAACAGTTAAATAGCTCTCCGTGCACAGTGACTTTACTTTGAAATCCAGTCTTTCAAATCAATAATGCTGAAAAAGTATGTAACGTCACTACTGTATGAGCTCCGCAGCTCGTTAAAATGTCGGAAGCCGGGTTTCCGACATGTTAACGAGCACCTGAACGCATCACTCAAACCCGTCATCTATGAAGCGGTGTTTTAACTTTACAGCTTATTTGTTTTCAGAAATACATTTCTGAAAACCGTATTTCTGAAGGCCGTATCTGCGCCGGTGCACGATGCCCCTGTGGAGTTAGCGCTCTGGGCAGCTGCCAGTTCTTAAGTTGTTGTGTCAAATATACTTAATAATCCTTCTAAATGTGTCAAATATACTTTGAAATCCAATCCTTCAAATCAATATTACTGGAAAAAATTGTCGTGGACGAGTTGTCCGAGGTTGCAGGTTTGTGGACGAGTTTTCCGTTCACCAGAGGATGCAGCAGGGGTGCGAATGCTGTCACGCTGTATAACACATCACCACGCATCACAACTAATCCACACACTCAGTTGCGAACTTCATGTATCGAGGCGAGTCTTGTTTTTCTTGAAAGATTTTCTGGCAGCCATGTGTTTGTGTCAATGACACTTAATGTCTTATGTTTTTGTGTCAAATACACTTAATAATCCTTTCAAATGTGTCAAATATACTTTGAAATCCAATCCATCAAATCAATAATGCTGAAAAATATTGTCGTGGACGAATTGTCTGGGGTTGCAGTTTTGTGGACAAGTTGTCCATTCACCCTCCGGAGTATCTGCCTCCAAAGAGCAGAAGTAAACAACCTGTATTTTGGTCTTCAGCCACTGAATGTCACAGGTTTAACTCACATTATGATTTTGTAAAAACAATTTACAGTAATTACAGTCTGTATGAGTATTAGTTGTTTTCATCCACATTAGTCTACATTTTGTGTACTTTTAACCTGTGAGCTGCTACTTTTGTAGCTACAGTGCTAAGGTTTCTATATATTTCTCTCACTGACACAGATGAGCTTTGGATTAGCATTGCATCAAAAATTTACTACTGGTTAGAATAAATCCAGGACATCAACCCCTGTCAGTGCTGTCCTTTAGTCTGTGCAGTTTGATCCTCCGACAGGTTTGATCTGGTAAAAGTCTGGCTGTCCGGAATGGGCCCCCTCAGCAGAAACTGGGTCTTGGTACATGGAACATTGCCTCACTGAGGGTGAAGGAGTAAGAGCTGGTGTGGGAGGTTGAGTAAGTATCAACTAGACATAGTTGGGCTCACCTCCACCCACAGCATTGGCTCTGCACCATACTTTTTAAGAAGGGATGGTCTCTTTCCGAACCAGGTGTTGCACAGGGTGAGAAGCGCCGGGCGGGTGTGGAGATACTCACAGGACTCCGGCTCACAGCCACACAGTGAGAGTTTGTGCTGGTGGACGAGAGGGTCACGTCCCTGCGGCTTGAGGTGGTGGGGAGGAAAACTCTGATTGTTGTTTGTGCCTATGCACCAAACAGCAGCTCAGAGGATGAGGCTTTCTTGGCCTCAAAGAGGTCCTGTGGCAGCAGCCGGTGGCTCAGGGGGGGTCTGAGGGTTCTATCTCAAGCAGTGCTCAGCAAGAGTGGACATCCTCTGACCTGGGGTGTCCTCATCCATTTCCCTGGTGAAGGTGACCAGAGGAGTAAATAAACTCCTTGGTGGCAAGGCCCCAGGAGTGGATGAGATATACACAGAGCTACTGAAGGCCTGGATATTGTGGGGCTGTCTTGGTTGACACGCCTCAACAGTATCGCATGCACCTTGGGTACTGTACCATCTGACTGTCACTTTTTGCCAGGTGGAGTAGTTCCAGTATCTCGTGGTCCTACGTGATGGGAGGAAGGATTATTTGGACAGACGGCTGCAGTAATGGCGTCACTGTACCACACTGTTGTGGTGAAGAGAAGCTGAGCTGTAAAGCAAAGCTCTGTGTTTACCAGTCGGTCTACATCTCCAACCTCACCTATGGTCATGAACTTTGGGTCATGACCGAAAGACAGAGTTTGCGGATACAAGGGGCAAATAAGTTTTCTCCGCAGAGTGGCAGGTGTCACTCTTTGTGATAAAGTGAGGAACTCAGGCATCCCGGAGAGACTCAAAGTCGAGTCACTGCTCCTCCACATTGAGAGGAGCCAGTTCAGGTGGTTCGGGCATCAGATTAGGACGCCTCCTGTTAGAGCAGGAGTTCTCAAAGTTTTGATAGCTGAGGGCCATTTTAGGAACCCAACACAGAAGAAAAGAAAAAAGAGGCAGGAACAGACAAAAAAATCCCATTTGTAATTATTTTAATGACCATGTTGCATCTCTAGGATTTCTATTTATTGCTCTGCATTCAGTCATCTGTAATAAATACATTTTAATTAATAAAAGAGGCAAAATCTGACAAAACCTTGAGAAACATTCTAATATACCGGTACACAAAATCCAAGATGGGGTTTTCTGCCCTCTACAGTCCTATTTGGGATATAACAGTCTTGTGTGCAGTCCATTTTAGAAAATATATATAAAATCCTACCATCTGTAAAAAACAGTGATGTCATCGCGGCCATACATCATGGGCGGCCACAGTGGGACACTCTGGGGAGCTGATGGGGGTTAAGGGTCTTGTACAGGGATGGCATGTATGCTGTGGGGATCAATTCTGCAACCTCTCGATCACAAGCCCGCTTCTCTAGGCCACCACTTCCCATCTAGAAGCTGATTGTGAGCTGTGTGCTCTTTCTGCATGTTGTAATGTGGTGAAAAAGCTCTTTGTGTTTCTTTGTGTATGACCGTATTAGAGCCTCTTAAAGCGCAGACTCTGGTTACCATGGAGACGGAGATGCTGTCCCCCATCAGTAAACCCACTAAAAGAGCAGGACATGACCAGCAGCTACTAATTAGCGGTGAAAGAGTGGCGCTAAAAAGGGTCTGTTATGATGTTGTTAACATTTAACACTTCATCAGGACACCAGAGGCCCGTACTACGAACCGAGATAAACATATCCTGGATCTCTCTCTATCCCGGTTGATTTATCCAGCCACGAGCGATCCTGATAACCAGTACTACGAAGCAGATTATCAACTCCCTGGTTCAACCCAGAACTCTGTGTGCACAATCACATGAAAGGAGCGGAGTTTGCAGCGTCTGACCAATCACAAATGTGGAGAAAATCTGGATCGCAGTTTAGAATGAGCAATTATTCTCTGAGATTATGAAGAATTAAAACATCGACTAGGTCTAAGAGCAACACTGTTGCCACGTTCAAAGCCAGACCATTCCTGACTTGTTACTGCGTGAGATTCCTGAGATTATATGATATTAATTCATCGGCACAGTGCTCATTCAGTTTCACTTTATTACAGCAGGAACGTGACGGGATGAACTTCCTCACTTCTCTTCTTTTAGTTTTTACTTTACATCCAGTTGTTCTGAGGCCGAGTTTTCCCTTATATCACTTATATAGCACCTTTTCGCTGACAGCAGCCCCAAGGCACTTTACACAGCTCATCACATTCACCCATTCACACACCATTGGAGGCTGCAGCCGTGCAAGGCGCTGTCCCTCCAATGGGGGCAGTTTGGGGTTCAGTGTCTTGCCCAAGGACACTTTGGCATGTAAGCAGGCAGGGATAGGAATATAACCTGCAACCTTCCGATTGGGAGACGACTGCTCTACCAACCGAACTCTGCCGGGTTCGTCTGGGTCATTTTTCAAGTCGATTGACTGCAGCAATTTCTTTCACAGTCGCACACAAAAATCGCACTTAATTGAAATATTGCTGTCAAAGCAGATTTTTTTTTTTAAATCCCTAAAAAATCTAATTGTTTTCAACGAAACCACATTCTTGTTCGACATTCCCCCAGGTACCTCTGTGTCAATTTTCAAATGGTTTCACTGCAGCTTTTTTTCCACAATTGCACTTAAATTATTCAGGCTGATAAATTAAAAAAAATATATATAAATCCCCACAGGGACAACAGAAGTATATCTGAACTTATTCAGGATGGTGTGTCGTCACTCTCATTCTTTACTTTGATTTCTTTTAACAAATTTTTTAAAAATCTGCCAATAATTTGATAAATATGGAATTACTTACATGTGCCTGTACTGTTTATATTGTTTGTGTGCGTGTGTGTGTGTGTGTGTGTGTGTGTGTGTGTGTGTGTGTGTGTGTGTGTGTGTGTGTGTGTGTGTGTGTGTGTGTGTGTGTGTGTGTGTGTGTGTGTGTGTGTGTGTGTGTGTGTGTGTTCAGTCTGTTCTGTGATGATAAAAAGTAAAAGGCTCGGAGGTGAAAAGCTCAGGATTCTCTCCCTTCTTTTTTTTCATGGTCTCTGTGCTGAGCTGAGCTCCTTTGCCACACATGAGGTCTGAACTCTCATAAACGCTGTGATCTTTGAAAAGCTGGATATAACTTCATTGTCCTTGGAATAACAATACTTCATTTAACTCATTATAATGTGCTTTCTATTATATGTTTTCACTCGACTGTTTATTCTACTGATTGTGTGAACAAGTGTGCAACCACAAGAAACAGAAACAAAAAACTGACGGCTGTTTTAATGTCATTGTTGAAGTATCAATGAATCACCTATTATATCACATAACTGTTCCTCTCCTACATCCCTTCCATCTTCATCTTCTTCTTCCTTTCCCTCTTCCCCTCACTCTTCATTTACCTCCCATTCCCTCTTCTTCTTCTTAATCTTTCTTACCCTTTACATCTTTCTGTTTTTCCTCCCCTACTCTCACTCTTCTTCTCTTTCTTCCGCTCCTGCCTCCTATTCCTCTCCTCCCTTCTCACGCTCTTCCTCCCTCTGCCTTCTCTCACTCTTCCTCTCCTGCCTTCTCTTTCATTCTCTCTTATCCCCCTCTCTTCCTCTTCCTGTCTTTTCTTCCCTTCCTCTCACTCTCTTCTTCTTCTTCCTACTCTACATCTCCCTCTTTCTCTCCGTCCTTCTCTTCCTCTTCTTCCTTCTTGCCTTCCTCCTCCTCTTCCCCCCACTTCCTTTACTTCCTTTTCTCCCTTTCCCTCTCCCCCTTTCCTCTCCTTCCCTCTCTTCCTCTCCCTCCTCCCCCTCTTTTCATTTGCTGTTTTCTCTGTTCTTACTCATAAAGTCCATGTCATAACAGTTTTAATATCTTCATGTTTCTTTTGATTGCACGATGATGACAATAATCTGAATGAGTGATGAAATAGCGACCTGAGTGAGTTCAGATTTTCCCTCTTTGCTAAGGTGAAACATTTCTTCCTTATTGTTGCGTTTACACATAATTAAAATAAACACACAATGACAAGTCACGTATAACACAAATCTCAATTCGTGACTGCGGATCACGATTTTGACCTAAAATTAATGATTCGGGGCAGAGGCGTCACGCGCCATCACGGACAGTCGCGACCTGTTATCATGCGTTACAATTAATAGCATGAAATGGTGGCGGTTCACTACGAGTCATTACCCACAGTCACCAATGGGATTTATACAGTGGTGGCTTTTGCTATGAAGGATGTAGGCAACCGCCCAGCGCGCACTCTGTGAACCAGCGCAACCACACAAGAGGAAAGAGAATCACGAGCGCGGGTGTTCGCCCAGCGTGTAAAACAATCCAGGTCCGCCGCTCGGTATATACAGTATATCTATATATATATATATATATATGGCTACACACACACCCCGTCATTCTACCATCAGCTGCTGAGCGGTTCACATTGCTCCAGGTCCAGAAAAGGTTTGGCTCTTATGCCATAGCGATGTGCAGAGAGGAGGAGGACGTGGCAGGAGAGCCAACCTGAAGGAAGCTCGTGCTGTCATGCCGCCCTGTCACGGACCCTTAACCATCAAGAATACATTACGAATGCTGTCATGCTTCATTACGCGTCACCACACAGCACAACTAACCGACATGCTCAGTGGCAAACTTCACGAACTGAAGTGATTCTTGATATTTGTGGAAGATTATTTGGGAGCCAACATTTTGGGAGC
This sequence comes from Lipophrys pholis, assembly GCF_963383615.2. Classification (NCBI taxonomy): domain Eukaryota; kingdom Metazoa; phylum Chordata; class Actinopteri; order Blenniiformes; family Blenniidae; genus Lipophrys; species Lipophrys pholis. The sequence continues at coordinate 24,142,151 of NC_137633.1, forward strand.
CAACATATTGAAGAAACCTATTCAGACGCATTACGTCACATAAAGAACGTTAGGAATGTGCCACGAATGACGGGAAAGCATTCAAATTCAAAATATCATAGATGAACTATAATAAACTGCTTGAGCTTCGGACAGATCAACCTTATTCCAAGGTTTCAACCAGTTGAGAAATGTGTCCACCTTTACAAATGGATGTATTTTTTTCTAAATTTAATACTGTTGGACAATTGTATCATGTCTAAATGGCATAATATTGAGTTTGAGTTTAAAATATTTAAATATTCTGCGGAAGAATACCTGAAAAGGGGGTTAAGTACTGTTTGTTCTCTTTTCTGTCAGTATCTTAGAGCACAATGAGAAGAGTTGAGTTTCTGGTGCTGATGAATGTGATTTTCCATTGATCAGTTGGTTGTTTGAACATTGTTGACCTACGTATTTATCGTCTGTTTCAAGTTATTGTGAGCACATTTTCACATTGTTTCGATGGCCTGCTGGCTTCTTTCTGCGTGATCCATGGTTTCAGTCTCAGGAGATGTCTTTTCTATAAAATATTACCACGAGAATAATCATATTCTACCCTCCTGCTCGGCTCTAATTAGCAGGCCAAAATAGAAATGAAGTGGTGAACAAAAGAGAGTGAGACAAAATACAGAGTACTGGGGGTTATGTTCAGAGGCAGCGAGAGCGCAGGCTGTGAAGTGGGCTGCCCCGAGCTTCAAGGTTCGCGGTTTGATTCCAATTGTGCCCTGTCCATCTGGAAATGTCCTTGCGGAAGTTTCCAGCAGTATATGAATGAATGAATGAATGAATGAATGAATGAATGAATGAGCCAAGCTTCTGAAAAAAAAACTCCACATTAACGAGAATAAAATAGAATAGAACTAAATTGCTTTGTTTCAGTGGTTCAGAAAAACACAGATATACACCTGACAAACACAACACACTCCTGCAGACACCAACACTCATTAATGACAATATTAAACATTTAAATAACCTTCTATCACTTCAGTGCTTTTTCCTTCATCAATATGGAATATTGGGTGTGTTCACCTGATCATGCAAAATACCGGGAGAAGTGTATATTTCATTAAAGGACTAATGAAGAGATGCTACTACTAGATTTACTACAGGCTGGCATTGCTTCTCGTTTTACCGTTTGTAGGCATTTGTAGAGATCCTGCTGTTATTGTGCTGAGACATTTCTTCATCTTTTGTATTGTACGACATTTCACGTAGCAACCTTAACCTCAATAGAAACGCCTCGGTCTGATAGAAGTTTGCATCTTTCTGCAGAAAACAGTCGATTTATTTAACAAAACATTTTTGTAGACATTTGGGGTTTTGTGGAAGGATCCATCATTTTAAAAATGGCCTAGATTTAAATTGCTCATATTCTATTTAATGAATTTGCCTTTTTTTAGATATTGTGAAAATTGTCAGAATTAGATTAAATTGTCACTTTCTACTTTGCAGTAAAACAGGGAGGAACCGTTTGGAGTAGTTTATCGATTATAATGCTGCTATTTGACCGGTCCAGTCCAAACTGAAAAGGGCTGTTAATGACCAGTGAAATAAGGCGTGAGGATATTTGGACTCGGTGTTGGTTGAGTGTCACAATTTATCCGTCGGCAGCACAATGCAGAGTTTCTGCAGGTATTTCTGTAACCATATCTGGGCTGGATAAGAGAAGAACCATCGTTCAGTTCATTTCCTCAGACTGTGTGCTGCTGCGGCCATTCAGCAGAATCTGACTCATGAGGTGAAATCCACTCTGATGTGTCTTTACTTTAGTTTTTATTGGTTAATAATCTCCGGTGACCTGCTCGGCCAGCTGATGCACAGGTATGTCACGTGTGTTGGACTATGTTGTCATGGCAACTGGAGTGATGACTGAATCACTAAAATGATTTTAACAATGGAGGCATCTTAAGGCTGCAGTAACACACACACGCACACGCACACGCACACGCACGCACGCACGCACGCACGCACGCACGCACGCACACACACACACACACAGTTAGAGGGTGTGGATCTTCCCTAGTTGTCTTCCTCTGGCTGTAAGGGAATGAGGAGGTGAAGAGCACAGAGAACTGCACCGTGTCTAACGTTGTCTATTCACTACAGGAGCTGCTGGCAGGGGGAGCCTGAGGTCGGACTGTCAATAAGAAAGTTTTGTAAAACTTTATTAATTTCACTTCTAAAGAAGCAGTGTTTTACCCATTGACAGTTACTGCAATAAGAAAAGTGAAATGAAATAAAGAGACCTGTGCAGCAAAAACAAAGAAGATTTAGTCGAGATGTCCTGGTAGATTAGAATGAAAATATCTGACTTTATTTGCACCTGATGCATCTGAAGTCTGTTTCTTTTAGATCTTCGACAGGCTTTTGTATTATGAGTCAATTGATTTTTTATTTTTTTGCAACACTTTAAGCCATAACAATTTTGTCAGAATATAATTCTGAAAAGTGAATTTTTACTGAACAACGGTGGCGGCTGGTGATACATTTCTTAGTCGGGGCTTTTTATTATTATTCAATTTCAGCCTTTGTTAACTTCGTTTAAATACAGTGCCTTTATAAACCACATCACCATGAATATGTTTGGGGGCTGATTTACTGTAAATGACAGTTAGTCTGAGTTTAGCGAAAACAAAAGGTATATCAGGTATATTTTCAAACAACACATCAATTCATCTTTCAAAGCATTTTAGAATACTTTGAAAGAAACCTAAAAAAAAAGAATTGCAAAAAAACCTGTGTACTTTTTTAAGCTCTTAGATTTTCAGTCATTAATAAATATGAGCATATCTAAACTCTTATAAACATAAACAAAACTGGACACATTTGCAAAATTCTCAGCATATTTCTGTCTGTGCATTTAAAAATAACTATGATGGAGAAAGTTGAACCTGACCTGCAGCTTTTCAGCCAAATTTCTCCTTTCAAACGAGTAAATTAGAAGAGATGTGACAGAGTTAATAATCAGGGACTCACCACTTGTTGTCTTCGTCTCAACATCTCATAGAAACACACAAGAACAAACCAGAACTGACTTTAAGCCAATCACAGAGCCAGGGGCCATTTAAAAGTCTCAGCCATTAAAATGACGCTGAATGGTTTAACTTGATGCCAGTCACTCATAGCGTTAATCAGTCATTGTTATTTAATGTCAGTTATTAAAATGATCAGGAGGTGAGCACCGTTAAAAAATCAAAGAAGCCAGCGGATGTGGTTAAAAGTAAACTGGGATTGATTATAAAAATGGGCTAAATGAATAAACAGTTAAACAATAGAGTCCTGCTCAGCAGGCCGGGAGGCCAGCTTCCAATAAAGGCAGCAACAGGAGGACATTCCAAGTCTCTTCCTGTTGCAAGAACAAAAGCTGCTCTGACACCAGAAGGCTCTCAATCACATAATATTGTTTGCCTGAGCTGCCGAACAGGACAAGGCAGAGGGAGACTCTGCTCAGCAGGACGGGATTCAACCGTGGGCCCGGTGAGGAGGCAGGCTGCGCCAGTCACGTCTCCCAGGGAGACGGATCCACCTGTCGGCCCATCTGCAGACGCAGAACACCGCGGCAGTGGGGGTGCGTGACACAACGCAACGCTCGAATGCTCTGGTGGTGGCAGGCGCCAGGTGCTACTGCAGCTTGTCGTGACTTAGACGGCCAGAAACCACTCGTAGCGTCTGGACTTCCCCGGCCCGGTGGTCGGCTCCCCGCACCCTGCTGGTGTCGTCCAGGCCCAGTGTCCCTCTCCGTCCCCCGTGTGCTTCTCCTCCCATTGTCCTCTGGTTCCTCTCTCTCCGTGCTCAATTCACTGGCCTGTCAGCCAAGTCTGCCTGTCTGTCCTCCACCCCCCGTCTCAATGCCCCGTCTACAGCCGGGCCCTATAAAATCTGCATAACACAATAGAATTGTACTTCTACCGGCAGCGGGCGACACAAACACCCAGAGAATGATTAAAAGTCAATAAAGTGAAATCCTGCTTGTGTGATGAGGGAGAGTATCCAAAACTTTTACTCAAGTAAAAGTAAAAGTAGGCATCCTTGATCTTGAGTAAGAGTAATAAAGTACTTGTATTAGAAAGTACTGGAGTAGTGAGTAAATGCTAAGTGGCCTGTCATTAAAGTCATTAAGATGTGCAAATTCAGATACAATGAAACAAAAGAACTTCTAATGTGGCTGAAATCAATACAAATATACAAGATAACATACAAAAGAACTCATCTTCTGTTTTACTTTTCTACTGAGAGAAAAGTATTGGAGGTCACGTAGAGTCAAACATCTTCAAAACGTATTCAAAAATATTGTGAAAATGTGTGCGTGTGTGTGTGTGTGTGTGTGTGTGTGTGTGTGTGTGTGTGTGTGTGTGTGTGTGTGTGTGTGTGTGTGTGTGTGTGTGTGTGTGTGTGTGTGTGTGTGTGTGTGTGTGTGTGTGTGTTTGAGAGGTTGTAATGCCTTAGTGCGACCAGGAGCGGGACGGTTGCCAAGCAACCAGATAACAAGATATCAGATCACAAGTGGGCAAGAGGGTCTTGTTGACCCAAAACACGGCCACAGTTGCAGAGTTGAGTTGCTCCGGCGACAGAAAGATGCTTGTGGAGGTCGCACAGCGGCTGTGGTGGCTCAGTTGTGAAACGCACAGGTTTCCCAGAATGCCTGAACAAGAACATGCGGCGAGACTCAGAGTGGCCGAACAAGAAGTATCGGTTTGGTGGAAACAAGCAATGCGGGGATCTGTAACCAGGGTCCAGCCAGTGTGCAGCTTTTGAGTGGGTCATGTTTTATTGGCACTGCCACCCGCACTCGCAACAGGAAAATGAGTCTGGCTGTTCTCGAACCCGACGGCGGGGTGCATGTGCACGCTCGGCGAGCGTCACAACGAGATCCCCGGTTCTCACTCGGGGACCAGAGCGAGGGTGTGAATCCTCTCGCTCGTCCTGCTCCCACTTGGAGGAAGAGGAGATTCGTTTGTTTGTTTGTTTGTCCGATCCTGATCGTTCCGTTCACACGCCGACAAACAAACTGAGCTTATCTGCTGCAGTTTGTATAAAACACAGTGGACCCTTTGGTCCCGCTTTTCATTAAAACACAGTAAAAACGCAGCGCAATAGCTTTCGAGCTACTCTAACTTCTCTGCCCAGACAAAGCTCTCTTACGGTTTTGTCCCGGCGAGGGTGAAGCGCACATCGCCGTGGCGCTGTGAAAGCGTGAGTTTGAAACCCACGTTGACCTCCGGGCTGAGGTTTCGCTGTCCTGAAACAGAGCCTGGGCTTTGTGGGGTTGATTCAGTTGATTATTGTCTATTTATTGTGACATTTGCTGGGTTGTAACTGGGTTCTCAAATGTCACACCTTCTCTTTTATATTTTTTACTATTATTATATTTTGTGAAGAAAAATTGACTAACTTATTTAAATTTATTTCAAGTGAGACTAGTAATTTGGTAATTACTTTATTTCCAGAATCCCTTTAATTATCAAGGAATAAATAACACGTTTATTTTAATCAATAATTGTAATTATTAAATTATTCTTAGTAATTTATTAACTTTAGGTAATTAATCAATTAATTTTCTGTAATTATTCATACAGTTTACTTTAATTAATAATTTAAATTTTCCATAAAATGCTTCCAGTAATTTATTACTTTCAGTAATCTATTTCCTACAATAATTTAATGCTCATGACCAAACGTAAATTACAACAAACTTGTTCCTACCTCCTCTGGATAAGATAATATGCAGTAGTCTACGTTTGTTTCTTTCCTTTATGGTTTCCTGGTAAAGCCGCCCCACACATGCAAAGTTTTTTAACAGTTTTTTTTTTACTATTAATTCTTTTTGGATGAAATGTGAGTTCACAGCATTGAGTTGATTATAGAAACCATCTCACAGTCACAGACTAAAGGCCTCTTCATACTCCATAAGAACAAGACGAAAGTTCGGCAGGTCCTGCCGAACAAAATGACGTCATTTCCTTCTGGCCGAACAAATTTGTTTCGGCTTTTCCAACCGCCCTGGCCGAACTATGTAGGTCATGCATTGCCAAAACTTCTGCACTGCCGTGTGCTGCGCATGTGTGTTCTAGTTTGCTCCTGACTATCACACATATTTTAATCATATTTAGACTGTAACATCACTACTGTACGATTCGCCGCAGCTCGTTAAAATGTCGGAGTGCAGGCTGACGTGATGCACCTGAACGCATCACGAACAGCTGTCAGCTCCTGTAGTTAAAACCGGACCAACATGACGCTCGGACAAAAACTTTTTTATTACTGAAACAGTTCAGAGAAATGTGTTTCTGAAAGCACTGGAGGACAGAAATAAACTGTGCAGTTGAAAAGTTTAAACGCCGCATCACAGACGTGTGGCTGCTGCGAGGGGGCGTGGCCGGCTGTGAGGGGGCGTGGCCTGCGAGTTTGGCAGCTTCTTATCTGAGTATGAACAGTCCTGCCGAAAAAGCTTTTTTTTTCAGCAGCTGGCTGGCGTCACTGCCGAATTTTCTTCTTGTTCTTATGGGTTCAAAAAGGGAGTCTGCAGGGGCCTTTATGGAGTATGAAGAGGCCTTAAGGCAGCTGAATGCTTTATAGCTGCCAGAGAGCATTCGCATTTAGCCCTTTATCCGCCATTGCACAGTGCAGTGGGAAGGCAGCTTCAGACTGGCTGGGACTGAGGCTTGGCAGCTGAAATTTAGTCCCATTTGAAGATGCAGTGGATTTTCTGAAAATCCCCTTTGACACATGAAGATGCGGCAACCCGACAAGCTCAGAGCTTCGTATTGGAAAACATCGATTAGACGGATGGCGTTAATAATGGATGTAGGTCTCTCAACGCATGAGCAGCTCAGACACGTGCAGTGGTCTTAGAGTATAAGTATGAAAAACCTTAACGTGGTCACTCCCGCTGTGACCTCATCTGATCACTCACTGTAAAACACGCCTCTAAACCTGTCAGAGCCGATCGAACGTCTGCGCGTCAACACGCTTCTACTCTAATAAAATAAAAAGTTTAATGCTCTGACTGTCTGGCACGCTGTTAAAAGGAGCGGGGGAGGTTTCACAAGCCAGAACACAGCAGGGGAACCTTTTCATTATCAGTTAATTTATTCCCAGGAGCTTTTGTGTAAATTAATAAAGTATTAGTGTTGTAAAGCCACAAGGCACCTTTCAAACCAATTAGCCGTGTGGTCCCAGCTGAAAGCTGGTTACGTCTCCTCGTTCTGCTTCTCCGGCGAGCTGCAGCCCTCCGAAACTTCAGCATTTGATGTTAAAAAGTTGGACAGAAAGTTGTTTTAATTTCAAGGCCAACAAGTTCTTCCTCTTAGCTTCCTGACGATCGATCCTCTTTTGATATGCAGATGGGAAGGAAAGTAAACAGCGAGCCTTCGGGAAGAATCTGTGTTGACGAAGCCTCGGCGCTGCTCTGCTGACTTAATCCACAGAGCTGCTGTTTCTGGCCGGCGGGAGTCAAGCGTGCACAAGAGACTTGTATTTCAGGAGTCTTGCATCAGACGAAATACACAAACTGTAACTCTCAAGTGGATCTTCAACCACTATGGTAGAGGCATCCTCTGGGGAAATAAAGTCTCTGATCACCAGATCAACAGCTCATGTTTGGTCATTCTTTTTGCTTTCGGGCTGTTTTAATCAACTCCTGATTTTCTTCTTTATTAAGTTTTTTTTCGGATGAATTGCAGCCATGATCATACGTTGGTTGTTCGGAATTGTGGTACGGTTTCTAAAGAAAAAAACCCTCATCAACTCCCTTTCAGCTCCGAAGTGATTTAAGCTTCTTGTCAATAATCACAAGAGCCTCACTGCACCATTATGATAACGAAAACACAATATGTGATTTAATAACTTGGTTTTAAAAAGCGAAACAGGGATGGAAATCATGTCATTTCTAGTGCTGTCAATCGATTAAAAAAATCATCTAATTAATTGTACAATTTTCTGTAATTAATGTCGATTAATCGCATTGTTTTTCTACTGAAGACTGAAGCTTGTAATGGATATTTATTGATGGAAAATCACAGAATTAATGTCGACTCAACACAGAGTCTATATCTAAATTCAAAGACTATTTTTATAACGTCCTTTAAGCTTTGCGTGAAACCGTTTCTCTCTAAGATCAGCAAAATTATAAAAACAAATTAATGAATTCATTAATAAACGTCTAACATAAATCTGGGTTTTGTTAGATATCAGGTCCACCACTTTGAGAATTTGAATATTTCTAGAAACAAAGTTGTAAACTTATTACATGAACAAAGAGTCAATAATACTGTGATACGCACACACACACACACACACACACACACACACACACACACACACACACACACACACACAATATATATATATATATATATATAATATTTTACCTGCAGTATTTCCTCCAGTTTAAGCAGTTTGGTGGCTGCTGGTCATTCAACATGGCAACCTGCTGTTTTGCAGCAGAATTACTTCTGTGGTTGTTACATTCGGTTTTTACAAAGTAAAGGTAATGACTTTTACTTTCTCAATCAGCTGTGAAACATTTGCTTAATATTATTCCACTAGGTATTGTGCTGCTCTGTAGTCTTGGTGCTGCACCCGGAGATGCTGCACATGCTGCTCCTGTAAAGGAGTAAAAAAAAAAAAAATAGAGAAGTAAACAAAACTGCATTTATTACGTTGTGGAAGTAGTGAAAGAGGAGACGGGCAGAGTTGTCGAGTCGTTTTTTTTCTTTATTGCTTCACACAGCAGGACAGTAGACCTGTCAAACATTTCACCCGTGACATCACCGCACTTCCTCTTTTTACACCTGCCGCATCACCAACACACACCCCACACGTCTCCGACACACCCACTCCCCTCTGAATGAGACAACCTCCCTCAAGGAGCACCACAACGTAACGTTTTTCTAACAAGTTAAAAGTTTCAAATCAATTAATTAAATTAACGTGTTATTTTGGACAGCACTAGTCATTTCATATCAATAACATAAAGCTTAAGGTCTGAGACCTGCAGCTGTGGAGCTATATATGGCTCCACAACTCCTCTGTTGTGGCCCTGCGACTCTTCTGTAGTAACTCTACGGCTTCTCCTAGTAACTCTACAGCTCCTCTGTAGTGGCTCTACAGTGCCTCTGTAGTGACTCTACAGCTTCTCTATAGTGACTCTACAGCGCCTGTGTAGTAACTCTACGGCTCCTTTGTAGTAACTCTGCTGCTCCTCTGTTGCAACTCTGCTGATCCTCTATATTAACTCTACTGCCCTCTGTAGTAACTCTACTACTCCTCTGTAGTAACTCTGCTGCTCTCTGTAGTAACTCTACTACTCCTCAGTAGTAACTCTACTACTCCTCTGTAGTAACTCTGCTGCTCTCTGTAGTAACTCTACTACTCCTCTGTAGTAACGCTGCTGCTCCTCTGTTGCAACTCTGCTGACCCTCTATATTAACTCTACTGCCCTCTGTAGTAACTCTACTACTCCTCTGTAGTGACTCTACGGCTCCTCTGTAGTGACTCTACGGCTCCCTGTAGTGGCTCTACATCTAGTCTATATTGTGGCTCCATGCAACGTTCACTCAGTTAACAACAGTTAACCATGTTTGATGGATTAATTTAGAGAATAATCTTAGCTGGAGCACAGACCTGCTGTGGACAGTCACACTGAGCCTCCTGTATCTTCCAGCAGCCTCCAGGATTGACGACACTATGTCCTTTAAAGTTTAATGTCTTTATTTGGCTCTTGTCATTAGTATATGAGGCTCATCACTATTAAATTTCAAAAGCGAGCTCCTGCTTGTAAATCTCGGATGGCTGCTGTCAGGTTGTGACCTTTACTTGGTTTAGGTGTTAAGGGTCTTTTTGTCTTCTTAATTTGAGTGTTGGAGTCTTTCTCATGAAATAATGAAAGCAGTGTGGTAGACCACAGTACACACCCATTTGTTGTTTTTTCCCTGTGTGTATTGTGTAATGATTGTGACAAGTCGCAGCACTCAGGGAAAGTGTTTGAGGATTTACTCGTGTTTCCGTCCACACTACAGGTACTTCTTATTACATATGAGAGACTGTTGGAGATTATAAATGGTGCTGGATTTGCTTGTTGAAGTCTTCAGGCTTGTGAAAACAGGTTTCTTCAAAGATTGCACTTCGATTTCTCATGAGGACAATGCTTACATACCGAGATGAACTGTAAGTCGAGATCTCATCACCAGCAGACATAGTGAGGGAGTGTGGACATACAGTACATGTAGAAATCCACATGTACTGTATGTCCACACTCCCTAACTGTCTGCTGGTGTCTCCTTTCTTTCTCTTTACCTTTGGAGTCACAGATCAGGAAATGGCTACAGAATTAACTTGGTTTCTTGAGTCAATGCTGGCGTGAGATTAAAAATGTTAAGTGTTGCTGGCATTAGGATCTGTTTGCTGCTGTGAGTGGCTGACACACCAGTGCTGACATGGATTCTTCAGGACATGATGGAATTCTGAAATACTAATATTTGTGCTCACAGTCTATTTATTGATGCCAAGGTGTGAACCACTTACAGGCAGTCATCAGGGTCGGCAGCCCGTAAAATCAAAATGCTTCTTTAATTAAAAATTGTTAACATTTGTGCTCCATTGCGCGGCGACCCGCCGGCCTCTGAGGGACATTCCCGGTCCCACACCATTCATCGCCTACAACAAGAACATGGATGGGGTTGACCTCTTGGACCAACTCATCCAATATTGAAGAAGCTAACTTGCTATTGTGTGCTACATCAACTAGCCAACATGCTAATTCAGGGTTTGTGGACTAGCCAACATGCTGACGTGCGGTTTCTAGATTAGCTAACATGCTAATATGCGGTTCATGGACTAGCTAATATTCTAAAATGCGGTTTGTGGACTAGCTAAAATGCTATGTGTGTTACATAAAACGAGCTAACATGCCCATGCGTTGTTTGTGGACTAGCTAACATGCTATCACGTGCAACATAAACAAAACAAAAACAACAGTTTTTATGACATTGAAGAATGTATAGCACACTATATGACATGAATAATAATGAATTAAAAAAATGAATCAGAACATTAAGATACATGAAAGATAAAAGACAAAAGGATAAATATGGGTAGACCAGTGTTAAATATTGCAAATAAACAGTATATAAATTTCTTGGTTCAGCAGGCAGACAGCATCCTCATCCTCTCTTCATTTGACTTCAGGCAGTGGTAACGCCGCCCTGCTGGCAGCAGAGAGAACAGTCTGTGGCTGGGTGGGGGCCTCACTCAGAATCTTCCTGGCCTTTAACCTGCATTGTTTGTTGTAAATGTCCTGCAGGTTGGGGAGGGTGGTTCTGGTTCTGATGGTGCTTCGCCCAGTGGACCCTCCTCCTCAGGGCCAGGAAGTCCTGCTGGGTGCTGCTGCCCCTCCAGGTGATGATACTCCAGCAAAAACACTCTCAATGCTGCAGGTGTAGAAGTTTCTGAGCACCTTAAGAGCGAGCTTAAAGTCAACTCACCGGCATTTAAGACGTTTATGACATTTATGTTAGTGTAGAGCCAATGAACGGGAGTCGGAGGCGAGGAACTCCAAACTTTATTTTCCATTCGAACACACTTCACAGAAAGGTTTTTTTTGTCCCTTTTCTTAACAATCACGCTGTGTAACAACAAAACTCCTCCCCCCCGGGAAATTAAGCTAACGTTAAGTTGAAAGTTAAAACTTTTGCTTAAACTCAACAGTTTTAAAAATGAACTCCTTCCACTCTTAAACATCGACCGGTGTGTGTTTTTTCCTCCAGAAAGCTAATTCACCCAGTGGCAACATGCAACCTGGCTCTCAGCACTGGCAGCTGGGTCTGCCCCGCTCGCTGGGCTCCCGTTAACCTTTGGGCTTCCTGTGACGTTGCATCACTTCCTGTTTCACCTGGTAGCAGCTGCTCTATCTTATCTATTGGAATATTTACAGCCAAAACTGCACTGTAATTATTAGGCCGTAGCTTGTTCAGCACAAACATTACCCTCACCTGTCCTCACCAAAGCCCCATTTTTCACATTGAAAATCGTCCGCTAGCATAGCTTAGCATTAGCATCAGTGCAGGCATGTCCCGAGCAGCTGGGACACCAGGCCATATGGATCAAATAGAACACAAATAACTAAATTAATGCAACAAAGTTAAAGTGCAAACCCCTGTTATTATGCAGACATTAGCTGGTATATTGTTGTTGCTCATGCTCATGATCTTCACTAAATAAGTAACAAATAATTAAATAAAAAAAGAATGTTCCTCTGGGATTAATGAAGTAGTGGTTCGCACTCTCATCTCAGAGCAAGAAGGTCATGGGTTGAAATGCTGGCAGGGGCCTTTCTGTTTGGGGTTCACATGTTCTTCTTGGACTGTGAGAGGTTTTGTCATGCATGTGAGGCTAATGGGTGACGGTAATTGATCCCCACATTTGAATGTGAGTATCTGTGGTTTGTCCTGTGAGGGACTGGTGACCTGTCCAGAGTCTACCCTGCCCTCACCGATAGATAGTAAGCTGGGATCGGCAGTGTTTGGCTCGGCTGGCGGCCCACTGGCATCACCGTCATGTGCAAAAGGAAGACCATTGTCCGCAAGTGCCTGGGGGTGCAGGTGTTCGCCCAGGGTGGAAAAACAGCCAGGTCCGCCACTGGTTGGGAGATCATTTTGGTTTGGGTTGGATAGTCAGCTCTGATTTTTAGCGGGACAGTCAAAATAGGCCCAGTTTACACGACAACAAATTCAAGTGTATCCGCAAAACCTTCTTCACTTTTGGGGGGTCCGTTTACACGGCACCAGTTTAAGGATGCACTGTATCCGCAAAGTTTTGAATCCGGCTCCCAAGGTGGAAAGATTCTTTCACGGAGCAAATCCCTCCTGTGGAGACTGATGGAGGCTACAGAGCCTGTTACTGCGCCTGCACATCTCTCCCCCTCCCTCCTGCTCATTCAGTTGTAAACAAACATGGCGTCTGCGTAGTGGTACAACCCGCGGTCCATATTCTAGTTTTATCGTCCAGATCAGTAGTTTAATAGTTGAGACTCTCCCCTGATAGCATCGGATGTGTCATCAGTCAATGCGGATGTCAGGTTCTCTCCATTTTCTTCACGTTTATAGTGTTTTGTTCTCTGCACACGTCTGTGTAGTTTCATAACAAAATCAAGCAACAGCGCCCTCCAGTGGCCCGGCATACTAACTACATCGTTGTTTCTGTGTCCGCTGCTGCAGTGTAAACGCACTCCTTTTTTTTTCACGGATTAGGTGTTGAAATGTGAAACGTTGTCGTGTAAACAGGGCCTTAGAGTGTGAGGAAGGGAAAAGTCCTTTCTTTGGCACATTTTGCATTCAAATTCACCATCAGAGTGGTTTTCATGCTGATTCACCAACAGAAAAGGCTGTTTTCATCTGCTTGTGTCTCACTGTCATTTCATTTGAATTAATTCAAGTTACTCTTCATTGCATATATTTGAGTTAATGTTGTTCTTGTAAATTTTCTACTTTTCTACACCTCATCGGGACACTGCAGTGGACCGGTTTTGTCTCGTGAGCCCTATACAGGACAGCCCCTATCACGCGCTGTAGGAGCTCAATGAGGCTGTCTGTGTATATCAGATGACCAGCTGCTGTTTGAAAGAACTCCCCTGATGAGTGTGTGTTTTTTATGGATGTTTATGACAAATGTTGATGCATAAATGCTGCTTTGGATTAATTTTCCAAAATGAGATGATCTCAAATCAGCTTGCGATAGTTACAGAACTGAGCAAACTATGTTGCAGAGACATGGTGAAGCGCCACTGCAGGAAAGTGTTAGACATGGCTGCCCAATTCAGATTTACTGTGAAAATGGCATTATAACATTGAAGATGTGTGAAAAGATGCACAGAAGATTATTGATGTGGTTTTCTTCTTTTGTTGTTGCATGTACAGAACTCGTTTGGAAAAGGGTATTTTGGTATTTCATGCTTGCCAGGCAGGTTATGAAGCTATTATGGTTTAGAAAGCAGAGATGAAAGATGGAAATAAAAGCACACACACACACACACATTCATCATCATTGTGTTGAGGAATAACCTTGATGGTCTGCTGGTCAATAACTCAGAGTCCCACAGGCTCTTGCTACCTTTAATCCTTCCCCAAGAAAAGAAAGGCATGACCATGTGAGGGAAACCAGAGCACCTCTGCTTCCTGTGAACTACATTTCAACACACTGTTCATGTGATTCTATTTAATACACTTACACTCTGGCATTATGCTTATGTTGTGTTTTTAGGCTTTCATGTCTATTTTTGGGCAGCACTTGGTTCAGGTGTACTTGTTTTAAAGTGTTTTACAAATAAAGTTGAGTTGAGTTTGATGGCTCTAATCCTGCTCTGTAGAGATTTATTCGGATATACGTACGTATACGTGCACAGACTACGTGTGCATGATGTGTCAGGACATGCAAAGTTCACCTGGAGGTGCAATAACCCACAACGTTGCATACTTCTCAGTCTGTTTACCAGACTTACAGTATGTCACTGATCCCCCTACTCTGCTCTGTGAAACCAAACAGACTCATTTTCTGAATGCAGATAAATTCTGTGCTTTCCTCTGGAGTCATCACAACTAAATGTGGCGCTAATTCTGCAGGACTTCACAGTTGTTTTTCTCTGCTCTCTTGCCAGGGTCATCTCAGATAGCCAACTCCTATCTGCCTCCCCAGGGAAGGCTTAAAGCTTTGAGTACTGATTTGTGGTTAGAGTTCAAACTTCAGTATTCAGCCGACTGGCATCAGAAGCAACAGCCATGAGAGCCCGGGCACAGCAAAAAATATGAAAAAGATATATATTGGCAAAACCGCCCTGAAAACCCAGAGAAATGGTTGTAAACATCAGAAGAGAAGGTAAGAAGAGTCCCAATAGGGGTGTTTGAGTCTATAAACCCTCATCTTATTATAACTAAATCCATTTCATTCCAACTGGGAGGTCATGGCCATTGAAGGCCATTAGACCCGTAACGTTTCACCAGTTCATTTCCATCATTCATCATGTCTTTACGTATCAGCTGACAACTGCATCCACTCTGATGTGTGTAAAACCTACACAGTCTCTCAAGCACCCGTGTCATACCACCAAGAATACACTGAATGATACCAAGTGCAGTTTTCTCCTGACTGAGTTTGATTGATTTCAACAGTTCAGAGGCTGTAAAGGTATTTTTTGTTGTTGTTGTAACCTCAGACGAGCTGAAGATGCTCAGCCAAACTATTCAGTCGTCTGTGTCTTGTGTTTAGAAAAAAAATACAGGTTTCTGTGATTAATATTTTAGCTTCTTAGCATCAGTTAGGCAAACCAAAAGATTTCATTCAGAGGTTTTAAATATTTTATTCATCACTCACACAATTATCAAATAACTGTATGCACTTAAATCAAGAGAGAACCACATAAAAATGCAATGCTGTTATTTTTTTAGACTATGATTGTCGGTTAACTGATGAGAGCCTGCAAACACATAAAAGATATAACCCGATTTCTATGTTGGCTAATATTCATGTTTTGGGCAGTTTAAATATATATATACAGTGCCTTGCGAAAGTATTCGGCCCCCTTGAACCTTTCAACCTTTCGCCACATTTAAGGCTTCAAACATAAAGATATAAAATTAAACTTTTTTTGTCAAGAATCAACAACAAGTGGGACACAATCGTGAAGTGGAACGAAATTTATTGGATAATTTAAACTTTTTTAACAAATAAAAAACTGAAAAGTGGGGCCTGCAATATTATTCGGCCCCTTTACTTTCGGTGCAGCAAACTCAGTCCAGAAGTTCAGTGAGGATCTCTGAATGATCCAATGTTGTCCTAAATGACTGATGATGATAAATAGAATCCACCGGTGTGTAATCAAGTCTCCGTATAAATGCAGCTGCTCTGTGATAGTCTCGGGGTTCTGTTTAAAGCGCAGAGAGCATCATGAAGACCAAGGAACACACCAGGCAGGTCCGAGATACTGTTGTGGAGAAGTTTAAAGCCGGATTTGGATACCAAAAGATTTCCCAAGCTTTAAACATCTCAAGGAGCACTGAGCAAGCAATCATATTGAAATGGAAGGAGTATCAGACCACTACCAAGTATCTACCAAGACCCGGCCGTCCCTCCAAACTTTCATCTCGAGGAAGGAGAAGACTGATCAGAGATGCAGCCAAGAGGCCCATGATCACTCTGGATGAACTGCAGAGATCTACAGCTGAGGTGGGAGAGTCTGTCCATAGGACAACAATCAGTCGTACACTGCACAAATCTGGCCTTTATGGAAGAGTGGCAAGAAGAAAGCCATTTCTCAAAGATATCGTTTAAAGTTTGCCACAAGCCACCTGGGAGACACACCAAACGTGTGGAAGAAGGTGCTCTGGTCAGATGAAACCAAAATCGAACTTTTTGGCCACAATGCAAAACGATATGTTTGGCATAAAATCAACACTGCTCATCACCCAGAACACACCATCCCCACTGTCAAACATGGTGGTGGCAGCATCATGGTTTGGGCCTGCATTTCTTCAGCAGGGACAGGGAAGATGGTTAAAATTGATGGGAAGATGGATGGAGCCAAATACAGGACCATTCTAGAAGAAAACCTGTTGGAGTCTGCAAAAGACCTGAGACTGGGACGGAGATTTATCTTCCAACAGGACAATGATCCAAAACATAAAGCCAAATCTACAATGGAATGGTTCACAAATAAACATATCCAGGTGTTAGAATGGCCCAGTCAAAGTCCAGACCTGAATCCAATCGAGAATCTGTGGAAAGAGCTGAAAACTGCTGTTCACAAACGCTCTCCATCCAACCTCACTGAGCTCGAGCTGTTTTCCAAGGAAGAATGGGCAAGAAGTTCAGTCTCTCCATGTGCAAAACTGATAGAGACATACCCCAAGCGACTTGCAGCTGTAATTGCAGCAAAAGGTGGCCCTACGAAGTATTAACGCAAAGGGGCCGTATAATATTGCACGCTCCACTTTTCAGTTTTTTATTTGTTAAAAAAGTTTAAATTATCCAATAAATTTCGTTCCACTTCACGATTGTGTCCCAATTGTTGTTGATTCTTGACAAAAAATTTAAATTTTATATCTTTATGTTTGAAGCCTGAAAGGTTGAAAGGTTCAAGGGGGCCGAATACTTTCGTAAGGCACTGTATATATTGTGAGATTATGATCAAAGTATAGCATTGAATATGTTCTGGGGAAAAAATTGAAATGAGTATCAGAGCTGACATGCATTCTGAAATTCTACCAATAAAGCAGAAAATTAACCATAATATAAGATTTAATAATGTAATGGTGTGTGTTTATTGCACACTGATTGTTACAGATGAGTGACCGAGCACGCAAAAAATCAAAGCAAATTTATCATTGATCACTAAATAATTTGAATTCAATATAGTATATTGAAAAGAAATTGCACTTTTCTCTGTTTTTTGTGTTCAAAAATTAAATCTATTACAATAAGTTTAAGTGTAGAAGCCCATAAACTGAGTTGTAAATACAGGTAAAACCTCTGATGTAAGGACGCCCTAAAATCCAAGGGCAAGTGTCCCCTGAAGACAGGTGTCCTCTCTTCAGAGGGACCGATCACCAGGACAAATGGTAGGACCAGTTTATATTGAACAAACCAAACACCAAATATGCTATGGTTATTTAAAAGCACATAAATGAACCAATACAAGTATATATATATATAAGATTTACTTCAGGGAACACATACAGTCCAGTTTCATTCTGAGTGGACCAGACTGGTAAAATATTCCTATAATAACCTTTAAATTTACACTTCAAAGTTATTCTTTGTTGTGGTCACAGTGTATGTGATGAATTTTGCAATATCAAACAGTTAGTGCTGAAAATGATTACAATCTCAACATAAAGTCAATTTTAATGAAACATTCTGGTGCAAAATGTCAATAAAAACCTTGAATAAATCCCCTATAAGCACCTGGTGGGACCAGATTGGAGCCTCTTTGTTGTTTTTGCACCCACACACAAGGCCATGCTCCATTTTTCTCACCTCTTCTTTGAAACCGACATGTCCGTGTCCAGCATCCTTTCCTGTTCTTTCAGAGATTAGAAACGAGGCCCGTCAAATGAAATTCACCATTACACTAACGGGAGTTTGGTCCCAGCTCTGTGAACGGGAAAGGATTAGTTTTCCTGCTTCATCCGACTCGTCCACCACTGGCTTCCCTGCAGACACACACACACACACACACACACACACACACACACACACACACACACACACACACACACCTCTAAACCTCCTCCTTCCATCTGCTCAGCTCTTTCCACGACCTCAAAGATGATCTCCGTAAGCGTCTGTCCTACACCGCACACAAACTAGAGATGGTGGAGAGCGAGTTTGACTCCACCCGACAGTACCTGGAGACGGAGCTGCGACGGGCCCAGGAGGAGCTGGAGAAGTTCACAGAGAAGCTGTGCAGGTATGTGTGGGTGCGTGCATGCGTGCGTGCAACATCATTGATTATAGTTCATATGGCCATAGCTCAATGCAGGTAAAATGTTTACAGCTCAAGCACTTTCTCCAGAATTGTTAATGTATTATTTAAGAAAAAAAAAGCCAGCAGCACAGAGATTAGAGAACTTCAAGCCGTGATTTCTTTATTTAGCTGTATGACAATAACCTCATTGTGTTTTCCCAAATGCAGCAAACCGCCAGGTCAGACAAAACCCGGTGGATTAATAAATATGCAAATTAAAACAACTCTTCACCTGACTGTGGCGGGCAAGAAGGAAAGTTGATACGAGGGAAATGAAGGGCTGACGGGGTTTTATTGTCCTGCAGAATCTATCCCCTCTCACCAGGTCCTTAACCCGCCTCCAAGAGAAAAAAGACAAAAACCTTTGAAATGAGACGGATCAGTATTGTTGCTCATCAGCAGATGAGCTGAAGCTATCCCATGTTTTTGGACCTTTTGTCTCTGTCCTCGCCCCTCTGCCTGTATCTGTGAGGTTACCTTAAATTACTATTCATCACTCACTTTTGTGATTGAGAGCAGAAATGAATTCCTGAGCTGAGAACAGATTTCAAAACCTTAAAAAAAGGAGCAAGTCCACAAATACAGAAAGTCTAACAAAACAGCATAAATATGTGGAAAAAGAAAAGTGAAACTAATGAAGAGATGAAAACTTGTTCACTCATCTTATCATTCTGTAGGATTTATGGAAGAGTTTTAGGGCCACTGAAGAAAAAAAATAATAATTCAGAGGCTAAAAAAAACAAAACAAAAAAAAAACCTCCGTGGCCTCAAAAAAAGTCGAAAATCAAAGTCGAGATTTTTTTTTTTTTCACGGAGAAACGTCTGTCCATCCCTCATCATTTGCCCGTAGATGTGAATTCACATTAAATCACTTAATTGTGACTATATCGGGTTGCTTACTGCTTATGGACGTGTGATTTTACACAGGATTTCCTTGATTAATAAGAACATTTAAATAAGCAGCCCGGGATCCGAGCCTTTGTCCTTCGTACTCGACGAACTTCCACTACAGAACCAGGCAGCAGGCTGCTCTGTCTCTTCTGGTCCTGATACTGATGATAACTGTGTTCCTCTCCAGAACCAGGCAGCAGGCTGCTCTGTCTCTTCTGGTCCTGATACTGATGATAACTGTGTTCCTCTCCAGAACCAGGCAGCAGGCTGCTCTGACTCTTCTGGTCCTGATACTGATGATAACTGTGTTCCTCTACAGAACCAGGCAGCAGGCTGCTCCGTCTCTTCTGGTCCTGATACTGATGATAACTGCTCCGTGTTTATGAGCTACATTCTGTCCTGAAGCATCTTTTCATCACTTCATTAAACCGCCTGATAAGCATTTTGAGGAAACAGTCACACGTGCTGGCAAGTGGATGGACCGACTTTTTTTTCCACCGTGAAAAAAAAATCTCGAATTTGATTTTCGACTTTTTCTGGGGCCACGAAGGTTTTTTTTTTTTTTTTTAGACTCCGAATTTTTTTTTCTTCAGTGGCCTTAAAACTCTTCCGTAAGGATTGGAACCTTTTTTGGACACTCATTGAAATATTTTAACACACAGGTGTGGTTGAAGGATATTTCTTTTTTTTTTTTAATTTGTGACTTTAGAGTTATAGAGTTAAGAAATACAATTAAATGTTAATGCTATGCATAAATTATTCTTACTAATTCTGTCAGAAAAGTGTAAATGACTTTGTATTTCATTTCTCGCTGTTAAAAACTAATTCAAGGTGTTAAAATATTCAGTGGATGTTTTCAGAAAACCTTCACAGTCCTGTTGTTTGGTCCGTGTCGCCACACGGTAAGAAAAAACAAAGTTTCTATCAAAGAAGATATTAAAGAAACATAAAAACGCTGGAAATGCTCCATAAAGACTTGACTGTCTGAAATCATATTTGATTCCCTCTTACGCCCCACATGGAGCCTCTCCACTGTGCTTCAGCTCGATTTCCTTTCACAGTATTTTTCAAGTCTGAGTGAAAACTTCAGATGTCTTCAAATCCCCTCTGAGACCCTCAGCGTCCTGATTGAGAAACTTTTTCACTTCTCTCCACATGTATAGCGTTTATTGAGGTTTACCAAGAGTAAAGCATTCTTCTTCTCACTTCAGGATCCAGAGCAGCTATGCGGCTCTTCAGAGGATCAACCAGGATTTGGAGGACAAGATGCAGCGGACGGTAAGAAACCGTGTCCCGGTCCTTTACACTCAGGAACAAAATGAAGCCTGTCTTCATCCAGGTCCCCTCAGAAGATCCAGAGAAAAGCCTTGGCCCGTTCCAGAAACCAAACATTGAACCTCACCCTCTCCCTGTGAGGCAAGAGCGCCACCACTACACTACCGTGGCACCCAAGGCCACCCCCCCCCCCCCCCCCCCCCGCGCTCAATCAGACCCCCACCCCCCTTCTAATGTATTTTAGGATTACAAACTGGTTGAAATTAAAAATACTTAAGGCATTCATCTGTTATGCAAAACCCATTTTATACCATGTAATTTCATAAAAAATGTAATGTGTATAACTTGTGAAAAATAGTGTGCAACTTTTCATAATAAAAGCTCTATATAATGCGCTCCCGGGTTAAGCCCTGGTACCACCAGATTATAGTGATACTTCGGAAATACTGTGTGTAGGACCGTAACCCATTCAACGTTTTGTAGATGTGTGAGGACACGTTGACCACTTTGAAATGTTTTGTCATCGTCTTGAATGTCGGGAGCAAAAGATTAAATCAAACATTATTCCTTTCTTTATTATTATCTGATTCCAAAATTATTATTTAAGCAATGTATGTCTGATTTAAAAAAAAAAACATTGGTTCTACATTCAGTTCCACGGAGAACATTAAATCAGTAACATAACAACCTTAAAATACACATTTTGATTCAGTTTCAAATCTTCTGTGTTTTAGAGATTTTAAAAAATTGTACATTTTAAAAAAAAACTTCAAATGTCTTTTAACTAAACCTGATCAAGGTGGATTTTTTTATTTGAAAGAAGAATAATTTCAACATTAAACCTTTATTTTAGGTGCTTCCTGGTGTAAAACACTCTCAGATGTCTTCAGTTCGTAGCGTTTTTCATCCTTCATGTTTTCACACCTTCACCTCACAGTGTGTTTCTATGCTGATGATACTTCTCTGATCTCTCGACTGTGTTGTGAGCTCCACTCTCATCTTAATGAAACACACAAAAATTAATAACAGCAGTTAGTTTTATTGAGAAATCCCACAAAGAAATTTGTGTATCAATACTTTTTCAGTACTATATTGAATATCGGATATTTACAACCAATTCCATAAAGTTATGACACTTGGAAAAATAAATAAACACAGACAAGAAATTATGAGATATATTCACACTTATATTTTATTACTGGAAATTACAGAAACTTTTCAGGGAGGCAACAAGTTCACGAGATAATCTCTGGTAGTATCTACAGCCCTCAGAACTTCATTACTGTGTATTTTCGTCATCTACAGTTACATGTGGATTTGTTCACATCTGTTTTATCATCATAGAAGAATAACATCTGACCACTGCAGTTCCTCTACGTTGTTTGTTATTGGATTGTTTGCCTGAATACTTCACATAATCTGCGCCAGCATCAATTAACAGTTGCAGAATAAATCCAAGAAAAAAAAGGTAAATTAAGAGTAAGGGTATTTTTTGATGAGCTTCATATTTTTCACAGCTGTTAACGCCTTTAACTCTCTGGTGTGTGGAGCTGAAACAGACCAGGGAACATTACCGCTGCTGTTGTTTGCTTTGTGGTCAACACTCCATTTCTTTTCTGACTTTTCTGTGAAAAAAAAAAAAAGTGTTTTTGTCAAGTTGGACTTGGCAGATGGTTGTAAATGATAAACAGTCAGTGTGGTGATCATGGTGAGGACACACACACACACACACACACATGCCACAAACTGTTTAAAAACAGTGGATGATTAAAGAATAAAAACTTTCCTCAATGTGAAAATTGCACTGTATAGCCTGTATCAATCACACAGTATCAAACACAAGAACAAAATCCTGTGCCGATCTGTCATAAACCTGAAACTCACATTTCAGGGCATTTGAACCAAAAACATCTCAACCAGCAGCTCTGCCTTTTCATCCTTCTTATCATTTATCTGTATAAAGCTTCTAAGTATAATGTACAGCCGGGTGCTGTGCCATGAATCAATGACTGTTGGGTGCACGAAGACCTGCAGACTGGAGTTTCAAGCTGAGGAGAAATGAATCATAATGAATGATTTATCAATAACCTATGGCCTGAAGTGTCCATATAATTTATAAGTGGTGCTGACATTTTCACCCCGTGTTCCCTATCTCCTCTGAGAAATGAGAAAGCTGCAATAATGGATGAGAACACACCTGTTCACCGCACCGCTGCTCTCATCTCGCCAAAACCAATTACATGGTCAAAGACGGGCGGCGCAATCAATGTCCGCAGTAATTGATCTGAACTGCAACCCTGTTGGCAAACTTTTACAGAACACACACACACACACACACACACACACACACACACACACACACACACACACACACACACACACACACACACACACACACTCACACACACACACACACACACAGAAGGAGAGTGTATGAGATTATTAGGGAGCCACCATCCAGACTATCGACCCGCTGAGCTGAATTGGTTGCTCTGAAATTCATTTTTGCAGTCAGCTGCTTGTTATCCCTCACACATTTTAACTGTCATATTCCACTTGCGAAGACCTTTTCACTAGACCTGCTTTATATTTCCAAATGGTTATGAACACTTGTGTGAATCTGCTTGGATTAGATCAGACGTCTGCAACCTTTTAACTACAAGAGACTTTTAAACCACTTTTGACCAAATAAATTCATCTGAAGCCAGAACGCTTGTTAAACCTTTAAAATGAAGAGAACACAGCTTGACAAAACTAAACTGAAACTGGATTTTTTTGAGTTTGGGAAGTTTACGAACTACAGTTAAGGATTGTTGACGTTGTATTGAAGGATTTAGTATTGAAAGTCATTTTAATAATTTTTGTTGTTTTAGCAGGTGAGATGTTTCAGATGTTTTAGTACTATAAGTAATTTGATATGATTTAATGGCTTCAGCCGTAGTACTCATTTTAGCAGTTTTAGCCACTTTCAGTAAACTAAACCATTTTTGCAATTTGTGTTTTTTGTTTTTTTTCAATCCATTCTTTGGAAGTTTTGGTCATTTTTGTCTTTTAGTATTTTTACCACAGCTTTATAATTAGTTTCACTCCACATATGAAACATACATGTTAAACCTGCATGTTTTAGCTTTCCTCTGAGGCCTTTGTTATTTCTGGATTTCCTCAATATTATCTTCCAGAGACGTGTAGTTTGGAACATGTTTTAGTAACACCGAAGAGCAGATTTTGAAATGAAAAACTTTTGAACTGAAATTTAAGCATCACATCTTAAATGTCAAGCTGTAAGTTAAGAATGCTTTTCCATAGAATATATCTTCATGGAGCCACTATAGAGGGGCTTTAGAGCCTCTACGGAGGGACCATAGAGTCTTTACAGAGGGGCTTTTGAGCCACTGCAGATGGGATGTAGAGTCCCTAGAGTGGTGCAGCTACTGCAGCTTGTAGTCCTCTGCCTTTGCTGTATTTAGATACGTAGCTCACGATTAGAATTTTCTTGATCAATTGTTCAGACCGTACATAGTTCAGGGCCACTGAGGAATGTAAAGCAGCAGAGACATGCAACGGTATACTTTTTGTTAAAACCACAGTCGTGTAGCGGCGCCCTGCTATTATAGTCAGGAACCAGGACGGGAAGGTCTCCAAGGGGTGATCCAACTGGAGGTCAGAAAGCAAGTTAAAATCCCAAACCATTATGGGCTCGGTCCCTAATTTGTACAAACGCGAGGAGTGAAAGAACCAGGTTCTGGTTCCAGGGCCACATTCAGCACCAGTTCTTTGTCTTTCCGCCGCCAAAGCCCCGATCTGGGGCTAAACAGGGCACTACGCTGGCCCCACATCGTTGCTGGACCAGAGCGGGGTCTGACACGTCATCAGCTGGAGGCGGAGTTATCGCTGGAGTTATCGCTCCTACGAGGAGGAAGAGACGCTGAACTGACATTCTGAAATCTACAGCGAACACGGAGCCCCGGAGTGGTTATGAATAAAATAATAATAATAATAACGCGTGGGAACGATATAATAAGTCGTTCCTTCAAGTTAATAATACGAGGGAACAAGGTAATCTAATCCTCGATCGCGGAGCCGCAGTTCTCCAACTGTTGTGCTGCAGAGCTCCTGCTGTCAGTCAGCTGCGTCTGATATATAGTTTAGAAGCAGTTTTCTATTGTCAATTTTTTCACGCTTTTCATCGTAAAACCATTGTAACTAACTTCACTTTCGCGTCTTTCATCGCGTTATGGCCGCAGGCTGAGGTCTGCGTGCGACTGTGTTGCGCTTCGCGACGAGACGCTCCATTATTTCTTCTAACCCACGGAACTTCTTTATAATGAACCGATACTTTTGGTTCATCATGTGACAGTGCAGTAGAGTGTTTTAATTAAAAAGATTGCAGACAGCGCCACCTGGGGAATTTCGCCCCAGGAGATAGTTAAAATAATTAAAGGACTCGAAGATTTGCTCACAAATAAGGCCTGGAGACGTGATTTCCCACATTACGAACTTTATTTTAAATCATCCAATTAAAAAGGGGTACTGTGATTATTAAAACCAGGGCAACCATTACAAAAGATACAGTGAACAGGTGGGTTTGCTGTTGCTGGGGAGGAACACAATGGAATAACTGAACAGGAAGCAGAGTGTTGGTTCTACCGAGGCAGCCAGAGGAAAAAGGGGCTCAACCTAAAACACCACGTGACACACCAAACCAAGGACACCAAACATGAGTGGCACTGCACAGACAAGGGAACCACCGCCGCCAGGACAATATAGAAATATTAAATATATACAGAGAAAGAGAGAAACAAAAATCAAGGGCCCAATAATCAAATTAACTAGACAGAATGAACTCTAAACTATAAGCAACCACGTACAGTGAAGGCACAGAGAATGGCAAAGTGAAACAGCCTGCTACACATTTGGAGGGAGCAGCGCCACCTGGTGGCGATCTGGGCTGATCGCTGGACAGACTGACAGTGAAGGCAACACGGCATAAAACAAGACAAACACAAAACAAACCATAACATGAATAAAACGGAGTCAAAGTGAATTAAAACCACCATAAAAACAGAAGTGGATTTAAACCAGCCGATCTCAATAGAGCCGGATAAAACAGAATTGTCGAGGTAGAGTAGTAGAACCTCAGCAGCGCGGAACACGGCAAAACAAGACAGCAAGCGTGAGGAGAGTGGCAGCCGGTTTTACTGGGCTGCACACCGTGGCTCTGAGCCTGAAAACAAGAAGTTTAAAATTAAGTTCAGCTCCATCGGGCCATTATTTTATACAAACAGAATTCACCCGCGTGTAAACATGGCCTGATATTGGGTTCAAAGACAATCTGGCTGATGGGGAGTCAGGAAGACACAGGTGGGACACTTCAGGGTGACGACACTAGGAGGCGGTATAATTGAAAACGTGAGGGCACACGCACAACAACATCAGACACACACACACATACACACACACACACACACACACACACATTGCAGCAAAATGCAACCCATTTTCGATTTTTCACACCAGACCCAGGCTTCAATCATATGTGTTATTAATTCAGATCTCTGCAAATTTGTTTATGGTAAATGGACTCACTTATATAGTGCTTATTCACTGACAACAGCCCCAAAGCGCTTTACATAGCTCATCACATTCACACACACATTCACACACCATTGGAGGCTGCAGCCGTGCAGGGCGCTGTCACTCCAATGGGGGCAGTTTGGGGTTCAGAGTCTTGCCCAAGGAAACGTCGGCATGTAGGCAGGCAGAGATGGCATAGATGGGAATTGAACCTGCAACCTTCCAATTGGGAGACGACTGCTCTACTAACTGAGCCATGCCGCCCCTAAATATGATAAAGACTATCATTTTCCAAAGACATGAGGATTCCTTCCTCAGTGCTCATGAGCATGGATGCCTCTAGTTACTTCTAGTGAAAGTGCTCCTGAGTCTGTTTTTAATCAAGTGTACTGTTGAGAAACTTCTCATGTATTAGACGTACTGCTTGATTGTCCACACACTGTTCCAACAGCTCAGCTGTTCCTTCCATAGTGACAGGATCAGTCCCCTCATCACCACTGGCTCTGCTTCTCACACTAAATCACTTTTTAAAAAGGATCTAAATTCTCAGCACAAATCTCCCTTTTTACAAAGTTCAGGTCCGTTTCATTAATGTAGAGCTGAATCATATAGAATCTCAGGGCATGTCTCATATGGAGCCGGTCTCCATCCTACTCTTCATTATATTGAATATAATAATATGATCTATCCTGAGATCAGTCCGACCTGCTTGGTGCTGCTGGATCTGGTTTCTGAGGAACCAAAAGACAAAGTTTCCCAGTTATGTGGCGTGGCATCATACTATTATTTAAATTGTATAACTTTATGTTATATGCCACAAAGCCACAGAATTCATCGACTTGATAATCAAATTGAACAGTGGATTGGAGGCAAAGTTAAATATCTTACCTGTTCAATCATCATTTGTTGTTTCTAACTGTGAGGCTGGTTTTAATGAAAAAGTTGTCAATCTTAGCACATTTTGTTGTATCTGTTTGTAGAACTTTCCTCTTTTTAATTCTAGCCTTCTCTGCTCCACCTTGCTCTTTCTATACACCTTTCAAACCCACTGACCGAGTACACAGACGTGTTACGTCATCAGGGTGCAAAGGAAGAGGCTGCCAGTGGTAAACTTTAAAAAGTTTATTTATAAAAGAAGAAGCTGCCAGTGAAGGGAGACAGGGCGTGTGATCAACCCAGTGCTGTGAACAAAAAAACAAAAAGAAGAACACCGAACGGAAAAAAAAAAGTGAACACCGGCCGTAGCGGCCCAAACATCAGACCGGCCCACCGGGATTTGTCCCAGTCCTCCCAGTTAGCCACTCCGGGCCTGTTACACATATAATAGTTTTACGATTTAAACAAGATTTCTACATAGGCTGAGATTTGGGCTCGATTCTAACGAGGTTTGTGGGTTTATACGTTGTTTGGGCTGGAAACAGTGAGTCACATCTGGCAACCCTGGTGCAGACCAGCGTGTCGTCCATATTTACTTCCGTGAACCGGCGTGACTTCACACTGTCTTCTGTGCACGCGCTGGGGACCTAAAGATTTCTGGTTCAATAGTGTCCACACTGCAGTCTGACAGAGGACACCTTTAGAAATTAATGTGAATGATCACACAAAAAAAAAAATCAGTACCCATCAAGAAATTGGAATTGAGGATCAAGACCTGAACGTAGCCTAAGGCACATCAGGAGTACTGACAATTATTTCTGATATAGAGTTTAAATCTTTACTACTTATTTGTAACAGGGAATCCCAAAAAGCTTCAACATTTTCTAATCATTGATTATATTGTCTAACCCTAACCTCCCAGAGTGCGTGCCGCTCTCAGCTCCAGTCATGTGATGCGGAGAGCTGGCGAAGCAAGCCGCTCCTCATAGCAGGAGACAGTGTGCGAGAGTTTTTCAGTGGCGGGCTTCATTGGGTTTGCAGTTTTTCATGTTATGCCATGCAATGGCATTTGAAGGAGCGGAAGATGTTCCTGGAAGACAGCGCAGGCAGGCAAGTGGTGACAAAGGCAAATCCGATCAAATCAGTCATGTAATTAAAAGTTCTGAGAAGAATGATCCGGCAAGCTTGACTGAAAAAACAACAGAGAATAAATCAAATTAAAGCTGCAAGCAGCCTTGAACAGGTCCTCACTACTTGCGGGACTGCGACTGAAACTGTCAGTCATCATGTAACATATATGATGACTGACAGTCTCAGGGCCAGTTTGAAGAAACATGTGAAATTTAGGGCAGATTGGATCATATGCAGGTTACGTGAGCTCAACTTCATATTTCCAGCAGGTGTCACTATGGCTAATGGTTGTTATCATATGTCTGTGATCAGATCTGGACCCTGATGCAACATGAGCCCCGTTTCCACAGTGCCCCTTGGTACCGGTGCCGGTCAGGTGGGGGTTGACTAGATCTGTAACCAGACCCGTATCAGTGCCGCGTTTCCATTACACGGGGTTCGGTTTGAAATGTAGGCGGGGTAATGAACGGTTGCGTAATCATGCAGGCTGTGACGCCATAACGGGAGGTCATTTTCAAAAAAGTTTCCTGATTGCTGCAGAAGAACTAATTGGAAATGGCTGCTTGCTGGTAGAACAGCGGTCGTCACGGACCAATGAGCAGACGGCAGTGTTGAAGCTCCTCCCCCTCATACCCGGCACATTGTGCCTGGTACCCCAAGTGGAGGGGTAGCGAGAAATGGTTACCAATGGTACCGGTTGGTAACGGTTCCGAGTCAGTGGAAACGCACAACAACCGGTTCCGACCTGACCCGTACCGGCACCAAGGGGCACTGTGGAAACGAGGCTATGTAAAGTTTGTGGGTGACCGGATCTTGCTCAGGCTATTTACACTACAGTTCCTGTTTCCAACAGGTGGCGCCATGACCAATAGTGATTATTAACCTATTCAAGATTCAAGGTTCAAGAAACTTTATCTATCTTCTAGGGGGATATTTAAAACACCACACACTGAGTAGTACATGTAAATACAACCAGAAAAACTTAGGAACATCATAAGCATAGAAAAAAGACCTATAAACCACATCATAAACATCATAAATACAATAAATACTCATCTAGCGTCCTCATATAAAGTGCATTGTGGTCCAGCAGCTTGGCAGAGAGAGAAAGACAACAGGTAGAGCTCAGTTCAGAGTCATTCAGAGTAGGGGTTCATGGCTGTGATAAGAACCAGACTCTCATGCAACATTAAATTTGAGACCAATTGGGCCATGTTCAGGCTATTTACACTGCACTTCCTGTTTCCAGCAGGTGGCGCTATGGCTGATGGTGGTTATCATTAAATGGCTGTAATGAGGTCCGGACTCTCATGTCACTTATTAAGTTTGAGGCCGATTGGACCATGTTCAGGCTATACAATTCACTTCAATTCAACTTCATCTATTTAGCACCAAATACAACTCAGTCATTTCAAGGCAATTTGCAGACGCATCAGGGGCCTCAGTTATAAAACCTGGGATTCCTTCTAAAAATGTACATGCGCCCAAAAGCTGAAAATGGTGTGTGCCCAAAGAAATTTGGATCGATAAAACCGTGCGCATGCAAATCTGCACGCACTTTCCTTTTATAGACCCCAGTCCACCCGGAAAGTTGCGCAGTTGATATGCCGCCCTCAACACGACCACTTTCTACCACAAATGGTCAATGCAAAGTGAGCCGTCAATGTTTTTGCATCTCATTCGGCCCGTTGATCAGCGGCATTTGACGCTAAATCCTGACAGAAAAGATGAAGAAAATGAATTTTACCGAGAGAGAAATAGTCATGAAGGAGGTGGAGGTCAGGAAAATGATATTATTTGGTGTCACAGTAGTGGAATCACTAATAAAAGAAAAACAAGTGATCGGCAGCGCGTCGTCACCGCTGTAAATATTGTGAGAGTCACAGAGAGATTATTTTACATGTAACCCATTGGTAAATCATCTTTTTGTTGTATTTTTTGCACGAGACTTTCCCAGAGACTCACTTTAGTTGTTACTGTGTACATACAGTTTAGTATATTTGTACGTTATAGGTGTAGGTCTGGGTGTTTATAGCTGTAAATCCTAATAAAAGCAGCTGGAACAGAACAGACGTCCCATCGACAGCCAGTCAGTTTGAGCTCTCGTGGACGAAAATCAGTTTTTGCACAACACCGACACATCCACACTGCAGCTTTACACACGGCTGTCACCACACTAATTCTGTGTTTACTCTGAAATTAGAAATTGTTACACACTTTGTCACCATTGATAATCAATCAGTTCTATCAAGCGCTCTGGATCAATCAGTTCTATCCACCGCTCTGGATCATTTGAAGATGAAAGTTTGACATATGAACATGGAGCTGCTGATCCAGTAGTAATGTTCCACTAAAGAAACATCTATACCACTGCAGCTTGGCTGTTTATGATTACGTGGATCTGTAAGTCTGATATATGAAGATATTAAACGTATGAGATGAATCTGGCTTCAATTCTCCACCTCACAATCAGCGCTGCCAGGCACTGTTGGGAAAGTTCAGTTTCTACATGAACTAGTTCAAAGTTCAGTTCACAAATTTTAAAATGAACTAGTTCAGTTCATAGTTCTAAATTCACAGTTCCAAAAATGAACATAGTCTTTTTTTATGTAGCTTCAAACTACGACCCTCAAAATACTAACATTTCTCCATTGTTGCCACCCATTCAGTCCACACTAGTAGCCAGCTGCAGCTCCCCATCCCAGCAGTGTATTCTCAAAAACATGAGGAAAAACTTGCTGCTTGAATGGACTTTTTGAATGAGGAATTATTCAAACAAAACAAAAACAAAAAACGGAGAGTAGTCCTTAAGGTGCAAAGGGAGCTATACCGGGCAGGTTCTACAAACAAATTACAACTTAAATTTAAGCTGCAAGCAGCGTTGGCCGGGACCTCGCCCCCTGGTCCGTCAGGGTCGGCCCAATCACGGCCTCTGGCCCCTTTAAACGTTATCTACCTGAAAATAGAATTAAGGACATAGTTTTTACGTGTCCTTAATTCTATTCCCACTCTTGATGAGCGTGCCAAATTTGCTGAGTTTTTGAGTGTGTTTAGTGGGTCAAATCTGGGCTAGTAGCCAAATTTTCAGGAGTGAAAGAAAAAATAATAAGAAACGCACAAAATACAAAAGGGTCCTGGCCTCTCGGGCTCGGTCCCTAAGAAAAGCTGCAGGCAGCCTTGATCGGGGCTTCGTACTCTGACCCGTCGGGGTCGGCCTCATCATGGCCTCATGTTATAGGTGTGTGTGAATTGTTCATCACATTCACCCAGTCACACACACACCAATGGAGGCTGCAGGGCACTGTGACTCCAATGGGAGTGGTTTGGGGTTTAGTGTCTTGCCCAAGGACACTTCCGCACACGGGCAAGTGGAGATGGGATTTGAACCTGCAATCTACCGATTGGGAGACAACCGCTCTACCAACCAAGCCTTTCCTGGACATTACATGGACGCCCTGTAAACATCCAAACCTCTAGATGACGTGACGCAATGGGGGGAGCGAAACCTCCTGGGATCAAACCCAAACCTCATGACAGGTATGTGTCCTAACCACTAGACCAACAGTGCACATGTGCTTGTGTCAAATCTGACAATACATTTGTAAACATGTCATTTATATATGACAAGCTCAAAAAAGTATTATGAATCGATGTTATTGAGGGCACACGTTTAGTCACAATACTTTTTTTAGTGATTACATTTCTATCTAAAGAGTGATTACATTTGTAATACAATTTAAAGAGAATCTTTTTTCATTGAAGTGGGAGGAGAAGGGATTCGTGGGGTTTTTCTCTGTTAAAAGCACCTAGAAATGACTGTGTTGTATTTGCCACACATTATAACATTTCTTAGTACAGCCTCGTGAGGAGTATCTCAATTTCTCTAGCTTTAAATGGGCCAGTACTTCCTCAAGCCAGCGTTTATGTCTTGGAGCCTTGGGGCTCCTCCAATTAACAAGAATTCATTTCCTGGCAAAGAGTGTGACGAAGGCAAACGCACTTGCTTGATTTGTTGTCATTTCCTCAGGTGAGGTCCAAAATATTGCCTTAATTGGATTGCGGCTGATCCTTTTCTTACAAACAGCAGAGATGGAATCAAAGACAGACAGCCAGAGAGAGCCCAACCCCGGACACAATTTAATTCAGTTCAACTTTATTTATAGAGCACCAAATACAACACAGTCATTTCTAGGTGCTCTTAACAGAGAAAAGAGAAAAACCCAACAAATTCACATGAGCAAGCAGATTTGTTAGCGACTGTGGAAAGAAAAAACTCCCTCTAACAGGACGAAACCTTTACAGAAACCAGACTCAGAGGTGGCGGCTTTCTGCTGACCGGTTGGGGTGAGGGGATAGAGGAGAGGAAAGGACAGGATAGACAGAGAGATAGACTGAGGGGGAGATACAAACCTTAGAAACACACCCTGGTTCGGGCAGGGGAGGCAGAGAGAGCGGTAGAAAGAGCGGTAGAGAGCAACCCCAACTGAAAGCTTTAGTAAATAGAAAAGTTCTTGAGCCTCGTCTTAAAAGTAGAGACTGTTTCAGCCTCCCTAACTGAAACTGGGATCTGGTTCCACGTAAGAGGAGCCTGAAAGCTGAAAGCTCTGCCTCCATTCTACTTTTAGAAAACCTAGGAACCTTCAGTAAGCCAGGACTCTGAGAAGTTCTGGTTCTTTAAGATATGATGGAGCCTGGTTGTTTAGAGCTTTCCAAGTTAAAAGAAGGATTTTAATTTCTATTCTAGATTTAACAGGGAGCCAATGAAGCGAGGTTTATATTGGAGTGATGTGATCTCTGATGCTGGTTCTTGTCAGGTTCTTGTCAGGACACAGCCAAAACATGCGAGCGAGGGTGGTCTCGGTCTGGTGACATCTTTCACATCTTGGATCAATATTTGAATATAGTTTAGCTCGTCTGCTCCGGGAGAAATGAAGCCTGGGAAATGTTTTGAATTGAGTCAGACCATGTCTGATACAAATGGATGATGCGTTCACTCGACTCACTGCTGGTTGCCAGGTCACATCTGATATCTGTAGGCTGAGATCCTCCTCCCATCTGGTCTTTATATGGTGAAGGGAAGGAGAAGCTGGCGTTTGGATTGTACCATATACAAATGAGACAAAGCCTTTTGTTTGTGGATCCCTGTAAACACAATCATGAATCCAATCTTCCTCTATCGCTACTGAGGAGGGCCAAAAGCATGTCTTAATGTAATTTCGAACCAGCAGATATCTGACAAAATGAGTGTTTGGAATGCCGAAATGTACCTTTAGATAGTCAAATGAGATAAAAAGACCATCTTTAAAGAAATCCTTTACACATAAGAGACCTCTACTTTTCCACAGCTTAAATGCTGGATCTGTGAAGGATGGAGGAAAGAAGGGGTTGGCGAGAATGGGACTTGACACAAGCGGTTTCCTGTGTCCAAGATGTACTCTAAATTGTGACCAAATTCAGACAGAACCCCCCATTACTGGATTATTTGTGTGGTAGCGCTTACTGCTCGGCATCGGTGCACACGCCAAGGCAGCCAATGAGTTGGGCGAGCGAGAGGGCTGTTCCATAAGTAACCATACTGGAGCCTCATGTTCAGAGATGTCAGATGTCCAATATGAGACGGTGTGAAGTTCAGCTGCCCAGTAGTAATGCATCAAGTTTGATAACGCTAAAGCTCCATTTTCCTTCGGCCTCTCCAGAAATGCCCTCCTAATTCATGCCTCAGTTCTGTTCCATATCAAGGTGGATATGTGTGTATTCAGTTCAGTGAAGAATAATTTAGGAATAAATATGGGGATCCTCTGAAAAAGAAATAAGAATCGTGGCATTATAACCATTTTAATGGAGTTAATTCTTCCTGCTAACGATAATGGAAGGGACGACCATCTCGTCAAGTCCTGTTTAGCTCCTTCCAGTGTCGCCTTAATGTTTTTTTTTAAATAGATCCTTGAATCTCTCAGTGACATGTACACCGAGGTACTTAAAAGAGTCGTGTGTAACCATAAAGAGGAACATGTCAAGAGGCCTCTAATTGTAGTAGCGCCTATAGGAAAAATTTGGCTTTTTGAGAAGTTTATTTTGTAGCCGGAAATTTCCCCAAATTTAGTGATCAGATCTAATGCGACAGGTATGGCTGTATCTGGGTGTGAAAGGTACAAAAAGAGATTGTCACAGAATAATGAAAGTTTATGGTTGAGACCGCATCGGTCTTGGCCCAGTAAGTCAGTGTTTTCCCTTGAGGACACAGCCGGGGGTTCAACAGCGATATTGAATAATAGGGGTGACAGGGGGCATCCCTGTCTTGTGCCCCTGAAAATTGGAAAATAATCAGATATAAGGTTGTTAGTGCTCACAGAAGCCTGTGGACTGGAGTACTAAAGACTCACCTAGCTACAACATTTCTGTCTAACCAAACTTTCTAAGAGCTGCAAATAAATAGTTGTACTCCGCCCTGTCAAAGGCCTTGTGTGCATCTAATGATAGTAGTGCCTCTTGTGTGGTTGTGGTTTGATGTATATATGATGTTAAAGAAGCGACGTAAATTGCCGGCTCGTTGCCTGCCAGTCATAAAACCTGTCTGAGCTCTGTGGATTATTTTGTGCATAGCTGGTTCAAGTCTCGCTGCAAGGGTCTTTGTTAAAATTTTATAATCAGAGCAGAGCAAGCTGATTGGCCTATAAGAGTCACATTTTAGTGGATCTTTACCCTTTTTGAGGAGGACAGATATAATTGCCTGTGTCATTGTTAAAGGTAGAGTTTTCTTCTGCAAGGCTTCTTCATACACTTCACATAGACGTGGCACTAATTTAGCAGAAAAGGCTTTGTAATATTCAATGGGGAAGCCGTCTGGGCCGGGCCACTTCCCGGATCTGGATGTTTTAATTGCCCTTTCAATATCTGCATGTGTTAGTGGCACCTCAAGTGCGCCTACACCATGTAGGTGCAGGGGTACACACGTCGAACCATGTAGTTTTAGATGTAGAAGAAATGAGAGGGAGATTGAAGACCACAATAACATTTACTAATATACTGTAAAAATCTGATTGAGCAGGTCGAATGATTGTCTTTGCTTGTGTTTTACAGTATATTTGTGGTGCTCCCACTATAGATAGACAAATTCTGGCGACTCAAGTGATTGGAGTCGCAACAGAGACTTTGAAAACTCTGCAAAACAACAAAGAGAAAAGCAGCGCTCTAGAAAAGGAGCTGGACATCTTGAATGAAGAAGAGAAAAATGTCAACATAAAATCTTCTGACAAAGACATGGCGGTGGTGTGCACCACTGCTAGGGAGGAGCAGGAGGAGGAGATGAGGAGCAGGATGAGGTGAAGGAGGAGGAGGAGGAGGAGGAGGAGACAGAGCAGAAAGAAGTAGCAGGAGTAGGAGATAGAGCAGTAATGGGAGGAGCAAGTGAAGAGAGAGCAGAAAGGAGGAGGAGGATGAGAAGAAAGAAGTCAACAGAGAAAATGAAGAACCTGAGACCACACACCCCCACCCCTCCCCCACCAGAGCAAAGGAGTGTGTTTTTAAGAAAATAAAACATGTTAAAAACATTAAATACTGCTGCATGATGAGTCTTGTTAGAGTCCAGGATGGAACAACCATCCAACATGTGACAACCGCCTGAATTGTTCTAAAATATACTGTTAGAACAATTCAGGTTGTTTTATTTATTTTGGCTTGTCGATACATATTGGGCTCTAATACGCCCGGGTAACAACCCCACTCACCCAAACCACCAAAATAAAAATTAAATAAAAGAAACATGTCGACATCTAAACACTGTGGCTCTGCTTTTCTACGTTATTAAATAGGAAAAACCTTCATTCTGTTTGACCAATTTCACAACAAATGTAAATACATCTGGGCCCGGTTGTTCAAAACTGGGTTATCGTTTAACCAGCCGTTAAATACGTTTAACCGACCGTTAACTTCAACGGCACTGTTAACTTGTTGTTCAAAACTCGGTTAACATTAACCGGGTATTATCTTGCTGTTAAAGTGAACGCACCTCCGGACGCCTGCTAACTTTTTACCAGTGGTGAACTCTCACCATGGCGTTCACTGGCAGCGCTGCGTTCATGATACCAGTTCAACAAAGGAAGGATAGGGTGGACCGTGGACTGATCTTTGATATAAGTCAATACTGGAATGAAGAGTTACGCCTCTACGGAGCCCCAGAGTGGCCATAGAAAAAATTTATAAAAAATATATTCATAACGCGTGGAAATTAGATAATAATTACTAACCTCAAATTAATAACTGGAGACACCGAGTTACTATCTTGTTCCCTCATATTATATTCTTTCACCAATGTTGCCTCCATCCAGTCATATTTGCTGTTATGGAGCTTTCAGATCAAATGATACGGACCACATTAGATATTGGTGTTTTCTAACTAAAGCATGTGAAATACAGACGTGTTAAACCCACCTTGATCCAAAACGAGAGGATCTAATTCTCACGTCTCTCCTCTTTACCATAAATAAATGAGTTTGGGGCTTATTTTTCAACATTTGGGCATTACATAGTGAATTTCTGCTCCTTTCACTTTATTTCTGGACGTGTCTGAATCAAATGTTTCAACATGGAGGACTGGAGGTGTAGAATGATAGAACGCTGCTCTACAGCCGTTTCTAATAGAAACCTACATAAACACACGCTGATCAAAAACAAAAGTTCTCTTTCACATGAAGCCATTAAAAGGCTCATTTTATGGCAAAAAACTCCAAGCTTTCATTCACAGTAGTATGTAGTTTGTTTAGTAGTTACTGATGAACCAAACAGTTTACTTTATGATAAAGAAGTTCTGTGGAGCGTCTCATAGCGGAGCAACACAGTCTCATACAGACCTCTCCCTTTGTGGTCACAAGTAAAGAATCTCCAAGCCAGAGATTAAATGATCTCGTTGCCTCGCTTTATTAATTTGAGGTAATGACTTATTATCTCGTTCCCACGCGTTCTTATTATTTGTCTCTATGGCCACTCAGTCCACTTTCTATATCGTTCTCTTGGGTCAAAATTTAAAAATGATGAGGCAACATGATGCGTCATCCGATCATCCAGCTCAGTTTGTTCCACTTTAGTATCCAGGGAGCAGCGTGGTCATGTTTTATGGTGGTTTTATAGACCAGATAAAAACACTGCGCTGCCGTCCACCTCAATGTTTAAGACAAAACACGGAAGCACGGAGACTTGAAAGTGGGCGGAGCGGCGTCAGGGACGCTAACCACTGTTGTTAACCTCACAGATTACTTTGACGGCGACGTTAACTAATGGGATGACTAACCATGTTTTAAACAACGCATATATAAGTTAACTAATGGCCGGTTAAGGATTAAACCGGCAGTTAGAGCTTAACCAGTAGTTAAAATAGGGTTAGGGTTAGTTTGAGTTTTGAACAACTGAGCCCAGGTCTTGTATGGCGTTATGACCGCAGGCTGAGGTCTGCATGAGGCTGCATTGCGATCCGCTACGACACCCATCATTAATATTTTCTACCCACAGAACTTCTTTATAATGAAGCCAGATTTTTGGTTCATCAGCAACTAAAAAATAACATTTGAGCAGGTTTAGTAGGTGAAATCTGTGCTCAAAGCCACGTGGACGAGACGGCGGCATCCAGCGTTCGGAACTTTGATGGCTAATTGATAAAAACCCGCTGGACTAGTCAAAAAGTTTAACAGAATTATTGAGCAGGAGAATCTCCTCTATCATTTCATAGTATTTTGAAGCCGATACGATACTCGCCCTCAGAGGAGATGGCGTTTAAACCGTGGCGAGGAGGCGGGATTCTGTGTTCAGAACTTTGACGGCTGATAAAAACAAAACCGCTCGACGACTGAAAATGATATCCGGGATTATTGAGGAGGAGAGTCTCCTCTGTCATTTAATATTTTTGAAGTCAATAGATATTCCTGCTCAGAGTAGCTAGCGTTTGCAAATCTTATTTTGAAAGGCAAATTGCGGACTTCCTGTCAGATTTAGGTCAGGGGTACCAGTATGTGATTTGTTGGGCTCGATGTGACGAACAATTGCGTTTTGGTTTGATCTCGCTACGACATTCCCATGGGCCGTGGTCGCCGTTTAAGTGTTTTTGGTAGCCGTTGTAGTGTTTGCAGGTGGCGCTAGAGAGTACATTTTGGCACTCTGGGGGTTAATTTTTTTTATTTTCTTAGAAAGTTATCCAGTGTTAATGAGCGTGCCAAATTTGGTGAGCATGTGAGCATGTTCAGGGGGTCAAATGTATTCTCCTTCAGAGGTTGACGGCCTTTTTTGGGTGAAAATCGTACTTTGAAAGGAAAACTGCGGACTTCCGGTCAGATGTAGGTCTGGGGTACCGGCAAGTGATTTTTAGGTCTCGATGAGACGAACAATCGAGTTTTGGTTTGATTTCTCTATGACATTCCTACGGGCCATGGTGGCCGTTTTGGTTTTTCTAGGTGGCGCTAGAGAGACATTTTAGCACTCCGGGGGTTAGTTTTTACATTTCCTTAATTCTATCACCAGTCTTAATGAGAGTGCCAAATTTGGCGAGTTTATACGCACACACGCGTAGCCAATCAGAAAGCGATTCGACGTAGTGGCGAGGAAAAGCCAGACGGGACGGACAACCATGCTCCCGTTGTCTCCACCCCTTTGACCAACGCCTCTTCTTTTTAAAACGTGTTGTTTTTTTTCGGGTTTTTTTCGGATTAAAACACACCACAAATGATCGCCAATGCATCCTCCTCGTCCGCCCTGTTTTTTGACTCTGGAATTCCCGTTTGATCTCGAGAGGTTTTGCGAGATTTCCCGCCTGATCTTGGGGTTGTTCGTGAGTGAAATCGGTTGGTGTGCGGTGTGCTGATGTTGCCGAGTGTCTGTACTCCACACGCTGTACGACCGAAACTGTTAAACCTGGGATTATTTATCGCCGTGTGTCTGGTCGCTGAGGTCTGCGAAATCTGCCGACAGTTTTAAAATCCTGCAGTGTGAACCAGGCTTAATGTGGATCCCCGCAAGAAAGAAACAAAACAACCACCCTCCACTCTCTATTGGCAATGGGGTGGTGGAGAGGGTGACACACTTCAAATGGGAGTAACCATCTACACCACCTGCTGCCTGAAGAGAGTGCGTAACCTCTTGCGTGACCAACATGCGGCCCATCACCTATTCCACCTGCCGCCCTCAGGCAGAAGGTACAGGGCCTTACCAGCCAGAAGAACCAGAATGGCCCACAGCCGGTACCCTCAGCCAGCAAGGCTGCAAAGCAGCGCCCCTCAAATATTTCATTGATTTTGATCCCCAATTGATCTTGTATTTCTCCCTAATTGCTTGGTCCGTTCTATAATTGAAGGTAACAACCAGAGTTTTTTTGTATGTTTATTTTGTAGCCTGATAAATGACCATAGTCTGTGGGGGTTGTCATCAGTGCAGGGAAGGATGTGTTTGGGCTTGATAAATACACTAATATATCGTATGCGAATAAGGCTATTTCTGTAACCCTCCCCCAAGTCTATACCCGCTAATGAAAGTTACAACCTCACCCTCTAATCTCCCCTTTGCCTAAACATACCCGCCCTCTTTATCTCCTTTCAATTTTATTTTTTCAAATGAAATTTTCCCTGAAATTAAAATGGCCACTCCTCGCCGATTGTATGAGGCAGAAAGTATTTGGCTATAACCATTCCTTTTAGGTTTTGCATGTTCCTTTTCCGTGAGGTGGGTCTCCTGTAGTAATATCACCCCAACTCCTTTTTTCATCTGGTTTAGTATTCTACTCCTCGTAATTGGGTTGAGTACTCCATTTACGTTGTAGGATGCTACTTTAATCCTCTGTCTAGTCTCCTGTTTCTCTCTCATCCTGCTTTCGAATTTCCCCCTTTTGCTACCGAAGAGCATGGCTTTTTCACAAAAGATAATCTCCCATAAATTAAGTGTAAGTCAAATGACCTTTATTCATATAGCATTTCAAAACAACTACTTATTTCTTATTTCCACTTGGCCCTTGGTCGTCTTTGTCATCTGTATCTGTGAGGGTGACTAAAGGAGCAATATAGTTATTTTATCATCTCTTGCCAAACCTGTTCAGATCTCTCCCTTTCACACGCGTGCCACACATCAACAGCAAATACCAGGCGTGCACGCAGTGCTGTCTGTAATGTCTTTAATGTATGTGTGAGAGACATTTTCTGCTGATCGTAAAGTGAAGTGCAAAGAATATTCAGCACGTGAGGCAGGCAGTACTCTGCCTCTCCTCAAGGGGGCGTACATGAACTGAACTTTGGCCATAGTCTCCATTGAGACAGAGTTGGTTTGTTTTTTTTAAATAAGATGGGGGTATGTAGAAAGAAATTCAAGTATGTGATAACTAAACTTTTGGCCTAAAATATATATATATTTTTTTCTTATAATTTCGATAGACAACCTTTATTAAAATTGATTAAAACACCAGAATTTAAAGTTTGAAAAATAACTGAAATTTTTACTGACGGTCAAAATTTAATTTGTGCTAAACACATCTCTGTACTTTAATTTGTTGACAGTAAATATGAATTTCTTAGACACAAGAAGGGTTCTCTATCCATTTCTATAAAAGAAACTTTGCTTTGTAGGACAAATATGTTCCTGTGTTTATGTTTGTGTTGGTGGGAGTGTAATTGAAAGAGGAATGCTGATGGGATATGAAGCATTACCAGCCACATGCTGTTGGAGGAACAGTGAATAAAGATGCTCTTTTCAGTTCTTACATTGTAAATGTGAGTCCAGAGGAGTCAGTGCCTCACCAGCCATGAACCTCACTGCACGTCACTGTCGTCAACTAATATCTTTTGTCATAGTTTTAGTCTACGCACTTATCACTGGTAACCTCCTCCACCATCCTTATGAACGCTGGTGTCCCTCAAGGGCGCCTCCGCCAACTCCTCTACATCTATGACTGCACGCCCGCTCACAACTCAAACACCACAATACAGTTTGCAGACGACACGGCCGTACTGGGTCTCATGATAGACAACAATGAGGCTGCGGGAGGAGCATTCACAAATGGCGCTGAACCAATGACCTGAACCTCAGCATAAATAAAACTAAACAACTGAACACTTCAAGAAAAGAAACCAACAGGCGCACAAGGAACTTGACGTCAGTGAGGTGGAGGTGAAGCAGGTTCTCCCCACAATACACCTTCATCATCAGAAATACATCGCCCCCTCGTTGCATTTCTACACATTATAAAGTAATCGCACAAGGTGGGTTGGACGTCGGTCGGGCTGAGTTTGGTCTGTGGGTCATCATGTTTGACATCCTACTGTAGTTCTGAGTCAGGCCAAGGTGTGTCTTCGGCAGTTGTTTGATTAGCTGTGAAATATCAAAATACCAATACGATCATTTTTTTTCTCAAAAGCCATGAATGCAACAAAAAAGAAGGTATTTAAATGAGAGGCTTAAAGGGTTACACATGGAAGTTTCTTGCAGAAATCACATAAATGTGACCAATTTCATGTATATTTCAGCATTTCTCCACAAAAAAAATGCTTCTAGCAATCTTCAAATTTACATTATTAGGTAAAATATTCCGGGGATGGTACCGAGACCCTCATGCAGAGCGGTGGAACACGGCACACAGACAGTTAACATTTCGAAGTCAGGGCTTATTTACTCAGCTTAAAATCTTACGTTAATAAATGGACTTACAGGAAAAGGGAACAGAAAGCAATTCTACCGGGGTACATAACATCAACAAAGAGTCAGCCGGAGGTAAACTACAAACTAAAAACCAACCATAAACAAAACCACGATTACTCGTA
This sequence comes from Lipophrys pholis, assembly GCF_963383615.2. NCBI lineage: Eukaryota > Metazoa > Chordata > Actinopteri > Blenniiformes > Blenniidae > Lipophrys > Lipophrys pholis. The sequence continues at coordinate 24,184,217 of NC_137633.1, forward strand.
AAACGGAGACATTAAGCAGAACTCAGGATTACTAAAACTTAAAAAAAACAAAACAGAAGTCACTAAACTCAGGAATCGAGAAAATGCATGAACGCGTAAGCACCAAGTCAGCCGAGGCTTAAAGGGTTACCGCGCGTAAGTTTCTTGCAGAACATAAAACAAAACTCTAACCAGCACTAAAATAACAGCGACTGTGATTCCGACCAAGAGACTAAAACTGAACAAGACTCAAGAGGAGAGCCGAGAACTTCAGGATATACTGAAGAGCGCAGAATTCAGCCAGGAAGCATCAGAAGTTTACGATCCGGCGTCTGGTAGTGACTGGTTGTGTTTGCTGAGCTGGTGGGTGAAGCCAGGCTCAGCCACTTCCAGCTGCAGGCAAGTCCAAACATCTGATGACTGTCAGCTTCACACACCGTCGTCAAAAGCTCATGCCCGCCTGCAGCGTCTCCTAATCGGAAGGTTGGAGGTTTGATCTCCATCTCCACCTGTCCACATGCCGAAGAGTCCTTGAAGCAAGACGCTGAACCCTAAACTCCTTCCCATGTGCGTGACAGCGCCTTGCCTGGCCGCAGCCTCCATTGCTGTGTGAATTTGGTGACTGTGATTGACGATGTGAAGCGCTGTGGCCACTGCTCACACAGTTGAAAAGTGTAATATAAAGTCTATTTACAATACATATAAAATGTTTACTGTTTAACAGGAGAGACATTCAATTCAATATTTTGCTGTTCGTATGGTATGCCGGAGCAGTTTCCATGAATCACTAACTAAACCAGGGCTATTCAGTTCAAATGTTCAGAGGTCCAGTTTGACAAAAAAGATCAGAATGTCTCACCATTTATATTTTGTGATATACATGGTGTGATATATATTTAAGTATACTGTACTCTGATTTCCTCCCACGGTCCAAAAACATGCATGTGAGGTTGGTTGACTCTAAAGTGAATGTGAGTGTGTTTGTCTGTCTCTGTGATGGACTGGAGACCTGTTCAGGTGTATCCTGTCCTCATCCAACTGATTAGAAGATGGAGGGATGGATATATCTAAGCAGCCTCGTAGTTCTAGTAACGTCTGCATGTAATCAACAGCCGATTGTGAAATCAAATGATTCAGTGCAATTGAAAAGCATATTGACAATATTCATTGTCGTGTAACATGAAACTGAAAGTACTATATGTACGACTGCTGATGTAATTGTCTCATTTACTGAATAAAAGTCAGGCTCATTTTCAAATTGAGCGAATTAAAAGAATAAAATAAAATGGCAACATAGTGCACGTTGAAATACAGAGCTTGGCTTCAGAACAATAAAATACATTTTACAGATTATAAATCTAAACATGCATCGGAATGAATGTAAATGTGTGAAGGATCCTGGTGGACTGGTCATACTGGACTCTCAGACTTCTGATTTGACTGGGTTAGTCTGTTCAAAAGCTTTATGTTTTGTCTCATAAGGCTGTTTTACGTTGACATTTTTAATAAGAGCAAACGACACTCACAGATTGTGTGCTGCCAGTGTGAAGAATTAACCTAAATCATCCATTTTTTCTCTTCTTCATTCTGTCTTTTTCTCTCACTTTTTCCATTGTAAATTTCCATTATGACAAATCGCACGTGTTACTTCTTAACTCGTGCGATTTGTCTCTGGTTTCCTCATCCACTAATCCATTACCGTAAAGACTATAAAAGTTGCGCCAATTCTAATAAAAGCACCCCATCCAGTTTACTATTACCGTAATGATAATAATAGCTGCGCCATTTGAAAAAGAAGCGCCCTGTCAGTAACCTTCTGTTTGGGATGGAGATGGTCTGTGTCAAGATGGGGTAGCATCAGGGTCTGGACCCTGACCGTGGTCCGTTGTCCTTCATTTGGTGAACTAAACCAGTGAACTAACTGACTAAATAAATATGATTAACATCTCAGAAACAGTTTATTACTTCAAATGAAAATCAAAGGTTTTTTTTTATAGTTGTATGTCATTTGTGTGTAACTTGTATCCTCCCTTGTCGGTTTTGTCTCCTGGCTGCAGACTCAGCACCATGAAGAGGAGAAGAGAGCCCTCAGTAGAGAAATCATTGTCCTCAACAACCATCTGATGGAGGCAAAACTGACCATCAATAAACTGAGAGACGACAATGTGAGTACTTTAATCTACCTACACAACACTACCACACACACACACACACACACACACACACACACAAACACACACACACACACACACACACACACACACACACACACACACACACACACACACACACAGTGGGCAGCCGTGACAAATGTTTCTGTGATGTTTATGTTCCTCTAAAGCCTCTATGAACCAACACGATTCATTCACATACCTAAATACACACGACCAAATCCTATTTTTATTACGTCCGCCAAGGACACAATAGGGTTCGGGGTTAAGTAGAGTCAGTGTTACCCGCGTTACAGACCCACAATTTTGCTCCATCTGACTCAATGATAAATGTTACTTGAGCTCGCGGGGGGAAGAAATGACAGCATTTTTCTCTCTCGTCAAAAAGGTCATGTTTTATGGAATTTTCCCCTTCATGTGTTACATCGTTTTGTTCGGCAGGTTCTTGTCGACCTTTTTGTGTGAAAATCTTAATTTGAAAGGCAAATTTCAGACTTCCTGTTGAATTTAGGACAGGGTTATCTGCGCATGATTTTTAGGTCTTGATGAGACAAATAATTCAGTTTTGGTTTGATCTTCCTACAACGTTCCTACGGGCCGTGGTGGTCGTTGTCGTGTTTCTAGGTGGCGCTAGAGAGCACATTCTGGAACTCTGGGGGTTATTGTATACATGTCTTTAATTCTTTCGCCAGTCTTGATGAGTGTGCCAAATTTGTTGAGTTTTTGAGCGTGTTTAGTGGGTCAGAATTGGGCTCAAAGAGGCGTCAGGAGTCAAACAACAAACATCCGAAATACAATAGGTCCTGGCCTCCTGTGGAGACCTGGCCTTTCGTGCTCGGTCCCTAATAATAAAGATTAAGCAAAGCAAGCTGAAGCAGACGATAAGGTGCACAAACACAGAAAGACAGAAACCGATTGTAAACTGTCCTGAGCTGGCTATGAAATAGTGTAAAGGTGAAAGTGATGTCTCCCAGACATCCATTTCATAACGAACCTCTGGAAAGACATAAACACTGCAGCGTGTCCCAGGCTGGAAGGTGGAGAAAAGTGGATGTGACATTTTCAACAACAAAATTAGCACAAGCTGTTGCGGGAAGATCAAATCCTGAATGAAATATAAATGCAAATCTAGTTTAATATAATGAAGATCCTGCATATTATTATTGTGATTAAGTCAAACATCACAGCCAGTTTTTCTTTTTTACTTATTAGACTCTACTGGCGTGCATTTGTTAATTTAACCCGTTGGTCCACTAAATCAATGAAGCAATCATGCAGAAGGTAATTATTTGATTTCAAGAGAACAAGAAACTACAACATCATTCATACCCAACTGATTAATAAAACTATTCAAAATCAACATGTCAGAGTTTGATGCGGTTCATCATCACATCAAATCCACTTATATACAGCTCATCAGAAGCTCATATGAGTCTGGTGAATGAATGAATGAATGTTGTCTCTTTCAGGATCTGTACAGGAAAGACTGTAACCTGGCTGCTCAGCTGCTGCAGTGCTCCAAATCTCACTACAGAGCACACAAGATATCTGAGGTGAGACGTGCAACACAGACACACACCACCTCCAGACACATCCGGGCAGACGTCTACATTCAATTTTTACTTTATTTAAAGATTTACACTCTTTAGTTATTTAGGTGTTTCCCGATAGCAAGGTTAAGAATTGTGAGGGCTGTGTTTGATTTATGTATATGGACACCGTTGGGGATATGTGCTGCATTGGCTGGGGCCCTGGGGGGGTTGGTACCTCATGCATTCAGCATTAAACATGTAATCAGCCAGGGATCAAAACTGTGGACACACAGCACAGTTTTACCTTGACTACACAGTGGACATTATGAATATAGCATAATAAATTATTTGAGATAAAAAAATAACTGAAGGACCATGTTTCAGTTTTTGAAATACGGTGAAATGCCCAGAAGCCTTTGTAGTGTTTTGCAGCCTTCATCATGTTTCTACAGATCGACCCCCACCATGAGGCGCTGACGTTCATTCTTTAAGAAGCTTCTGAGGCTTTGTTTTCTCTACTCAGTTCTTGGGGTTGTGTTTACGCTGAAACACCAAAATCCTCAGTCAATAAGTTAGAAACAGCAGTTCCCTTTTGAAAAATGACAGTAACTGCCCTTCTCTTTTGTGGTTCTTTGTATTGCCGTCCTGTGGGTCATTTTGGGCCCCGAAGCCATGTTTCACTCAAGTCTGACGGATAACACTACATGTGCATTAATGAGGTTCTGATGTTTTCCATTAGTTTACTAATGAAGTAAAAAAAATTTGGATGTTTTCTTCATGTGATGCAGCATTAAAAACCTCTTTTGAGGAGTTTCCACACTGAGAGTCAAGGAGCTCGGAGAGGACTGTCTGAAAGATGTACCCACATCTCAGTGTGCCTAGTGAACCAGTGAATCACAGGCAGAAGAAAAGAGCCTAAAACAGCCATTATCACAAAGAGAATTATGATTATTTTTACCAAACCAGGGACGAAGAGCCATTTTTTTCTCAGAATTTATGAAATGAACAACCAAAAATGACCACATGTGACAGTTGCAGAGCAGGAATATGTTCATAGTGTAGTACTCATATAAACTGAGAGCAGCGAAACACACACCAGCCATCTTTAGAGGGAAAATCATATGATTCCCAAAAAAAGACACAGGACCATGTCTGAATATACTTGAACCCGAGTTTACTCAAAGATGCCATATAATTTCAGTAGATTCACCGTATTCCTCCCCTGTATGGATATATGACAACAACAAAAATACTAATAATTATAATAATAATACAATATTTTATTTATAGGCGCTTTTCACAACACTCACTGTCCCCTCACAAAAGTTAAAAACAACATAAAAACCAATGCAAGACAGGACAAAACACAGGTAGTATAATATAAAAAAGGTGAGATGGCCGTGCTGTGTCTCTAACTGAAGACGGTTCAAAGCTCGTCTTCTGAAATAATCAGTGTTTGTTTGTTTTCTCCAGCATTTCAAACTGCCCATGTTCTTCTAGAAAAGGTGAATCTGACGAACTAACTTTGTTTTACTAACAGTACAATGAAGGTTTTATGTTTGGTAATGCAGTAGTGCAGGAAAAAAAGTGTTAGAAAATATAACATCTTTTACAAATACACAGCATTTTCAGGAAATAATTTTCAGAGATTGAATTTACTGGAATGCTTCATCTAATAAGCCCATATTTCATCATAATGTGATTTTGTATTTTATTTTTTAAGCATTTGGGATGAAAGGAGATGTGTGCGCTGTCACATGGATTAACTCTGCAGAACTGTGTGACTATAATTAAGATTTGCCTCAGATAGCAGCAAATGCTCAGCACACACTGGAAATTATCTTGCCTTTTCCTCTCAGCCTCACCTACTTTCCATTTCTACTCTCTCGGGGAGTGGCAACAGCAGCTAAAAATAGCCCAGACTTAAAAGATGCAGGTTAGTTTATGCTGAGGCGTTTTTTTTTTTTAAATTTATTTATTTTTAAACAAAGCCAAGTGAGTTTTATCCTCAGCTGAGAGCAGCTCCCTGTGGACCTGATGTGGATTTCAGGGAAAAATCGCAGAGAAGGAAAGAGTGACGGTGGAAACATGAGGCAGAGGAACAAGCAGAAGCGTGGAGGGATAGAGAAAATGAGCTGTGTTTCTACTGACCCTGAGCAGTTTTAATGGGTACAAAGACACTGTGACAGAAACGGTTTACACACACAAGCCAATGAAAGGTGAGAGAAAGGCAATAAAGGAAAGAGAAATCAAAGACAGAAGCTTTAACACAGAAAACAGTTCACTTCATGGGGAACGCAGCGGGTAAATAAATGAAATGCTGCAGGACTCAAATACCCAAGAATGAATGGTAATAAATGACTTGCTCAGCTTCATTTCAATTCTTCATAAACGGCATTTACATTGAGCTTGTTCAGATTTGAAACTAATAAAATATCAACACGTTTGTGGTAAAGAATAAATAAATAAATGAGAAGCTGTGTAGCGATCACATAGTTTCAGCCTCATGGTTTAACAGCCTCTGTCAGAGCAGTTGGATCTGGAGTGGACCAGGACCCTGAAATCAAACGGTAACGACCCTCACATACACATTTCTGGATTTCTGGACACATTTTCTTTTGGTTTTATGTATTTGTATCATTCGAAAAATTCAACATGTCAAAGAGAAATAATCTCAACATATAAAAGCACGTTAACTGGTGCACAACACAGTGAATCGAGACACCGTGTGTGATTGGGATGTCTGCAGCCTTCCACACGCTCACACCCTCAATCTGGACTCAGTGCGAACACAGCGCCACCCTCAGTGAGCAAATCACTACTAATGCTGACCTTTGAAAGATCGAAGTGGATGTCTTCTCTGTAATCCCCTCTGATAGACTGCTTTTGGCCTGTAAGGCCACATGTCTGACACCCAACATCAAGAGCGTGATTTATGCAGTTCTATTTATCTAATATATATATATATATATATATATATATATATATATATATATATACATACATACATATATACATACATATACATACATACATACATACATACATACATACATACATACATACATACATACATACATACATACATACATACATACATACATATATATATATATTTATCTTATTGCATTGTATTAATCCCCAGAAGGGAAATTCCTTCCTGAATGGACCCGTCTGTGGCAGCCACACAGGGGGAGCTCTGGGGGAGCAGGTTGGGGCCGAGGGTCTTGCACAGGCACCGCCAGTGCATGTTTTTCTGGACTGTGGGAGGAAACCAGAGTTCCCGGAGAAAACCCACGCATACACAGGGAGAAAGTGTAAACTCCACACAGAAAGGCCCTATATTAGTACGCTGGTTTGAAAAATCTGATATTCTATATTTGATCTGTTTCTCAGACTGACATCGTTAGTTTTAGAGGGTGAGCTTGGAAACAAGTCGATAACATAAACAAGTCGTGAAATGTGAATAACCTCTGCTGAGGAAAGACTAACTTAACAGTCAGAGATTGTGATTTTAATTTGTCTGCTTCATCAAGTTTTCTGTTTGTTTCCTGAACACAGCTGCCGCCAGACTTCCAGGAACGCATCAGTTCCCACATAGAGAAGCACAGCCGGAGTCGGGGGGCCTCCATGCCACTCTGCCACTCCGACTACTCTGACGCCGTGTCCACCTCCATCATCGCTAAAATTTTGGAAAAGCCGGAGCCGGGGAGCAGCTGTCCGGTCACGCGCTCCCCCAGCCCACAACTGCAGGACGGAAACTTTCTGACGGGAACAGGAAGCACCGATCAGCTGAACCGCCGCATCGCCTACAAGACGTCTGACCTGTACTGCAGCGACACAGCTCTCTACTGCCCTGAGCGGTGGCAGGACACGGAGCGCAGGCAGAGCGTCGACCTCCACGGCACCGCGCTGCTTCAGCTCCACGCTCAGAACTCCACCGAGAGCAATCCAGAGGAGGACGCGTTCAACTCTGGAGGTTTCTCCCACCACGAGCCCCCGACGTCCTTCAACCTTCAGGATGAGTTTGGTGCAGGAAGCCTGCCTGCATCCAGCACCTACTCCAGCTTCAGCCTGGCTTCAGATGAGAAGGGGGCGCTCAGCGGTGGCTGCATGCGCACTGCGAGCAGTACTTTATCGTCTTCCCATCAGGGCCTCTACATGGACTGGCGAGACGGTGGCAGTAGGGACTTTGAGCGGAAAAGCATGTCTCCCTATGATAAAGGCAGCTCGTGCTTCCCCAAATCCCGCAGCATCCAGCACATGGTGGTCCCCAAGAGCCCACCGAAAGGCAGCGCACCATCGTACACAAGGACAACCTCGTGCTTCAGCGAGCCTCACCACTCCAGCACCCCTCGCCTGGCCTCCTCTCGTAGCATGGGCTCCACAACCGGCCTGACCCAGACCCACGGGGGAGCTCTGGACAGACAAAGCGGCATCCTCGTCCCCGAGGACGACCTGAGCAGCTGCTGGAGACAGCTCAGTGTGGAGGACATCAACACCTTCTCCTCGTCCTATCAGAACCTCACAGGACGGGTCTCTCCATACAGTTTCTCCGAGCAGCACTTTGCCATGGGGCCTCCCAGTAAAGTCAAGGGGTCTATCTACAGCAGCTTCCAAGATGGAGATGACGTCTTCCACAGCGGAGCGACGGACCAGTGCTTCAGCATGAGTTCACCCAGCTGCAGCCCCAAAGCCATGGAGCATCGTAAGCAGGAGAAAACTGCAGTGACGTATCGAGCCAGCAATGACAGTCAGGACTCGGAGAGCAGTCTGTTCCTCTCAGGGAGCTCCAAGGACAAGGAGGGCAGCAGAGGGGCCACCGCAGCGAGCAGCGCTAAAGATTACGTCAGTCTGAGTGCGGACAGCTCAGCCGAGTCCTTACACCTAAGCTCGCTGGAGGCCTCAAGTCTTCAACACTACCCGGCCCCCAGGCCCAATGTCCGGCCTCGCCCCAGCTCCGCTCTCACTGTCGGACCTTCACTCCCAAAGAAGACTTCCCCAAGATACCAAAAATTTGGCAGCACGGGACTGACTAGGAAGGACAGTTTGACCAAGGCACAGCTATACGGCACCCTGCTGAACTGACAGGTTCATTTATGCATGACGATGATTATGAAAATGATGATGATGATGATGATGATGATGATGATGATGATGATGAAGATGATGATGATGATGATGATTATGATGATAATGATGATGATACTGTATATCTCTCTGCACCAGACTTACTGTGTGATGGGCCGTTGTTGGGATGGGAGATGTTGTTGTGTTGTTTATTTTAGTCAAGGCACGTTTTCATGCAGTTTGCACCATTTTCTCTATTAATGTCACATGTGCAGCCAGCAGAGACCAGATACTCATTGCGGTCCTATTCATGACATTAGTCACCAAAGTAAAGTTCACACACACACACACACACACACACACGACACATCAGGGACACAATCATGCCCAACTCTTTGCTATAGGTGGGATGATAATGCTCTCCATAAAACCAGCAAAAACTCAATAATTCCTGCATTAATATACACAGTACTGAGGTTAGCCTAAAGCAGGGGTTGGCAGCCTTCAACACTCAAGGAGCCATTTGGACCCGTTTCCCACTGAACAGAACACACTGGAAGCTGCGCACCCACCCTCCCGCCACCATTATATTATTAATTCGGCGCATGTATGCGGACGTTGAGGTGTTTTTAGAACCATGACTGTGAGTGGTGTGGCTTTCAATGTCATTCAGGTGTTGTGTACATCCTGGTCACTTACCATTAGATGAATAATTGCCGCTGTCTGTGCCAGTGAGCATAAAGCATCCTTCCTCCACATGTCTGCTGATTGGTAATGACGTTCGTCATTCTCAACAAGCAATATTTAAATATTTCATCGGCCATAAGCCCTCCCGTTGTTGTTTACATTTGTCGATTTGCGCACACTTGTTGTTTGGTTAACTCGGAAATATGGGCGTGCCACAGCACCATGGTCTTCCTCCAAGGCTCCTCTCAGTAACACGAGAGGTGGAGATCCAGCGGGAGATGTGCTGTTCAGATTTAAAAAAATATTTCCGATGAATTTGGACGGCCGCGGGGAAGCTCACAGCTTGGGAAGGCCTTGGAGCTGCGGCTGCCGCAACTTTACGTGTTCTTCGCGCCACTGTTGTTGGTCAATGACATTACATGCCTGCTTCGTAACGTGGCGTTCACAACCCCGCTTCCATTTTAGCACACTCTCTGTGGTGGGACCGTGCAACATAGTTGGGTCTGGGTGCGCTTTGCCTTACCATACCGTACCGTACCTTACTGCCCCGCCCCGCCCCGCCCCGCCCCAGAACGCACTGCAGTGGGACCGAGGCTCAAGGAGCTGCAGTAGAAGGGGTCCAGAGCTGCGGGTTGTGAACCCCTCGCCTAAAGCGTGTTTTGGGAAGGTCATCCATTCTATGGGACCATGCTCACTGCAATCTGTTCCAAACATTCAATTAAACTCTTTTATCTTTAACAAACGGCATGCTGTATGGGGTAAACACAATCAGGGACACCTTACAAAGGTGCATGTTAGATATAGTTTATACGTGAGACCACTCCACATAGAAAACCCCAGGTTCCCAGGTAGTCATGCTTTTCATACAATGTCTCATTGTACGCTGAGAAAAAAATATATTTTGAAGTCAAATAAAAAAGAAATCTAGGAATACTTCATACACTAAAATACATTCCCATTTTCGTCTTTGGCAGCTATAGCAGCTGAACACACCTTTTTTTTTTTTTAAATCATGCAAAATCAAATATTCTCCAAAATGTTCTTCCAGCACTTTTGATTTTGATTTCACGCAATTAACATTTTCACTTACTACTTAATGTGTACACAAGTACGGTGGCCTGGAAGTGCAAAGCACTAGAAACTTCGGAAAACACTTCCAAATCCAAAAAACACTTCCCAATAGAGAAAACACTATAGCTGATATATCCCTGATTTACAGGAGGTGTATACTTATACTTGATTTAAAAAGATTTACAGCAGATTTAAACCTCATTTACACTGGATTTACAGCAAAAATCAGGCGAAGAGCTGCTTTACCTGATTTAAACGCGTTTTACAACAGATTTATACCTGATTTACAGGCGATTCATATCTGATTGACCACGGCAATTTACAGACTCGATATACAGCAGACATCCTGAGAATATGGATGAACTTGAGCAGTTGCGTCAGAGTGATGACGTTCGGAGCAGCAGCCACCTGAAGCACTTCATCAATCATCACCTCCAGAGGACCTTCAGCCGTGGTTTTCCCTGAATAAATATCCATTACAAGCTTCAGTCTTCAGTAGAAAAACAATGCAATTAATTGCGATTAATTCCAGAAAATTGTGCAATTAATTAGTAAAAGATTTTTAATCAATTGGCAGCACTAATATATATACTGTATATATAACAAAGGTGGAGTTTTGAAATTGCCTTAATCTTAATCCGGTTTAATCATTTCCAACAGTAGTGATGCTCCTGTATGTTCTTCCTTTCAGATGTCCTGTATGTTCTTCCTCTCCCACAGAAAGTGGGAGTTTTTTTTAATTAGAATTTCACCAAAGTATATATTCATTCAGACGTTTACATCAAGTTTCACATCTTATTCCATTTTTACTCACGTGTGGATGCAAATTGTACAGACAATCCAAGTGTCCTCATTTAACAAGCATCGTTTGATTATTCAAACAACCAAACCTGACATACATTTAGGAGAGTCAACAAAAAGGAAGAGAGCCTTTCTTCATGTCATCACATGTATGGAGATAAAACTGAATGCCACAGGCCGCACCACTGCATTCTGACTCGTGATCATCATGACGATGGCGACAAAGAGGTTTTAACAGGGTCAAAATACCTGGAATGAACACACCATTGTACAGAGGAGCAGAACAATGTGCAGGGTTTGGTATATTTGTTGTGGACATGATGTATAAAGAGATGTGACACATGAGGGCTTCACGGTATTAGTTAAATATGAGATAAATTTGTTGAGTATTGTGATAAATATACTAGAGCTTATGATACTGGGCCTCCAAATAACAGTGCTCTTTCTGCTATTGGACTCGATTTGAAGACAATTGTTTTTATCCTTTTCTTTATTTAATCACGCGTCTTCAGTTTCCTCCAGCAGCATTTCAGTTTGTTGTCTTCGTCATTTTTTAAATAATTTTTGTGGATTTTTAATCTTCTGAAATATGTCCTGTGGTCTCCAGGTTTGACGTAAAGTTGAAAAAAATGAAGTGAATGATCGGCTCAAACACAGTCTAAAGCTCATCTGATTCAAATGTGACCATGCGAAGCCTGAATGTACAGAACAAGCATCATTCTGAGCTCAGTAAGTGTTTTGTATGTTTGTAGTGTCGATAGATGACGATACATTTACGTTATATCGTGCAGCCCTACTCCACGTTTGCTATTACACCGACTAGTTTTTAATCCAGTTTGAGTTGATGTTCTATTTATTGAATGTTTAGCCTGAATGATTAGTCTGACGTGGTTCTGTCCAACCTCCAGCCCTGTTCCTGTAACAACAAGAGCAGCAGTCTACATGTCTGCCTGATGCATGGTTAGATATTTTTGCTGTGTGTTTATTTACTTAATAAAGATGGTTGTTGGTAAATGCAAAAAATTATTTCTGGGAACAATAAAAAAAAACAAAAAAAAAAAACTCAAACAAAAGCAGAAACTGGTTCTATTTTTGCCGGGCTTGATACAGATTTATCAGTAAAAAAGAAGATAATGTGTTTCCAATTATTCAAAACAAGATTTTACATTTATCAAATGAGATCAGGATGCACCTTGAACGGGTCACCAGTCCATCACAGGGCAAGAATGGTTGGAAGTGATAATCGACCAGATAGGAGCAGAAGGTTCACAGCCTGAAATATGTCTGTATGTGTGGCTTTTCAATCCAATCTAATGTATAAAGCGCCAAATAAAACCTAATTATTTCTCGGCACTTTTACAGAGAAAAACACAAATCCACACGAGCGAGCATCGGCGACACGAAAGAAAAAACACCTCATTAACAGAGAAGTGGCAGTCCCACACGCTGTTTGACCTGTGGAAACTTTCTGCTGTTCCAGTTGGGGTTCGGGAAAGAAGGAGAGAAAAGGATAGGACAGACAAACAGATGGTCGGATTCAAACCCGAGTTCTGGCAGAGGGCAGGTAATCAGACCCTGGTTCAGGTAGGGGGTAGGGATTCTCCGTTCAAGTCAGCAGGCAGATCCTCGCACCTGAGCGAGCCTGAAAGCGGAGCAATAACCGCCTGTCCGCCGTCTTCCGTGTGTGAATCCAAGCCAGCGAACTCCAGCCCAACAACGACCAGCACCAGACAAGCCAGCTCCCAGCCTGAAGAGCAGCGGTCTGCAATACACCAGCCTGAGTTGGTAGTTTGACTACCGCCCGGGGAAAATCGTTCATCACCAGCAGAGGAGGAGCTGTCACAGGCGGAGGACTGGATAGCCGCTGCTAACTAGCTACACCACCAGGTCAATCGGCGCATCACTGAGAAGGTCAACGCGAGAGAGGCAGAGGAGGAAGCCAGAAAAGAGGCCATGAAGACACAGGAAGTAGACAGACCGGAGAGTGAGAGGAAGGAGAGGCAGGAGAGAGAGAGGAAGGAGAGGCAGGAGAGAGGATGGAGAGGCAGGAGAGAGAAAGGAAGGAGAGGCTATAGAGAGAGAGGAAGGAGAGGCAGGAGAGTGAGAGGAAGTAGAGGCAGGAGAGCGAGAGGAAGGAGAGGTTATAGAGAGAGAGAGGAAGGAGAGGCAGGAGAGAGAGAGGAAGGAGAGGCAGGAGAGCGAGAGGAAGGAGAGGCAGGAGAGAGAGAGGAAGGAGAGGAAGGAGAGGCTATAGAGAGAGAGAGGAAGGAGAGGCAGGAAAGAGAGGAAGGAGAGGCAGAAGAGAGAGGAAGGAGAGGCTATAGAGAGAGAGAGGAAGGAGAGGCAGGAGAGAGAGAGGAAGGAGAGGCAGGAGAGAGAGAGGAAGGAGAGGCAGAAGAGGCAGAAGAGAGAGAGTAAGAAGAGGCTATAGAGAGAGAGAGGAAGGAGAGGCTATAGAGAGAGAGAGGAAGGAGAGGCAGGAGAGCGAGAGGAAGGAAAGGCAGGAGAGAGAGAGAGGAAGGAGAGGCTATAGAGAGAGAGGAAGGCGGCAATGAATTGTGATGAGAGTGGATACTGTTGTGTTTTATTCCCGTCAAGGAGGAGACGTAGTTTCTTTCCACAACTTTATTTCCAGCTCTTGTTCTTGAACGCCCCACACTCTTCTTCTCTCATTCTCTTAACTCCCACTCACAGCGACACCTCTGGTGTGGAAGTAACACAGCATATTAACAGACATGAACATAACGCCTCTCCTGTTTCTCAAATAAATGTTCTTTCTCTAATAAACTGAAAATAGTAGTTACAACTTCATCAATGCACATTAACTGTTTGAACTGCAATCCAACTTCAAATGTCTTCCAGAGTACATTTGCAACTATCACAACAAACCTCACTATTTTTAAATGCAACTGACCAAACACAGCAATAACAGAATTAACTGGAGTATTTCTCAGCAAAGTAAACCCTACAATCACGACTTAATATCTGCAGTCTCAAATGAAATAAAGTGTAAATGAGGTTCATTTTCCAGACCTCTTCAAATATAACCAAAATTCACAGTATGAAAAATTACTCAACTCTTCAAAACACGTGCAAGTAACTTTTTCAGAGTCATTCTGTCAGGTCAGTCGGTCAGCTTTCTGTTTTTTTCAGTTCTGGCTCCTTTTGTGGAAATGTGACCCTGGCGCATGCAGCTTTAGCTTTAGCTCTTGCAGCAGCACTGGCCGTTGAACACTTGGAGGAGGATGAGTGCCTTGACCTGGACACTGGTGACATCTTGTCTTCTTTTGACTTTGTCTGGTCTTCCATAGTTGCAGCAGATTAATCCATATGATGACATAACTTTTCACTTTACTGTTCTCCATCCATCCAACCATCCATCCATCCATCCATCCATCTTCTCCCGCTTATCCGTTTCCGGGTGGTGGGGGTGTCGGTCTGAGCACCGTCACCCAGATCACATTGCACCGATTAAGAACCTTTCTTGCGGGTGGTGAACCCCCAGAAGGTGGTACCCGGTGTGGGACACAAACCCACTACCTTGAGATTGCGAGTCTCATGCTCTACCAGCTGAGCGAGCCGGGGGCTTTACTGTTCTCTCTATGTGTTATACTGCCGCAGTGTTGACATAGATGAAACAGCCAAACTCTTTTGAGAGCCAGGGAAGTGAGCAGCCTTGCTCCTTTAATGACTTGTTCCTGGTAAGTCACTGACAATCAATCAGAGTGAAAAGTTATTGCCTCCTGATGGATTGGTCACATGAAAACTGAACAAACAGGCTGTGGGAAGAAATTGTACACTGACTGCTACAGAACATTAGTTGTTTCTTCCGATGTGTCACTTCCTGTGTCAAAATAAAGGCGCTATGGCAAATATGAACAATCAACGACATAAGGTGAAGTAAAAATCAGAGATGCGTTGCTACGAGCTGCTACTGCAGGAACTGCCCTTACGAAGGTGCAAATCTTCTTCCAGGCTGGTGTTTCTTGGAAGATCCACATTATAGGAACCCTTCCACATCATCAGCAGGGATCTCAGGGTCTCGGGTGTTTCGCCCCTTAACCTGAACACCTCGCCTGAGTGGGGCAGCGAAGACTGATCAGTCTTCCCTTGCAGAAGGGTTCCAACTGTGGGCTCTCTTCAGCCACAGTCATCTCGAGCTGGACTTGGCTGCTGCTGCTCTGCCCCAGGCCCATTTTCTGGAGGAAGTGGCACACCGACTTGGAGGGGGGGACCGCGGCAGCCCACTTCAAAGGGGTAGCTGGTTGCATGCCACCCCTTTAAATCAGCTTCGCCAACCAGGTCTTGATACTTGGCTTTTCTAATTTGATGGGCTGTGGCTCGCCTCTCGTCCCAGGGCACCGTGAGCTCGGCCACTATGATGGTTTTCGAGCTCCTGGATAAAAGGACTATATCTGGTCGGAGTGACGTCACTGCCACGTCCTCTTCAGCTCCACTTTCAACTCCTAGTCGGAGGCCCGCTGCAAGGTAGAAGGTGGATGCTTGACCGCCGTGCTGGTCTTATGGGCTTTGTCTCCTTTGCTCACAAAGATCGTGGCTTCGGGTGGTTGGGCCTGCTTGTGATTGGCTTCCACTCGCTGCTGTTCCACCCATTTAGCAATTTCCGTGACGACCTTGTCGTGCCTCCATGTGTACCGCCCTTCTGCCAATGCCTTTGGGCAGCCGGTCAGCATGTGGTTCAGTGTACAGGTGACTCCTCCGCATTGGTTGCAAGATGGATCTTCCTCTCCTCCCCAGATCGTCGGGTTTCGTCGAACAACAGGAAGTCTGAACCTATCAATTTGCAATCTTATGACTGAAGAACTTTTATTAACGAAGGCAGAACAAAGTGACTTCATGATTTTGATTTTCAACTCAAGCTGTTTATTTGTTCAGCGCTTTCCCTTCATTCGAGTACATTCAAACATTAAACTGAATAATTGCCAATTAAAAAAATTGAAAATTTGGAGTGATCTAAAACTTTTGACCTATTTTGAAATTTATGTCCAAGTGTGTGAAGCAGTGAAATGTGTTTCTAAATGAGGTTTAGCGATTTATTGTCTCCACAGTCCAGCATAGTAGATTATGTTCAGGGGAAGATATGGTTCCCTTTTATTGATTTAAATTTAAGCACTGATCTAGTGATAAAACAATCATTTTGAGATGTTCAGATATTAAAATGTGAGAAAGTTGCCTGATGCAGCTATGGTTTATTCAGAGTTTAATTCTTTTAAGCTGTCACATCCACCGAGTCTGGTCCTATGGTGAGTGCATTAGACCTCCTACATACAGCACTTTCCATTAGTGCACATTACATTAACAGCAAATTAGTAAATCAGTATAAAGAACTGCGGGAGAGGATGAGATAACGGATGTGTTCATCACTCAGTTTTCTGCTCCCTGCCACAATGAAAAGTTCTTTTTTTTTAAGGATGAATTTTGATGCTGAGAAAAATAATGAGCCTGTGTTCTTTTTCCTCTGTTGAAGGGCAGATATAACCTGGAATAAATCCTGGCTGTCATCTGCTTTGACAGACGGCAGCACATTTTCTCAGTGATCCCTCTGTGATGCTGACAGTTTGAATAGGATTGTCATGTCAAAGCCCCAGAGAACAAAAAGGTACAAAAAAGTGATGCGTATACAGGAAGTGAATAAAAAAAGAGATTTTTTGTTTTGACTAAACAAAAACGTTACGATGATGATGATGATGATGATGATGATGATGATGATGATGATGATGATGATGATGATGATGATGATGATGATGATGATGATGATGATGATGATGATGATGATGATGATGATGATGATGATGATGATGATGATGATGATGATGATGATGATGATGATGATGAAGCTCTGACAGGTATTGAGAGTGAGTCTGGTCATGAGAGCATTGGGTTTAAATTGTGTGCAGTTTGATGGATCTTCACTGTTTGAACTCATTCAGCAGGATGACTGAATATCGGACAAGGGGCCAAACAAAGTGCGTTAGAGTTGCCAAACACAGTTTCAAAATGTTTTCTGATAGAGATGTGTCCTCTCTCGGTTTGCACCTGCTCCTTTTAAAGCCGGTCTGTATGTGTCCACAGCCAGAGATCAGTTCCACACCTTGATCTCTCCGGCCCAGTCGCCGGTGGCCACAGTCGCAGGTAGGACTGCATGCTGGGACACACTCAGGCAGGGCTGGCTGTGGGCCTGTAGAGTGTAGAGCACTCCAGTGGTGTGGTAGTCGTAGAAGTGAGCGCACCCACTGGAGCTGCCTGAGGCCAGGATGGTCCCATCTGGAGAAAAGCCACACTGCACCGCGTATCCTTCCACCTGCAAGAGAAATACAGCACCTCAGACGACGCATTAACCTCCACCTCAAGCTGCTTTTACACCACCATCACCATCGGTGGGAATAATGGCTGGGCTGGATCAGACTGAATGATACATGACGAAGGTTACTGAGAACGAGAAGTAGTAATGACAGACCAATGTACAGTCATCAGCATGGTGGAGCCTGGGACAGCCTCAGTGGACCAAAAGAAAACACTATGAATGGGTGAGAGGATGGGGAATCATTGTGTGTGTGTGTGTGTGTGTGTGTGTGTGTGTGTGTGTGTGTGTGTGTGTGTGTGTGTGTGTGTGTGTGTGTGTGTGTGTGTGTGTGTGTGTGTGTGTGTGTGTGTGTGTGTGTGTGTGTGTGTGTGTGTGTGAGATAAAAAAAAACTCAGCATTTTTATCACACATTGCGTATTGATGATGGCCCCACCCTGAGGACACAGCCTCCCCGCTACCCGAGGACACAGACTCCCCGCTACCCGAGGACACAGACTCCCCTCCACCCCGAGGACACAGACTCCCCTCCACCCCGAGGACACAGACTCCCCTCCACCCCGAGGACACAGACTCCCCTCCACCCCGAGGACACAGACTCCCCGCTACCCGAGGACACAGACTCCCCGCTACCCGAGGACACAGACTCCCCTCCACCCCAAAGACACAGCCTCCCCTCCACCCCGATGACACAGCCTCCCCGCTACCCTAGGACAGAGCCTCCCCTCCACGCTGAGGACACAGCCTCCCCGCTACCCTGAGAACACAGCCTCCCCTCCACCCCAAAGACACAGCCTCCCCTCCACCCCGATGACACAGCCTCCCCGCTACCCTAGGACAGAGCCTCCCCTCCACACTGAGGACACAGCCTCCCCTCCACCCTGAGAACACACATCCCCTCCACCCTGAGGACACAGCCTCCCCGCTATCCTGAGAACACAGCCTCCCCTCCACCCCGAAGACATAGCCTCCCTGCTACCCTAGGACACAGCCTCCCCTCCACCCTGAGAACACACATCCCCTCCACCCTGAGGACACAGCCTCCCCGCTATCCTGAGAACACAGCCTCCCCTCCACCCTGAAAACACAGCCTCCCCTCCACCCTGAGAACACACATCCCCTCCACCCTGAGGACACAGCCTCCCCGCTATCCTGAGAACACAGCCTCCCCTCCACCCCGAAGACACAGCCTCCCCTCCACCCTGAGAACACAGCCTCCCCTCCACCCTGAAAACACAGCCTCCCCGCTACCCTAGGACACAGCCTCCCCACTACCCTAGGACACAGCCTCCCCTCCACCCTGAGGACACAGCCTCCCCTCCACCCTGAGAACACAGACCCCCTCCACCCTGAGAACACAGCCTCCCCTCCACCCTGAAAACACAGCCTACCCCGCTACCCTAGGACACAGCCTCCCCTCCACCCTGAGGACACAGCCTCCCCTCCACCCTGAGGACACAGACCCCCTCCACCCTGAGGACACAGCCTCCCCTCCACCCCGAGAACACAGATCCCCTCCACCCTGAGGACACAGCCCCCCTCCACAGCGCTCACTGACCTTGTGTCCGTCGAATCTCCGCCTTTTGTTCATTCGATAGGGCCTCTGGGCGGCGAACACGGCCACGTAGTTCCCATTGGTCTGAGCCACGAAGGACTCTTCTAGAGGGTGGAGAGCCAGGCTCGGGCAGGTGTAACGCTCCTGGAGGAGGGAGAAAAAAAGTCTGTGGAAAAACTCAATGATATTCTAATATTTGCCAGCAGAGGCCAACACTACATCCCGAGCTAAACACACCCGGGTTACCTTAACTAGACATGCGCGATCCTGATTAGTGTAAACACGGAGCAGGTTAACAACTCGGTAATCAAAGCAGGTTAGTGGTTCAGAGTTACAGTGTTGATTTACCAGGTAAGAAGTGAACCAGTATCGCAGTATGGAAAACCCAAGGTTAACCCTAAAGTTACCTCGATAAGAGAAAATCCTGGCTCGTAGTACAGGTTGTTTTTGAAATGTTTTCCGTCCACACGACATGTAGCTGTAACTCTGCCACAGATATACAGTAAAACCTCTGATGTAGGGACGCCCTAAAATCCAAGGGCAAGTGTCCCCTGAAGACAGGTGTCCTCTCTGCGGAGGGACAGGTCACGAGTACAAACTGTAGGACCAGTTGATATTGAACGAGCCAAACACCAAATATGTTATTATTATTTAAAAGCACATAAATGAACCAGTACAAAGATGAATACTATATATATATACATATATATACATGTATATAAGATGTCTAAAAAATAATTATTAGATAAGATTTAATTTACTTCAGGGACCGCATACAGTCCAGTTTCATCCTGAGTGGACTAGACTGGTAAAATATTACTATAATAACCTTTAAATTTACACTTCAAACTTATTCTTTGTTGTGATCACAGTGTATGTAATGAAATTGTCTATATTTTTATAAGATCAAACAGTTAGTGCTGAAAATGATTACAATCTCAACATAAAGTCAATTTTAATGAAACATTCTGGTGCAAAATACAATGAAATGTTAAAAAAAAACTTGTATAAATCCTATATAACCTCCTTGCTTGGTGGGACGGATGGTTTTGGCCCACGGGCCTTATGTTCTCTGCTGTTAAGTGAAAGTGAAACTTACATATACATGACGTCAAAATTGTCATCCAGCCTGTGCGCCAAGCTCCACTCCGACCCTCTGCTGGGATTTTCGGGATCGTTACATTATGGAAGTGAACCAGGAGTGTCGTATGGATGCAATGGTGGAGCACCCGCGGCCTGAACATTCAAATAATCCGGTCCAGCCCAAGTATTTTGGCCATTTTAGTGTCGCTCAGCTTGAAATTTGTCTGTTGTCCTCGTCAGGCAGGCTGTCCCCTCATTAAGGTGTGTTAACAGTTAAATATGTGTCCGTGCACAGTGACGTGTCCGCTCAGTACAGGGTGTCCCCTCTTACCGGGTCCGCTCCTCAGAGGTTCTACTGTATTATTTATTCAATATCTTACAAACCTAAACACTAACGCAGCATAAACGATAATTCTTTCAGCACAAACCAGCACTCATGATTGAGACCATTTTAAAATATAAATATCTTAAATACGAAAGCAGCACAAACGATTTGGACCATTTTCACAGATTGTTGCGTGGGGTGGGTGGGGGGGCAGCTTCACTTAGGTCACTTCCTCCTCTTCCCAAGATAGGTATAGTGTAGGCAGAGACTGACAGACGCAGCATCTTCTCAATATCATATCATAGGTCCGACTGTCCAAATGGCCGAAAATCAAAAAAATACTGGATTTTGGGGCAAAAAACTTTGAACACAACGATTTTGGACAATTCTGTGAAATTGTTGATAAACTGGATAATATGGGACCTTTAAAGAGTGTGAGAGGAAGAACTGCCCCTAAGACTTATACAAGGGGGTCACTTCTCATGAGCTGTTTTCCTCGGCCTCTGGAAAGAAAACATTTCATGTGATTCTTTAACTTGGTAATCCTGTGATAAATGTCTCCAAATGGTATAAATTAGACTAACTCCGGACCTGAGTCACTCAGTTCGCACCCGTACCTAAAAGATGGCTGCCTGTCCACTCTGTCAACATGATATGATACTCACATGGAAGATCTGGTTGGAGACCCTGGCGGTGGTCTGGAAGTCCCAGGCCATTAGAGTACGGTCAGCAGAGTCTCTGCTCACACTGTCTGAGCTCGTGATGAAGTCTGAGTCTCCTCTGAGGAAGAGGAGGTCCAATGTCTGCTGGATCCCAGCTTTATACACCTTTACCACCTGAGACACACGCACACACACACACACACACACACACACACACACACACACACACACACACACACACACACACACACACACACACACACACACACACACACACACACACACACACACACACACACACACACACACACACACACACACACACACACACACACACACACACACACACACACACACACACACGTACTGTTATACATTATCATTATGTGAATTCACCAACATAAAAAAGCTGATAATATTAAATGTGACCAGTCTGCAGCAGTTTGAATGTAACATGAATTTAACATTTAAACAACATTTAAACAATAATTACAGCTGAATCACGCCTGTTTGTAATTTAAGAAATAAAATTAATTCAGTTTGTATCTCAGAACCACACTGAAGAGGAAGGAGACGGAAGCTTGTTCTGTTACATGCTAAGAGCGTGTGTGTGGGAGCCGTGAACAAATCCCATCTTTATCTCAATAGCGGTCAAACAAAAGAGTGAAGCAGAGTGGGTGAAAGCCATAACAGTTAATAAGTGTGACCTTGCAGCAGCGGGAGTCCCAGGCCTTGACGGCTGGGTCGTGACCTCCACACAGGAACACCTCGGGCTGACTGGGGAGCACAGCCACACACATCACCCTGAACTCCGTGTCCACTTTCGCTGCCGGCTGCCCTGCAGCAAGGAAAGATGAGACGGCAACAACACAAGGTGACACTCTTCTCTGGAAGTAATAACTGTGTAGGGAAGTCATTGGAATTTCACCCCAAAGTATAATTTAATACTCTTTTCACTTTTGAGACTTCAATCAACATCCTTACGTGTCCTTTCTACACACACCGATCTACTGGAGGGAGTAAAATTCACCAGAATCAGAAACACTTCACTGTTTCTACTTAATATGGAGTAGATGGGTTTCTATCTACACACTATAGAATCTGACTATACAATGTCCAATTTGCAGCAAAGGATCTTAATTATGACTTATTTTATGTATGTTAGTAAGAGGAAGGACCAATGTGGATGCTACCAAATATATTGCCTCGCCCCATAAAGGTTAATGGTATAGAGAAGAATACATTTACAACATGAGCTTCTCACTGAAACATGAGTTTTATTCTTGACCCAAAACCACCATTTGTTTGGAATTGATCAAGCAAGAAACAACAAATCCGTTTGTACTTGAGAAGCTAAGAGTTGATATCAACCATTAATCTTGAAGGCAGTGGTTCAGCAGAGCCGCTTCATTGTGTGCTTGCTCCTTAATGTAGGAAAAGAACCAAAACAACTGGAGCAGACTGGAGAGGAGACGCTTGATTAAAACTTACCTCCACACATAGTTTAAAATTCAAATCCTCGTCACACTGCGGTGTGATTAATTTAGTGTATAGTCAGGATCCACTACTTCATGTATAAGGCCCCGTTCACATGACAACGTTTCACGTGACAACACCTAATCCGTTAAATAAAAGGAGTGTGTTTACACTGCAGCAGCGGACACAGAGACAACGATGTAGTTAGTATGCCGGGCCACTGGAGGGCTCTGTTGCTTGATTTTGTAATGAAACCACACAGACATGTGCAGAGAACAAAACACTATAAACGTGAAGAAAATGGAGAGAACCTGACATTCGTATGGACTGATGACGCATCGGATGCTATCAGTGGAGAGTCTCAACCATTAAACTACTGATCTGGACGATAAAACTAGAACACTGACCGCGAGTCGTACCACTACGGTCCGCCATGTTTGTTTACAACTGGATGAGCAGAAGGAAGGGGAGGGAAGGGGAGATATATGCACATTGCAAAAAACAAAGACACTGAGGGGCTTGCTTTAATTCAGCATGACAAAGTGCGTCACAGATTATTTTCAGGGAGACATTGAAGTCGACTATGATTCAGAAAAGGAGGTTCAGAAAGGCCAAGGGCAACTTATTAATTACTTCAGAAACAACAAAGATCTCTTCCAAAATGCCCCCACTCCAATAGTCCAATTCTTTATTATACACACTCTAAACCATCGGGGGTCAGACATATGGCCCAAGGGTAAAAACCAGCCTGCCAGAGAGCCAAAACCTGCCATCCATATGGCTAAAACCGGCCCACCACACAGCCAAAACCAGCCCACCAGAGGGATAAAACCAGCAAACCAGCCCCCTAAAGAGGCAAAACCAGCCCACCAGACACCAAAGACATCCCACCAGAGGGCAAAAACCAGCCACCCAGAGGGTTATAACCAGCCCACCAGTATTCTTATCATATAGTCTCCAGCATTGTGCTCCTATCCTCTCAATTGTTTTTGTTTTCTATTTGTGCTTTGTTTAGCCACTGTTTGTAAGAAATGTTCTTACAGGGACCAGGATTGGCAAAAATGGCATCCATTGCTGAGTTTCAGGGCGAAAACAACTGCTGACCAAAAAGAACGTAAAGGCTCATATTACTTTTCCAAATAATCCCTAGAACCTTTGGGAGAATATTCTACGCGCTGACAAGATGAAAGTTGAACTTTTTGGAAGGTGCGTGTCTCACTACATCTGTCACAAACGTAATACCACATTTAAGAAAAAGAACATCATACCAACGGTCAAACATGGTGGTGGTAGCATGATGGCCGGGGGCTGCTTTGCTGCTATAGGACTGCTCTCTACCAGAAAGTCCTGATGGAGAACAGTCGGCCTTCAATTCATCACTTCAAACTGAAGTGCACTTGTGTTCTGCAGCAGGACAAGCATCCAAAACACACCAACAAGTCAACTTCTGAACGGCTTCAAAACAACAAAATGAAGGTTTAGGAATGGCCTCGCAAACCCTCCCGTGTTGGTGAATTAAAACAATTCTGCAAAGAAGACTGGGCCAAAATATCACAACAGAGATGTCAAAGACACTTTGCCAGTTATAGAAATAGGCTTGATTTCATTTGTTGCTCCTGACGGTGGCCTGACCAGCTATCAGGTTTAGGAGGCAATTATTTTTTCCACACGTGCCCAGGTAGCTTGGATACTTTTTTTTTCTCTTGATAAATGAAATCATCATTTAAAAACAGCATTTTGTGTTTACTTGGGCTACTTATCTTTCTCTGATATTTGACTTGCAGACCCGCCAACCTTGTCAAAATATTTTGAGTACCACTTGTGTTGTGCGGCTTTTTTTTCTCAAACTTTTACAACTCCATTGCTTTGCACGCAGTAATTTCCCCCATTCACTCGCTGGAAATTGGTTATAAAAAAACAATAAAACCTATATTTTTGATAACAATACTTTTAATAAAGAAAATATAGACATTTTGCACTCGTCAACAGAAAACCAAAAAATGCTATGTCCTCATCATGACAGCCTTTCAATGGAACACAGAAACACTTTCAAAACATGAAAATGCTGTTAACAAACTAAGGTAACTGTATTATTTGCATTTTTTTTATTTTGTTGACCGTGGCAGTGGTTGCAAAATTTGCTGGCTACATGTTTAAACTGTATAAATAATCACATTCCTCCTTATATACAGGCCGACTCCATCTGCAATGGATATATGTAATCGTGTTGTCAGACACGAGTACCGCACGTGCACATTCGCCACAGAACTCGCATGTCCGCAGCTTTTTGCTTTGTTTAGAGGGGCGAGTCGTACCAGCGTATTTAGAGGTCAGATTGCGTACTTGCAACGCAAAATGCGTACAGGTTGACAGGTTTGGCGTTGCTTTGACGATCTTAAACATTAAAGTGGGGGACATATGCAAAGAAATAAGAATTTCAGAAGGGGGCAAATACATTTTCACAGCACTGTCGCTCATTCTCTGTGTTGCTCTGTCTGCAGAAAGAGCGTTGTTTTAAATGTGGCAGAATCCAAACTCCCATATTAATATGAATATCCGTTAGGCGGTAACAGAAATGTCTGCTCACACAGGCAGATTCTCATCCTTAAAAACAATCTGTGTTTGCCATTTCTAATATAAATTAGTAGTAATAGTAGAAGGCCTGAAGGAGAGATTCAGATATAAAAGTGCCTTAAAATGACTGAGTTGCATCAAATAAAATTGAATTGAACTGATTTTGAGAATATGACCAAACAAGTTTTGTTGGTTTATGGTTAGTGATGTCCCAACATAAGGTCATGGTGGCTCCTCCTGTTGTGATGTATCCATTATTGATCTTCTTCCTGGAGCTGCTGTGTGTTTAATGGGCTTGCCAGGCTATTATCCGTAGGCTTTATTGGCAGTATTGACAGATGTGCTGAGAGGGGAAGTGCAAACGGCAGCAAGTCATCACAGCCACAAGTTGACCCTGGAGATGGAGATGCCAGCGTCTCCAGCATGTTGTCTGGTAGAGCCTCTCTAAGGTCCAAGATGTAGAGATACTCACAAACTGTGAGCACAAGTGAAATCTTAGGCTGTTCCTTTACAGATATTTAGTGTGAAGCAGTGGGAAATAATCACTGTTTCAGGCAATGCTTGATCAATGTGCACAAGGTCAGAGGGCAAATTATCTCTACATTAATTATCTGATAGCAATGCCACTGCAAATGTTTGGAAATATCCCAATATCCCAATACCAAAATATCCCAAACCGCATGACTGAAATATATCAATACCACAAGACACTAATACTGCAAAAGGCCAATGCCATGATACCATAATATCCCAATACCACAATATCCCAACACTAAAATACACCACTACCACAAATCCTCAAAACAACAATACCATAATATCTCAACAACTCAATACCCCAAATACCACAAGACCCCAATACCCAGTAACATAATACCTGAATACCACAAGACGTCAATACCCAAAATACCACAAGACCCCAACATCCCAAATACCTCGATATCAATACCAAGAACACAAGACCGTAATACCCCAAGACCACAAGACCCCAATATCAGAATATCCCAATGCCCCAATACCACAAGACCCCAATGCCCAAAATACCACAAGACCCCGGTTGGTAGCGCGATCGTCTCCCAATCGGAAGGTTGCAGGTTCAATTCCCATCTCTGCCTGCCTACATGCCGAAATATCCTTGGGCAAGACACTGAACCCCAAACTGCCCCCAGTGGAGTGACAGCACCCTGCACGGCTGGAGCCTCCAATGGTGTGAGAATGGGTGAATGTGATGAACCATGTAAAGCGCTTTGGGGCCGCTGTCAGCGAAAAGGCGCTTTATAAGTGAGTCAATTTACCATTCAGGTCATCTGCATTGTTGGTCTGGTGTCTCTCACCTTCCTCTTGACAACAGCCCATAGATTCTCTCTGGGGTTCAGGTCAGGCCAGTTTGCTGGCCAATCCAGCACAGTAACACCATGGTCACTGAACCAGCTTCTGGTACCTTTGGCAATGTGGGCAGGTACCAGGTCTTGCTGGAAAATGAAATCAGCATCTCCATAAAGTTTGTCAGCAGAAGGCAGCATGAAGTGCTCTAAAGTTTCCTGCTCGATGGCTGCGTTGACTGTGGACTTCAGCAAACAGTGACCCGACACCAGCAGATGACATGTAAGCAGCCCAAATCATCACAGACTGAAGAAACTTCACACTGGACTTCAAGCAACCTGGATTCTGAGCCTCTCCACTCTTCCTTCAGACTCTGGGACCTTGAGTTCCAAATGATATGCAAAATGTACTTTCATCTGAAAAAAAGAATTGGACCACTGAGCAACAGTCCAGTTCTTTTTCTCCACAGCCCAGGTAAGACGCTTCTGACGTCTCTTGCTCAGGAGTGTCTTGACACCAGGAAGCCACATTTGTATCCCATGTCGAGGATTGGTCTGTACCTAGTGGCTCTTGATGCGCTGACTCCAGCCTCAGTCCACTCCTTGTGAAGCTCCCCCAAATTCTTGAATGCATTTTGCTTGACAATCCTCTCAAGGCTGCGGTCGTCCCTTTTGCTGGTGCACCTTTTCCTACAACACTTTTCCCTTCCACTACACTTTCTATGAACATGTTTGGATCCGGCACTCTGTGAACAACCCGCTTCTTCAGCAAGGACCTTTTGTGGCTGAGCCTCCTTGTGGAGGGTGTCAATGACTGTCTTCTGGACATCTGTCAAGTCAGCAGTTTTCCCCATGATTGTGTAGCCCACTGACCCAGACTGAGACCATTTAAAGGCTCAGGAAAAACTTTGCAGGTGTTTTGAGTTCATTAGCTATTAGGGTGTGACACCATGTCCTTCCAAAACTGAACTTTTCCACAATATTCTAATCCTCTAAGACACTGAATTTGAGGTTTTCACTATCTGTAAGCCATAATCAGCAACATTTCAAGAAATAAAGGCTTGAAATATTTCACTCTGTGTCATGAGCCTTTATCATATATGGGTTTGACTTTCTGAAATGAGTGACAAAAAAATGTTGAACATTTTCTTGATATTCTAATTTTTTGAGATGTACCTGTACAAACTCATAATGTCTGCAGAACAAGTCACATAATACTTGCAGAATTAATTGAGCTGACTCACTTTAGAAGAGACTGAGATGTTGCTTGTTGATTAACATGAAGCAGATTAAACACTTTGACCAAGTCTGATGTGTTTGTCTGGGGAAATTCAGATTTTCAAGGTTTCTCCTGAAATGAGACATGACAGCAAGGGAGAGGAGCATGCTCTGCAATTCACAAAAGGTTTGTATTAGGGTTTAGAAGCTTGAGGCAATCTGAATGCACTACACACTTAAATTACCACACCACTTTAAATCTGAGGGTGAAAAACACCGACAATGAAATAACTAAACTTGACAGGATTGTCAGGAAAAAAAACCAGCTGAGACTCACCAGTTTCAACGTCTGTGATCACGGCCGTGCTGTCGAAGGAGCCAGTGAGGACCCGTCGTCCGCAAGGCATCCAGCATGCGTCACGCACCGCTCCTTTATGACAGGTGTAAACTCTGAGGCTCCGCCCACTTTCAACTGCATCCCACACCTGACACACACAGCACAGAGCAACGCAGTCATATATACTGTCAACACACATATACTCTGCAGCCTGCTGTGTGAACTGGGCATGGTTCTTCAGCTCCATCGGAGAGGATCTACAGCCCCTCTAGTGACTCTACAGGTCCTTTGTAAAGGATCTATATCTCCTCTAGTGACTCTACAGGTCCTTTGTAAAGGATCTACATCCCCTCTAGTGACTCCACAGGTCCTTTGTAAAGGAACTTACAGTCCCTCCAGTGACTCTACAGGTCCTTTCTAAAGGATCTACAGCCCCTCTAGTGACTCTACAGGTCCTTTGTGAAGGATCAACATCCCCGCTAATGACTCTACAGGTCCTTTGTAAAGGATCTACATCCCCTCTAGTGACTCTACAGGTCCTTTGTAAAGGATCTACATCCCCTCTAGTGACTCTACAGGTCCTTTGTAAAGGATCTATATCTCCTCTAGTGACTCTGCAGGTCCTTTGTAAAGGATCTACATCCCCTCTAGTGACTCCACAGGTCCTTTGTAAAGAAACTACAGTCCCTCCAGTGACTCTACAGGTCCTTTGTAAAGGATCTACATCCCCTCTAGTGACTCCACAGGTCCTTTGTAAAGGAACTACAGTCCCTCTAGTGACTCTACAGGTCCTTTGTAAAGGACCTACAGCCCCTCTAGTGACTCTACAGGTCCTTTGTAAAGGATCTACATCCCCTCTAGTGACTCTACAGGTCCTTTGTAAAGGATCTACATCCCCTCTAGTGACTCTACAGGTCCTTTGTAAAGGATCTACATCTCTTCTAGTGACACTACAGGTCCTTTGTAAAGGAACTACAGCCCCTCTAGTGAGTCTACAGGTCCTTTGTAAAGGATCTACATCCCCGCTAATGACTCTACAGGTCCTTTGTAAAGGAACTACAGCCCCTCTAGTGAGTCTACAGCTCCCCTGTCGAGAAGTTACGGCCCCTCTTGCAGTGACTCTACAGCTCCTCTGGAATTACTCTACAGCTCCTCTGTATTAACTATACATCTCCTTCAGTTATTCTACACAGCTTGTCTGTAGTGACTCTGCAGCTCTTCTGTGAGCTTGTTTGTCTCTCATGTCTGGATCTGTTCGGGAGCGTTTGTACCAGCCTCTACCCTGCCTTAGCATCATCAGAACTTCTCCGGATGCAGAAGCAGAAAACAACATGGCTGTAGGCTGGGAGAAGCAGACAAGCGGAGAGCCTCCCATCTCTTTGCCAGAGATTTACAAAATGTCTGATGTCAAGATCATTGTGGGGGGCGAGTTTTTAAAACTTTCTCGTTGTTATTCCACAAACAATTTTTCATCTGAGTCAAGAAAAGCTTATTTGAACTGTGTCCTGGATCTACACAGCGTTGTATCCAACACCGCGAGGAACAAAAAGACATAAATATTGTCAAAATATGTATTTCTGCATTAAATGAGCTGTGAGACAACCCACCAAACACCCAACGTGATTTCAACGTTGTTTTTTGGGCTAAATCTGGTCAGTATGCCATAGCCTCAATTTAGCCAAAATATAGTTGTTTTTGGACCGAAATTAGGTTGTTTTTGGACTCTCCAATGTGGTCCAAATTTAGCCCAAATATAGTAACTGAAATTAGGTTGTTATTGGATGGTACAGTGTGGTCTAAATTTAGCCCAAATAAAGTTGTTGAAATTTGGGCGTTATTGGACTGCCCATCCATCTTCTTTCTCTCTTAGCCTGTTTGGGGTCGGGGTGGCTGTATTGAAGTTTTTCACCCATGTGACTGTGGGGCCACAACACAACAACAAAAGTCGCAACACAACAACAAAATGCCACAACGGAAGGACGCAGCAGTCGCAGAGCTTTTAAGAACTTTTGTTGGCGTGTTGTGTTGTTGGCCCCTTCTGGGCCACCGTAGTTTTGTTTGTGTGGTTTCTTTGTGAATAAATATTTTTTGGGAATTACACTTGCTCTCTTATTAATGTGCACAGAGGTGAAAGAACTGTCGACACTTTCTGTGTCAATAACTGATCAATTCCTCAGGCTTTACTTTTAACTTTGGATCGTCATTAATTTGACCATTAATTCAAATTCCAAAATAACAGTTTAGTTTAGTTTAGTTTCTGAAACTGATATATACAAATTGTCTATCATTTCCTGTTGAACAGATGGTTTCCTGAAGTTATCTGATGCGTATCAGATCCCATTTTTTCAATAATAACTATCTTTGATAATTATTAATCATTATTTTAGCCAAACTGCCCATAAAGTCAATTCCCAACAAATGTATTGTCCTGAAATTAAGACTTTGTGATGTGCGTTTTCCTGATTCCATGGGACTTCCTGGCAGTTTACCGGGAATAAATGTTTGCAGGTTGTATTTTAAGCCATGACTTAGATGCACTCTATTTAAGAGTAGAGCAGTGACCTGGCTTTGTGCAGCTGGAACAAGTGACGTTAGCCGGGAGTTGAAACTCGGGCTGCTCGTCAGTTTAAAGGCAAAAACAACCTTCTATCTCATTAATCCCGTTAATTGCCTTTGAGTGTGGCAATAAATCAATTCCCAGTTGGTGGGTAATAGCTTTTTGTGTTAGAGAGGTTAACCTGATAAGACGGAGCTTCCTATGTGGAGGTGATGACACAGAGCGTGTGTTCATCCCTCTGACTGCACTTCCAAAGGACGTCTCGGCAAACAAGCTCACCGGTGCTCTGTCGTGTTTTAAAAAAAAAAAATCATAGTAACATTCCCCGACGTTCTAAAGCAAAGGCTTCATTCGAGCCCGGTGGGTGGTCTGGTGCGGTGCCCACCAAGGTGTGGCATTTAACTAATGATGAAGTATTTTTGTCGAGGCCACAGAGGAGCTCTGGAGATCCGCGGGACACTAGATCAGGGGTGCCCAACCCCGGTCCTCAAGGGCCGGTGTCCTGCATGTTTTAGCTCTCTCCCTGCTTCAGCATACCGGAATCTAATGATGATGTCATCGCCTAGTTTGTGAAAAAAGCCCAATAAGGAGTCCCTCATTACAATCAGGTGCGCTGCAACTGGGAGGAGCTAAAACATGCAGGACAGGGGCCCCGGAGGACCGAGGTTGGAGACCTCGGCTGTAGATCCTCTGTGTTTCATTATAAAACACAATTCCTCCACACGTGAGCCAGCACACACAGATGGAAGTGCAGCTACACTTTCTCAAACAGAATCCCAGCGATCCCCCGAGGCGGCAGTAGCACACACAACCCACCCTTTTAATGACACTAGGGTTCTGCACTGAATATAAAAATCCTTTCGCTGTGAAATATGACCGTAAATCACCTTTTTTCCCATCTGTGACTCAACATCTGCAACAAACAAAGGTTGAATTGTTTGATGACTAAAATCTGAAGTCTTCTGCACCCGGCCTTTGACTTCATCTGAGAATTGATGACTTTCAGCTATTTTGAAGCGTTGAAACAGCTAAAAGCCTTTGAAAAAAGAACAATGAGCACCAAAGGAGGAGAGAAAAAGTCAAATAGCTCCGACATCTAAAATAGTTTCAAAAGGGAAAAACAACTGAAATTGATATAAAAGGCAAAAAGACTAACCACCAGTTTTAATTCTAGTCTTGAAGCTTTACATCTGGATCATAAGATATCTTTGTATACATAGCATAATTGTATGAGAACTTCAGGAGTGTATGAGGCTCCTTTTTAAATTTTAAATGTTGTTATATAAGATTTCTTATGCAGAAAGTGGTCAGAGGAGTTCTTCAAGTCACAAAGAGAAACACTGCCATCTCATGGTAAGGTTAAGATAAAAAAATGTACGAGCACAAAGAAAACGCCATTGCTGCAGCCTTTTAGAAGCTGCTTCCCATGAATGACTTAATGACGTGAACCATAACACACAGTTGGCCCTCTGAGCCCAGAATCCAAACCAAACGATTTATTTGCATCCAATTTAATTCCACCCCCACTTAACAGGCATGCAGGGCGGCTTCGTGCCAATGACTCAGCGGAGTAACTTGCTTCTTCCTAAACCACTCCTGATAATTAAAACGAAATTAGTATTCATGTAATGAACATAAAACGGCTCCTTTACAGCTGTTGTTGCCATGGTGACCGCTGCTATAAACACACAGGAGTAATAAGAGAGAAACACTCTCATTCCGCTTTCAAACATCCGCTCAACTAAAGTAAATGCAGCCGCCGGGTATCAGCATGTACCAATCAGAAAGGATTACCTGACTGCAATAAATCATATTTCCATGCACTAAACTGATTAAATACGAAGTCATTTGTGTGTGTGTGTCCTGTCCAGGTGAACGAGCCTTCACTCACTATTAAGATCAGCAGCACTCTGAGCTGCTGGATAAATCGGTGTGGAAGAAGACGGATGGACGTTCCTCAGATAACATGCCGACGACACGTCTGAAGTACGTGTGCTGGTTGAGGAAGAAGAGAAAACCTGACAGGAGTGGTGGTACTCCTCTGGTCGTACAAATAAACTCATCATAAATCTTAATTATTCAAAGTTCTCCTGGACAACGGAGGAACGCTCTGGTTTCTTTGTTTGTACCTGAATGAAAATATTTGCCCAATAAAAAAAGAACTTGTTTTCCAGGTGTGAGTGAAGGGGGGGTGGGGGGGGGGTGGAAGGAGTAAGAGAGGGAGCAAGAAGAGGTCCCAGGGGTCCTGACATACATTCAGCTGACAGTGGCACATGTGATTCTGAAGAAAGGGGTTTGTGCTCCATTTATAAATTGAGGCGCTGCAGTAGATTTCATGCTTTTGCCTGTAGTCCTGTGACAATTACAATGAAGGTGAGATAAATGACCTCCTTCATGTACCTGGCTCCTGGCTAAAACTGTCGCGACAAATTGGTCTGAGCTTTATAGAAACAGTTTGTCACCACCATGTGTGTGGAGCACGGAAAACACAACAAAATCCCTGAAAAGGAAGGACACGTTTACAAAATAAATGATGTCATTAAGAAAAGGGTTCAGATGGCATCGTAATAAACATTTATTTTTCTGTTTTCAGGGCTTTCTTCATACTGTTTCTGCGATTACCTTGAAAGTCTTGTCCATGGAGGCCGACAGCAGCAGGTGACTGAAGTGAGGTACAGTGCACCACTGCAGCTTATTGACTGAACCCTGATGACCTTCCAGCCTCATCATGAGCCTCCGCGGTATCCCTGCTGGCCTGGGCTTTTCATTCAGATATGGCTTCAGTCGGTCGGATATCTCCAACACACTCTGGCTTTTGCTGGTGTGGCTCTCTACGGTGGGCCCCGCCGGGTGCTGTGGACACACCACCTCTGCTGAAGTGGCAAGTCTCTTC
This sequence comes from Lipophrys pholis, assembly GCF_963383615.2. Taxonomy (NCBI): domain Eukaryota; kingdom Metazoa; phylum Chordata; class Actinopteri; order Blenniiformes; family Blenniidae; genus Lipophrys; species Lipophrys pholis. The sequence continues at coordinate 24,217,852 of NC_137633.1, forward strand.
CTCTTGGGAATGTACGGTTTGACACCAGAACCACTACGTGGGAGTCTTTTTGCTGGGATTGATACACGGGGTACGGCAAACACTGTCGGCAGAGGAGCTCTGTTCCCCTCTGGCACAGGTACAGTGTTCCTAATATGCAGATTTTCTGCTGTCCCTTTCGTTTCACAGCCAGAACGTCTTTGCGAGAGAAAATGGGAGCTTCTTCTTAGGGGGTCTTCATGAGGTCCTGACACTGTCCGGTCCGGGCTGAGACCTCGCTGGCTGGTAAAGAGCTGGAAGTAATTGGAGACTGTACCTTCAGGGCACTGTTTACTTGATGCAGTTGTTACAGGAGCTGACTCTGGTTCCTCTCTCTCATCCTCTGAATCCTCATAGTCCACTAATGAAGACATCTTCACATTCCACTGAAATAAAGAGGCGCAACAGGGCAGATATCAGTTTTACTGTCAGGGCGACCTCTAGTGCTCACTTCAGTCATTACACCTGAGATGCTTCAGAGGTTTGTGCTTTAACTGAGGAAAAAGTGGAAAGTCCAACAGTTTGACCGCACAAGTAAACGTTTTGTTGGTACTTTATGGGAAATCACAACCAGACCGAGAGATATGAGGAGAGAAATCGAGCAGGAATGTCCTAGTAAGTCAATTCAGAACTGTTATGTTTATCGTATTGAACCGAGTGGTCCATATCGAGCATCAGATTTCCCCACAAAGTTTACAAAATCTGATTTTCTCCAACAAGAATCACAAAGGCTGTTTATTCCGAGTATAAGTCACAAATGTTCTTTGACTACATGTTAGCATCGCTTGCTAATTGTAACCGGAAGTGCTACAGATCGGCCACCAACGCGGTTTGCATCCTGTCCGGAGGGACAAAAACTCACTGACACTTTCTTTCGGATCTTGAAATTGTACCTGCAGCGGTCAGGAATCCTAAAATCATCTGTTCAGAGGGGGATTTTACACATCAGCTTCAACATCTGTAGCAATGTTTTCAGCACGAGCCGACATTTCAGAATAAAACGATTCTCTAATTTGTCAATATAGGTCTTGGAGGTTCTATTTGTGAAAGCTTTTATTTTGGAGGAGACCAGAAAAATATCGACTATGTCCACTCATCGCACGTATGTTGTGTAGAATGTTTCTACGAGTGGTTAAACTTTGTAAACTCAGTGTTTAAATCAAGCTTGAAAATATACAACGTATATCTGTACATAAAAGGACCCATTGTCTCCGACAGGTTTCACATCCGCGTCACTTTCTGTGCTGGCGGAACGGACGATCGGCTTGTTTCTGGGGAGGGTTTGAAGCAAACACAAGCTGATGCAAGTTGAATGAGCTGTCAGCTGCATGTGAGCAGTCAGGTAATACTCATAATCTGGGTTTATTCTCATATTACAGCTGTTTTCTGCTGCCTGGGAAAATATAGATGACTATCCGGTTCAGACACTGTCAGATAAATCAAGATATTGTGAAGACGGTTCAGACCATTTTACTGACATATCGGAGTTGTTTCTTCTAGTGGACAAGATGCAGTCTGGCAGTCCTCATGTGTCTTAATCCTGCTGTTATTTTAATTGTCTAACTTTATTTTTACAGTCGGATGTTGAGACTTTCTGTGACTGTTACCTGGTCAGTGTGAAGACGATGACAGACTGCCAAGGAGAAGGAGCCGGGACTCCGATGGAGCTTTACGAGAAGGTGAACGCGCAAGGAGACAGAGTCAGGAGCCTGAAGACGGTTAAAGCAGAGAAAGTGAGTATTTTCACAATCCCGGATAATTTATAGTTTGCTGTGTACACCTCTGCAGACCCACGAACCCAAACACTGTGGAGCCATTTTCGGTTTCACTTTTCACATTTAAAGATGTATGTAGCATATGTTTTGGTCTCAGCTGTAGTTTACGTCTGTGTCAATTGGCCTACTGTTTGCCACTGAGAGCACAGTCAAGGATAAAGACAATTTTTGTTTAGAATAATTCAAAGTTTTGCAGTGAATTTTCCAGAAGAATGTAACCTGCCACCGACAATAGTTGAAGTTGTGATACTTTTCTGTCTTATGAACATTGCCTAAGTGTTCCTGGGAACTTGAATACATTTTTCACAGATGATATCTGATGTCAAGTATGAAGATTTTCTTCAGTGCACCGAGTTGAACGGAGTGGAAATCTCTGCCTTTTGAAAACATTGTAAGGAATGATGACCATAAAGGAAACAAGAGCAATCAGGTTTTTGACGTCCACAAAAAACTGACCTAGACTCTGAAATAAAAAAAGTTTCTGGATCACCTTTAAAAAATTTTATGGAAGCTTCCATGGCCTAATACCCGTCTTTGGTGAGAATTCCGACAACTTTCGTGCGGTAGTTTTGACGTAATCTCGCTAACAAACAAACAAATATATGCCGATGATTTTATTACGTCCTTGCCAGACATAAGAACGTCCCTGTGGGGGGGAGGTGAGGGCAACGCACCTGACACATGATAAGGGTTGATCACCTCTCCCCATTAAGGCCACGTTTACATGTACCCGGGTCTCTACAAAAACTGATATTTCTCTGCGTTGGGGCCTTGCATTTAAACAAGGACGTAGTTACGAGTCACCACAAACGAGGGTTTGGGAAAACTTCGGCCACAGTGGAGATATAAAAAACCTCAGTGTCTCCTTTTGCAATTAAAGAGGCGAAGGCGGAGATTTACGTCACATTATGCGACAGAAGCGTCATCTGTGTGCAACCTGTGCTTACAGTTTGAATGCTGAGATGAAAGTGGATCTAGTGAAAGCAGTGCTTGTGCTTTATTTGTTTTTATTCTAACGCCACATTTAGGAAGAGCTCCACTTGTTTGTTGGTCTAAACCAGGGGACCTCATTAGGCTGCCCACGAGAAAAACAGTTCAACTCTGACTGGACTGAACGGTGCACGCAGACCGGAGCTGTCCCTAAAGTGGATCATCACTTCAACTTTCTGCTTGGCACCAGCTTTATTGCCAGCTACCATGCAAAATCCCACAGCCACAAGACTACATAACGTGACACAAGCCCTCCGTGTCTACGATACGTCGGCGTTGGCACAACAGCGCACAACCGCGCATCATCGCTTGTTTCGTGGAACCTTGCCAAAGCTAAGAAACAATTTGCTGATGCCGAGTTAATTAAAAAAAATGTGCGATTGATGTGGTTGACGAAGTTTTAAGTCACGACGAGAAAAGAAAGAAAACGGTTGTCCTGAGATTCTAGATGATTCAGCTCTACATTAATGAAACGGACCTGAACTTTGTAAAAAGGGGAGATTTGTGCTGAGAATTTAGATCATTTTAAAAAGTGATTTAGTGTGAGAAGCAGAGCCAGTGGTGATGAGGGGACTGATCCCGTCACTGTGGAAGGAACAGCTGAGCTGTTGGAACAGTGTGTGGACAATCAAGCAGTACTTCTAATATATGAGAAGTTTCTCAACAGTACATTTCATTAAAAACAGACTCAGGAGCACTTTGACCAGAAGAAACTTGAGGCATTCATGCTCATGAGCACTGAGGAAGGAATCCTCATGTCTTTGGAAAATGATATTGTCATAAAGAGACAGAGACCAGTGCACTGCTCAGGGTTTATTCATGTTTTAAGGTCGGTCATGTTTATTTGAAAAACACACAACAGTGTTATAAGAAAGTACATTTTTTAATTCTATATTTTGAATCTAATATTTTATGTTTTCATTTCATTTTCATGGTTTGGATATCTGTTAACACTTACATGAAATATACACTCACCGGCCACTTTATTAGGTACACCTTGCTAGTACCGGGTTGGACCCCCTTTTGCCTTCAGAACTGCCTTATTCCTTCGTGACCTAGATTCAACAAGGTACTGGAGACATTCCTCAGAGACTTTGGTCCATATTGACATGATCGCATCACGCAGTTGCTGCAGATTTTTCGGCTGCACATCCATGATGTGAATCTCCCGTTCCGCCACATCCCAAAGGTTCTCTATTGGATTGAGATCTGGTGACTGTGGAGGCCATTTGAGTACAGTGAACTCATTGTCATGTTCAAGAAACCAGTCTGAGATGATTGGCGCTTTATGACATGGCGCCTCTGTTTCCAGACCCGCGGGTACAGTCTCATTGTTTCCTGGAGGGTTGAGCAGATTCTTCAGTGGCAGGGATGTCTTTGTTCTTCAGCCTGAAATCGATGCAGCTGTCCAGCAGTTGCTGAAGTTGAAAATGGACTACAAAACCATGACGGGTCAGGATTACACACCAGGAAGGCCGCCCTCAGACGACATGGTGGTTGTGGACAACGGGCCTTCGGCAGGAGCTGCAGATGACGACGATACAGTCGACCCGTGGAACGTTGCCACCAGCAACGCCAAAGGAGTCGATTACGACAAACTCATCGGTGAGATTTCAGTTTGGCTGAAAGTCTCCACGTGGGGGCAGACATGTGATGGACCTTGTGATGTGTCTGTTTAGTGAAGTTTGGGAGCAGTAAAGTGGACCAGGAGCTGGTGGACAGAATTGAAAAGGTCTCGGGACAGAGAGCTCATCGCTTTCTACGAAGAGGAGTCTTCTTTTCACACAGGTCAGCATTCATCTCCGGCGGGTCTTTGTCCTTTTCTCTTCTTGTTGTGTGGTGCATGGTTTATTCTGCTGATGTGTCTGAATGAATATACAGAAGGGATTCCGGTATTGACCTCTCTGTGATTGTCTGGCAGAGACATGCATCAGGTCCTGGATGCGTATGAGAAACAGAAGTCCTTCTACCTGTACACCGGCCGAGGTCCGTCTTCAGAGTCCATGCACGTGGGTCACCTCATCCCCTTCATCTTCACTAAGTAAGACACATCTTACTGAGACACCCACCTCTGATCTCCCCCCTCACCCTCCTTCCCCCTCCAACTCCCCTGTCCACCTCACCCTCCTCCTCACCCTCTTCCGCCTTTTTAAGCCACACACTGTGATTTTGGGCCGTTGCAGATGAAAGATTACAATCGTTGGAGAGTCGTTGTGAAATCTTTGGTCGTCGCTCTAAACCAGGGGTCTCCAACCCCTCGAGAGCCCCTGTCCTACATGTTTTAGCTCAACACACCTGATTGTAATGAAGGGCTCGTTATTGGGCTTTTTCATAACCTTGGTGATGACATCATCATTAGATTCAGGTATGCTGAAGCAGGGAGAGAACTAAAACATGCAGGACATGGGGCCTCCAGGACCAGGGTTGGAGACCCCTGCTCTAATCGGTGGTCGTACGTCGCACCACGAGCCCCATTCAAGGACGGCCGACATCGTGGTCATAAGCCTGCAGTCAGTATCAGACTCAGATATTCGGTCCAATCGTAGCTGCTGCAGCCTGTTTCGTTTGTTTTATTGGAAAATGAAAGACCAGAACAGTAAATGCTAACGGAAAATGCTAGTAAATGCTAACAAGTACTTACTTCAAGCTCTATGAAAAATTACCGTCCAGGTTGGCCTCTCTTTCCAAGCCACGACCTCATCCATGTTCTCTTTCTTTTTTGGGATTTTCTTTCACAAAACTTTGGTCAAAACAGCGAAAACACACAGCAAACTTTATGTCGTGGCTTAGTTTTTCTTAGTGTGGCAGGCTGTGACTTATTAGTTAAAATCACACAGTCTGCAGGAGCTTTGACTCCCCCCTCCACCTCACTCTCCCTTCCAACTCCCTCTCTACCTTAACCTCCCCTCCTCATCTTCCACAGAACCCTTCCTGACATGTATTGGACTAAATGTTTCCACTGTTCTTACAAGAGGCTTTGTTCTATAGACACAAATTGTTATTGTTCCTTTTTTTTTTTTTACTTTGATCTATTTAGTTTTTTTCTATTTGTGTACTCAGTAATTCTTCTTTACTCATGCAGTTGTTTAGTACATGATGTTTATCCCAGTGGCGGGCCGTGCATTCCAGACCTCGGCCTTCACTAGTGCTGGTCTGACTCAATCCACCCCTCAATAACTTTTTAATGGCTACAAAAAACATGTTACCATGCAGAAATGCAGTATAAAAAGCCTTTGCATTACAGATAGATATTCGTGTAGCCAGAATAAAAACCTTTATGAATGAAAAAAATCCAAGTTCAGTCTCATCTTCAGCTGTAGCTGTATAGAATAGCGGCTGCTTTTCCCAAAACGTCTGAGGGTCGAGGACGGTGACAAACGTCAGCTTTTCGTTGTCTTGAAAATAATATAATGGCAAATAAAATAATCCTGAATCCTGCCATTGAGTTTGTAGTGAAGCAGATAAATTGCACAGGACGTCTTTGCTGTGGTGCGTTCAATGACCTCTTGGAAAAGTCCGTCTTGAAAATTGTTTTGACAAAAAATCTGCAACCAAATGTCTATCTTCTCCTTTAGTCATTGTAAGTTGACAAAACCACCATTAAATCAACAAAACTATATTTTTGTTCATGCAGCTTGCTACAGATGCAGTCAGCTAGCGCTGGAGAGTGAACTCTGTGACTATCCAATCAGAGGGCTTGAATACACTGACATCATGCAAGGCCTTCTAGAAGGCTCTGAGTCGCCAATATCAAAATCTGATTAGTTGAAGCAGCAGCTTGACCGAGGCTTGTTTTACACTGCAGACGCCTGCAGAATTGAAAGTGAAGGCCTCAGGTAGATTTCTTTACCCGGCTACAGGTGATGGGGGAAATGTGATTGGTTTAAAGCTTTAATATGGACGTACACGTCTGGAAGCAGCAGCCGGGGCAGAAGCTATGAGAGGAGGCAGACAGACCTTTTGGAATTATTTTATAAGTATTCATGGACAAAATATAATCAACTGTGATTCTGATCTTTTTCTTCGGCCTACAGAGAAGGCCTTGCAGGCCCTGACGGCCCTACACTGGTATATCCTGAGCTTGATAGCTGTTTGACTTTGACTGTTTATCATAATGTATATATGAACTGAGTGTGTGTGTGCTTTCAGTTGTTAAAAACCTGATAAATATATTTCTCATAACCTCCCCTCCTCTTCCTTCTAACTCCCCCGTCTCACCCTTCACCCTCCTATCAACCTCCACCTCTGATCGGGTCCCTCCAGGTGGCTTCAGGATGTTTTCGACATCCCTCTGGTGGTCCAGCTGACCGACGATGAGAAGTACCTGTGGAAGGATCTGACGCTGGAACAATGCCACAAATTCGCTGTAGAAAATGCTAAAGACATCATCGCCTGTGGCTTCGATGTCAACAAAACCTTCATCTTCTCTGACCTGGACTACATGGGGTGAACAAAACACTAAATTTACTTCACTCTCACTCATCAGAGACCGAGCAAAGGGAAGAGTCCTCTACATTCTTACTCCAAGTTCATCTGCAGTTACACTATTTATCAATTACAAGTAATACTATTGCTAGTCTAAAAATACTTAAGTAAAAGTCTAAAGTATTCTTAAAACAACTACTCTACTCATTGACTCAATTTAGTTATGAACAGTTTATACTACTCAGATACATTACTCAGACAGATAAGATAATGTAAATAAAAATTACATGATGGAAAATTTAGAGCAACTCGGTGAAAAATACTGAAACGATATTTTTACTATGAATTCCAGTTGTTGATATACTGAGCAGAAACTTCTCAGTCACACTTCTCAGTTGTGCTGAAGTGTGACTAAGATTGTATGGTTGAAGAAAATAATCAGAGAATACTACTTGATTGCAGTAATGTGAGTTTTTGCCATTAAGTGTGGTTTGAGTGGCTGTTGTTTCTTTTCCACAGAGCGTCGCCTGAATTCTACAGAAATGTGGTGAAGATTCAGAAACATGTGACATTTAATCAGGTCAAAGGCATCTTTGGATTCAACGACAGTGATTGCATTGGTGAGTCTTTGAGGGCGTGTTCACATTCCCTGTTTGACCTGGACCAGAGTTCTATTCGGGGAGTTTCTGGGAAAGACAGTTTTGTTTGGGCGTCTCAAAACGAACCAGATCGAACAAGCGATCTCTGGTCCCCTAGAAAACCTGGGTCTCGGTTCTCAGGCAAGTGGTCGTTCCAGAGGGCGGGGTGAGAGGACGAGATGTAGAGTGCAATGCATTCTGGGGAGTAAACAAACAAGGCTAAAGGCCTCTTCATACTCCATAAGAACAAGACGAAAGTTCGGCAGTGCAGGTCCTGCCGAACAAAATGACGTCATTTCCTTCTTCCAGCTCCCTCTGGCCAAAGAAATTGATTTGGGCTGTGCCAACCTTCCTGGCCAAACTATGTAGGAGCCGCACCACCGAAACTTTTGCACTGCCGTGTGCTGTGCATGCGTGTTCCAGTTCGCTAATAACTATCTGTCATATTTTAATCATATTTAGCTTGTAACATCGCTACTGTACGAGCGCCGCAGCTCGTCAAAATGTCGGAGTGCAGGCTGACGTGATGCACCTGAACGCATCACGAACAGCTGTCAGCTCCTGTAGTTAGAACCGGACCAACAACTCTCTCTTTTATTACTGAAACAGTTCAGAGAAATGTGTTTCTGAAAGCACTGGAGGCGAGAAATAAACTGTGCAGTTGAAAAGTTTAAACGCCGCATCACAGACGTGTGACTGACTGCTGCGAGGGGGCGTGGCCTGCTGTGAGGGGGCGTGGCCTGCGAGTTCGGCAGCTTCTTATGGGAGTATGAACAGTCCTGCCGAAAAAGCTTTTTTTTCGGCAGCTGGCTGGCGTCACTGCCGAATTTTCTTCTTGTTCTTATGGGTTCAAAAATGGAGGATGCAATCTAACCGTGCCACTCAGAAGAATTAGGCGCAGAAAGAAACAGTTATATCTCCTGTGCAGTCGTGAGGAAGAAGTTGAGAGGAAGAAGAAGTGAGAAAGACGCTCAGTGATATCTGGTCTGAAGACTCCAAGCCACAAGCTAATTAGCCTAGCTACCACGGGCTGAAGCGGCGGGACTTCCGCTATCGGTCCGGACCAATCAATGAGCTGTGTTTCTTCTTTACTTCCTCTCTATTCAGTGTTTGTTTTGGGCGACTTCCGAATGTGGAAGGCCCTCGGTAACAACACGGAAATGTGTGTTTTCTTCATTCAGGGAAGATCAGCTTCCCGGCCATCCAAGCTGCACCTTCTTTCAGTAACTCCTTCCCACAAATCTTTGGAGGAAAAAAAGATGTCCAGTGTCTCATCCCATGCGCCATTGACCAGGTGAGGTCACCCGCGCGTAGCATCTCTTCCTGATCACTCCCTGTCTGCTGACCTTCGACCTTCTCTCCCAGGATCCATACTTCAGGATGACTCGGGACGTTGCTCCGAGGATCGGATATCCCAAACCCGCCCTGCTGCACTCCACCTTTTTCCCGGCCCTGCAGGGGGCGCAGACCAAGATGAGCGCCAGCGACGCCAACTCCTCCATCTTCCTCACCGACACCCCGAAGCAGATCAAAAACAAGGTGCTTCTGCTGTTGGGATGTTTCGTCTGTTCTGCTGTGAAGAAGCTTTAATCCCTGAGAACACGACCGTCACAGTCCTCAAACTGGTTTCATGGTGACACAGTGAGCCTCAGTTTTGGTGCAATGAAATACAAGAACATCCCAGAACTGTTCATGTTTTTACAAAAAGGGTCTTTAGAACCAGGAAAGACGAGCCTTTTCTTCTTTGTATGGATTTGCTGGTAATGCTGCTTTATTAGCAGTAATTTGGTTCACTCATTAAGACCACTGTTTCCATCTCCGGCTCAGCTCTAGAGAAAGATCTCCACTATTACTGATATACATCCATCCATCCATCCATTTTCTCCCGACATACAATAGAATATAAGTATTTGTTAATCCCAGAGGGAAATTCTTGTAGCATAGCTCCAGACAGAAAAGAAGACAGAATAAATAGTTAATCGCAAAGTTAGAATATTAAAAACGTGGACTAATTACAAACAGTAACTTTTATTTATTTTTTTATTTATTTTTTTTGAAAATGCAGTGAATCAGTTCTATAATATTTTTACACTTTGCCAGGTCGTCACTGGGCCAGTTTGATCCATTTCGCCGGCCGGTTTTGGTCCAGAGGCCACGAGTTTGAGCCCCTGGGCTTCCGTCCTCACTGATGATGTTTCAGTAATTGTGTCTTTGTTTTCTGCCTGTCTGAAAGTCTGATTTCCTCCTCCAGATTAACAAGCATGCCTTCTCTGGAGGGAAAGACACGGTGGAGGAGCACAGACAGTTCGGGGGTAACGCAGAAGTGGACGTCTCGTTCATGTATTTGACCTTTTTCCTGGAAGACGATGAGCAACTGGAAAAAATCCGACAGGTGAGAGAGTTTTTATTGCACTTCGGTCCGAAAGTAAATCAAATCAAAGTTGTTGGAGCAACCCTTTCCGCAACATGTTGGCTTTTAAAGAGTTTCCGTCCTCTTTCTGTCTCACTGTCTTCTGGAAGTTTCCCAGCTGATTTGAACCTGCAGGATAAGATTAGCCTCAATACGGACACATGGGCTAATTAATTGCCTCAAATCAGATAGTTATTATAAACTCACTACGCGGAGGCTGGCGGCTATGGTAACTTCAGAGTCACGGTCAGACACTACTGCAGTATTAGCGAGCATTAAAACGCTACGACAAAGTATTGCGTCTGATATGAGCGGTCTGAAATCTGGCATGGATGCCGTCCAAACTGCAGTAAGCCTTTCGTTTAGTATCTCTGAGTAAACTCATGACACGCATTTAGTATTTGCAAATGGGCCATGACATCGCGTTCAGTAAGTACATTTAAGTTTATATTTAAATTTAATCTTTTGAGGTTTTGTACTTTTTTAAATCGCTTAAATGGGTTTTTCACGAGGAAATTCTCCTGACGAATCACGCCTGAGAGCAATTTTAAAAAGGTTTAAGACCAAAAAAAAAAGGTTTAACACAATTTTATTACATCACTGAAAAGAGGTTAACGACTTCTCAAAATGCTCAATAAAAACATCAGGTCAAAGCAGTTTCTATTCTCAACACCAGTTTAAAAAGTTGGCCTGACATCTCCACTTTTAACAGACATTGTTCCAACTGATTCTTCAACTGTTTTATTCTTCTATTTTCTTTCTCTTGAACTTTTTTCTAGCAGATTTTTAGGACCTTTACTGATTTTTCATACACTGTTCTTTGTTTAAAAATCGTTGTTTTTCTCTCCCCCACGCTCTTGTTCAACTGGTTGATTGTCTCCCAGCCGCCCCTCGCTCAGTGCTTCTTGTCTCCCTGCAGGATTACAGCAGCGGCGCCCTCCTCACTGGAGAACTGAAGAAGATTTTAATTGAGACTCTGCAGCCGCTGATCGTGCAGCACCAAGAAAGGCGCAAGCAGGTCACGGACGAGACGGCGCGGCAGTTCATGACGCCCAGACCTTTAAATTTTAACCTCTAAGTTTGTTTGGTTATCGAGGACCAAAGTCAAGATGTGATTGTCGGTGTGAAAACAGAATTTGAATTCTCTGTGAAATTAGTGATCGGAAGGTGGACAGATTCAGAAGATGGGTTTTTAACAGTGGATGAAGAAGGATGGCTTCACCGTGTCGTCGTCTATCATTTGTCCCACTGCGCCTGATGCCAACACACACTTGTCGGAAATGATGTTCTGTAAAAGCAGGACAATTGAATATACATGTGTAAACATCGAAATGATCAATTCTACAATGATGCATGCAGCAAGATGTACATTTCATCTGTGTGAAATCAGAAATGACGAGCGCTCTGGCCATTCAGAGACGTGCTAAAAAAAAAACCCAATAAACACTCATGACCACAGTTCGAATGTGTAACTGGAGTGTAGTTTATACAGAAAGCTGACTTAAGGAATCTCTTAAGTCACGTGGGTGAAAAAGCTCAATACAACACCACCCTGAGGGCACTTAAGTGACGCCATAAATCATTGTACCGCCATATTAGACGTCCGCGGTAGCGGTAAACACAATCACAAGTAAACATCATAAAGCAGCAGTAGGAAATCCGAATCCAGCTTCTCCTTGATTTTCCTCCATTTGAATATCGGATCAGAGGAGCTGCATTCAGAATCTGCTGTGTCTGTGTGAGCTGGACTGGCTCCGCCCACACTTGCCCATCTTGGGAAGAGGAGGAAGTACGTCCTCACGTGGTGCCATGTGCCAGAGCAGAGCTGCCTCATTGTGGGGGGGGGGGGACTTCCCTTGATTTGGATTGGCTAAACCCCCAGATGACTCTATCAAGGGTTTGATTTCTGGTTCGTTTGTTGGAGCACACACTTTAAAAACTGAAACAAGCCCGAGAGAGACATGGAAGGTTATCTTCATGTCTGAAGTGTCAGTCCCAGTATGAGGATGCAAATTACTGTTGGAAAACTATTACAAAGTGAATTTTGCATAATTTGACCCCTTGAATGGCAAAAAAAAAATGCTTCAGGAAACCAAAGTCCTGCGTCCTGCTTCCCAACTGCTGTGACACCAGGAAGTTAACCCCAAAGCTGACGAAGGCTTTGGCCGTGAGCAGAAGTTAGTCTCTCGACCACGGGCTGGAGACTGGACCAGGGGTTTCACCCCAGAGAGACGATTTCCAGTTAGACGATTCCCAGATAGACGACTTATTATATTAAGTGAATTATATCTGACATTTCAGTGACCTATTCGGTAATGTATTTTTACACTTAAAGACACATAGTTTCTTTGAAAAAGTAGCTGAACATTACTTTAAAATCCCGGCGGGGAAGAAAAACAAATGTCGGGCTAAAAACATATGTGTTATAAAGTCGCTCAACAACGGCCGCCTCGCCGCCGCAGCGCGGGATTGTAGGACAACTCGTCCACGCATGAGATTTCAAATTTTGGGGGAAAAATATACTCTGTACAAAGTACTTTTACATATTATTGCTAATTGATATCTTATATATGTTTCATATATCTAGTATATGTCCATATGCATTTAGTATAGTTTCATATGGCTTTGTTTCTCACAAAGAATGGTCTTCTTTTGCGTACAAGACGCCCCCCCCCCCCCCAAAACTTCTGCACTGCCGTGCACGTTCCAGCTCACTAATGAATATCAGTCATATTTTAAACATGTTTATGAAGTAACGTCGCTCAATGAGCCCCGCAGCTCGTTAATATGTCGGAAAGCGCGTTTACGTGATGCACTTGAACGCATCACTCAAAGCTGACAGCTACAAAGCAGCGTTATCCCGCTCCGACATCGGGGCATGACTACGTCTTTACACCGTTACAAAGATATATTAGTCATACCTCTCCTGTGCACAGTGTACTTACAAATCCAATCCTTCAAATCAGAAATGCTGAAAAAGCATGTGACGTCACAACATCCTGAAGTTTGCGGATGACGCTGCAGTGATCGGACGTATCCCTGGCGGAGACGAAGAGGCCTCCAGAAGGGAGGTGTCCAGTATGGTGACATGGTGTGAGGACAACAACCTCAACATGGACAAGACGGCTTATTGGTTTTCAGAAATACATTTCTGAAATCCGTATTTCTGAAGATCAATCTGAGCCGGTGCACGATGCGCCCTGTTGAATTTGCGCTCTGGAGAGCTGCTAATGTTTATGTCTTTGTGTCAAATATACTTAATAATAGCTCCTCTATGTTATTTCACTTTTATAATTATTAACATATTATTTCCCCTTATTTCCACGCCATAACTCAGATATGGAAGAATGAGAGAGTTATAATATTGGCATAATGTGTAAAATCTGATCCGTATTAGATCAAAATTCACTCAACGTATTATTTAACTCCCTCAATCTTCCATATCTGAGTTATGGTTTAGAAATATGGGGAAATAATATGTTGATAATTATAAACGGGGAGAAGCTTCGCAGCGCAGCTGACGACAGTTGTCCGCGGACGAGTTGTCCGTTCACCGCTGCGGCGGGGAGGCGGCTATTATTGAGCTACTGTATGTGTCTTTATAAAACATGTTTTTAGTCTGACATCGGGACACTGTGTTTTTCTTCTTCTTCCCCCCCCACCACGATTTTAAACTAATGTTCAACTACTTTTTCAAAGAAACTGTGTGTCTTCAAGTGTAAAAATACATTACTATTCATCCTTGGTCACTGAAATGTTACAAATAATTCACTTATTATAATGGGAATCGTCTATCGGGGGGTGGGGAGGTGTGTGTGGGGGGGGGGGGGAGGGGGGGCACTATCGTCTAACTGGGAATCGTCTATCTGGGATGACACTGGACTAGGAGTGACTAACTTCTGTAATTGAACCATGAAAGCTGTCCACACAGAAACACAATGATATAATGAAGGAAAAACAGTCATTAATGTGTTCATTGAATTGATGAGGAAACAAGAGTGGAATTAATCACACTTGCATACTGTTTATTGATAATTACCTTAAGCAGAATACATGGAATAAAAACGAGATCTCGGGCTCAAGCACCAGTCCGACCGGGAGGATCAGGCTTCTTTGGTCAAGAGCCCCGAGTGAACTAAAACGTTGGTTTATAAGCATTTCTTTCACCCCTCCCTGCACATATGGTGTGGGTGTCACATGTTGTCTTTACCGAAACTGCCTTCACCTTGTGTTCTGCCCCAAGAAGTTTTAGATATCACAATCGTACTTTCTTCAGACAAGCAGGATGTCAGGTCGACATATGTTACAGACTGGTGTGCTTGTAGTTGCATCCTCCCATATATGGTCGTGTCATTAACAGTTCTGAGCAGAAGTGATACAAGTGGATTATACTGGTACGCAAGCTAGTGCGTTGATAACTCATAACACCTATTTCTTCCTTTAATAATGATCATGATAGTGAAACTTGATATGAAATGGACACTGCAGAGTCTTTAGTACAAGGTTGTCTCCCAACCTTCCCTCCTCACAGCTGCAATCCGTCTCTTCTTTCTCTAAGGATCAGCGTTGAAATGATAAAATTAGAGGTATGGACAAGGGTCCGTCTGTTAATGCAGCCTGCAGCTACGCAAAAGATGCCCATTTTCTCTGATATCTGAACAAATTATGCCTAAAGTGTGATTGATCAGGACGTTGTTTACAGTTGGGACATGCAAAATTGCAGACCCAGTGAAAAACATCGAAAGAGAAGTGGACTGCCATGTGCTTCAAAACTCTCCATAAATCCATTTCAAAGGTGTTTCAAAGATAGAATCGCTCCTTGCCCAGAAAGAAACTTTAATCACAGGTCAGCGTTACTGTGACTGTGAAATATCGTTTAAAAACTCAGCCTGACTTGGACACTGGATGTGTTTTAACTTTTACCTTCACTGTCCCTCACCACCAAGAGTGAAACAAAAAGTGTCCTGACCCCCAGGGGACACATGTTTGGACCCTGCTGGTTCGATAAGGCTGTTGATTCTGCAGACAGCAGACACCTTCTCACTGTCCTGAAGCAGCAGCCAATGGGCGCGAGGGGCGGACCCGCCGCTGGGGGAGTTGTCTGCTGGCCGCTCATCTGATTGGTCGCTTCAAAAAAAGAGGCTGCGCGTGTGTGTGTGTGTGTGTGTGTGTGTGTGTGTGTGTGTGTGTGTGTGTGTGTGTGTGTGTGTGTGTGTGTGTGTGTGTGTGTGTGTGTGTGTGTGTGTGTGTGTGTGTGTGTGTGTGTGTGTGTGTGTGTGTGTCTCTCCACAGAAATAGAAAGGTTTGTGTGGAGACTCTCCGGGAGTTCACAAGAGGAGGCCACCGCCGCAGCGTGCAGCCACCCCCGGGGAGCAGACAGGAGAGCCACAGACCGTAACACCGGGAAGCGGACCGCCGGCCCGCTGCACACGTCTCCGAGGAGTCCACACACCTGTCCCGGGTTGGAGCATGGCTCTGGACTTCGCCGCCGGCTGTATAGGAGGTGAGCGGACCGGTTAGCCGCCTAGCTTAGCATTGCGGGGTTATTTTCCACTGCAGGAGGGACGAGGACAGTCCAGACAGAAAGACAAAGAACAGTAGAGCTCAGCTCACTGCCGGTTCGCACTGAAACGGTAAAAAAAAATAAAGAAAAAGTCAGAATAATGAACCACCCGAACACGTGTCTTCACACTAATGTACAGTGGAGGTACCGGAAGTGAATTTAAAGCTTCTTTACCACCCAGAAAAACGCGCCAATACTTTGAATGCGAATTAAAACTGCGTCCAGCAGCTTCAGTCCATCTTCACCCATCTGCTGGACCCACACCTCCACCCAGGTTCCCAGGTTCCCTGGACCCACACCTCCACCCAGGTTCCCAGGTTCCCTGGACCCACACCTCCACCCAGGTTCCCAGGTTCCCTGGACCCACACCTCCACCCAGGTTCCCTGGACCCACACAGGTTCCCTGGACCCACACCTCCACCCAGGTTCCCTGGTTCCCTTGACCCACGCCTCCACCCAGGTTCCCTGGACCCACACCTCCCTCCACCCTGGTTCACTGAAGCTTGTCAGGCTCACCTGAGGCTGAGGAGACAGTCTGGAGAACTACTGGGGACCAGGGCGGAATTCTGAGGGGAAAGTTTGACTTGTAAATTTAGTTTCGGCCTAAAAAAAACGTATATTCTGACTTATTTTTCTCACACGTGATATTTTTTCCTGAAATAGACAAGAGTTTCTTCCTCTTCAGTACAAAGTGTTCTGTTTTGCACGTCTTAAATAAAATAATATTCAATAAATCTGAAATATAATATTTGCTTGTAGGTTGTCACGATGTTGAGCTGGATCAGTTGAATGAACAATAGTTTCTGCCCCCTTTCCCCACCCATTTTAGGTATTCTATGGCTAAAATATGCGAAACGCCACCTTTTTGTAAACTAGAATAAATGTCTGAATATAATTTCTGTACCTGTTGTATTGAATTACTTTATATGGACGATGAATGTGTAGTGAGGATTTTTAACTTGAGTTATTTGCTTGAAGCAGACAGACGGTCTAAATGCTCTATTTAAAGTAAAGAATTGTTGAGTTGATCCACTAAAATCTTTCATTTCGGAGTCAGTCAGGCTGGGTTTGAAGATCAAAAACGGTTAAAACAAAAAAATTGAAGCTGCCTAAAGTGAGACAGCGTTTAAAAATAAAAAGAGTAGGTGAAACAAGAAAGTATTTAAAACTTCCTAAATGATCCCAAAAAGGTGGAAGAAGCAAAACGATGTGATGAAACCGCCGCGGTTAGGAACTGTAGTTCCCGCAGGTTTTCTGTGCGTGTGAGGAAACTGAGTCCATGTTCTGTCCCCGTCCCGGTGGTGAGACGTGTCTTTAGGCCACAGGCTGCAGACAAAGCGAGGAGCTCCTGGTTAATGAGTGAGGACGGTGGGAGTCAAGGCCGGTCCCGCTGAGCAGCCCGCGTGTTTGCTTTGTGACACGGGGACAGTTGAAGCCTCGCGGCACGTCGTCTCCGACGCTGGGGAGTTTGGTCTACTTGTCCCTGAAGGCCTTGTCCCTGTGTTGTCTCCAGGTGCTGCTGGTGTTTTGGTGGGACATCCGTTTGACACTGTGAAGGTGGGTTTCCTCTCTCGCTCTGCTCGTGTAAAACAGACGTGAATAAGTGGATCCGGGCCGATTTCCTATGAAGAAAGTCCAGCGTGTCTCCTGTGGACGTGTCCTTTACCTGTCTTTTCACCGTGTGATACACAAGTCAAACAACCTTATTTGTTATTTTATGAATAACGCCATGGTTTCACCTCATATGTACTGCTTAGTTATACATTTATCTACTTTTAGCTGCACTCACCTGGTAACAGATTTTAACAGAGGTCCTTTCCAGAACTGTTTTAACACTTGTTTTGTTTTTTTAACACGTGTGGCTCCACAACTGCAGGTTTCAGACTTCTGATTTTAAACTGTTTTAAGTGTGGCGCATGTCTATATGTCAGAAAAGGCATGATGTTAGTGTGTCTCTGGAACCCGAGAGCGTAACGTTTGTCCTGAAGCGGTGGATGTGTGAGGCCTGCAGATTGTGCCGGGGGTTGTTTGATGCCTTGCTGGCATTGTGATTTACCCCCCCCCATCCCCGAGTGGCCTGGGGGGGGGGGGGGGGGGGGTTCGTCTTTAACAGCAACAGTGTCACTGTGTTGTAGATGAGAGAGAGAAATAAACACCCTCTCCACGGAAATGTGACCTCGTAAGTACGGTCAAGGTCTTTCTCTCTCTCACCCAGTGTCCTCTCTTCAGCTCTAGAAACATAACGCACTGAGACATCTTCAATGTTCTCCTCCCTCGTGTTCAAACCAGGGGTCTGCAACCTTTCTCAATCAAAATAACTTTATTTGTCCTCGGGGGGGCGAGCAGTGAAGCAATGACATCGGGGATCAAAAGATCCTTTTAAACATGAGGAGAGCATTTATACTTTTGAATTTTTCTTCACTTACAAAACTGCTTCTGAGTTTTTAATTCATAAAGTCTCAGAACTACAGTTTTTTTTTTTTTTTATCTGTAAATATTTTCACCTGCTTTTAAAAAAAAAAAAACCCTCAGTTTTTAAGCTCGTTCTAACAGTTGAACCTTTTTAAGCCACGTTAACAGCTTGAGGGATTCATGCAGTAAAGCAGGTTGTCGGTGAGGGTCAATAGCAGGTTGCAGATCCCGGTCCTCCACTGTTTTCACCTTCCTTGTGTTTTTTTTTTTTGTTATGTAAATAATGCCGTGCTCTGTGGTTCAAGTCAGACGTGCGCTCTGTCCCCCCCCCCCCCCCCCCCCCCCCCCCCCCAGGTGAGGCTGCAGGTGCAGAGTGTGGACAAGCCTCTGTACCGCGGGACGTTCCACTGCTTCCAGTCCATCGTCCGACAGGAGTCTGTAAGTAGAGGACAGCGATCCGGAGACGCTTTGAAGTGTCACGTTTCATGTGTTCCCGACATGGAGGGTCACAGAGGACCTCGGTCCCTCCCCCCCGCGGCTAAATAAAGACTGCAGGGACTCGTACATTAGAAAATATTTATTTATAGTCGGAATAAGGGTTTTAATTTGGAGGAGTCGTTTACCAAAATGGTGCAACGTCTCTGCAGGTGTGTTATTGGTGCAATATTAAGGTTCAATGATGACGGTCCGTTGCTTCCTATTCTTTAGTGTAACTTGAATGCGCCGTTGGCCTTTGATTGGCTGGAAGTGGAGAAGGGGGCGGGGCAGGTGCATGAGGGCGAGAGAGAGAGTGTGAGTGTGTGTGTGTGTGTGTGTGTGTGTGTAGTCTTTGCCTGGTCTGTTCAGTCATAAAGAGGCTTTACAGACAAGAAGATCATACTTGGATAGGTAATTTTAATCTGATTACTGATATGGTAATCTATGAGATTACTCGCTAATGAAAAGAATTGCCAGTAATGCGTTACTCTAACATGACATCACTGCTCTTACATACTGTTCATTTACTCTACCTTCACAGTATGATTGACAGTCTGAAGAAAGTTCCCTGATAGCACGTATTTCTAACAAATTTTAAACTGAAGACCTCCTCGGAATGTTTAGATGGACGATGTCCCTCAGATTAATGATTAATCCTTCGTAAATGTTTCAAAGAGCAGGGAAAGTTTTACACCACCCAAAACCAAAAAAAACCCCAAAAAATGGTTTTGGGTGGAGAAATATCTATTACACTGTATAATGTGATTTAACATGTGAGAAATATATATAAAAAAAAGTAAAAGCCAGAATGATTTGAATATATTATATTGACCTTGAAAATTCCATGACTATTCTGGAACTTCTGCACAATCGTGATAAAACCATTCAACACGGTCCTCACTGCTTTATTATCAGATGTAACGTGCTGATTGTGAGTCACTTGTGAGCAGAAGATAAGTGTGAACGTCTCTCTTTCCTGGATGTGATGTTTGTTTGTGCCACTGGTTAAGTTGATTATAGCCTTTGCTTGTCCGCTGTCTGAACATACACTCGTACGCTGCGTCTATCTTTTACCACATACTAAGATTATGTCAAGTATTAACAGAATATTTACATTTCAAAAGGCTTTTTAGCACAAAACATTAACTAGAAAATGTCAAGAGTGCTGCAAACATTAAAACACTTCGCCCTTTTCTTAAAATGGTCGACGTGTTGGGAACTGGCTGGATTACAAATGATCTCAATCTCACAACACCGTGTTCAGTCATTTCAGTTATGCTGTCGGCTTGCACGTGTGTCCTAAGTGGTCGTCGTTCAGCCTTTTTGCGAAGCCACAGTGTTGTTGTACATCAATGAACGGGACACAGTTACAAATAGGAAGTGATTTTCTTTCTTCTTGACGAAAGCTGCAGTATTGAACAGAGAAAAACTAAATATCAGTCACACATAAATCATGTTCACATATTAATATTTTTAACCAACTAATGATGAAATATAGAATGGACAGTTTTTAAATTAATACAACAATGATGAGTTAAATCACAATCTAAACACGATCCTGACAGCCCAACAAAATAAATAACCAGTGTTTAACATGTTTTTACTGGAGGTTCCTTCCTGTTCGAGTTTTTCTTTCCACCGTCGCAAATAAATCTGCTGACTCATGTGGATTCGTTGGGTTTTTCTCTTTTCTCCGTTAAAAGCACCTAGAAGTTACTGTGTTGTATTTGTTGCTATATAAATAAAGTTGAATTGAATTCATGCGTTGATGCAGATTAATCAATCTAATGAATAAAAAAATTACACAATTAACCCATCTGCAGCGCAGAATGGCTGAAACGTCTCTGGCAACTCATTTCAGCAGTTTGTCCAGGTATTCCTACCGTCTCTCAGACCAAATAGGTTTAATCCGGCAGTGAGTCACACGGAAGACGCTGGCCGCCTCGATGGGAAATCTGAGTACAAAGAAATCCAAGACGGAACAGTGCAGTGACATAAGCGTACTCTGCAGGAAGGACTTTTCTTTTCACTGAAGCTCTTCCAGCTTAAAATCCCACATTTTTCCCACAATCCCACATCCTCTCCGACAATACCAACAAGTTAGTTGGTCTCAGTCGCTGTTGAAAAAGGAGTAACGGGAACATTTGTGTAGATAAACGTTTGCTTTGGAAAAGAGGTTTTGTGTTACCATGAACTGTTACAGGTGTTAAAGGTGCATGTTTATTTCACATAGATTCTCTTCTTTCTTGGGTCTGTTTGCTCAAGCAAAATGAAATAATTAATACACAGTAGGCTCAGAATTAATATGCAGTTGTGATTAATCCAATTTAATCCAGAGCAACCCTGTGATTATTCCCATGAAATGTTTTAATCATTTGGCAGCCCTAGGTATTACCATTCGACGATGCATGAGCACATTGTGAAAACAGAACAGCAGGAAGTTTAACACACAGAAAAACCCACCAGAAGTAGAAAATTACGGTCTTCAAAGTAAAAGATGTACTGACCACAAGGTGGCACTGTAGGACCACAAACACATAAAAACAATGTTGAGTTTTACTGCAATTTATCAAACATTTACACCGAATAAAGTTTGTAAAAAAAAAAATGCTCTACAAAATAATGTGAAGAAACAAACGGCCTCAGGCAGAACTCAAACTAGTCCTGGAAATGTTTTCGATGACCAGCCAGTAGTTTTGAATGAGAACGGTTCAGAGCATGAGAAGTCTGCCGTATCCCTTTTTTTTGCAGAAAAGATGGCTGATAAATGGTCTTGGGACTCAAATGAAACCTGCTGCGAAGCTTGAAAAGTGGCAGCAGAGTCGTGGTTTTATTCTGCAGTGTTGGGCTATGACCGTGACCTCTCCTGTCTCTGCAGGGACTCGGCCTGTACAAAGGCATCGGCTCCCCCATGATGGGTCTGACCTTCATCAACGCCATCGTGTTCGGCGTGCAGGGGAACGCCATGCGGAAGCTGGGCAGCGACACGCCTGTGAACCAGTTCCTGGCCGGAGCGTCGGCTGGAACCATTCAGTGCGTCATCTGCTGCCCCATGGAACTGGCCAAAACCCGCATGCAGATGCAAGGAACCGGAGAGAAGAAGTCCAAGAGGAAGATGTACAAAAACTCGCTGGACTGTCTGGTGAGGATCTACCGGAGGGAGGGGATCCGCGGGATCAACCGCGGCATGGTGACCACCCTGCTCCGGGAGACCCCTGGCTTCGGCGTGTACTTCCTGACGTACGACGTACTGACGCGCTCGTTGGGCTGCGAGCCCGAAGACCCCTACATGATCCTCAAGCTGCTGTTTGCCGGAGGCATGTCGGGCATCGCCTCCTGGCTCTCCACCTATCCTGTGGACGTCATCAAGTCGCGCCTGCAGGCCGACGGCGTGGGCGGCGTGAACCAGTACAGCGGCATCATGGACTGCGTCCGCCAGAGTCTCCGGAAGGAGGGGTGGAGGGTGTTCACCAGGGGCCTCACCTCCACGCTGCTGCGCGCCTTCCCCGTCAATGCCACCACCTTCGCCACGGTGACGCTCTTCTTACTGTACATGCGTGACGGGGAGGAGTGCGGCATGCAGGACTCCGAGCCTGCGTCCGTGCAGCCGCTGCAGAACCTGCAGGCGCAGACGCAGCCCACCAGCATGTGAGCATATCGGTCACGTGACCTCCGGCCACCACCGCGGCACCTTGACCCTGTTACAGTGCAAAAAAGAAAACTGAAATTCATCTAAGACACAAAAAATCTTTTCAACATGATCCTGTTTTTAAAAAAAAAAAAGAAGCAAAACATTTGTCTTGAAATGTTGCAGCTGCAACAAACATCCAACAAATACCTGGAATTGACCAGAATCTCACGTTAGGAACATTTCTCTTCAGGTCCATGTTGGTGAAAAGCCTCTGAAGAATCAGGATTTATGAATCCACCTTCACACTTTAGTCATGTTACTTCGCCAGCAGAAAGAGTTTTTTCCTAAAGACTCCGTCCCCAGTCGGTAGACCCAGGAACCTTTGGTGGTTCTGTAAAGGTTTAACATTAACTTGGCCTGGCTGGACCCGTCGTCGCCGTCCTGTGTGTTGGACACGGTGACATCTGAGGACGTGTGTCCCTCAAACGAGTGCTCGTACTTTATATTTAAATAATATATTTTTAGATTGAAGCTGCGCCTGTACATACTATCTATGCTTTTTGTACATATCTGGTTGAGTTGTGAGTAATTTAGGGATGAGTGTAGGTCAAACAGTTAAACTTGAATTCACCATCGCTGAAGCCCAAACAAACGTGGCGGTGACTCTTTATTCAGCTGAAATACTCAAATGTTACGAACTGTTGGCGTTTTATTCGTCGTGTGCTTCAGGTGATGGGCGCTCTGACTGTGGTCTGTCCATTAATGTGTGACGTCTCCAGCAGACACTTTACCTGCACAGGTTCAACCACAGGGAGTGTGTTCACCTCGTGGATCACTCTCATGTTTCTCATAGATCCTCTCACACAAGTTGTTTCTTCCTGCTTGTTGTTGTCAGGAGGTATGAAAGACTTTTTTTTTTTTTTTTTATTCTGCCTCTTTTCTAATATTAAGCTCAGAAATTGGTCAAAATTCTGGAAATAAATGCTGAATTAAAAGCTTTTTGACTGAAGACTTTTATTTAGTCTCCACTTCCCATCAAGGTGAAACCCAATGTTGAAGAAGCTTTACGTTCTCTGACCTGGAGGAACTCGACCGTCGAAATGTGGGAGCTTCTATTCAGTGATGGAGAATATTTTCTGTTCGTGTTCGTTCTACTTGTTTTAATAAAATGTTGCTGGGGAGTCGTCGTGTTACAAACCTTTATCTCGGAGCTCTGCAGCCACATGTGGCTCTCCGGCCCCTCTGGAGCAGCTCGTTGGTAATAAATCAACTGTCAATGAGTCGTGAACAGAAAGTGCTTCATTTTCTATAAATGATCTACAATTAAACAGCAGGGGGCGCTGGAGAAAGGCCCAGAGGAGGTGGGTTTAGCAGCAGTTTCACCGATTACTGATTAACAATGTAAGTGAATGACCTGAATTTAAACCGTCTGACGTTCCTGGCTCCGGGAGACTTGAGGCCACGTCCACATGAGTCAAAATGATCTTTTATCTCCCCGGGGTTTTTAAAAACAAAAGATTTGTCCACACATCACTAAGAACACCGCGCAACACGAGGCTTAAGGGCATGTAGTACATATGCCAGGACTTTTTGGGGGCACCATGACTCACCAAATACACCAAAAATGAAGAAGACGGAGCACATAGAACTTTAGAAGTCGACTCCTAGACTATAGGCCTACTATAACTCGTATCGGTCTGTGGCCCTGCTCCTCCTCCGGCTATCGTCAGTTTCTGCAGCTCGACTGGAGCTTGTAGCTTGAAGCACGGATATAAAACACTAGAAGCCTCATGTCGTCACCTGTGGCGTGCCGACAGCGCCACCATCTTGGGGAGGTCTCCCGCTTGTTCTAAACAAACAGATCTCAGGCTAGAAAATCCACAAAAACATTTGTAGCTCACTTGCTAGTCCACGTATCAACACAAATAATACCTCATTTTAAAGCTGAGGAAAAGCTCTATCCTGTGGAAGACTTTCCCCCCTCCCAATAATTCCTCCATGAGGTTTTTGTTTTCATTTTCTTTGGCCAATTCGGACAATATGGGGGTCTGCGTGACGTCATCGTCTCATAATAAACTTGTCATATCTTTAAAAACTCAGAATCACTTTATAAATCACTGGGGAAATTCTTTAGCAACGCAGTACAAACAGCAGTTTCAAGCTCCAACGCAGTACAAACAGCCGTTTCAAGCTCCAACGCAGTACAAACAGCAGTTTCCAGCTCCAACGCAGCACAAACAGCAGTTTCCAGCTCTAATGCAGTACAAACAGCAGTGTTTCCAGCTCTAACGCAGTACAAACAGCAGTTTCCAGCTCTAATGCAGTACAAACAGCAGTGTTTCCAGCTCTAACGCAGTACAAACAGCAGTTTCCAGCTCTAATGCAGTACAAACAGCAGTGTTTCCAGCTCTAACGCAGTACAAACGGCAGTTTCCAGCTCTAACGCAGTACCAACAACAGTTTCCAGCTCTAACGCAGTACAAACAGTGTTTCCAGCTCTAACGCAGTACCAACAACAGTTTCCAGCTCTAACGCAGTACAAACAGCAGTGTTTCCAGCTCTAACGCAGTACAAACAGTGTTTCCAGCTCTAACGCAGTACCAACAACAGTTTCCAGCTCTAACGCAGTACAAACAGCAGTGTTTCCAGCTGTAACGCAGTACAAATGATTGAGACTATTTTCACAGAGTTTTGTGTGGACTGGGACGCAGCTTCACGGAGGTCTGAATCGCCTGCTGACGGCGTGGAGGAGCTGCTTGTCCTTGTTTTGATGCGCTGTTCTCCTTGGCGAGCTGCCGTTTCAAAACGGTGACATCTGGTGGCAGAGCGACCGCCTTGCTGTACAACGGCTTTGCAAACATTGTACGTTAATGTGTGAAATCCATCCAATCAGAGACAGGGGCAATTTAGTGACGTCCGCCATGGTGGGGAAAGAACTACAAGTTTCCGAAAATGGACTACAAAAAGCGCGTTTGGATTTTAGATGATTTAAAGTTGCTCAAGGCAGATTATTGCTTTGGTAACTTACATGATCTGCCCCCTTTTTCCTACATCCTGAGTTTCCTTGAACCAACTTCAGCTGTGACAATTACACTTTGATTACAGTTTTTTCTCGACTGATAAGACACTAAAGTCCATTCAGTGCAACAGCCACCGACTGACGGCACACATTTCTCAATAACAGGACTCTGGTGTCAAAACCTTGACCACTCGCCATGGTTTGCACACAGTTTCCAGAACTCTTGCGCTCTTTTTGCAAAGCACTGAACACATTCTTTGCTCATTTGAACACACTTTTCAATCACAGTTCCAACTGTTCCAACACGGTGGTCACAATGAAGACACAACAGGTCAAAGCTGCTCTCTGCTCAGCCATGTGGCACCAGATGTCTCTGGGAGACGTTCTGGAATCTTCTGTTTGCACTGATGATCCAATAGAAGACCGTCTCTAAATAAAATCCAAGTCACTCATCATCATTTATATTTGTGATAACTTTCTGTTCACTTTACTGTGTTGATTTCACTGCCGTGTTTATCTTATTTACCTTTTTATACTCTTAACTTATTATACAGCACAATTATTTCTTGTATATTTTTAGAGCGTGAAATTCTTTTTTAAAATGTGTGTGAAGAGAAATGCAATTTCGGTTCTCTCTATGTGGCACGAAAGGACATAAACGTTGAACGTTATTGACAAACATCTAAATGATTCATTGCAGCATGTTAAATATTTGATTTTAAATTTCTTCCATTAATAGTTTTCTCATGTGGATGCACTGATAAAAATGGTTTCATCCCAGATAGACGGCTTATTATAATAAGTTAATTATCAGCTGGCCTCTCGGTGCAATCCAACAAATCTTTATGACAAGACGATCGTGCAAGGGAGAGTCCACATGTCCTCCTGGGACAGCTGGAGGTCCGTGTGTCTGTCAATCCGTTCCATGGAGGACGTGGAAGACCTCTACATAATTGGATTGATGATAACGGGTCTGCTGCTGATTGGAGCCGCTGGTTTCCCGATCTATCTCAAAGTGGAGAAGACGCTGGCAGCTGCATTGGGAAAAGGCTGCCGATCGTCACCGAGCGACTGTGCGGGGCTTTGGACCCTCAGACTCGTGATAAACGAACTCAAAGTACGCAGGATTGGTTCTCTGTTTCAGTTCAATTCAACTTCATTGATAGAGTCAAGTCATAAAAACCCACATCAAGTGTGTTCGGGACAAAAGCAGAAATAAGTGCAAGGTTTTTGTTCCATCCATGAGGATTATGGCAAAAGCTACCGGACCCGAATCATCTGCCCGTGGGGCAGTTATGTCAATAAATGTGTTTCCTGAATCACAGCAAAATCAATATTTTTCTCAAGTGTGAAACTCCAGTACCATAGTTCTCTTGAGCAGGATGTTAAGACCCCTGGCATTCACTGAAATGAGATCAAGCTGTCACGCATCATAATAAATGGATAGAAAATAGTGAAAGTAAAACCAGATGTGGAGTTGTCACCATAGCAGAAAAAAAAGAACAGAGGAAGGTAACAAACCAGCATGCATAATGGACCAGGTCCAGAGAACCTGAACATGGACTAGAACCTGATAAATCCAGAACCGGATAACTAACTAAAGACTGAGAGTTTCAGGCAGCAGGTGAGGCTGCAACACCACCAGTTATCATACAAGAGATAACCAGCAGCAGTGGAACCGTCGTTCAAAGTGAAAGTGTCTGTATTATAACAGCATGAGGCACCTTCAGCCCACCGCAGCAGCTCTGAACATCCCCCCCCCCACCCCCACCCCCCACCCCACATCCACACCTACTGTCTCATATCACCTCCAACCGAGAAGTAAAAAACAACTTCATCAATAACATAATTTTTGCACTGAACATGATCCAGAACTGGAGGTCCAAGTTATGGACCAGGACCAGATGTCCTGAACATGGTCCAGAACTGGAGGTCCAAATTGTAGACCACGACCAGATGTCCTGAACATGGTCCAGAACTGGAGGTCCAAATCGTGGACCAGGACCAGATGTCCTGAACATGGTCCAGAACCCCAGACAATGAACAAGTTCAAGTGAAATGTTTCTGTAAAGGAAATACACTGAGCCAACGACAAACCTCTTTTACTCTGTTGTCTTTATTCATATGTTTTAAAGTAATCAAAAGGTAACTAAAATAATCTGGTGCATCACTTTATTCTGATAGAGTAAACTCCTGGTTACATTTTCAACCCTGATCACCGGCACCAAAGGATTTCTTTACAACTCAAGGTGAAATAAACTTTTCTTTAATCAAATGCTGAGCTTTTGTGAGTTTCACACATTTCCAGAAGAATGGAGCTTTCCAGGAGACGACAGGGTGCCCTCTAGTGGTTTCATCAGGACATAACAGGAAAACAAGTCGCAGTCCACTCCGGCTGCAAACATGATTTTAAGTTCAAACTGATCCCAAAGAAACAGCTGATTATTTAAATAATATACATTTTGAGCAAAAACTGCACTATGTAAAACTGTACATTAATTCACTATAAACTTACTCTGTGTGTGTGTGTGGGTGTGTGTGTGTGTGTGTGTGTGTGTGTGTGTGTGTGGGAAAGTATTCAAACTGAGAGAAGAAGTTTCATCATATCAAACATATTTTGTCCCCTGAAAACTAGGAACATTATAATTAATTATTAAGTGTTCATTAACTAAAAAGTACACTACAAACCAAAAGTCTTCATAAAGCTCTTTCAGACTGGATTTTTGAAGTAGAGTCATCCTGCAGTGAACGGAGTGGACGTTCTGTCCTCAGTTTCCTGAGGTGGATCAGGACAGGACCAAAGAGTCACAGTTATACCGCAAGAAGACGTAAAGCTGCTCCGCTCTGCTGCGACTCATGCAGCCGCCGGCCTGGAGGCTGTCCACAGAGCTGCAGGACAGGAGCAGAGGACAAATGAGGACATGAGGAGAGGACAGACAGTATGAGGAGACAAGAGGGGGCAGGAGTGTCTCTCAGGACCTGTCTATCAGCTGAGCGATGGACGGGAAGCGGTGAGTCAGCTGCAGAGCGTGTGCGTGGTGGATGGAGGGCAGGCTGCTGTACCACCGCAGGGCCTGCTGCCCCCGCTGGCCTCGGACCTCCTGCGGTGCCGTGATGCCCCAACCTTTACGCTGCTCCAGCCATGCTAGGTCCACCAGCAGGGCGGCGCTCTCCTCCACCCCGCTGCTCCACAGCAGGCGGACACCTGAACGCACCAGCGCCGCCAGCGTGCTGTCGTAGTGGCGCGTGCGCTGGAAGGGCCGCGAAGTGTCTCCTGAATCAGAGACGTTGGGAAGGTTGAGTCAAACCAGGCGTGTGACCATAAGTAATGTTGCTGGAAAATATATTGTCCCGCAAATTATTGTAGTAATATATCATAATGTGTGTGTGTGTGTGTGTGTGTGTGTGTGTGTGTGTGTGTGTGTGTGTGTGTGTGTGATCGTGCGCTTGCAGCCCCCACTCACAGAGACAAATTGTGCGTCCCCACTCGCTCCTCTTCAGCCTTACCTCTACTCGCCTTGCCTTGCTTCTTCTGTATTA
Source organism: Lipophrys pholis (assembly GCF_963383615.2). Classification (NCBI taxonomy): domain Eukaryota; kingdom Metazoa; phylum Chordata; class Actinopteri; order Blenniiformes; family Blenniidae; genus Lipophrys; species Lipophrys pholis. Next base: position 24,246,750 of record NC_137633.1, read on the forward strand.
AAATACCACGACCACGGCGTGGGCAGAGTCATCGCAGCGTTTTCCCGTCCTCGGCTCGCGCTTGGAACCTCACCAGCATGTTTACCACGAAAGTAGCTGGTCGCGGGGACCGACACGTAGTGGAAAAGCGAGTCGAGTCAGTCTGAGGAGGAATTAGTGGGGAAAAGCACCATTACTCTACTTGACTCTACTCGCTTTTGATGCTTTTCCACTACGTGTTCGTACCCGCTACCGGGTACTTTCGTGGTACCTCCACAGCCGAGGTTCCAAGCTCGCTAAGGCGAGTGGACAATGTGACGTCGGCAGACGGCAGGCTGCTGATTGGCTGGAGCGTCACGACACAGATGAGTCAGAAGGCGGCTCACTCGCCACGCCATTTGTTTTTTTGAAACCCGATCACAACAAAAACGCTCACAAACAGAGAAAGACGCAGAGATGGACTCGGTGGACCAGCGACAGTGTCTGGTGGCCAAGCAGAGGATTCAGTCACACAGTTTCGGGAGGCCTCTGAGCCGCAGTGTTTCGGCTTTACTGGTTTCCCTGTTAACTGGTGACCGGCCTCTTCGAGTGTCCCCCTTTTTTTCACAGCAGATGTTAAAAACTCGACCAAAACCCGAAGCTGTACCGGCGAACGCCGTTTAACCACGTTTAGTGTCGTACCATCAGTAACATCAGATGCTACTAACGGCTTGTGGCACCAGTTAACAGGGTCACCAGTGAAACTGAAACACAGTGAAGCCTCATATTGGGGGTGATTACTTGTGCACGACGGAGAACGCTCGGATGACTCCGCCCACGCCGTGGTGGTACTATATCGTAATGGAAAACGAGCGGGGCTGAGTCCAGTAGAGGCGAGGCGAGTCAGGCTGAGTAGGAGCTCGAGGAAAAGATTCTAGATTATTGACGAGACGCTTCACTCCCTTCATGTGGCTCTGAAGCCACAGCGCTCCGGCGCTGAAGACGACGTGCAGAGCGAAGCTTCTCGTCATCCAGCTTGTTTGGAGACGAGAGACGAGGAAAACCAAGACGGTGCATGCGTGTTTGTTTTTCCTCGTAAAAGTTACGGAGTTCATTTCATTTATCGTTCAATTAATGGACGTACTGATTGAGGTCCCGGGCTGAAGTCCAGCTGCTCAGAGGCTCACCTGTTCTGCACCGCTCCTTCTCCACGATCAGACACACGCGTTCGAACAGCCCCAGCATGCCGCTCAGCCTCTCTGCCAGCCGCCTCTGGTTCTGCGCCGCGGCCAGCTCTGCCCGGCTCAGCCTCTCCGCCGCCATGCGGGTGCTGACGATGAAGTAGCTGCCGTCCAGTGAGCACACGCGCACGCTGGCGGCGTGCCGCTGACGCAGGAAGGTCAGCAGGTCGGCTCCGGCACCGAGGCAGCGACTGTCCACCAGGATGCAGACCGGCCCGGGGCCACGGGGGTCCTGAACGGAGACACACAGCGGGCGGACGGTCGCCTCGTCAGGGACACTCGGGACTGCGGCTGCATGTTCTTTCTCGGCGTGCTGATATGCATCTGGTTTGGTTTTACCTGAACGTCTTTCTTTGAGATGACATGAGTGTCCGGTTCCACAAAGTCCAGCTGGTCACTCACAACATGTTGATTTTCTAACCTCTGGAGGAAACTGCAGGAGAAGAAAGGAGGAGCTGAGAGGTCTGGTGATGCTCATGAGGTCCAGAACAAGAAGTTCCTCTACCTCTTCCTGTGCTGGTCGTCGTCCTCCGAGTGTCTCGGAGCTTCAGTCTGCAGGGAGCAGCTGGAGGCGGTTTGCTGCAGCCTGCTGGGCTCTGGTCCTCCTCCTCCACCTCCACCTCCTCCTCCTCCTCCTGGTGCCCCACCTGGTGCTCCTCCTCCCGTCTCCTCCTCACTGGAGTCCTGGATGTGGAGGAGCCGAGTGCGCTTGTTGGTCCCTCCCCGTGCAGGAGGACGCTGAGCCCGGGCTCTGTGCAGGAGGAGTCGGCGCCGGGTGACATACTGCCTCCTCCCGTCCACGTAGGACTCCTCAGGCAGGAGTTCTACCGGTGGAGCCTCCTCCTCGCTGCTCGCTTCCTCCACGTCACTGCCCACCACAAAGCTGTCCTCTGCGTACGTCTCATCCAGCTCCGGGACCTGACAAGGACACCCAGTGAGTCCACCACGCTCACCGGTGCTTGGACAAGTAAAGTGACAGTGGCTACCTGAGAGAAGACGTCCACGTTGGGACGCTTCGTGTAGCACATCTTGAACTTTCCTCGAATTGCAGGACTTCTCACAGACTTCAGGTACACCTCCTGCATCTGAGAGTCTGACAGAGGAAACATGTCACACACACACAGACAGACAGACAGACAGACAGACAGACAGACAGACAGACAGACAGACAGACAGACAGAGACCCACCATCCAGGCCTTCAGACACGTGTGTGTTGTCGACAACAAAGCCCTGGAGATCTTCGTCCTGCTCCCGTCCGTCCTCTTCATCAGAGGACACGTCAGCTCCGTCCCCGTCCTCACACAGCTCTGCTTCTTCATCCAGGAAGTGACGGGCTGCTCCACCCGTGCTGAGCTGAAGGAGGTGTACGGGGGGGGGGGAAGCAGAGAGACTTCAGGTGTAGAGAAGTTCAGCTCTTATGAAAGTGAAGCGTGACTATTTGAAATTGTATAAAAGTTAGTAGGTCGACTCGAGAAGAGAAACACAGACACTTTGAACGAGACTCTTGTTGTGATGGATTCATGATCTGATTGGTTTTTACAGACTTTTATTGAAACTCCAATACAGTAACTGGATTGAACTTTGCATTGCTGCAACTCCGCATCTGACCCTGTGCTCTCTGTTTATCTGTTCTGCCTCTTGTTGCTAAGAGTAAAAGTATTTATGGGATTCTGCACCATTAATGCACTATTTGTTAACAACATTGTATTTGGGTTGTGTTGCTCCAATGAAACTCCGTTGCCTGTAAATGACAATGACAAGAAAATGATTGATTGATTGATAGGAGCCTGAAAACGAGTCCCAGAGTGGATCAATTATAAAACGTCAGATTGATTTGCTGAAAATGACAATGTCATCACCCTCTCCACCCTCTCCACGACGTCACTTAACGACGACAACGGCAGACTGCATGCTCCAGGTCGTGCTGCGGCTGGTCAGTTTAATGAGGTGAGATGTTGGATTTCTTGAATACAAGGATTTCTGCATGCACTTTTCCATCTTTGGTGTATTTCTGTAGCAGAGTTACAGCAACAACTATAAAGGCCCCTGCAGACTCCCTTTTTGAACCCATAAGAACAAGAAGAAAATTCGGCAGTGACGTCAGCCAGCTGCTGAAAAAAAAACCTTTTTCGGCAGGACAGTTCATACTCCGATAAGAAGCTGCCGAACTCGGAGGCCACGCCCCCTCACAGCAGGCCACGCCCCTAGCCACAGGCCACGCCCCCTCACAGCAACCACACGTCTGCGTTTAAACTTTTCAACTGTACAGTTTATTTCTCGCCTCCGGTGCTTTCAGAAAGACATTTCTCTGAACTGTTTCAGTAATAAAAGAGAGTTTTTGTCCGAGCGCCATGTTGGTCCGGTTTTAACTTCAGGAGCTGACAGCTGTTCGTGATGCATTCAGGTGCATCATGTAAAAGCCTGCACTCCGACATTTTAACGAGCTGCGGCGCTCGTACAGTAGCGATGTTACAAGCTAAATATGATTAAAATATGACTGATAGTCATGAGCGAACTAGAACACGCATGCGCAGCACACGGCAGTGCAGAAGTTTCGGCAGTGCGGCTCCTACATAGTTCGGCCAGGACGGTTGGAACAGCCGAAACAAATGTCTTCGGAAGAAGGAAATGACGTCATTTTGTTCGGCACTGCCGAACATTCGTCTTGTTCGTATGGAGTATGAAGAGGCCTTAAGCCTGGCACATGTACTCCATCTTTTTGAATCATTTTCATGGTGCCGTGTGGACGGGAAACTTTTAAGGACGACAGGGAGAGAGAAGATGGCTTTGACTCGTGTGGACGGGGCCTCACTGAGGCTCACGTTCCTGCGCGGCTTCCTCGCCGCTCGCTCAGATTTGATGGTGGAACTTTTCACCGCGGATAAAAGTTTCCTTCCCTTGCAAAGTGAACATGTGACGCTAATGACTGGCACCTTTTGCTCAGAACCTCCAGCCGCTGGACAAACCTTTGTGTTGAGTTGTTGGACTCGCTGCCTCTTGGCTCGCTGTGCTGAGCTTCGGCGTGAGAATCCAGCCTCTTTCTGGAAGTCCTCATCAGAAACATCTTCGGCCTCCGTTTCATCCGACTGGGAGAGAGAGAACAATTAGTCCAGTGCTGGACCGCGCTCAGAGCCCGTCTTGATACCGCATAATATCCCGCAATGAGCACCCGCAGAAACTGTGACACCGAATCTATACATCAAAATCTGACTGAGCCATAAAGGGAAGACATTCCTTGTGAAGTAAAGAACAAAGATGTCTCACAGTGTTGAGTACTGCAGAGCGTTTTCTGTCCAGGACCAGTGGGGAGTCCACTTCCGCAGGCAGTTTGGACTGTGAGACAGAAACATGTTACGTGTCAGACTTCAACGTATTTATCTCTCTACAACTCTCATCCGAAGCACAACGTGTGTCTGACATTTCAGGTAGAGAAAGGGGTTACCATGACGATGGTGGGCTTTGTTATTATTACTTTTCATGATGAAACTTTTTTTTGGGGGGGTCAAACCGTCTAAGATGTGTGTTGGTAGGAATGAAAGGAACGCATGTGTGATAAGTTGGGTAGGGCGGGAATAGTAGAAGTGGAAAAATAGAAATGAAATATTGCTTTGCGACAGAACTGCCCTTTAGTTGACCATCTAACAATCCTGTGGTTTTGTTCTGTGCAAATCTCAAAGAAAATTTGAAGAAAAAAAATGTATGAATAGATTGTCTCTGCTGGCTTTTTTTTGTCAAAATGACTTCTCATTTATACATTTTTTGCAAAACACAGCTCCATAAAGATCAAATTTTAAAATACAAGACGATAAAGTGAGGGTGCAACGAGTGCGCATGCACGCCGGCACGCCCGACATCGTTGCTGGGCCAAAGGGGAGCCGGGCACGCCATCAGCTGGGGGCGGTGTTATGGTTACCGACGACGCTCAACCAGCCTTCTGAAATCTAAAGCGAATACGGAGCCCCGGAGTGGTTATAGGGGGAAAAAATAATAATAACTTGTGGGAACGATATAATAAGCCGTTCCCTCGAGTTAATAATACGAGGGAACGAGATCATTTAATCCGCGATCGCGGAGCCGCGTTGCTGCAGAGCTCCGGCGCTGACTCACAGAGTCAGATATTTAATTTAGAAGCAGTTTTCCATTGTCGTTTGTTTCTCGTTTTTCATGGTAACATCATTGTGACTAACTTCACTTCCAGGTCTTGTATGACCGCAGGCTCCGCTACGAGACGCTCCAATATTATTTTCTACCCACAGAACTTCTTTATAGATGAAGAGACACTTTTGGTTCATCAGCAACTACAAAACAAACTACATACTACTGTAAATGAAAGCTTGGATTTTTTTGCCATAAAATGAGCCTTTTATTGGCGCTTCATGAGAAAGAGGCTCAATGTTTTCTGGCTCTTTGGTCTGCATCCGAGGTTCAGGATGTTCTAGAGCGATCCAGACCAAACTGATGAATGAAGTCCGTCTCCTCGTTTCTGTGTGTACGCTGCATCGGTGAAATCACCTTCCAGCAGCAGAAGACGAGCAGCAGTGAGTGGGGTGGTCTCACCCACTACAGACTGATTCTTAGATGATCACCAGCAAAATGCTCATACGCTACAATCTCTTTTAGTTTAGCATGCTGTATCCAGGATCTTAGCAGATAAGACCTCATAAAGTCTATATGACGTATGATTTAGCAGCTCAGGACTCAAACTCACCAATTCTGGAGATGACAGAGGGTTCATCCTGCGCTGAGGTCTTCTTTTCTGAAGCACACATTCGTCCTCACTGTCGCTGGTCACTGAGAAACAAAGAGTCAGAACGAGAGGAGTCCATCTGAACTGCGTTTAGAGTCCTACCGAACAGACCTGGCAGAGTTGGACGTGCACCGACCAGCTTCAGTTGTGAACAGCTTCCCTCCATCTGCCCTCTCTCTCCTCGGGAGTGAACCGCATCAACGAGCGTCCGTCTTCCTCCCGGGGACGCGATGGGGGATGGGAACATGTTCTGCTCCGACAGTGCAGGTGGAGGCGAGGATAACTTGGACTTCTTGACAAACACAGAGGTGCTCTGTCTGACGAGGCTGCTGCAGGGAGTAGAAGCCTTGAACACAGCTGGCCTGGACATCCTGGAAACATCCGGCTCTTTAGGTGATAAAGATGAAGCTTTCTGTTGGACACAGACAGTCTCGGTCTCCTCCTCAGAGTCCTCCAGTGTGTAGCCCAGCTCAAAATTCACAGGGAAGAAGCTATGGGAGCCGTCGGAGGATGGGGGAGCGTCTTCCTGCTTCGTAGAGCCTTTGAAATGAAGTTGGTTTGAATCTTGTGCTTTGGGCTTCGTTTGTCTGCACGTGTGACGTTTTGTCTCTGTGGTGTCGTAGGACAGTTCTCTGTGTGCTGGCTCTGGTTTCAATCTGTGTGAGCTACCAGCTGACGGGGAGCGGCCGTGTGTGGGGTGTGACCTCCTCTCGACGGTGTTTTGTTCAAGAAGAGACGTTTTGGGAGTGACTCCCTCTGGAAAAGTCATCTGCAGGAAAGGCTCGTCATCACCAAACAGGTCGAGGCTCTCATCCATGTCAACACGGACTCTTTTCACAGCAGCTGCATCCTGGAGCCCTTCTTCGGCCTCCGCGTCCTTGCAGCGGTTGTTCGCCACACCAATGTCATCTGGTTCCTCCTCTTCATCAGTTGAGTACTTCATGGAGCTTCGATCTTCGCCCTCAAAAACATCATCCCAGCTCGGGCTGTTCACCGCTGCTCTCACAGCTTGTTTCGCCTGTAGAGGACCATCAGTAGACGTTTCAGGGGCTTTGTTGGCCATTGGAGACCTGGTGGACTCATCGTGCTTCACGTCGTCTTCATCCTCATCAACGACCAAGTTAAAGCTGACTGGAAACAGCTCAGCAGGCTGGTGAGGAGGAGGAGGAGGAGGAGGCGGAGGAGGACGTGAGGCTGGACCATCGTCGAGCTCATCGGGCAGGGACGGAGGAGACTGAGACAGGAGTTTAGCCACGTTGTCCAGGATTGTTCTCAGACCTTCGCTCTGCACCGAGAGGCGCTTCACAGGAAAGGGAGGAGGTGCCGAGTCCCACTTATGAAGGTAGAACATCGCCTCAAGTTCAACATCTTCCTCTGTGACTTCCAGCTTGGCTTGTGTGACCCAGTCGTCCTCTAAATGAGAAACCGGACAGTGTTTTTGCGATGGAAAGAGACGAGACGCCTCGGGAGCGAGAGGAACTGTGACGTCCGAAGGAGGCACCTCTGTACCGCTCTGAATGAGAGGCCTCCGCTTCTTCTTGGTCAATGGAAACACAGATCCAGCTGTTAGTGAAGTCCCTGTTTGCTCTTTTAGACTTTCAAAAGCAGACGAGTGACATCCTGCAGGTTTCTTGGTTTTCAAACGGGTTTTTAGGCTCTTTGTTTTCTTCTGGGCACATTTTACTGTGTCCCTCTGGTGGAGGTAAGGAAGAAGTTCCTGTTCGTAATGGCAGTCCCCCTGAAAACACACACACACACACACACACACAGTGAACATAGATAGGTTACCACATGCGTGCATCACTTTGTGCACACACCATCCATACTGTATGTCAACACAATTTGAAAAGTCAACAGTATATTTGATTGGGGACAAACCAATTAACCAACTAGCCTGTCCGTCCTGTCCTTTTCTCTTCTTCTAACCACACTATAGGCCACACGTGTCGAACTCCAGGCCTCGAGGGCCGCAGCCCTGCACGTTTTGCATGTCTCCCAGCTTCAACACAGCTGATTGCAATGAGCAGCTCGTTATCTGGCTTTGTGCTGAATGTGGTGATGAACCATCAGGACATTCAGGGGAGGGAGACATTGAAAACGTGCAGGGCTGTGGCCCACGAGGATCTGAGTTTGACACCCCTGCTATAGAGAGCTTACCTATGATAACTCACACTCATCAAGGAAACTTCATCCAGATCACCAACCATCTCTGAGATGTTTGTCCCTCATTACATCATCTTATTCTCACTGGGGTCACTGTTTCTGTAAACTATGATGTACTTTTCTATGTAGACAAGTTGATTTAAGCTGCAAGAAAAGATGTCCATGTTTTTAAGTTTCCTGGTTCTCTGCCAGGAAATGGCCATATGATTCAGGGGTCGGGAACCCGCGGCTCCAGACCCGCATGCGACTCTTTGGTCCCTCTGCTGCGGCTCCTTGAGCCTCGGTCCCACTGCAGTACATCCCTGAGCGGGGCGGTATGGTACGGCACGGTACGGCAAAGCACACCCAGAACCAACTGTGTTGCGCGGTCCCACTACAGAGAGTAAAATGGAGGCGGGATTGTGAACGAGGCAGGGATGTAACGTCATTACGCAACAATAGTGGTGCAAAGAATGTGGAATGTTGAACTCTGCAGCCGTCCGGACCTGGTGAGAAGGACTGAAGCAGCTCCTCACAAAAGGGAAGGTCAAACTTCTTCCAAGAGTCGTATAGCTCAGAACATGATGAAGTTACTACTTCCAAAGAACAATCAACACTTATTAAGGCCCTGTTTACACGACAACGTTTCACATGACAACACCTAATCTGTTAAATAAAAGGAGTGTGTTTACACTGCAGCAGCGGACACAGAGACAACGATGTAGTTAGTATGCCGGGCCACTGGAGGGCGCTGTTGCTTGATTTTGTAATGAAACCACACAGATATGTGTGCAGAGAACAAGACGGTATGAACATGAAGAAAATGGAGAGAACCTGACATCCGTACGGACTGATGACGCATCAGAAGCCATCAGTGGAGAGTCTCAACGATTAAACTACTGATCTGGACGATAAAACTAGAATACGGACTGCGAGTCAAACCACTACGGTCCGCCATGTTTGTTTACAAGTGGATGAGCAGAAGGAAGGGGAGGGAAGGGGAGAGATGCGCATGCACAGTTACAGCACTCCATACCCTCCGGCAGTCTCTACAGGAGGGAATAGCATCCGTGAAAGAATCTTTCCACCTTTGGAGCCGCGATAAAAACTTTGGGGATCAGAACACTGGTGTCGTGTAAACGGACCCCCCAAAAGTGAAGTGAAGTTTTGCGGATACATCTGTGTTGGATGTCTGCAGAAGTTCAGTTAAAACACACACACACACACACACACACACACACACACACACACACACACACACACACACACACACACACACACACACACACACACACACACACACACACACACACACACACACACACACACACACACACACACACACACACACAGTCCACATTGATTAAGCTGAATTTTCCTTCTTAACAGTTTCTTTTCTTGAAATGATTCACGCTTATCCTCTCCTGAGAGGTTAGAAACTCCACGTTCGTCTGCAGCAGCACACATATTTTACATGACAAACTCTGAAAGTATCTAAGTGCTGAGTACCAACTAAAAGTAAAACACAATGTTTGTTTACCAATACTTCCGTGGTAAAGCAGGGCTGTAGAGCCACATGCAGCTCTGATTTGGGTCATCACGGCCTGACCGACTTCCAGCTTCCTGCTCTTATATAACAGTTCAGAGAAGTGTTGTGTAACCCCAGAGGACACACACACACACACACACACACACACACACACACACACACACACACACACACACACACACACACACACACACACACACACACACACACACACACACACACACACACACACACACACACACACACACACACACACACACACACACACACACACACACACACACACACACACACACACACACACACACACACACGATACCTCCTGCAGTGAAAAGCTGTTGGGTGAAAGAAATTGTTTTTCTTTTTGGTCAGAATGATGCTTGAGCTTTAAGGGTTTTATATTTGTTCAGGCTCACAGAGGCAGCTAAGTGGCTCCACTGTGCTTCACATAAGCTGCAGAATGACAGTGAACAGACAGTGAACACTTATTACCATTTAAGAACAGGGCAGAAGAAAACAAGTTACGATAAATGGACTCACTTATATATCACCTTTCTTCTGACAGCAGCCCCAAGGCGCTTTACATGGCTCATCACATTCACCCACTCACACACCATTGGAGGCTGCAGTCGTGCAAGGCGCTGTCACTCCAATGGGGACAGTTTGGGATTCAGTGTCTTGCCCAAGGACACTTTGGCATGGAAGCAGGCAGAGATGGGAATTGAACGTGCAACCTTCCGACTGGGAGACGACCGCTCTACCAACCGAGCTCTGCCGCCAACATCAAGTTGAGATTGTTGTGATTCAGTGGTTTTAACTGGAAACTGAATCACATGATTATCTAGTAACAAATGGTGCTGCCGTTAAGTTTTGTTCTTTTGGTTTGGGGAACGATCTCTTCCTGATTTATGTTTTTAATTTGAAACTATAGAGAGAATGCATATTATAAAAAAACATTCCCACGACAAACTGATGCAAAATGACTTTCTGGTTATTTTGCGGGCTCCATGGGTGTATTCCTAGACTTTATGTGTTTCACACTTTGGTCCAGCTTCAAACTATGTTTGAATCTGAGGAAGTGGAATTTGGATTAGTTCTTTGGCGTTCATCCCTTAAGAAATTTGATGGTACATTTCTGAATGTGATGAGATTTGAGTATTTACCTCACACACACACTAACACACACTAACACATGGATACAAGTGAACAAAAGAGAAAATGTAACCTTGGCAGAGCCACACCCCAATGAATACTTAATTCATTTAGGAAGTTCTAGTAAATACGTTTAGAATTAATCAAGCATTTGAAAGGGGCTGTGGGTACATTAATTAACTAATAGGACTGCAAGGTACCATTTTGAAAAAGCTCCACAAATAAAGTGAACAACAAAAGAAGCTCTGTGATTACCTGAGTGCAGCATTTAACTTGCCGGACCTCCGACAGTGGAACCGAAAGGTCGTTCTCTGAGGCTCCTGCCTCCATCACACCTGCAGCGAGTCGAGTCATCATTTGTTATGACAATCCTTGTCATAACTGCTGCTTATTCCTTGTCAGCCCCTGACCTGAAACAGGGTCTGAATCACTCCCCACAATCCCTTTCTTTCTTTCTGTCCTCTAGCCTCCAACCACAACACCAGAAGTTCTCCACCTTTGAGTCTGGTTCAGCAGAAAGTCTCCCTCTCTGACCCTTTCCACTGTCTCCTCTTTTTGCTCATTTAGAATTGTTGATTTTTCTCCGTAAAATTGCCTTCAGATGTTCCATTTGTCACTATATAAATTAAGTCAAACGGTATTGAAATCCACCTCTGCGCTGTTCAATAGGAGTCTGTGGGAGGAAGGTGATTGGAGCCACCTGAAGCTTGTCAGGGATATTGGGATTTACCTGACACAGATGATTTTCATTTGTCATGATATTAAAATCATGCATGTGAGTCTCAACATCTGACTGCAAGAGTTCACCTCAGGAGGTCAGCCACACAGTGAGCGCTCCCCCTGTGGTGTCATGAAATCAGTCACCGAAGATGGTCAGTCCTCCCAGGGGCTGCCACCTCTGGAATGCCCTCAACCCTAACAAAAACCTTTGCTGGCCACTTCCTCTCTTGGCTCTTCAGTCCAGTGACCAGGAGCTCAGCTGCTCCAGACACACTAGGAGGCAGGCCTGTAGCTCCAGGAAAGACCAGCACAGGCCCCGCTGTAAGAGGGAGACACAGCTCGGACTCTCACAAACCGTCTTCTTCCACACCTCCCACATGCCAAGCGAACAGCCTCCTCCGGCTTCCAAAGCGACCGAGCAGGATGATCACAGCTCCTGCTGAGAGCACACAGAAGCTGTTCCTGGATCACGGCCAGGTCAACCCTCACCAAAGAGTCAGCTCCAGGGTCTCATTCTGCACAGGCCCCGGCGACCAGCTTCCCCCGGCCTGCGCTGAAGGACAGAGACACTACACGGAAGAACCAGAACCACCGCAAGGACGTTCCTGAACCACAGCTCTTTCCCGCTTTGTCTGCACAACACAGCCAGAGTTAGCACTGAGATGCTAACTGCTAATAACGAAGCCACGGGCAGTTCGTACCAAGAACAAACCACCAGTTTTTTTCAGGCCTGGACACCAAACATAGGGCTTTTCCACCAACAAGAACCAGGTTCTAGTTCAGGGCCAGTGCCAGGGCCACTTCTTAAATGAGCACCGCCAAAGAACCGGTTCTTTATCCACCGTCAATGGAGCCAAGTGAGAGCTACGTCATTGCAAAACGTGATACGTCACTGATTTCACCAATCTATCGCTCATACAGGAACGAGGAGACAGACTGTATTCATCGGTTTGTTCCGGGTCGCTCCATCTCGTCTGGCCTGAACCTCGGACGCAGACCAAAGAGCCAGAAAACATTGAGTCTCCTCGTCGCTCCATTGTTGTTTTTTCACGTCCGTCTTGCTTTAGTCCGGAGACCTGGAGTGGTCATAGAGAAAAATAATAATAACAACGCGTTGATGAGTTTGGGGCTTATTTTTCAACATTTGGGCATTACATTGTGAATTTCTGCTCCTTTCACTTTGTTTCTGGACGTGTCTGAATCAAAAGCTTCAACATGGAGGACTGGAGGTGCAGAATGATAGAACGCAGCTCTAAAAGCCGTTTCCAATGGCAACCTACGTAAACACACGCTGATCAACAACAAAAGTTCTCTTTCACATGAAGCCATTAAAAGGCTCATTTTATGGCTAAAATATGATCTCGTTCCCTCGTATTATTAACTTGAGGGAACAACTTATTATATCGTTCCCAATAGTTATTTTTTTCTCTATAACCACTCCGGGGCTCAGTGTTCGCTGTAGATTTCAGAAAGCCGGTTCAGCGTCTCTTCCGCCTCGTAGGTAGCGATAACTCCGCCCCCAGCTGATGACGTGTCAGACCCCGCTCCGGCCCAGCAACCATGTGGGGCCAGCGCAGCACCAGTCTAGACCCCGATAGGACGGGGCTTTGGTGGTGGAAAGACAAAGAACTGGTGCTAAATCCGGCCCTGAACACGAACTAGAACCTGGATCTTTTTGGTGGAAAAGCCCCTATACAGGCTCCTGGTTCCTGTCGGGAATCTCACTGCAGCATTTTAAATCATTTGAATCGTAAGCAGTTAATCCAACAGTGTAATCACAGTGGTCCACTCTGGAGGAAACAAATGCATGGATTTGTTTTTCAGTGTCAATCTGAGTCAACATGTTCCTCATTTCCGAAACATTCCAGACGAAAGAAAACAGTGCTGCAGACTTGTTTAAAATGGGAGTAAGTCCTGTTTTAACATAAGTCCTGTCTTAAGATAAGTCCTGGTCCAAAGTAACTCCCAGGTTCCTCAAATCGGGACTGGGGGTCAGAGTAATACCATCTCTAGGTCCAATCCAGCCCTTCACCACGAGCTGTAGGGCCTGGAGAAGAACTGCTACTGACTGAGGAACAAACTGTTATAAGGTCATGCTGACACATCAGTAATGCAACAGTGGAAGTGTCAAAATTTGAGTCAAAATAGAACCTGCAAATGGAAAACTTGAGTTTTGAACCTTTCACCATATCATTTGTATTCAGACTTCAGTAAAAAGAGCTTTGGTGTTGAAGCTGCTCTTACTTTCTCCAACCTGGTCAGGCTTGTAAATTACGGAATAGTATAAGGGCCACTGTAGAAAAACAAATGTGGAGGTAAAAAAAAAATAAAAATCCTCGTGCACTTCGAGAAAGAAGTCAAAAATTTAAGTCAAGATTTTTTTTAAGGCCACTGAATTGAAAAAAAACATTGGAGGTAAACAAAAAAAAAAGAAAATAAAAAACATATGCACTTCGGGAAAAAAGTTGAAAATCAATGTCACGATTTATTCTTTTTTAAATACAAACAGTAGACGTCTGTCTCCTCTGGTCCGTCCCTCGTCATTTGCCCGTGGATGCCGAAATAATCCAATTAGATTACATAACTCTGACTATATAGGGTTGCTTTCTTCTTATGGAGATATGGTTTTACACAGGATTTCCTTGTTTAATAATAATACATTTTATTAGCACCCAGGGATCGGTGCCCAAGTCCCTCGTGCTCTGTAAGAATTTAGTGAAGGGCGACGAAGGGCTGCGGGCTGCAATGTCTCCTCAAAGTCCTCAAACTGATGATGACGGCACGGTGTTTATGAGAAGCCTGTTCTGAGGCGTCGTTTCACCACTTCATTAAACTGCCTGCAGTGCATTTTGTAGAAGCAGTGACAGACACACATGTGGAGATAGATGTTTCACGTTTGTATAAATATAATAATAATAAAATACACATTTTTTTCGTTGTGAAAAAAAAATCTCGACTCTGATTTTCAACTTTTATCTAAAGTGCATGAGTTTTTTTGTTTTTTTTAATGAAGCTCAGAAATGTTTTTATTTCTTCTGTGGCTCTAATGCTCTTCCATAGTAAATAGTTCATTAATTGAAGAGGTTTTTAGAAACTCTTGGGGATGTTTTGCTCGGATTTTACTGATCCGACACAGTCAACATAAAATAGTGCTGTTTGCGGCCCCTCAGCTAAAATAAGTCTGAGAATCCAGAAGTTAGAAGTTATTCTAAACCTCACGACGTCTTCCAAACAAATACTGAACATTTGGAATTTTAATAATGTTTCTAATCCTGTTTTTAGAAGAGAATCTGGTTATTAAATCACGTTACTTAAGACTATATAAGAGGGGGGGGGGGAAATCAAAAAAATGTGATTTATTTTTCTTTTTTTGTTTGTAATGAAACCCGCAGTCATGGCATGGAGAAGTTTATAGTGTCAGCCTTGTAGATTATGAAAGATGAAGTTATGAAGTGAAGAGAGAGCCCATCAGCATGTTCACATGCAGCTCAGCTGACTGAGCAGCCTGGTAGGTTAACACAGTTCAACACACTGAATCTGCTTCATACCAAACAAAAATAAACCTCCTCCTCTCTATCTAGTCTCACTTATTGGACTGAATAAATCCGCAGTGTGAAGAGGAAACATTCCTGCTCACCTCGTCTTCCTCCCTCATGCTGTCTATGAGCTGCATGATTTGTACAAAGTGCTGACAGCGGAGGGAATGATCCACCGCATGGACGGGCTGCACTTTGTGCTGCCAGTGTCTCCACTCCCACAGGGACAGCTCTCTGCCGCTGGACACCTTCTCCTATCATTCGAACCAACGACATTAAAAGGACAGAAACATTAAATGAGACACACCGAGTCCGCTGTGAGCAGAACCTTTTCCCAGCGAGAGTCGTTGAGCTGTCCACTTCACAATGACTTCACAAAGTTACATCCACACCTCTCTGAGTTTATTCGTCAATCGGAAAGTTAAATAAAATACTACAAAATAGAAAAAGATAATTCATCTAAATGGGAGATGTTGTTGAAAGAGACTAAAGAGAAGTTATTGTCCTCAATGCTTCAATAAAACACCTCCAATCCTTACAGACTAATGGATTTATCTTAAAAAAACTATCAAAAACAATTTTCAAACATATATTTGATAAGTTTGCTCATATTTAGTGTACTTTCTTCTGTAAATAACTATTGTATTATAACCATTTAGAGAATTTCACATCAATAACATTTCTTTTGTAATTTTTATATATATAATTGAAGTATTTCAATTAACCAGTAAATAAACAAACTACTGTTCTTCTCTGAACAGACATGTTACATGAGTTTAACAGTCCTACTTTAGGGTTCAAATGTTCAAGTCACACCACTTCTGTTAAAAGTGTGTTATTCATGTGGTCTGAGTGACAAACAGACAAAGAAAAACACAAACCTCACGTGGAGCGTCGGAGAGGACGGACATAAAGGTGGAGCAACGCAGGAAGGGAGGAGCTTCATGATCCTGGAGACTCATGCTCAACAGCCACTGGGAATATTCAGAGCTGCTCAGAAACCCATCAGAACCTAACACACACACACACACACACACACACACACACACACACACACACACACACACACACACACACACACACACACACACACACACACACACACACACACACACACACACACACACACACACACACACACACACACACACACACACACACACACACACACACACACACACACACACACACACACACACACATGAATACAGATGTGCCCTGGTCCAGGTGTGCAGGTGTGATCTTCTGTGTGTCAGCCAGGACACTCACTCGGGTTCTGACGGTGGATGAACGATGAGAGACCCTCTGAGTGGGAGCCTCGACCCCTGACTGACCTCCTGCTGCTCTCCCGGGGGTCAAACTGTCCACAGGTGATGTGCATTTTATGGAGCCTGGGGTAAACCCCGTGGGGCAGCATGCGGGGGCTGTTGGGGTACATGTGGAAGCTGCTCTTGTTGCTGGTGATGGACTTGTACACGCTGCGCTTATTGTTCTGGCTTTGATTGTAAATCTGTGGACAAAAGATGACGTTTTATAGGACAGGAGCTCTATATGTGGAGTTCATCAGCTGTCAGTTTGATTGGAAAAAGTTAAAATCAGACACAATTGTATTATATATGTTGTACAGCTGCATCTCGAAAAAGTACGATATAATATAGAAAAGTTAAATCTTATGAAGTAAGGAACTGTGGAACTGGCATTTAATTTTAGATTTTATGACACATAAACTGAAAGATTTCAAGCCGGCTGTATATTTAATTTAGTATCGAGATAATTTTACAGATGCTTCTCTTGTCTTTAACTGAAGCACATAATCATCCCTGCAGCAACCGACAGTGGAATGATAGCCAGTATACAGTGTAATAAAATATTAAAACAAATTATGAAACTTGTCATCATTTAATAAGAGACACAATATTGGCTAGTTATTGTCACATTATTGAAGAAGCATTAAACGTCCTTTGAATAAGACATAGATATGACATGTATCCTGCCCTCGCCCACAGTAAGCTGGGATCGGCTCCAGACCTGAACAGGATAAGTGGTGTAGAGGATGGATGGATGGATGGATGGATGGATGGATGGATGGATGGATGGATGGATGGATGGATGGATGGATGGATGGATGGATGGATGGATATGACTACATTTCTTTGAGGTCAAAGATTTGTTTTGCAGTTTTTGCTCTTTGCTCATTAGTGACAGTATAGTGGAAGGAACAGTCATTATATCTATTCACTGAGGAAGCATTATGCAGCACTCTCACTTTAAACTTCAAACCTCACAATTTGAGTGTTATGAACGTAGAAGTCACCATCAATACAAACTTTTCAAACTGATTCTGTATATTTTGTAGAGGCTTCTGTATGTCTGTGGTTGGCCTCACCCTCTCTTCCCGGCCTTCAGCCAGGATGACCACGATGCGGCCCTGCCTCTTCCGCCCAGTGCGTCCCATCCTCTGCACCAGGCGGGTGGGATTCTTCTGAGCGTCAAAGCACACGATGAGGTCCACCTCGCCGATATCCAGCCCCTCTTCCCCCACACAGGTAGACACCAGGGTGTTGAAGCCTCCTCGTCTGAAGCCCTGTACCACCTGCAACCGATCAGAGACTTGCAATGAGCCCCGGCCTGTGTCAGAGGGGATCAAACCGAGAGACCTGCTGGATGATACCAACGCGTCACAGGACCTGGGACTTGAAGATACGCCATGTTTTCTCCTGCATTACTTACCTGAAATAAACTCACCTGTCAGACATGGTAATGCTGCACAAAGCTGTAAAACCTCAAAATATGTCACACATATTGAGAGATAGCGAACATACTTTGATCTTTTTTTCAGGTTTTAAGTTTCATATCAAAACCTCACTTTACAAACCCTCACTTTACAAAACTGGAACTGTAATTTTTAAACATATCACAACACCTGATAACACTTTCGAGTAGAAAACAAGAAGAAAAAAAAAGAGAGATGAAAGACCTCCAGCTGTTCTTTCTGAGTGAACCCTTTCACTCCTCTTCCCGCGGAGGCTTGACCCATGAACGTCATGACCCGGATCAACGGAGCGTGGCGGTTCAACATGGCCGCAATCTCCTGCACGCTCTCTCGAAAGGATGAAAAGACCATCACGCGTGTGGGTTCGACCCGACCACCTGCACCTGAACGTCAGAAGAAAGAGGAGCAGCCAGGTCAGTAATAGTGCACCAGATGAAGCCATCTGGATCTATTGAACAGGTTATGTTCTTTCAGGTGGACGCTAATCCTATGACAAACTGCTAATCTCTGTCTGGAAGTGACAGATGTCACAGGATGAAAATTGAAAAATAGGAACCACCATGAGAAGAAAACAAAAACATGCCCAGGTTTCTCTTCAGCACTAGAGCCAGGCTGACAAAAGGTCTGTTGAACCCTTTAACTTTGAGCAGAAATGAATTTGTGAACTTCGTCAACCACAAACTTCTAACTATTAGAGATTGAAGACAAACTCCCAAAAGCTGTCACAGACCTATCAACCACATCTTCAGATTTGTAATAAGAACCTGATTTACAGTTATACAGCTTCCACCGCATAGAATTCTCCGAGTTATCCGCAATTGTGGCTTCATCTAAACCAACAACATGATTTAGATTCAATCACGATGAATTCGAGACATTTTCCCCCGATGAGCACGACAATATCAGATCAGAATAAAACATCTTTAGAAACAGGTTATGTATCACAAGCCTTTAAGGTGCCTGTTATAAAAGCTATTCTTAAAAAGGCCATCCTTGATCCAGGTGTTTAAACAAGCGACCGGCAAATATCCCTTTATTTTCCCTTTATTTCTAATATCCTGGAGAATGTTGTTGCACGTCAGCGATGTGACCATGTCTGTACAATCAATCTATTTGAATCTTTTCAGTCAGGCTTCAGAGCTCATCATAGTACAGAGACACTCTGGTCAAAGCTACTAATGATCTTCTCATGGCCTCTAACAAAGGACTGGTATATGCTCTTGTACTGTTAGATCTCAGTGCTGTATTTGATTGGGAATGTAAGGATTCACTTGAACCATGATATGATTTAAATCTCTATTTATAAGAAAATTAGATTGAAGTCAAAATATAATTTAATTGTTGCTTTATTTCAACTCTTCAAAGAGAAGTTGGCAAAAAAGATACATTGTGATTATGATCTTTTCTTATAAACAAAGTAGTCCTGCTTTAAGTTACTTTACCAGAAAAAACTTTCGTGAAAAGGTATCACTTTTGCACAGAGAATAAACTAATACATGAAAACAAGATCATTACATTAATTTCCACAAATTTCCAACCCGTAGTTGCCTAAATCAATCACATCAAAGTCGATTGGTTTACAAACAAACCAGAATTTGTCGCCATTAAACTGTGTTTATGTTTCGCTAACTGAGGTCATCTTCGGAAATCTGCACAGATGGGTTTCTGGGGTTGTGAACGACGCAGGGAAGTCATGTCATTATGCAACAATAGTGGCGTGAAGAATGTGGAAGTTGCGGCCGCAGCTCACGGCAGCTGGAGCAACAGCTCCGCGGTCGTCCGAAGCCGTGAGCTTCCTTTATCTGTGACACAGCGGAAAACTTTCTCAATCCGGACTGCAGCGTCCATCTCCCACTGGATCTCCTCCTCGTCTGTTACTGAGAGGAGCGCCTGAACCTCGTCAGAAGACGAGCGCCACACTTCAATAAACCCAGTTAACAAAACCACCAGTGTGTGCAAAGCGGCGTATGTGAAGAATAACGGGAGTGTTTACGGCAGATGAGTTATGGGGGGGTAAGGGGGGCACTGTGAGACACTGAGACACTGTGAGTAGGTCACACTGTTTTGGCATTGAGAGGAGTCATAAACTTTGATCTAAATAATAAGAGATTATTCTGGTAGCTGTTGAATATATAAACTGTGTTCACTGAAGCAATGGGAGAGATAGGTTGTGGTTCTATTCGGAGGGGCAGCCTTACTCTCAGGGGCCTTACACATTCGGATAGTCGGGAACTTGGTTCACTTGGGAGGGGGAGGTCCGAGAATATTCAGACCTGTGTTGTCAATCCCATTAAATTACAGTGTTGTCAAGCAGCACTTTTGGGACCGGATCAAACCATCTGGAAAATGTCACACAATTATAACAGCTGCTTGTTTGGGGGCGTCGTCACCCAAAACAAACACTGACCAGAGAGGAAGTAAAGAAGAAGCAAGGCTCACTGATTGGTACGGACGGAAAGCGGAAGTCCCGCCACTTTAGCCCGTGGTGGCGAGGCTAATTAGCTTGTGGCTAATGAGTAGCCATAACTAATGGTGATATATAGACTTCAGACCAGGTATCAATCAGCACCTTCTTCACTCCTTCCTCACTACTTCTTCCACACTACTCCACATCTGCCCGGGAGATAATTTCCAACTTTTTCTTTTTGGGTCTGCTTCTTCTGAGTGGCACGGTTAGCTTTGTTTGTTTACAACCCAGAATGCATTGCTCTCTACATCACATCCTCTCACCCCACCCACTGGAAAGACTGTTAGCATGAGAACCGAGATCGACGTTTTCAAGGGGACCAGAGACCACTTGTTAGGACCAGAGACCACTTGTTAGACCCGGTTCAGAGTTCAGGAGAGCGTTTGAGACGCACAAACAAAACTGTCTTTCCCAGAAACTGCATGACGAGAACTCTGGTCTGGATCAAACAGGGAAATGTGAACAAGCCCTCAGTCAGCTGACTTCCTTGCAATCCTAAATAATAACTCATGTGCAGTGTCAGAACCCTGACTCCTCATCTTTGCTTCTACGGCTACAAACGGTCATAAAACGTCTTAAACTCAATGAATGCAAGATAAACCACAAATCTGGTCAGTATAGCAGAACCGTAAATGAAAATGTATATTACTTCAAAGGTTCAACAACTTGTTTGGCTTCAGATGAATGTTATTTAGAGAAAAGTGGGTAAAAGGTGTCTTTTGGCCTTGAAGTCTGCAGAGCTCTAATGTAAATAGAAGGAAGTAATAAGCGTTGCTTCAAACTAGAACAATCTCTCCCAGAATGATTCAGAGTGCTGTGATTTTATTAATCTTATCACCATCAGTGTCCGCCCACGTCCTGAAGTGCCGCAGTACCACCTCCTCCAGCTTCTTCAGTTTGGGGTGACTGTAAAGGAACGCTTCATCTGCACCTGTTTGTCACACAAACAGCACACTGTCAGAAAAACGTCATTTTCTCCACGTTTAGTGTAATCTGACTTTGTGTTGGTGTCCTGAGGAGCACCTGATGATGGCTTCACAAACATGCCCTCCAGTTCATGGTAAAGATCCATGAATGTGGGCGTCCTCTGCAGTTCATTCTTGGCTCTGGACATCTCTGAGCCAAACAAACCACACAGAGCTCTCACATCAGAACAATCACACAACGAGGTTGTACACATACAAGTACACAGATGGACGATACACAGAAAGAAATATTCTTAATAAGCATTGACAAAATAATGTGAAGAAAAAATATTTAAATCTGATTTCCAAATTGCTCTGATTTCTTCTCTCCCTTTTCGAGGTGAAAAATGTCACTCTTAAATTTACTAAAATACCCAGAAACATTTATTTGGTGGAAAGTGGATGAAAATGAATCTTTTACTGAAAAAGGTTGCAACAATCTGTCAAAGATCATCAATGAATAAATAGCAGTGGGAAACAGTGAAAGACTGAAGGCTGGCTGACCTCTGGATCCATCCATGATCCCCTGGATGTAAAAGAAGAGCGATCGGAGGCCCATCTGTATCAGCAGCTCATAGCCGTGGTACAGACTGATGCAAAGGGCAAAGTCGCCCTCCAGCATGCCCTGCTGCACACCCTGCGGACAGCATTTGATTCAGTGGTCCAATGAAAGCAACAACAAAAAAAAAAAAAAGGAATACACTGTTCCATCTACATCTACTGCCCCATTTCCAAGCTCCCATTTTTTTCCAAAATTTTGGAGAAAATTGTTTTCATTCAGATGAAGTCATTCTTGGATGAACATGAGATCCCAGAGGTTTTTCAGTCTGGTTTTAAGAACCTCCACAGTACTGAGTCCGCTTTATTAAGGGTTTTTAATGACATTTTAATGTTGAATGATTCTGGCCATACTGTGGCTCTGGTGCTGTTGGACCTAACTGCTGCGTTCGATACAGTCGACCATGAAATCCTCCTGTATCGCCTTGAAAATCTGGTTGGCATTCGGGGATGTGCCTTAAAATGGTTCAGATCCTATTTAACAGGGAGGAGTTTCTGTGTTAAAGTTGGGGATTGTGTTTCCTCCACAGCCCCCCTGTCGTATGGAGTACCGCAAGGGTCCATCCTTGGTCCTCTCCTGTTTTCACTGTACCTGCTCCCGCTAGGATCTGTTCTCCGTAGATTTGGGGTGTCATTTCACTTGTATGCTGATGACAGCCAAATCTATGTGCCCCTGAAGCGTGAGAATGCTTTCAGTGCCACTCAACTTTTGGAGTGTATTGAAGCAATCAAATCCTGGATGTCTGCTAACTTTTTACATTTTAATGACAGAAAGACTGAAGTCCTCCTAGTGGGGCCGAGCACTTCTGGTACTGCCGCCCCAGTGAACCTAGGATCGCTGACACAGTTTGTCAAACCAACTGTTTCTAATCTGGGGGTAAAGATGGATCAACATTTTAAATTTGACAAACAGATCAGTGCTGTGGTGAAGGCGAGTTTTTTCCACCTGAGGCAACTCGCAAAGATAAAATCCTCACTTTCAAAACATCATTTTGAAATACTGATTCATGCTTTTGTCACAACCCGGCTGGACTATTGCAACGCCCTGTACACCGGCATCAGCCAGTCCTTACTGACCCGCCTGCAGCTGGTTCAGAACGCTGCAGCGCGCCTCTTGACTGGCTCACAAAAATATGATCATATTTCACCCGTCCTCTCTTCTCTGCACTGGCTCCCAGTGCAATTTAGAATTGATTTTAAAATTCTGTTATTTGTTTTTAAATGTCTTAATGACCTTGCCCCTCGTTACCTGTCCGACCTGCTCGTGTCGTACTCCCCAACACGTTCACTCAGGTCAGCTGATCAAGCGTTGCTTTCGGTCCCCCAGACGCATCGCAAACTCAGAGGAGACCGAGCGTTTTCTGTGGTTGGTCCCAAACTGTGGAATGAGCTTCCTCTGTTCATTAGACAGGCTGACTCCCTTCATGTTTTTAAATCACATCTTAAAACACGCATGTTCTCTTTGGCTTTTAACCAGTGTTGAAGTTGACTTTTACTGCTATAAGTGTATTCTGTGCTGCCACTGTATTGTTGTATTTATAATTGTATTTTTATATTGTTGTACAGCACTTTGGTCAACTGAGTTGTTTTTAATAGTGCTTTATAAATACATTGGATTGGATTGGATTGTTTCATGATTCAGACAAGTGTGTAAAGCAGGACTGCCAAACCTGCAGTAAACCACATGGTTTAATCTGGTCCACTGAGCGACTGTAGAAAGAGTGAAAGGCACAAAGACAACATCTGCCGTTTCTGACCTGTCCACTAGGAGTCGCACTGTTACGATACGAGCAAAGGTCAAAGTGCAATACCCGAGATGTAGAAAGACCAGCAGATGTCAGCAGAGTTCCGAACTTGGAGATCAGCCACACAGTCCTGCAACATGTTATGAAGGCTAAAGGCCGCAGAAAATAACTTTTGTCCACGTTAATCGGCGAGAAAATGTCAGGTTGTTCATTACATATTTGTTTCTAAAAAGAGCTCAAATGTGAAGTGATATTTTTGTGCACTAAAACGATGGAAGCCACAATGAGGTTCTTTTGTAGGTTATCTTGTTAGAAATTCAGTGTCTGGCCCACCTGAGATCAAACGGCGCTGAACTGAATTGTTTAGGTTTTACTTGTTGCGTCCACTTCAGAAACCATGAAAAATAATCACTCTGATAAAGTTGGACAAAAATCACACAAACCGCAAAAGAAATTTAAGTCTTTAAATCAGCTCATGCTAAACATGTAGTCACCAGCAAATGCTAAATATGTAGCCACTCGCTAACGCTAAGGTTATTCCTACCGTTAAATTTATACAATATCAGTCATGCTCGGGTTGTTCGATATACCGGTACTGTATTGGTATCGCGGTATTGACGCCTTTAAAACGATACTATACTGGGCTCAGCCGGTACCGGTATCTATTTTTTATTTTTATTTTTTACGTTGCCGCGTAGCGTCACTGTGTTGTCATTTGCACCGAGGAGATTAGTCAGTCTCTCTGTGGGGGAAGCGTTGGCCGGCTGCTCCGCTTTGTGACTTTCATTCACTTCCTTTTGTAGACATGAGCGCGTGACGAACGATCGGGGGATAAAACAGAGAAAGAGAGAGACAGACAGACAGACAGACAGACAGACAGACAGACAGACAGACAGACAGACAGACAGACAGACAGACAGAAGGGAAACAATGACCGTTGCTACATCCACAAGGCCACAACTGTGTTCTCTTTTTATTTGGAAAAGTTTTGAAAAGTATCGAAAGTACCTAAATACATGGTGGTATCGGTATCGATACCAAAATGTTGGTATCGTGACAACAATAAGTCATGCTGATAACGCGTTACTCTAACATGACCATATTCTTTCTGTAAAGAGCACACGTTGCTATTTCCAAATCAGATTAAAGTTACTCATCCAAGTCGTCTTTAATTTATCGTGTTTGATTGAGTCTGTGAGAAAACATAAAGTACACAAAAATCATATTAGCGTTAAATGCAGTGTTGTTGCAGTGAATCTGATAACAGTATGCCACAGTTCTATAAAACGTCTGGGACAGTTGTGTATCGGTGAGGAAGCTCACATCGCTCCCATGTTCGTACCCTGATATGGGGTGGAGGGTTCTTACGGAACTGGTCCCGGGCCAGGATGAGCTGGTACTTGGTGAAACTCCGCAGGTCTTTGTGGGCCATCACTCGGTTCTGGACCAGACGAGACATAAATTTCTCCAGCACCTTTCAGGAAGGCGAACAAACAAGACACACAGAGCACAAATTATAGTGCCATTTCCTGTAATAGGCATGCATCAGCCTGAAGAAAGGCATCCTGCTGGCACTCAGATTGAAAGAACATCGACACATGATGCTTTCTGTGGCGACAGGACATCGTTCTACTTCATCGCACACTCAACGCCTCTGTCCCTCTCTTTTTCCTTTACCACTGACCTCTTTCTTAACAATGGGAAAATGGACTGAAGCAGTTCGTCCTAAGGACAATTTAATGACTATTCATCTTCAGAACCAGATAACACAAGCTGGACCATTTTTATTTGAATTTCAGCAGGAGGAATTACTGCTCTACAATCAGAACAAAAATATATATATATAAAAAAAAAAAAAAGGCCATTTGATAACATCAGCATTTTGTTTTGTTGGCATTCAACCATCATGATAAGCAAAGGAGTGAATAATGGAAGAAGTTCACTCCAGCAGAAGACAGAACCATACAGCTCAGTAAAAACAGACTTTTTACAGTGAATGTGTCAATTGTTCAGTTAAGCAGAACCGAAGAGAAATGAAGTCCACTGTGGTAAAAGATAGCAGTATTTATCCTCTTTTCTTCCTTATCTCGACATAACAGCAGGAGCATAACAGTTCGGGCAACACCAAAAGAAACACGGTCCAAAACCGGAGAGTTTATAATATTAAGTCGTTTAACACGAGGTCTGCAGAATATATTCCAAACCTGTTATTATCACCGTATCGTCATTTCCAATGTACACATCAGAAAGACTGAACTGTGACAAATTACTTTTAAATTTTTTATTCTATAATTATGTCTTTGTGACGTGTGACGGCAGTGATTCTACTGAGAGTCAACCGAGTTGAAAACCGTCACATTTCAGACATGTGGAAAGCTTTTGTGCAATATTATATTTGAATTGAGTCTCTAGAGAC
Organism: Lipophrys pholis; assembly: GCF_963383615.2. NCBI lineage: Eukaryota > Metazoa > Chordata > Actinopteri > Blenniiformes > Blenniidae > Lipophrys > Lipophrys pholis. Next base: position 24,272,720 of record NC_137633.1, read on the forward strand.
TAAAGAGCCCCTGTAGTGACTCTCCAGCTCCTCTGTAAAGGTTTAATTGAGATTTCACTAAATTATATTGACGTAAACATTGTTTCATCTGAAGTTCTTCTTCACTATTTTTCACTTTGAGGTGACAAATGTGAATCTTTAATCAAAGACCGGTACAGCAGTTAAAATAGCGATAATATCCAAACATGTCACGACAAACAGACTGGCGACCTGTCCAACCCTGAACTGGATAAGTGGGGTAGAAGATGGATGGATGGTCAGAACAAACAGCAAGTAAGTAAAAATCACAAAATGCTGCACATAAAATGGGAGCAATAGAAACAAAACATAAGAATTTCAAAAAATACATTATGAAAGTGGAAAACTCATTTAACCAAAAGCTTTGTTAAATAGAAAAAAATTCTTTAAGAGTTTTTTTTTTTTTTAAAAGAGTCCGTGGAATCGAGCATGCAGAGAGACAGGGGCAAGTCATTCCATAGTCTGGTGGGTTACAGGATAAAAAGTCAGCCCCCCCCCCGGGTGTTAAAGCGTGTCTTAGGGACCTTTAGGAAGCTCTGGCCTCAAGATGGGAGGATGCGCCCTGAGGTGTAGGGCCACAGCATGTACACGATGTATAGGGGGGCCTGACCATGCAACGACCAGGAAAGTAAGGATTCGACTTTTATAGTCAATTCAAAACTTGACTGGGAGCCAAGTTGCACCATTGTCATGTTGTGTAAACTCTACTTGGCTAAAAAAAACCGATTCTGATTCTAAAACGGGGGCGATGTGGGCTGAATTTTGGTGCAACATGAAGTCTGCCGAGGACGGTCTATTTGAAGCAAGTGAAAACAGAATTGCAGTAGTCAAGGCGAGACAAAATAAAAGCGTGGACGATCATTTCAAAAGGTCATGATAAAAGAGTTAAATGGAAAAAAAAAAACTGGCTTAATGGCAGAAACTGTTTGATACAATAATAACATGTCATTAGTTCCTCAGCGGAGCTGTTAATCTCCATTAATGCAACATAAACAAACCTTATGTCTGCTCTCTTGGTTTTGATGGTTAAACCTGGTTTGCGGATCAAGATGTGAAGTGGTCAAAGAACCTCGGAGCTGATGGTTCATCCTAAACAGATGTGCCGGTGCAATGTGAGAGTGCGGCAGCAGATTGAATAACCAGCATTAATGCTGCTAACCTTTCAGGGAGCATGGACAGATGGATCACCTGGGGTGTTGTCAGGTGTTTCCATCTGCTCTGCTTTACGATTCCTCACACATCTCAAAATGACCGCCTCCTGTTGATCGGAGAGTCGTTGAGTTCATTGTGTGGAAATGATTAAAAAAAAATAAAAAATGGACTCTGAATATTCTGTCATTAACCAAAGAATTATACTGATACAGAGGGAGCATCCTGGAACAACGATTGTATTAGTTACCATGGAAATATATTGCATGTCGCTGAAAAACTTTATGATGAAACCAAGTGTTATTAGATTGTGGCTTAAGAATATTGTACCGAATGTGCAAATGCAGCATGAAATAAAAAGACAAACCTCAGCATCTGTCTCACATTTATCTAATGTAACAAGAATTCAGTCACATTTCTTTCCTCTGGACATGTTTACCAAACTTGTCCTCACTGATAAAACGCTGATTGAAATATTTACAGTTCAAGTTTCTCTTTTACTTTCTTTTTGAAGCTCTTCTGACTTAAAAAAAAAAATAATTAAATATACAAACAAATATGCCAATTTTTCTAAAGATTTAAAAACTTTGACAAGTCAAAAACCACTTACTTTGCCATTGATGGCCTGAAAATATCTTTGAACGTGACAAATTTAAATTTCTGTAAAATGTTGTGTAGTCTTGTTGCCACAGCTCCTCCACCTTCAATTACTGCCGTCTAGTAGTACGAGTCCTTATTAATAGAAAAAAGGTGCTTTACCTGGAACTGGATGAAAACATGAGGCACTGTCACATGCACTGGGATCAAGTTCACAGTGTGATGGAGCATTGTGGAGGCTTCAGTCACTCACCAAAACAACATCTGTCATATTTAACAGGTTTAAAAAAATTTAAAAAAAATTTTTTTTTAATGATTTTCTCAAACTCTCTAAACACAGTGCAAAAGAAGCACAGATCTCAAAGTTTACCATAACTGTCGTAAGAGACTTATGAATTTACTTTGAAAACGCAGGGAGATAACGTGGGCGCCACCAAATAAAGGGTTAAATGATGAGCAGCAGGCTGAAGCTAGTAAAGCACACACGCATGACGTTTCTCAGATGTCACACTTTGTTTCACTTGTGCGTCACGCCGCAGGAAAGTCTTGGAAATTATAATCTCATTCAGGCCCCGTTCACACGACAACGAATTCGAGTGTATCCGCAAAACTTTCTTCACTTTTGGTGTTTATAGCATATAGCGTATAGCGTATATATCTGTGTGGTTTCATTACAAAATCAAGTAACGGCGCCCTCCCGTGGCCCGGCATACTAACTACATTGTTGCCAGTGTGTCCACTGCTGCAGTGTAAACACACTCCTTTTATTTAGGGCCGATGGTGTCTCAGCGGTGGAGTCGGTCGTCCAATAACCGGAGGGTTGGAGGGTTGAATCCCACTCTATCAAACAGTCATTGTCGTTGTGTCCTTGGGCAAGGCACTTTACCCACATGGCCTCGTATGAATGGTGCATGAATGTTGGTGGCGGTCAGAGGTGCCGTTGGCGCAAAATGGGCAGCTGTGGCTACAACGTAGCTTAGCATCACTGGTGGGACTGGTGTGAATGAATAATGGTCTCTGGACGTGCTTTGAGTCAGTGCGGAAAAAAGTGCTATATAAATCCAAGCCGTTATTATTATTTAAGGGATGAGGTGTTGTGACGTGAAACGTTGTGTAAACGGGGCTCATCCAACATGCTTCTTCGAATTGAACCATTTTTTTTTTTAATTCTCATGTAATTCAGTGTCGTTTCTGCTTTCTCAGCACACAAATGAATAGTAATCCAAAAAGAAATATCTAAGTAACTGATTTAAAAGCTGAAATGACCCCCGAAGCAACAGGGAGGGTTAACCCTTAAGAGTCCACAAACATTCACAACAACTTTACAGTGTTGAAGAGAGACGGAGCTGCCTGAGTCATTAGCAACAGTTCTCCATCATGCTTGGTCGGTCTCGGTCTGACCTCTTTGGTTTGTTTAGGACTCTGGAGGAGAAATGTTGAGGAGGGGCTGACACACAGGTAGGGCTCCATGTGGTCCGGATTATGGGATTAACCACAACAAGATTAGTGAGTTTGCCGTTTTAGTGTGAGTGGAATCAGGAGGGAAATAAAATAAAAAGAAAATGGTGTTGCTCCACAGTGTGGTCCACTGTGCTTTACACCAGTGAAACATTTTAATCACACTTTATGTCACTAACCACCGACTCCCAGTATCACCAAGTGGTAACAATAACATGTCGTCTGTGAATGAAGTGGGGAAAATATCAGTCATTTGAACACAGACAGAAAGAAGGTGAATGAGGGAGGAAGGAGGAGAAGAGAGGAGAGGAGAGAGAAGGAGAGAGGAGAAAGGAGAGGGGGAGGGAGAGAGGAGGAGGGAGAGAGGAGAGGGAAAGAGAGGAGGAAGGAGAGGGAGGGAGACAGGAGGAAGAGAGGAGAGACAGGGAGGGAAGAGTAGAGGGGAGAGGAGCAGAGGGAGAGGAGATGACAGGAGGATAGAGGGATGAGGGAGGAGAGGAGGGAGAAGGCAAGGAGGTAGAGGAGGAGAGCGAGGGAGGCAGGAAGGAGATGAGTGGAGGAGGAAGAGGGGGCAGAGAGGACAAGAGAGAAGCACTGATGGTGCTGATGATGACTGTCCTTCTGAGCATGCTCAGAAGGACTCAGAGCTGATTGGCTGTCACACATGGAGCTAAGTGACGTTCAAAAGTCTGAGCAGGCAGCTATTAATACTCTCAATCCCACATGCCAACAATGGAGAGGTTAATGCTGTGTGTGTGTGTGTGTGTGTGTGTGTGTGTGTGTGTGTGTGTGTGTGTGTGTGTGTGTGTGTGTGTGTGTGTGTGTGTGTGTGTGTGTGTGTGTGTGTGTGTGTGTGTGTGTGTGTGTGTGTGTGTGTGTGTGTGTGTGTGTGTGTAAACAAACTGCAGAGGGTCATTATATAATGTCCTCTCTACGTGCCTGTTGAAGGAAGCAACATGGTAGCTGGCTCCAACAGCGACACAGATCAGAGGAAGTTGTCCCTCACGCTGTCCCTCAGCCGTCCCTCACGCTGTCCCTCACGCTGCAGACAACTTCATCATCAATCAGCATGTAACTGAATCGAAGAGAAGACGGTATTAGAACTCCACTCCGGCATGTCTTTATGGGTGACAGACACACTCTGCCCCGCTCCTTCCTCCTCTGAGTGCGTGCTGTTGTCAAGACATCCATCATAAGTGTGTGGAAGTGCACAATCGCATGGAGCGCACACTGTTATACACAGGAAGCCACGCACAGGCGGGCTGAAGCTCTTCCCCCGACTCGGCGCTGACAACGTTCACGTTCAGTGTCCACCTCTTTCTCCTTTACCACTGACCTCCTTCTGAACAATGGGGAAAACGATGGAAGCAGTTCATCCAAAAGGCAATTTAACGACTATTTGTTCCCAGAACCAGATAACACGAGCTGGACCCTTTTTATTTGAACTTCAGCAGGAGGAATTGCTGCTCGACAATCAGAACAAAATGAAAGAAGAATAGAATAATGAAAAAATAAGGACATTTGATCAGAGAAACCACTTGTTCTCATGGCATGTCGCCATCATGATCGACAAAACTGAATATTGGAGGAAGTTCTTGAAGCCCTTCACTCCTGCAACCGATATATATATAAACCACACAGCTCCGTAAAAACAGACCTTTTACAATAGATGTCAGTTTGTTGTGTGAGGATCACCTGATACCATTTAGAAACCAGTGTTTGAGGTCAGTCGGTGACGGTGTGTGTGTGTGTGTGTGTGTGTGTGTGTGTGTGTGTGTGTGTGTGTGTGTGTTGGAACCGATCCAGAACCACGAACTGACCGACAGTGACTCAGTGTGGCTGCACGACACCAGGTGAAACGGCACAAAGCCATGTTAAGTATTGTAATCAAGTATTCACACCAGGGATGAGCGGCGTTTAACTGCACTCTGAAAGCAGAACAGTTACTTTTAACGGTTAAATGTCTCATTGAGGTCATTTGTTCTTCATTTTTATGCTTTTGTACTTTTAAACAATAAACAAAAGATGTTGAGATGAAGCGATGGTTTGTAAAAACGAGACTTGAGCGAGGGCGCACTGGAGGGGGTTCAGAATCTTTCCCACCGGTAACACATGAACAGAACCTGACTGGACGACGGCACGGAAACGTGTCTGTAGTGGATGGTTCACCGTGTTTCCTCCACGACGATCGGGATCCCGGAGAAGCTGCACAAGTACCACAAATGCAGCGAGAGCGATCAAACCTTCTGGATCAACGACCGCTGACTTAAAGCAGGAAGTCGGCTAGTTAACGGTTTTTCATTCCCTCCATATCTCCGTGGTCGTTAAAGACCCGGGGGAAGCGTCCAGGACAACAGAGGAGCATTGTTGTTGTTATTGTTTAAATCTTTATACTTCTCATTATTTGTACTGAAATAGTTTTCCCATGTTTCACCATTCTGAGTTAGGAATTCCAAGATCTGGAACACATCACATTATATTCATCTTTTCCCAATTGCTCAGTGTGTGGTGTGATTTGTACTGTAATTGTAACTGGAGTCCTAATTATGGTCCGACAGCAAAACATTTCAGAACAGATTAAAACCCCGACACAGACGAACGCTTCCCTCTGCTGTCGAACACTTTGAATCCGGTTCTACGGAAAGTCTAAGTCCTAAAGCGATTTGTACACGGGGAAGTCAAAAGTTACATTTTGAAATATAAAAAAGGCGGTAAAAATGCTCAAATTGACTGATAAAATTCAAACTTGCAGCCGCAAGAGAACGAAGGAGGAGGCGGGGGTGAGGAGGAGGAGGAGGAGCAGCAGGATGAGGGGGGAGGAGGAATAGCAGCAAGTGGACAAAGGAGGAGGAGGAGAGGAGTAGTGATGTACGAGTTTGGACTAATCGTTCAAAACCCGCGATTCACTTTGCTGAGCGGTGACTCGCGAGTCATCATGTTCATGAACCGGTTCACTGAGTCGTTCTGGCGACAGCCGTCCAGCTGCAGAGACGGAAACTATGTTTGAAATCTGTAAGAAGAAAATCTGAACTTTTGAAGGAAAAATCTAACTTTACAATCATGTATTTATATATATACTGTATCGTTGCCATTCTGGATACCTGGTATTTACTTTATGTTTTAATGATTTATTTAACTTAGTTCCTGGTTCAAATAAACCTCAAAAAACAACACAAATAATGTAGAATAAACAGAGAAGTGCCACTAAAAACTAGTGTGTACTAAGGATGGGACCGATCCGATCCAGTACCGGTATCGGGTTCCGATACCAATGTAATTCATGCATCAGAAATTTCCGATAAAACCTGCGGAGGATTCTGATCCATGAAGCCTCGTCTGCTTCACTGTTACAGAAACGACTCCACAGTGTTTCCCTGCTGCTGCTCTGCTCGCTGGCTGCAAACTGTGGACTGGATTTCCTGAAGGGAGGCGGGTCTCAATGAGACCAGGAGGAATGAGTCAGGAAATCCATTCCACAGTTTGCAGCCAGCCAGCAGGCTAGGGAAGTAGCACTGAGCTATACAACTTTTCATGACAACATGTCGCTGTTTGGACGGATTTTACTCTAAAAACAAAGCAACACATCTCGCCGAGGTGAACGGCGCTGACCGCGGCGTCAAAACAATGAACAACTCGCTCCTCCGCTGGAGCAGGCGATTCACACCTGCGTGAAGCTGCGTCCTACTCCAGGCAAAACTCCGTGAAAATAGTCCCAATCTTTTCTGCTGCGTTAGAGCTGGAATAATCACAGTTTGTGCTGCGTTGCTAAAGAATTTCTCCAGGGATTAATAAAGTGATTCTGGTGTTTTAAAGATATAACTAGTTTATTATGAGACGATGACGTCACACAGACCCCCACATTGTCCAAACTGAATAAAAATAGTTTGTACTGCTTCATTTCTGACCTGATACTAACCTCAAGTTGTCTTTTGAGAGAATACATGCATACATTCCTACATTTCATACTTTCCTGTACAGACGAGTTTATTACAGCCTCATATAAAATCAATAATAATAATAATAATATTAAAAGCAAACATTGCTCCGGTATCAGAATCGTATCGGTATCGGCAGATATCCAAATTCGGGTATCGGGATCAGATCAGAAGTGAACAAACGTGGCTCGGTGCTTCCCTACTTATTGTTTATGTGTTTCAGTATCGTCCTATATACATGACGCTTCCTCCCCGTGCTTCATGACGCCATTCAGCCGAGCGTCCAGCTCCGGGAGAGGCAGGAAATGGTGGCATGCGCCACTGACTCAAATGACTCTTGATTCAGACACCCGGTTCACTTGGATGAACGACTCAAAAACCCTTGAGTCAGTTTAAGGAGTCGGGATTCTCATCACTAGAGAGCAGGACGAGGGAGAGGAGGTGAAGGAGCAGGAGGAGTGGAGAAGGATAGGGGAGGAGCAGGAGGAGGAGGAGGTGCAGGAGGAGGAGAAACAGGAGGACATGGAGGAAGAGGAGGTTGGAGCAGCAGGAGGAGGGGGAGAAGGTAGAGCAGTGGCAAGATGAGCAGGGCAGAAGCAGCAGGAAGGGATGTCCCGTTGCTCCTCCTCCTACTCCTCCTCCTCTGAGGAGGAGGAGACGTCCTGTTGCTCCTCCTCCTCCTCCAGCTCTGAGTGAGCAGGAGACTTCACATTGCTCCTCCCTCACGTTGCTCCTCCTCCTCCTCCTCCTGCTCTGAGCAGGAGACGTCACGTTGCTCCTCCTCCTCCTCCTCCTCCTCCTCCTCCTCCTGCTCTGGGCAGGAGACGTCACGTTGCTCCTCCTCCTCCACCTCCTCCTCCTCCTGCTCTGGGCAGGAGACGTCACGTTGCTCCGCACGGGAGAAGAAACGTCAGCGTTTGTTTTCTGCTGTGTTTAAAGTGCTCCTCGGACTAATATGACTCCTCTTCAGGAATAACGCAGCGCGGGGAAACATGCCCCGCCGTGTCTGCTGAACGGAACCGAGCTGAGCAGCTCACCGAGCACCAGGCGGCCGCGGGCGTCCTCACCCGGACGAGCCGAGCTCCGCTGGACGGACTCTCCAACACAAGCGTCGGTCGAGCTGTGCTCGAGGTGCTCTCCTCTCTAGAAACTCGGTGTTTTCACGAGTTCCGAGCCGGTCGGCAGCGGGTTGTTTCCGGGGTTGGGAAATGGATCGAGGCGGCTGTCAGATGAGCGGCGGCGGCGGAGGAGGAGGAGGCGGTCGAGGAGGCGGCGGCTCCGGCCCCGACAGAGAGGGGATGATCACCCTGGAGGACCTGGAGGCTTTCTCCGAGGACCAGCTGTCGGACTCGGGGAATGGCAGCCTGGAGGAGGGGGAGACCATGGAGGAGGACGACGACCGCCTGCTGCACTACTGGCAGGACGTGGCTCGGGGACACCAGGTGGAGGTCTCCCAAGGTAGGACATGGATCTGATCGGGACCAGGACCAGTTCTTAAAAGTAGGACTGTTGATGGAGGAAGCAGGTGATTGAAGCACTTTGACCTAATTCTGCAGCTTTCATTCCCAAATGAGACTTTCACCTACTAACAAACCTAAAACTGGAGTTTATGTTGAACTTATAATCTAAGAAATGTAATAAAGAGCTGATAACATTTTATTACACTTTATTACCTTTTAACAAGCTGTTTCAACAGTTTAGAGATTCTTAGCGGTTTTTCTTTCGCCAGTATTATTAATTTACAGTTTCAGATGTTTTAACCATTTCAACAATTTAATCTTTTTGTTTAAATCTTTTGATTCACATTGTTTTAATATGAGTTTGTCTCTACAGTCATACTCAACATTTCCGATGCAGATTTTACTGTAGAAACTATTCCACTGTCCCATTTAACTTCCACATGTGTCCTCCTGCTGCAGAAAAGCTTAGAATCGGAGAAAAGTTTGTTTTTCCCCACTTCTTTTGGTGAAAGTTTCCTGGCGCCACATGCGGCTGCAGAGCCACAAGTTGAACACCTCTGACCTAGTTTCAAGGGAGGCACATAGATAAACCAGTTCCAACTGGGACATTTCCAAGCCTTCAGGCAGCCCTGAGACTAACGGTGAAGCAATTAAACAAAAGCTCCAGCCAGTACACAAACAAGCAGATGGGAGAGATCCTCCGGATCTCCAACTTGCATTCACAAAGTGCTCAGAGTCCGGCTTTCTGTTGAATTACAGCCTGATATGTATTACCCATGTGCCCCCACCTGATGTGCCTCCGTCAGCTGAAAATAGGCTGCAGTTCCCATCAACAAAGAGTAAATCCACTATTTACCCTGTTCGGCAGAAAGCAGGGAACACAAGGGTGGCAGGAAGAAGCACGGGATCAAGGTGTGAACCACTATTTACTATAACAGCAGAAATGCAACCAGTTATAAGACACATTTCTTAGGACTTTATAAGAGAACCACGGTGCCTCTGAAGCTTCTTGAAAAGCAGTCGTAATAACACTGTGATGGTGGTGAACAGTATAACTTGGGGTTTGTTTCACTCTCTCGCTGAACAGTTTAATATGACTTATTATGTTCATCTATCTACCTACTTATCCGTCCCGTGTTGCCTGCTCAGTTTAGATTTAGGTCGGGAATCCCAGTAAATAAAATGTAGCATCCACACAGCCAGAGGGGCAAACCGGGAGCCACACAGTCGACCCTCCGCTCACTTAAAGCTCACTCTCAAAGTAGAAGCTGTAAGATCTCACACAGAAAGGTCCAAATGCAAACCTCTTTGTGTTTCAGTCTGTTTATTCTGAAAGAAGCTCCCAAAAATAAAAACGGGGCCATTATGGGATCGAACAGTCACGTCACATGAAAAGCTGCTTTGTTTCACTCTGGAATGCAGAGAATAATCCCACAAATTAGTCCCACTGTTGATTTGTGCACTTTAATTGTTAAAGTTTTTTCCCCTTCACTTTTAATCTGACACGCTAAATAGAACTCTGTATAAACTAAATTAAGAATGAGTCAGCTCTTCTGTATTTACATATGTGGCCTGTTGCTGAGTGTGTTGTCAAATAATGCTGCTCATCTATCTGAAGCTGTTCCAGGCTGACCGTTTGGCCCCGTGTTTACATGCAGAGATGAGATCAACTGTATTGTTCTTACAAAAACTTCACGTTCACTCTGTTCAAACTACGACTGGACAATTTACAGAGCTCGGAGGACTCGGACTCATGATCCCACACGCTTCACATTCATGCTCTGCAAAGTGTGCGACCGAATTTTTAAGTGTGAAAGAAAAATATGATTAATCACAAGCAATTCACAACGACTGTAAATAACTCATTAAAACGTTTTAATCCATCCACAGTCCAAATTATACGAAGCCTGGTGACAACAGTACAGAAAGAACTCAAAGAGAAATGCTGAAAGACTTGTGGACCTGTGTGATGGAGGTGTGTTTGTGTGATGGAGGTGTGTTTGTGTGATGGTGTGTGTTTGTGTGATGGAGGTGTGTGTCTGTGTGATGGAGGTGTGTTTGTGTGATGGAGGTGTGTGTTTGTGTGATGGAGAGGTGTGTTTGTGTGATGGAGGTGTGTGTTTGTGTGATGGAGAGGTGTGTTTGTGTGATGGAGAGGTGTGTTTGTGTGATGGAGGTGTGTGTTTGTGTGATGGAGAGGTGTGTTTGTGTGATGGAGGTGTGTTTGTGTGATGGAGGTGTGTTTGTGTGATGGAGGTGTGTGTTTGTGTGATGGAGGTGTGTGTTTGTGTGATGGAGAGGTGTGTTTGTGTGATGGAGAGGTGTGTTTGTGTGATGGAGAGGTGTGTTTGTGTGGTGGAGGTGTATGTTTGTGTGATGGAGGTGTGTGTTTGTGTGGTGGAGGTGTGTCTGTGTGATAGAGGTGTGTTTGTGTGATGGAGGAGCTGCTCTTCACAAAGCAGAAACAATCTTCAAAACATGTCCGTTTCTTAGCATTTAATTCGCAGTAACACGGACGTGAGTGATCGACCAGTGTGTGTGGAAACTGAAAATCCAGGACTATTTTCTCTTCTCTCAGTGGCTTTGTTGTCGGGCCTCTCATACAGGACCGGGACAATTCCCGGAGGGCCGGTCGGGCCGGTGTTCACTTTTTTTTTTCTTCTTCACAGCACTGGGTTGATCACACGCTGTCCCCGCCTCCCTTCACTGACAGCTTCTTCTTTTTTAAATAAACTTTATTTAAAGTTTGAAGATGAATTCTGTAGCTTTGTGGCATTATATAATTATATAATTAGTTATAATAAGTTATATAATTTAAATAATAGTATGATGCCACGCCACATAACTGGGAAACTTTGTCTTTTGGTTCCTCAGAAACCAGATCCAGCAGCACCAAGCAAGTCGGACTGATCTCAGGATAGATCATATTATTATATTCAATATAATGAAGAGTAGGATGGAGACCTGCTCCATATGAGACATGCCCTGAGATTCTAGATGATTCAGCTCTACATTAATGAAACGGACCTGAACTTTATAAAAAGGGGAGATTTGTGCTGAGAATTTAGATCATTTTAAAAAGTGATTTAGTGTGAGAAGCAGAGCCAGTGGTGATGAGGGGACTGATCCTGTCACTATGGAAGGAACAGCTGAGCTGTTGGAACAGTGTGTGGACAATCAAGCAGTACGTCTAATATATGAGACGTTTCTCAACAGTACATTTGATTAAAAACAGACTCAGGAGCACTTTGACTAGAAGAAACTAGAGGCAGCCATGCTCATGAGCACTGAGGAAGGAATCCTCATGTCTTTGGAAAATGATATTGTCATAAAGAGAAAGAGACCAGTGCACTGCTCAGGGTTTATTCATGTTCCAGGGTCGGCCATGTTTCTTTGAAAAACAGATGATAGTGTTATAAGAAAGTCAGTTTTTTAATTCTATATTGTGAATCTAATATTTAGTTTGTTTCATTTTCAAGGTTTGGATATCTGTTAACACTTATTTGATATATAGATTCAGAAACTATATAAAAAAAAAAAGATGTATTGTATTCTGTTGGTGCACTTGTGTTGAGCAAAATTTTCAATATGAAGCAACACTTACTTGCAATGAAATGGAAATATTTTCGAAACATACACTGAATTACAGAATAACGCTCTGGACTTCACATTTTTAAGATTATAATTACATGATTTTAACAGGTCGTGATCTAAAGTGGTCTGAGGTATGAAACTCCAGGGCTGAAAATGAGTCCCACTCCGGTCCTGCTCTCACATGAAGGATTGTTTTCAGTTGTACCTCCTGGTCTGAGGTGGATCCAGAACCAGAGCGGTAACTCTGACACCAGCTGAAGCGTAGTTTGCGGCCCGGGGGGATCAGAGGTCTGTACAGAGACTGAGAGCTTACTGCCTTACTCTAATCAGTATGGAGTCAGAGCAAGGAGGATAAGCTCATCATGCACCTGATTTACCTCTTCACAGCTGCTAAATGCACTCTTTGCATTTTCTAACAGCTTGATTACTGTAGGGGATATTTGATTTTCTTGATGCTGTTTAAATAATAACTGCTGAATTAATGTGCAGGCTGATATCAAAATATGGATATTTACAATGTGTTTACCTTTAACTTAGTAAGTAATTGATGTCCTATTTCCTGCTGGTTGGTTGAAAGGCTGGATTATGCTTTCCATGTGGAATCCGTACAAGAGAACGGTTATCTTTTCTTTTGAGGTGCCCAGCAATACGGAACAGTTCCCATAAGGAGGAGCGACAACGCGGCCGTCTGCTGATTGGTCGTGAGGATCGTCACTCTCGAGAAGCCCGCGATATTCAAATAGCTCCTCTGCCGTAAATCCTTCGATTATTGTTCACATACGCCGCTTTGTGCACACTGGTTGTTTCGTTGACTCAATTTATTGAAGTGCCGGCGCTACACAGCAACACGGTTCTTCTGAGGAGGTGCAGACGCTCCTCTCCATATTAGAAGAGGAGGAGATTCGGCGGGAGCTGGACACCGCTGTTCAGAACGAGAACGTTTTCCAAGCTGTGTCACCGAGAACGGAGACTCACGGCTTTACTCAGACGGAACTTCCGCATTGGTCCGGCGACGACTATTGTGTAATAATGTCACATACCTGCGTCGCTCACAACCCTGCCTACATTTTAACTGTGCTCTCTGTGGTGGGACCGCGCTACAGATTTGGGTCTGGGTGCGCTTCGACGTACCACCCCGCCCCACCCCGATCCTTCATGTACTGCACAGTGGGGTCTACCGCAGTACTAAATTAAGGTAGAAGAAGTAAAGTACTTCTCATCAACACCAACGGGTGATCCAGCGATCGGAGAGTGGAGCGGAGTGGTATGGCAGGCAACAACTTGTTGGACACTGGCCGTCACTCTGGCTGCAATCTCACGTGGAAATGACTTTAAGTAATTCTTCCTGACACCACAGGTACTTGTACTTTGGCAGGAGAATGTGCTCAGAAAAGGTCTACTAAAGAGGGGTGAAGAAAATACAGGACTGCATTGAATTAGACATTCAATACTCCTTTTTTTTTAATGCCAGTGACATTCTTGAAAAAGTAAAATTAAGACAAGAATGTAAAAATAACTTGTATATGTGTTTGATTGGCTTTTTCCGTGTCTATGTTTTCCGGTCTCTTTAAATCTAAATCTTCCATCCTCCTCTTCAGCTCATTTTTTCCCCCCGTGCCTCTCGATCTGCTTAGTTGGAAAAAATTTTGAGGCGAGATTTTCCTCTTGAGAAGGGCCACATGAAGGGGCGTGGCTGCTAAAACATAGTTCCTGGTGGACACGTCACAGACACATCGACAGATACAGAACAAGAAAGACAACTATGGTTTCATTATCTGTAATTTAAAGTAAAACTCCTTCAGCTTCTCTTCCCATATAATTTGTGGCCCCAGTATGGCTTCCTCAAACTCATGAGACACATTTGAACTGTAATAAATTACCACATGCAGGCTCCACTCTCAGTGTTCGAACCTCAATGACGCCGTCGTTCCAAACAAAGGAGACATTATTTGCTGGTTATTGACGGTGACTCATCTCAGAGCAAAAACGAGGTCAGAGGAGCTCGTATTATGAAGTGCAGCGCAAGCACAAAAAAGGCTTGGAGTTTGTAAACAAGATGGAATTTATTGTTCCAGAGACGCAGGCCAAAAGCAGCTTAGCAGGTCCCGCTCGGTGTGTATGAGTCGTCATCCCACATTATTGAAGTCCAAGGGAAGAAACCTCACTTCATACTGTTGCGACCTTTCATTTGTATTTTGATGCTGGGAACAAGACGGAGCATGTTCCCATTAGCACACATTTGTTGTGCAAGTTTGTCAGCACAACCTTTCACATAAACTAAACCTACAGCGGTGCAGTTATCAAAGTTATGAGTGTGTGAAACCACTCATTGGTTTATTCAGAGAAAATTAATCATTACTGAGTGTATAGCAGCAGTTCTAACACCTTATCCAGACGGCACGCTTCTTCTAAAGTCGTTTAAAACACGACTCAATCTTTCATCCTGGCTGCTCATAAAAGGCTGAACACTTATTTTTACTGGTGTTTATGTGGTGCGTTCCTTCATGAGCATTATATAATATAAAATATCCAGTTACCCCTCATGCTCATTACCCCAACGTGAGGAGAAATCCCCAATGACACCACCACCTTTCTCAGGAAAGACAGTCAAAACTTAAAATCTCATCTTTGTAGCAATAAAATGATTGTAGCAAATAAAAATGACATTTGTAGTTGCACACTCTTTGAACAGCGTGTTTAAATGACCGTGGTTGGGTTTCTCTCTTGTTTTCAGCACTCGTGTTTTAAAGGTGTGGCCTATCATGAGCTGCCACTCTTTAATAGCGACAACCTTTAATTAGATGCATGCCATGGTATTGATTATTACAATTTGGATTAGCGAGGAATTGGCTCCTGTGACCCTGAGCAGAAGATGGATGGATGTAATGTATTCACTCTGACCTTCATATTAGCAACATGATTAAAAACGGTTTGTATTTGTGCTTTTAGGGCACATTCACATTCGCCTGTTTGGTCCGGACCACTTTTTCTTCAGGAAAAAAAACCAATTACTCTCTGTTTCCTGGGTTGACTTATCCAGACACGCGCGATCCTGATAACTATTACAACGAAGCAGATTATCAACTCTCTGGTTCAAACCAGACCTACGTGTGCACGTTCACATGAAAGGGGCGGAGTTTACGTCATCTGACCAATCACACACATGTAGGAACTCTGCAGCGCAGTTTACAGATTACGAAAAGATCAATTGTTCTCTGAGAATATGAAGAATTAAACCACACCCAGCAGCTAAAAGCAACACTGCTGCTGCAGCAAAAGCCAGAACATTCCTGACTTGTAGATGTGTGACTTCATGAGATTATACCATATTAATTCATCTGCGATATAAACAGATAGTATGTCACGCTGATCACTCGGTTTCACTTTATTTCAGCAGAAACGTGTCGGGCTGAACTTCCTCACTTCTCTTCTTTTAGTTTAGATTTTCCATCCAGTTGTTTTGAGGCCGAGTTTCCCTTGTGAGAGATTTTTTTGACTTGGAATATTAATTTATCACTGCGACAGCACGAGTAGTTCTGCGTTCCATAAATTTATGTTTCTGCAGTTCTGTCAGGTGTGATCATTAACCTCATTATTCCAGATCAACCCTCGTGGAGAAAAACAGACTTGGAACAAGTTAAGAACAAAAACATCCTTCAAAGCCTCAGAGACCAGGATTTATTTTATGTCAAAAAGATTGTTCTGAATTATTTTCACCTTTCTGCTCAGCTGCAGCTCAGCGTTGGACCCGCGCACCAATCATCATCATTTAAAGAATGGGCGGGTCACTTTCCAAGAGATCTGATTGGTCAGGAGGCGGAGCTCTGACCTCTTATCCAGAACATAAGACTTTCAGCCTAAGTTGCCGGGGCGATTTATCCTGGTGAGAAGTGAGCGAGCTTCGTAGTACGGAAAACTCAGGGTTAATCCTTGAAGTTATCTTGATAAGAGAAAATGCAGCGTCGTAACACATGCCTCTGGTCCCCTGGAAAAGTTAGGTCTTGGTAAATCATGTGCCAGTGGAAACATTTTGTATGGTTGATATTATTCATCTTTCACATGTTTTTGCTCAATTTAGAAAATGTTTCTGTCAGTCGCAGATGATATTTTAAAGGACATCAAATCAGCTTTTTTTTTTTATAGGTAAACCTAAACTAAATCGGCTTAAACCACAGCAAAAGGGGAAAAAGGGAAATACAAGCATCACCACTAAAATGGCTTAAAACAGCTAAAAATATATTCGAATGTCTCCTGTTTTTATCATAAGAAATTTAGTTATGAAAGTTCAGATATGGTCCAGAGAACCTTTTGTCATTTTACAGATGTTGGTGTGGCTCCAGATGAATTTCGTCCATGTCTCTTCTGGTCTGAATTTTAGCAGAGCTCTGATGGAAGTCCACTTCTGGTAGTTGTGGCCAGGATCTCTCTCACAAATGTTGTCAGCAGGTTCACACATTCTAAGTTATATGGACAATCTGAAACCTTTAATTTCTTAAATGTACCCGAAAACATTCTGCAGGCGGGAAACTTTTTATGTGACAGGCTTCTAACTCGTCACCATTCATTCTTCCCACCTGTTTTTACAAACCCACCATGGAAAACCTCTATTTTGAACTTTCCACACGTGGTTTGCTTTGTGTGACAGATATGGCTGAACCCATCCAGCAGCTCACCAGCAACAACCAAGGCCGCAGTCATAGGGAACCTGTTCCTTTCACCCTGCTCGGACGCAAAGACAAGGTACCACTCACATCTGGTCACTAAAGCACACTTTGAATGGACTGTGAAAGCTGCTGTCTCTCCGTACACTTTCAGAGGTCAAAGCATCAGAGCTTTACCTTAGTGTCTGTCGGTCACCTGGAAACAGCTCGCATTACATTCCTATTCAAGATTTGTCATAAAAAATGACAAAGAGCTCTTCTGTCTCAGCTGGGTCGGCTAATTATTACTGACAAAATGATCGTGTCGCCCAATATAATAAGCTTCTTAGAGGACCGTATAAATAAAAAGGGCTAATGGGATTAACTTGAGTAAATTAGTTGGGCAAAACTTGGCTGGAGATTCCGGTTAAACAAAGTGATTGCACGGCTCCCTATTCTGAGACACACACATCTACCCACACTACGGAGTCGTATCGCAACGTCAACATCGGTGTGTCATAAAACACTGAACTGTGATTAATGTTCTAGTTTCCCCACACTGTACATTCATGCTGTTCATGTTTGACCAATCAGATGAATCCCACTGTGTGTGTGCGTGTGTGTGTGTGTGTGTGTGTGTGTGTGTGTGTATAGTTTACAGAGTCCTGATAAGAGGAAGAGACAGGAGAATAGAATCTGAATAAACTCACTCACAGGAAAAGACTATTTTATGACTTGTGATTAACAGAAATCAGATAAAATTATATGAAAAAAACAAACAAACAGTAAACACATCACTCTTCTTGTGAAAGTCTGTAGGTGGAAACTGATCCAAAAAAGAAAATGTCCTCAGCCAGTGTGAATTTAGCCATGCAGCATTAATGTTGACCTCGATAAAGATTAAATTAAAGGTATCTTGTATCTGCAAATGCACTTGTGACAAATGAAGAAAAAGAGGCACAGAGGTCTGACATGACCTGAGACGAGCTGGAACAGGTTTTCAATTAATCAGGTCAACGTGTGATCACGTGGTTAGTTGTGAACTTTGTCGGGTGTGTGGATGAAAAGGTTCTGAATAGATTTTGTCTGTTAATGTCCAACACTGTTGAGGTTGAATGTTTGTGTTTTTCCAGTGTGGAGAGCTGCTCTATGAGAAGCGTCACTATGAGAAGGGCCGCTGGGCTTGTGTAACAATGCGTGAGGACACATATGAGCAGAGCATCTGCTATGGCTTCATGAGGATAATGAGATACATCTGCCAGCAAAACTCCACCGGTGAGTCCAAAGAAAGAAAACTACCGAGCACTACCTCTTCAATTCCGGGCTCTTTTTCTTATGAGCACTTTTTTCCCCCCTGTAGGTGACTACCTGGGCATGACGCTGCCGATCGTGACGGTGGTCCGCACAAATGGGGACCGGTCTGTGATTTCCCATGATGTCACGGTGGCGTATTACCTTCCCACTGAGCATCAGGCCCAGCCGCCGCAGCCCGACGACCCGGAGATCGTCATCGAGATGTGGCCCGCCACTGTCGTATACAGCAGGTCAGAGGAGAAGAAACGCTGCTCTCAGTTAAAGTGCTCATGACACCAAAATAAGAAAAGAATTCAAGTATTAACACAATTTCTGTCATATTGCTGTCATCCACTAGAAAACAACTACGAAAAACAGGTGAAATTAAGTCATGATTCTTGAGCGCAGCCAAGCGAGCGTTCTAAACCGCCGCCATCTCCACAGTGAGTCCTGGCTGACTCTGCAGCGGGGGCTTTTCCACCAGGAAGAACCGGGTGCTAGTTCAGGGTCAGGGCCGGATTTAGCACCAGTTCTTTGTCTTTCCACCACCAAAGCCCCGGCCTGTCGGGGTCTAAACAGGTGCTAGGCTGGCCCCACATGGTTGCTGGACCGGAGCGGGGCCAGAGCGGGGTCTGACACGTCATCAGCTGGGGGCGGAGTTATGGCTACCTCCGAGGCGGAAGAGATGCTGAACCGGCATTTTGAAATCTACAGCGAACGCGGAGCCCCGTAGTGGTTATAGGGGGGGAAAAAACAAAAACGCTTGGGAATGAGAATTTAATCTGCGATGGAGGAGCCGGCGGTTCTAATTGAACCGTTACGATGCAGAGCTCCGGCGCTGTCACAAAGTCAGCTGTGTCGGATATATAATTTAGAAGCAGTTTTCCATTGTCGTTTTTTTCAGGCGTCTCATCGGAACATCCTTGTAACTAACTTCACTTCCAGGTCTTATATCACATTATGACCGCAGGCTGAGGTCTGCATGAGGCTGCTCTGCGCTCCGCTATGAGACGCTCCATTTTTATTTTCCAACCCACAGAACTTCTTTATAATGAAGCCAGACTTTTGGTTAATCGGCAACTAAAAAACAAACTACATACTAGTGTAAATGAAAGCTTGGATTTTTTTTTGCCGTAAAATGAGCCTTTTAATGGCTTCATGTGAAAGAGAACTTTAATCGGCGTGTGTTTCTGCAGGTTGCCATTGGTAACGGCTGTAGAGCTGCGTTCTATCATTCTACACCTCCGTTCTGATGTTGAAACATTTGATTTAGACACGTCCAGAAATAAAGTGAAAGAAACAGAAATTCACGATGTAATGTTGAAAAATAAGTCCCAAGTTCATTCACGCGTTACTATTATTTTTCCCTCTCTCTGGCCACTCCGGGGCTCCGGACTAAAGCAAGACGGACGTGGAAAAAACAACACTGGAGCGACGAGGAGACTCAATGTTTTCTGGCTCTTTGGTCTGCGTCCGAGGTTCAGGCCAGACTAGACGGAGCGACCCGGAACAAACCGAACAATACAGTCCGTCTCCTCGTTCCTGTGTGCGCTCTGCCGGCGCTACGTTGGTGAACTCAGTGACGTTACGACGTTTTGGAGTGACGTGGCTCTCACTTGGCTCCGTTGACAATGGAAAAAGAACCGATTCTTTGGCGGTGCTCGTTTAAGAACTGGCCCTGGCACCGGCCCTGAACCAGCACCTGGTTCCTTTTGGTGGAAAAGCCCTCGGTGAGGTCCTGGCCGACTCCACGGTGAGCGCCACCTCCTCACAGCGAGAAGGTCCCAGTTCAAATACCGGCTGGGTCCTTTCTGTGTGGAGTTTATATATTCTCTCCGTGTGTGTGTGTGTGTGTGTGTATATGTTTCCTCCATGTTCTCCCGTTTCTTCTCACAGTCCAAAAAGCTTTCCTGCACTGTGAGGGAGACCTCCGGCCTCCATCAGCTCTCCCCCCCCCCCCACCGAGCGCTGCACTGTGTGGCTGCTTCCGATGGGTCAATTTGGAGAAGAAATTTCTCCTCTGAGGACGAATAAGGGACTAATCGTAAATGAACACTGCCGTCCATCTGTCCCGTATATTGAATAAGTCTACATTGTAGACATGTTGTAGTAGACAGTATATTGAAAGATCATACAGTAGATCATTCGATAGTGTTGAAAATCCACAAAAAAAAAAAATGCACCACAACAACATGAAAATGCAGCATTACCTGCGTGATCCAGAGAGAAGTGTCCTTGACGTGACTTCACCCCCTCGTTCTGCGTTTGCTTTTCAATGGCCCAAAATTTTATAAAGGGTAAACATGTCAACATAGAGTGCTTGTCTAATGACGGCAAATATGCAAATATCACTGTTATATTTTTACGGCGAAAACAATACAGTTAACATGAAATATGGTGTCATGAGCACTTTAAAGTTGCAGTCCTGACGTTCATGTCTTTGTTCCCCCTTTCTCTTCTTGATCACGTGTCTGCAGTGTTTCAGTCATTTTTCTTCCTCCTGTCCTGATGTAAAGTTAAAATAATGAACTAAATATGAGCTAGTGCAGCAGGACTCATCTGAATAATTCGACATGCAGAGCCTGAATGAAACGGGCAAGGGGAGAGAATTCATCGCTGTTTAGTCGGTCTTTTGCATTCCGTAAATTTCCCACGTAGATACAGAAATAAATGTAAATTTTAGTGCTGTCAATCGATTAATTTTTTTTTAAAACTATTTAATCACACAATGTTCTGTAATTAATTGCGATTAATCAAATTTTTTTCTACTTAAGACTGAAATTAATGTAGACTCAACACACAGAAAGCATATTTAAATGTAAAGACTATTTTATATAACTTTCTTTTACCTTTGAGTGAATACTGTCTCTCAAAGTTTAACACAAAAACAAAAAAATACATTTAAAAAGAAATCTCTTATTTATTATTCCACCACTTTGAGAATTTGAATATTTCTAGAAACAAGGTTTTGCACACACACACACACACACACACACACACACACACACACACACACACACACACACACACACACACACACACACACACACACACACACACACACACACACACACACACACACACACACACACACACACACACACACACACACACACACACACACACTATCGGTATATTACAAAGGACTCACTTTCACTTTCTACAATGAGCTGCCAGGAAACTTTTTAAAGTGAAATGTTCTGCCTGAACGTCATCTCATCGTTGCTCAGTATTCTGCCAAGGTGCTGCACTAGTGGCTGCACCGGTAACAGAGTTTAAAAAAAGAAAAACGGAAGTAAACAGAACTGCGTTAATCGCGTAAAAACACTTTAAGGAGTTAAACATTTAAATCAATAAATTTAATTAATGTGTGGTTTTTTGACAGCACTAGTAAATTTATATATGTTGCAGTTCAAAAGCGTCTTAAATTGTGAAAGACTGAATGTTTTGAGGCGATTATGATATAAAGAATAAATCTGCAATGTATTGTCTCGCCCCAGTTCACCCTCCTCTGTCGTTTTTGTCTGCAGACCCTTCAGCGGTCCGACCAATGAAGTGACCATCATGGATCAGATCAGTGCGATGGCTGAGCTGCTGGACCCTCCTGCCGTTTGCGTCCGCGATTCCTTCATTGTGGCCGGCTACACCAACCCCGCTCACAGCAACCGTCAGAATGAGATCTGGTTCCTGGAGCAACGCTGAGAAGCAGTGGAACACCAGCGTCCAAATCCGGACCCCTCGAGCCTCGTACAGACTCCCTAAACACTGCCCCAGCTCAGCTACAGCCTCAGGTGCAACGTCATCTTTAGTCCCCACTCTACCTGAAACAACCACCAGCCTCACACACTCCAAAGCTATTGGGTTTGGATTTTTTAAGAATATAGCTTCGCCCTTACTCTAACAACCTCAGTGAATCTCCCATCAGCTTCACCTTACATAGAAACTCATCTCACCCTCAAGAAGTGATACCCATCACTGCCGTACGCCCGTCAACACAGACGCTGAGATAAGAAGTATTCACCTCCTTTCCTAAGCACAGTGCACACTCGCTAAAAAAATGAACTAGCTGTAACTCTTAGTGGTCAATGAACATGGTAACCACTGAGTGGTGTCAGAAACATGCAGCGGCCTGTACATGTGCAGAGAAAACAGGCTCCCAGTAGACATGCAGCCTTATTGTGCTCTATTTGTCTTTGTTGCACAGCCACTATGTCTCTTCAGTGTGGAGGGACTGTCACTCTCCTTCCACTGTCTTTATCTCTGGGCTGTCTCATTCACTACAAATCACACACCGGCGCGATGCCAGTCACATTGTGTCTCAATAAAAAGTGCAATATCTATGGGGTAATTACGAATCAAAACAAGCGTTTCTGGGCCCTAACCTAACCCGGTCTGAGGGTGTCCATTCAGTTGTAGTTACAGTCGGTTGGAGGACGGTCTCAGACCGACGGTAGCGTCAACCTTTTCAGGAGCTCAACACAAATAGGAGAAACACCCAGAAACAATGAATGTAAAGCCACAACAAACTTCACTGCTCCAAACCAAATGCTGAATGCTCTCTGATTTTACTGCAGAATGACAATCAAAGTACTTTAAACCGGAGGTCTGCAGCCCTCAGCTGTGGAGCCACGCGTGGCTCTACGGTCCCTTTGCGGCGGCTCAATGGCCCGTTTTGTAGTGGCTTCGTGAAGTTTTCACGGAGACATTTTGACCTTGACTTTTGTTGTATTGAGAGCAAATAAATAACTATGTTCTCCCAGTCGAAGGTACAAACGTTCCATTTAAAGTAACGAAAAGCTGAATGTTTGATCCAGTGAAATCTGTGTCTCCTGCACGCTGCCTTTCAGCTGAGAAATGTTTCTAAAGTCTCTTCTTGGTAGGATAACAGGATTAAATCCAAATAAATAAGTTTCAGGGGACAATAGAATTTTACTAAATTTCTTTAACTGGCAACCTGGTGCTTCACCTGGAGCGTCGAGACGACCACACAAACGACTAAAGAGCTATGATGAAGCTCTGAAACCAATAAAATTAAACGGCTAAAAAATGCAAGACAAAGTACATAACATTTTTGCATGTATAGAAAATATACAGAAAATAACAGGTGGTAAACAGGTGTCTTGGTCATGAAGTCTGCAGTCCTCTGGTCCAGATAATATTAGTGTTCTCTGACGAAAAACGGTCCAATGCAATGCATTCCTTGATCACACAGGAGTAGATACCTCAATGTCTCTCTTTTTTACACTGTGTTCATATGAGTAACCCTTCACTCACATCCAAAAGACAAGTGCGTCATCTCTGCCGTCATTAGATTTTACAGATCAAGTTAATTCTGTTTCGCTCTTTTTCATTTTTGTCACA
Source organism: Lipophrys pholis (assembly GCF_963383615.2). Classification (NCBI taxonomy): domain Eukaryota; kingdom Metazoa; phylum Chordata; class Actinopteri; order Blenniiformes; family Blenniidae; genus Lipophrys; species Lipophrys pholis. Next base: position 24,296,225 of record NC_137633.1, read on the forward strand.
GAATAAGGTGTAAATACAGCTACCAGTGTAGTAAGTCGACATGTTTGAATTTTAAACAGAGAGTTGACAGTAAGTCTGTCTACTGTGAAATGCACACGTGGAGCTGGGAAACTTGTCAAACATCACTGTGTGAAGATTTGTACAAGGACATAGGAAATAATCCCGATCCCCGACTGCGGATAGATCACCGCTGTGGGTCCCCGAGCGTGACCCCTTGACCCCCCCGTCAGCTCCTTGAAGCGCCGCCATGTGGCCGCACCTCCGCACCCTCGGAATGGGATTGGTCAATTCGGAAAAGGAATTCCTCCGATGGGATTAATACTAAAGTAAGATTATTAGTTGAATCTGTGGCGGACAGAAATGTGTCAAAACAAAGTAGAGAATTCCACCCTAACAATGAGTTGTCCACATATTCTTATAGAAAAAAGGAAACTAGCAGTTGGTGTTGTGTTGGGAGGGTGGCCCAGTCTTAATGTTGATATCAAGGCATTCAGATCCAAAGAATTTATTTTGCATTCAATGATTGTAGCGTCGGTATGATGTTAAACTCTCGTGACCAGTGTGCTAACACCCGCAAAGCCATGATACGTGTAGGTTAGTTTTCCCTTTAAGAGCATGGTTATATGGGAACATCAAGTGTGTGGAGTTCATTTCTTTTTCTTTTTTTTGCTTTTTTTTAGTGTTTTGCAAAAGTGTGCTGTACTGTGAAAACTCAAAGTGCAACAAGAGCTACTGTGGTTTTCTTGGTTCAATAAAGATGTACTCGTCTCCTGTCTTTTGAAATCTACAAGATGTGCGTGTCATTCGTTGCTGCGGCAGTGTCGCACATTTTCAACTCCTGAGAATAACCAACGTTTTGAACTCACGATACCAATCGAGCCGAATCATGCTTCGGCAAGGAAGTGTGGATTCATTTCTGTTATTACAGCACCATAATCTTGAAATAAATCTCAACACAAATTCCCTGAAAGGTCAATTGTCCACAAACCTCACTGTTTAGTGACAAACTGATGATATAAACTTCAACACCTCATTTTATACCTTTATCTAACCAGGCGAGTCCCATTGAGGCTGCAGGATCACTTTTAAGAAAAGAGAAACAACAACAAACTAATGAAAGGAAAACAGACAAGATTAGTTACAAAATGAAGTGAAAAACACTGAAGAGTTAAATAAGTAAGTAAAATACCAAACAAACAAAACACAAAGCAAAGAAAACATGCAAATCCATCCATATCCCCAAGACAAACATCATGTATTGCATTGGTGTAGTGCAGCGTTCCTCAATAGGCGGAAAAATACAGTAACTCTGCTCAATAGCTTCTAGGTCATGTGACCTATTGATTCCAAATCAGTGTTGGGTCATGAAATTACTTATGATTGTCGAGACACACTTCGTCTAATAAGCGTTTAATTTTTGGGGGGAATTTTCACATTTCCATTAACCAAAACTGTATATTTCAATATCTACAAGGTCATGTGACCTACTGGCTCAAAGTCTGTATTGGATCCCAAAAGTATATGAGCCGATGAAGGTACAGCTCATCCTATGATCTTTTATTGGTAATTTTTTTTAAATATTCACATATTTAAAAAAAAACCAGCAACAACTTTTTTTAAAGCTTATTAACTCCCAGGTAACAGATTCCAAATCCGTGTTGAATCACGTCTCCCACTACACGAGTTTCTAATCAGTCCATATTCGACAAACAAAGTGGAAACCATATCATTTCAAAATGTCCTTTATTTTGAAAACCGAGAGCTTAACTGTGCGCCGAGACGTTACCGTAAAGTTCCCAATACGAGCGACCATAAAAACCTCGGAGCGGCTCACTTCACCAAACAGACACGAGGGACGGCTGGCTTGACCGCAGCGTCAGAGCGGTAAGTCAAAATTAAACAAAGAAACATGAGCTGCAGTGTGAAAAAGCACAAAGTTTGCCAGGAAAACCTTCAGTCCAACTCTGACTGGACTGAACAGTTTAGTTTTATATTACCGGGACTTTAGCTTTGTGCACGCTGCAGCTTTAATGACAACGACCCTCCAAAATCCCACAGCCGCAAAACAGAAACTGAACACATAAGGTGATACAAGCCCTCCGTGTCCACGGTATGTAAGAGAGCACAACAGCGCATCATCGCTTATTTCATACAACCTTGCCAAAGCTCAGACACAATTTGCTGATGCGGAGTTAATTTAAATAAAAACGCAATTGATTTGGTTGATGAAGTTTTAAGTCACGACGAGAAAAGAAAGAAAACGGTTGTTAAAGGTGCGTTTACATATAACGATGACACGTTTGGCACGAATCTCGATTCCTGACCACGGATCAACATTTTGACCTGAATTCTATAATTTCAGGGTCGAGGCGTCACGCCGTCACGGACAGTCGCCACCTTTTATCATGAGTTACAAGTAAGAGCAGGAAACAGTGGCGGATCATCACGAGTCATTACGCACCGTCAGCAGTATTGTTCCACGGTGTTGCAAACTAATATGCCCAAAGCTGTGCGCTGCGGCGGGCTGCTGTGCGCTGTTGCGCATCGTCACTTTAATTAATCTGTCAGGAATGTGGCGAATCGGGAGAATTTGTTATATTCTGTTGTGGATCTTGCTATGAGAGACGTGTCCAGCTGCCCAGAGCACACCAGAGGAAATGAGAATCACCGTCTCAGGTGCGTCTGGTGGAGGCGGGTGTTCACCCAGGGCATAAAACGAGGCAGGTCAGCAACCCAGTATAAAAACATATGACTCCACACACACCCCAGTTATTCTACCAACAGCTACTGAACAGTTCACACACTCCAGATCGCTCAGCATTCAGAGCAATTCCGCGGAGTTGATCAGAGAGGAGGAAGCTGCAGAGAGCGAATGCTGTAACGCTGTACAACACATCAACACACATCACTACTAATTGACATTCAGTTACAAACTTCACCAATGCAGGTGATTCTTGATATTCTTGGAAGATTTATTGGAGCCAAAAAGATGTTCCACACATATCAGGAATGTCAGGCCCACTTAAGAACTATATTCAGATGCATTACGTCACATAAAGAATGTGGCAGGAATGTGGCGGGAAGGTGACGGGAAAATTATATTTGTAAACCTTTATGCAGGTGCCACTGCCAGATAATAGTGCGACAAGAAGAGTGGAGGATTTAGTGGCCTTTTTTCACCTGCGTCATATTTCTAAAATCAGGAACGTCACTCAGAGCGACACTGAAAAACTAACCCATGCTTTTGTTACTATTTGTTCCGTTGTTCCATCTATAATCACCGTGTCTGAATAACTACTTAAACATTTTTCCATCAATTCAAAATGCTGCAGCATGAGTACTGACAGGAACCAGCAGGAGAGATCGTATTACTCCAATATTAGCAGAAGTTTGTTCTGCAGATTTATATTCAAAATACAACACAGAAGCAGAGGAGAGCAGCCTGATTTTCAAGATGAATACTAACCTCTCCATGCGAATCTGACAAGACTCACCAAGGCCTGAACAAAAAAAAGTTGCTTGCATGACTGGTTCATTTTTATGATTAGCTTCATTATCTGCTATTAAAGTGTTCCTGCCGAACCCTCACTGTGTTTAACGTTGAATGCAGTGTTTTCTTTCAGCTGACTGGAGGAAATGAAGGTTAACAAGCAGGAAGCAAACAGCTGCTTATTATTCTTTCCAGAGGAGAATTAAAGGAGGTGGAACATGGGGGAAGGCCCAGCAGGGGGAGGATACAGCAGAGTCTAAACTTTGCAGGGCAGGTGCCACATTCCGGCCGTCCACTCGGCCGAGACAAACACAGTGAGCCGACCCGTGAGCAGGTAGAGTCCGGTGATAATCCAGAGAGGTCCAGTCAACCAGAGATAAAATGCTGCACCACAGAGAGCAGCAAGGTGCTGCTTTCAAGAAATAACAGCTCATTTAATGCCAACTGGACCTAAAAGAAGCACAAAGCCAGAAGAGACTCCAGATGCGGAGAATACAGCTGAGGTGTGATGTGGAAAGAAGCTGATAGAGACCACCGGGGGGTCAGCGGCACACTGATAACTTCATCCTCTCCAAGATCCAAAATCTCTTCATAAGAGCGTGTTTGGAGAGGCGACTGTTCCCACAATGCATTTGTAACCCATGTCTTCTAAAGACTGCCGATGTACCAAGCGGCGCTGGTAATAAAAATGGCCGACAGCCGTCACTTCCTGTCGGCAAGTCAATGCTTCCACTGTGACCGTGTATTGACAAGACTTACAAACAACCCTTCGAAAAAGCTACGATAACTTGGGAACCACTTCACGACAATTCGCGAGATTTGACGATCAGGTCCCCCCCCCCCTCCTGCCCCAGTATCCCTGGTGGCAAGATGATCCGGCAGGACCCTCTTTACTCCTTGTTGTTGCATCTGCCCGATACCCTTTTTGTTGGATTATGATTCCCTTCCATTTTTTTTTGATCAATGAACTTTGGTTTTTGGAAAACAAGATTCTGCCATTCTATTTGGACAGAAACAATTCAACTAATAACTCTGGAAAAGAAAATAACCAAAACCAACCGAGCTGACAAAAGGTCATACAGGTTTTTTTGGTTACCCCTTTCTTCTTGTAGTTATTGTTGTCATTGTTGTGTTTGTTATTGTTGTTATTGTCGTGTACACTTTAAACGTTAATTCATATTTATATGTTCAATTTGTTTAACTATTTTGTTTTTCAATATAACACACCTAAGAACCTTATTTCTGTGTCTCCTGCTCTTCATTCACCCCGAGCTCCCATAACGAATCTGGTTCCATTGCAAAACTAAGCTCTAACCTTATAACATAAATAAAGTAAGCGTTGCTCAAGAAATGTTTGTGTTTTCTCTGCTGACGGTTCTTCTTACTGTCATCTCTGAAGACATCGAGCTGCTCTTCACAAGCAAGAACTCCCGACTGAATTTTGATTCGAGGAACTCATGCAGTAATGTTATTCTTCAATACGACCGAGGATAAATAAAGCAGGACTTAAATAAAGGATGGGAATTTCTTTCTGTTTTGGATTCATGTTTCCAGATCACTTCGTTCTTCATCTCCTACATCATGCTTTCTCCTCTCAGTTTCTTCATCCATCACACACCTCACGCGTGACGCTCTCTATAAACTGTGTGACCACACGCTCACATCCACAAAGATGTTTTATTTTTTTTTTGTTCCACTTCCGGAGAGTGAACGCTGTGTTGTGTTCAGTGGGAAACGAGTCCAAATGGCTCTTTGAATGTTGAAGGTTGCCGACCCCTGACCTACAACAACTCCCTCCGTAACCTCCTGGACACCCCGACCCCACCCAAAATAAGAACGGTCTCCTTCAAGCATTCCGCTCCTTGATACACCCCCAGAACGACATTCGCTGAAAGCGAAGGGCTGTCAACTGGAACGTCTCCACACGTCACCATTCACAAAGACCTGTACCACAACCATATTCTTCATTACAAAGACTCACTCTCTGCCGCTAAATTGACATATTATTCTGGTTTGATCAGCTCCGGAGTGGGGAACACCAGCGTCCTGTTCTCCCTGGTCAACAAGCTGCTCCACCCACCGGACTCTCCGCCACTTCATCTACATACCATCTCTTACTGTGATTCTCTCATGTCATCCTTCAATACAAATATCTACGATATACATCAGCAGCTCAATATCTCCCCTCCAAACCTTTCTTCTTCTGCTCCCCCTTCCCGTCTCATTCACCCCTTCTCCACCTTCACACTCCCCACTGTCTCTGAAATTAAAAAAAAAAAACTCATCCAAAAACAAAGCCCACCACTTGTCTGCTTGACCCTCTACCTACTCCACTTGTCAATGTCTGCCTCCCTTCTCTGACCTCAAAAATAACTGTCATAATTCACTCCTCCTTCTCCGCTGGAGATATGGCGCAGACTCCATCAATTTCAATAACTTTCATCCCGTCTGCAATTCACATCAAGAATTCTTGAAAAAAACAGTTGCATCCTAGATCCACACACATCGAACCAACAATAACCTGTACGAGCAGTTCCAGTCCGGCTTTCGTCCCCAACACAGGACCGAGACAGCCCTCACAAAAATAACAAATGACCTCCTGAAGGCAGCAGACACCCGACCCCTCACCCTCCTCATCCTCATCCTGTTGGACCCGAGTCCCACCTCTGGCACCATCTCACGCAACATCCTCCTCCATAGACTCTCTTCAATCGGCATCATCTCTCTCTGGCCGCACTCAATTCATCCAACTCTGCTCATTGACATCCCAGCCACCCCCCCCATCACTCCAGGTGTCCCACAAGGTTCTGTCATAGGTCCCCTCCTCATCATAATCGACCTTCTTCCCCTTGGCAACATCTTCCGGAAATATGACATCCAGTTCCACTGTTATGCAGATGACACCCAAGTCTACCTCGCCACTACAGCCTCCCTCCCACTTTCCTCTGTGAATGTTTACATGTAATAAGCACCCAGCTCTCTCACAACTCACTCGAATTAAACAGACAAAACCAAGGCCCTTCTCGTTGGCACTAAAATCCACTATCTCCAAAAATGACAGCGTAGCCAGAAACATTGAAGTCTCCATCATTTCTCCCACCCCCGAGGCAAAGAGTCTGGGACTCATCCTCAACAGCTCCTTACCATTTCATTCCCACTTCAATAACATCACCCGAACTGATTTCTTCCACCTCCTCCGTCCCTCCCTCACAGCTAACGGCACCGCCATCCTGGTTCTATGCCCTCATCCCCTCACATCTAGACTATTGCAACTCCCTTTTCCATGGCCTTCCTCAAAAAAGCCTCCATAAACTCCAGCTGATCCAAAACTCAGCTGGCCGGATCATCTCTCGAACCCCCTCCACCCACCACATCACGCCAGTGCTCCAGCAGCTCCACTGGCTCACCAACGTATTGATGTCAAGATTGTGGTCCTCACATTCAAAGTCATCCACAACCTGGCCCCCCATATCTCACTGATCTACTCCACACACACAAATGCGTTGACTTGCCGAGGAGGGAAACCGTTCAGTTTTTTGCGATGTTGATTGTACATATTGTGAATACGATCATGATATATCAGTGATACATGGGAGCATGACGGTCGAGGCGTGAACACACGTTAGTTATGGATGTGCCTACCTGCAGGTAACGTGCCTGGTGACCCGAGAGCGCCTCCCCCAGAGGAACCACCACTTTGTCCACACTGCGCTGGTGTGAATGGGCCTGGATGTCGGGGCTCTCGTCCGAACGCAGCTCGATGTGGGAGATGAGCAAATTAGAGATAACAGACTGCACTGACTGCAAGTGTGAAGAAAAGGAGAAAAGCTTCAGCAACTACTGGTTTTAAAAAAAGAGAAAAAGGGGATTTCCAGGTGACTGTGTCTCATTCTCACCTTTGCATCTCCTCCTGGAGTGGCACTAAGAGCCAGGACACGAAACTGCTGCGTCTGAGCTCCCAGCTGGCGGATCACCTAAACCAACAGGAGCGACACATCAGTCACACAGAGTCAATATTTAATAGACAAAAACCATCAGACTGTAATCACCTGCAGGAAAACCAAACAAGTCCTTTATTCATGTAGTTTTATATTCAATCACTGCACACTTTACTCTGTAAAATCAACTGACGAATAAACTTAACCAGGTGGTTGAAACTGCATATTCTGCTGAAGTAAATACAAATACAAAGGTTGGCTGGATTAAGTGGAGTTTTTTTTTAACAGTTATTACAACAGTTTTTAAGACGTAACCAGTTCGAAAAGCAGATGTTTCACTGAAAAGCAGGCCAGAGACAACCGTTGGTGATGAACACCTACGCGAGATTCAGAAAACCAATCATGAGGGTTTTAAAATGAACATATGACCGATGAAGAGTGGCGTGAAGTGTTATACCAGTCATGTAAAAGTTCAACTTTGTAGGATGTAAGAGTCAATCAGGGGTATAAAAAGATGCAAACCATTTTCATAGCAAGAGGAACCCCTGGCTCCCAGGGCGATCAGTGGACTGGTCTTAGCAACAGATTTTAAAAGCCAGAAAGTGTTTAAGTTGAGGCAGGAAAAACCCAGAAGACTCGAGCAACAAAAGACAAGGAGGTACAACGTTGGGCAATAAAGCGAGGCTTTGACAGCAGCTACGTATGTCCATCTGTCTTTATCTAGTCAATTCTGAATTCAAATGTCTTCGTTGTTTTTCTTTTATCTTCTAGTCCACATTTATTTATAATTTTATTATTTTCCTTCTATCTTTCTCAATCTATCAATCAATCTTTTTGCTTAATTAAGTTTTTTTCTGTGAAAACTGGAATTAAATTTGTTGGGGTTTTTTGGGCCAATTAAACATTTTTCTCTCTTCTTTTGGTGTCTTCTGTGATGGACTGCTCGCCTGTCCATGTGAACTGACTTCACACCGTTGGCTCAGATTCAGCACCCTGACACGCTGGACTCAATAAAGTGCTCCAGCTGATGGATGGAATTTATAAACTTCCTTTTCTCTGCCCTGTTGTTAGCAAACAAGCTCTAACGAGGTTAATAAAGTCGCAAATATTTGTACAGAATAAGAATTATACGGATGCATTGCTTTTATCTTAAAATTGAGGTCCTTGGTACTTGACCATGTTGAGATCCAATCTGGGAATGCAGTGAACATGAAGAAGGTATGAGAGGGGCAGATGAGAAGAATGAATATCTGGTCTTCACGTTGCCTGTGCCTC